>NC_044347.1:24199271-24847640 GCF_007364275.1 Archocentrus centrarchus | reverse complement strand
AACAAGGACGTGGGGGACATAAAGAGACTCATGCAGATAGGAATACTAACACTTATCAAGTATGAAACACACTGAACAAGAAGATTCACACTGAACATGAAGACAGAGACAAACACAGAAACATGAGTCAGAGGGAGGCACAGATCAGGAAACACCTAGGTAACCAAAAGTGCTACCAATAGAACCCAAAACATGAACATGAAACTCATCACTGACATCATAACAGTAAAGTAAAACAGGAATCCAAGATGCTAGTTTTGATTTCTTTATTCTATCAGAATAAAGAAATGTTGTGATTCATTAGAGACCAGTGCATCACTTGTGAACGGGACTTTCTGGATTCCGTAGACTCTTTTTGGTCTGTGCCTGTAGCCTCCTACAGTCAGTTATTCAGTGCAAACACACTGATTGTAATAAATGAGAGGCACGACTGTATGATTTGCCAAAAGTGTTAGCTACAAATTCTTAAAGTGGGTGTGATTGCTGAATGTTTCGGAAAGACTGAAATGTATTAAGATGCTATGATTGCCTGCTTGTTCAGAGAGCTGCGGAAGCCTATATTTCATTCGATCAATCGACAGATTTTGAAAGTTACAAATATAATAAAAGTTTTGGAAAGTTAGGCATAACGGTCGATTGTTTCAGAAACTTAAAATATATTAAGTAGGGGTAGTTGACGCCCTTTTCAGAAACTAATATACTTAAAATAGATTCGATACCAAATTTTAGTGAAAGCTCAAGCATATTTTGTCAGTTTAAAGCCTAAACATTTATAGACTGAGTACTCTTCTTTCAGAATTTAATAATATATGATTAAAGAGCTATTCTGCATGAGTTTTAGCCCTGTGTGTTTATACTGAAGGCCTACAGTGTTAATGTATTGCAGTAACACAGAATTACACTATGAATAACAGTCAGCATCTACCAGAGGAAGCTCCGCTGACAGGACGAGTGCCTCACTGCTACAGGAAATAATGACTGCTTGAACCTTTCCGTAGATATTCTGGGTATCCTTAAATTAACATTTTAGTAAAGACTGAAATCCTGAAAATAAAATCTGATCTTAAAAAAAGAAGAAGAAAGAGGGGCTTACTTTTAACAGAGAGGCCTATTCACATAATGGGTTTATGTTCCCTACTTGCCTACGCGCCTGCCCCCGGCCCCAATCTGGCCTCCTCTCTTTTAGAGGTCTTAATGACTAGCCCATTTACATAACTCCCTTCCGGTTTGCAAATGTTTCCCTTTATGAGGCCCTTGCCTCCCCCTAAAATCGTTCTCTTCATTGCTTCTTGCTATCCGTCATTCTGAGTGTGTCTCGCCTTCGTTCTGACCAGGTGAAGCCTGGTCCAGCCCCGATCCCAAAGTAAACTTTGTCGCACGCAGAGAGAGAAAGGCAAGCCGGAGAACTGTGCTGACAAACTCTGTCAGCAGCATATCTGAGGGCCTTGGCTGCCTGGCTACTGCCAAGTGTGTGTGTATGTGGCGTGCAAATGTGTATCTAGCTTTCCGGTGTGTGGGTGTCCCTACTGATAGCCAAAAGTTTGCCTTAGCCAAAAAGAATTTGCTAATATTTTCTCTAGCATGGTGCTAAATACAGTAATTTTACAGTGACCAGTCTCATTAAATTACTTAAAACATAATATTTAGACAGTCATAATGGCACATTAAGTTATATTATTATAGTACTGTACAAGAGTCTTGAGCCACCCTCATTTCTTTATATTTTGCTTGGAAAATAGGTGCAGCAATTTATTGAAACATGTGCAACCATACATGGAAATACAGTATATGAGGCAAAAACAGAGTTTAATGATCTTGAAAGTCAATATTTGGTAAGACCACCCTTATTCTTCAACACAGCCTGAAGTCTCTTAGGCAAGCTTGTCTTGCAGTCGCTTTGAGTAGTCTTCTCCAGGCTTCTTGAAGGACATTCAAAGCTCTTCTATGGATGTTGGCTGCCTTTTGTTTCGTCCTCTGCCAGGATGATCCCACACTGCTTCAATATGAATAAGAACAGTCTGTTGAGGTCTGGGGAGGCCAATCCATGACTGTTCCATTGTGTGTTTTCCTATCCAGGCATACTTCAGCCTTTTCTTCCCATTTACCTTCCTTAAGAATGGCTTCTTGACAGCCACCCTTCTGTTGAGACCATTTCTGCTGAGGCTTCAGCAAACTGTAGATGGATTAACTGAAGGACCAACTCTCAGGCCCAGTGTCAGATTTTTGGTGGATTTTTTCCTACTTTTAAGAACATGACCTTGACATACTGTTCATCCGCTGGAGATAGGTTTTTTTGGGGGGCTGACACCTTTTCTTCTTGTCCAGCTTTAATGACACTTTTTAACTATGCAGTGCATCCCTGCTGAGATATGCCAAGTTTTAAGCTAATAGATCTCTGGGAATCACCTTGTTGTTGCAAAAATACTAATTTAAGCCTGTGTTATCTTCAGGATTTTTCAGAGATTAAAGAAATGGGAACAAATTATAGTTTGCAACAGGCTGCTAGGACAAAGGTGCCTAAAGATACAGTTAAAAATTTTAATGTCCAACTACTGCTCAAGCCCACATAAAAAGTTCCAAAGTCTGACTCTTTCGAAGCAAAACTGAAAGAAATATGGGGTGGCTCAAGACTTTTGCACATTACTATACTTTTGGGCGCTTGCTCTATAGGTCCAACGCATAAAGATAAAAATGTTCAAGCTACACTTATTGCCATTCTTGCTGTGATCTAGATACGAAGACTTAGGCCAGTTTTGTATCTTTGTGTAAAGTATTGAACTAGCACTGGGAAATGGTTAGCTTAGCATAGCCTAGCAGGATCTTTAACATGTTATTTATTTACTGTTATATAGAATGATTGTGGAAACATTTCTTAGTGACTCATGGAAAGAAAATGTTTGTGCTCTGGCAGCAATCTGATCACACTTACGATAAGGTTACGAAAGAAATAAACCACATATTAATATAGACGACCTAATCGAAAAAAATCATCTGGTGTTAACACATCAGTCTTATACCACAAAGATTAAACTTTCTATTTTTAACTGCATGTCTTAAACAAGGTAACAATTTAGTTTCTTGCAGAGTGGAAGACAAGAAAATTGAAGCTAATTTCCCATAATTTTCTGTAGCTTGCCTACAAAGAACCTGCTAACTATTTCCTAACACGTTATTCCTCACTCGTTTAGTTATTACACATATCATTATGTAAAAATAGCAAGTTGTGTTTTTCACAATAAGATATGAGGTGGAAACATTTAGTGGTTACTTTCTGGAAGGAACCTGTTTGCGATCCAATAACAGTCCAATTGTGTCAGTGATAAGACCACAACGGAAATGAACAGCATGTAAATATAGAAGACCACTGCAGAAGCAATCAGATTAAAGAAGTTTCAGTCAGCAAACTAAAGATTTAAGTGTTAACTTTCCATTAGGTGGTACTTTGGTGTTTGAGTTTTTACTGGCTGAAAATTTTATGATTTGGACAGTGGTGCTAAATATTCCTCCTGGAAATGACATTCTAATATAATGGAATGTCTTTTTCTTGGAAATATTTTACAATATCATATTATGCAATACTGTTAAGATCTGGAACATCCCATCTCAGAGTAATGCTGAAAAACTAGTCTGTGCATTTCTTAGTTCAGGACTGGACAATTGTAATTCCTTATCTCAACCCTCCTTGAAAACCTTCAGTTTATCCAAAATGCTGTAGTGAAAGTACCAACAGGGACAGGAAATATAGATCATCCTTCTCCTCTCATACAAAAAAATCTCTTAAAGCAAGATTTGTTTGGGTTCGCAGTGAAAATTCCAAGAAAAATCCAAGTTAAACCAACTTTTCCATGTGTGTATTAGAATATGTTTACAGTACCAAAACCACCATTAACTCACAACAGAAGTCACCCACACAACAGCAAAGTTTCTTAACCCTGTGGCTGGAGGTGAGGAAACATGTAATCTCTTTGGCACAAGGCAGCGCGGCTTTCAAGTGGGCATGAAACACGGTGTTGCGGAAGAACAGAATAGCTGTGTGTTCCATTTTCAGCGCTCGCATGTACACACATGCCTCCTTCATTCAGGAGCCACTACAAACAGCAGGGCCTTGAGGCATCATTCACAGGAAGAATGGGTTTTGGAACGGTTTCCGGGACACATGCCAGTCTGTTGTCCAATGTCAAACATGGGGCTGTGACATTTTGCGAGATTGCACGTACACACAACATGCGGGGAGGTTTTTTTGGGGGGGGCATTTTCACAGCTCTAACATTGCCCCTGGGTTATCCCTTTAAAAGAACAAAGAATTTATCAATGGGATGTGAAGCTCTTTTCCAAGTCTTTGGCCAGACATTGTGTCATGAATGTGTGGCTTAATTGTTCATAGGTTGGGTTGTCCTGTAGTGGGACAATTGTAGGGAAAAGAAAGTTTACTTTAATCCTTTCCTGGAATTGTCTAAACTTTTTTTTTTTTGCATTGTCCGGTGCAGCAATTGACGCCCAAGATAGATTCAAAAAGCGACTGAAATCTTTGCCATTTAGGAAGCAGTTGCAGTTCTGATGATGTTTCCTGATGTTTTTGATGACTTATGCCATATATGCATTTGTCCAAGCAAAAACTATTCGAGGTAACTACAGTGAGAGCACAGTGTATGTGTTTTGAGTTCAAATGTTGCTGAGGCCTCTTAGTCATTTTAGGTGTACACCTGTACAGTTGAGTGGCTAATGCAGCTAGACAGAAATCTTACACTAATTTTGCCAACTAAGTCATTACTTGAAGACCGAGGTTAGGTTCTTTTTAAAAATGCTTTATTTGCATCAGTTCTCTGCACTGTTCAACCTGCACATACACACACCTGCAAATACTGACATTCTACTGTGGATGCCACCTCAGGGGTGTATAGTACTATGTGAAGTGAGATTAATGGGTTAACGAGGCATGTTGAGACTAAAGGCACATTTTCACAGTGATGAAAGTGGTTCACTTTTAACTGTAGTAACCCTCGCTGAACCTTCTGAGCTGAAGAACAAAGCCAACGTGGGAAGTGACCACTTGAGGCCAGCTCCACTGATATGTGGATTCTGGCACAGGGTCGATAGCTGTCTGCTAAGCCTGCTAAACTTCACGTCCGCTAATTCGTATCTGGACCGCTCCACCTTTTGAAGCATTGTAATGGAAATATCTGAAAAATAATAGAATTCTTCTATTTTAATGAAAAACAGAGGAACTGCTTTGGCTAACTTTAGTCAATAGTAAATGGGTTAAATCAGATTCTTGCTGTATTTTATGACATATTAAAGTAGTTATGTAGACACATTAACCCTTTCTAAGGTGTGTCAATAAGAAAGAGTGGTCCACCACCCACCTCTGTATATAAATATTAAGGGATAGGTGGAAATAGCTGTCCTTTTCCAAAGCACCCACATGGCAAGGCTTCTAAAGATATAAACAATAGTCAATATGTTCACAGATGCATTGGGTAGGGTGAGAGAGACAGAAGCTGAAAGGCTGCAGCCTTATGTGCTGAAAAACATGTTAGCACGAGCATCTCCTAAAACCATAGGCGGCTTGGTGTGTTGACATAAATCAGTCTTCCATTTAGCGTCCGTGGAGCAGCTCACTTTATATCCGATGACATTTCAAGTCTTCAGTGTGAGTTCTCTGGTTTCCGGAGAGGCCTACATTCCCTTTAACTCCTTCATGTGTGGAGAGCCTTGACACGTGGAACTCCTGGAGAGCGACCTCTTCATATTTTCACAGTAAACAGCCCCTCCAAAGGCACTCGCTCCCTTGCCTCCGTCTCCGAACAGTGGCCTCCTTTCAGGGCCATCACTTAAGGGCCCTATTAATAATTTGACAAGTTTTCTCAAAGATTAATTACAGCCAGCTTCTAGGCTGCAATTATGCAGGGTGGAGAGACTCCGTAAACCTTCTTCAACTCCCACTTCCAGGCCCAATTTTCCACTTATCAAGATGTCAACAGGGGAGGAGAGCTGGTCTAACACTCTTCTGATGCATAGATCCTCATTAGGTGGAAGGAATAAACAGCTCCTACTGGCAAATGTTCAGATTCCCTAGCAGATGGCTGAAATTGAATGCCAGCCTGAAGTCATTAAGAGCAGTCTTTTAAGGCCAAGAATAAATAAATCTGCACCCATCAGAATTGGGGGTTGTAAATCTAAAGTTCATTGAATGCTTAGATGAGCATTTCCTCTTGACTGGAATGCAGGTGAAGTACAAGTCGGTTATAACTGGAAGAAAAATACTTTTGTCTGAAGATAACCATCCATTCAATGCCAGCAGTGCTAACTGCACATAACCCAAGAATTGCCGGGTATTTGATCGACAACAATTGAGAGAAATAAAAATAACTGTCAATCAAAAGTTTGTCAGGTAAATGAATAATAACACAATTACAAAGTTCTGTTTTTGAAAAACTTAAATATTTATTTATGTAAATATTTATTTCTAACATTATGATGACCTCTCGCAGTACTTCCACAACTCGCCGAGGGGTGGTGACTCACAATTTGGAAATACTTCATTAATCTGTTATACCCAGTTGGATTTCCTGGATCATGTTTTGTGGTTTGTGCAAAATTCCTGTACATAGGAGTTCGGTGTGAAATCCTGCATACAGTCATGCTAATGACTCTTTGGCCAATGAGAGAATATGGTAAATCGATATATAGTGCTTTTCTACTCTACTTGAGGACTCAAAGTGCTTTATACAGCATGATTCATTCACACAAGCATGTCTTTATACACCTAACTGCCTTTTATCTAACATTCACACACCGATGAACACATCAGGAGGAATTCAGAGTTCGGTATCTTCCCTGTGGATATTTTGACATACCGACTAGAGGACCTAAGGATCAGAACACCAGCCTTCTGATTAGTAGGTGACCTGCTCTACCTCCTGAGCTCTCACAACCCTGATGAGCTAGCATGACAACATACAATGTCAGCTTTTACATTACATGGTTATAGTCAACCAAAGAAAAATGAAGGTCTTGCTGAATGACCCTGACCCTTACTCATTTTGTAGAGGTAAACAATTGTTTGAGATGACATTTCATGCTGGTTGCTGAGCTATTTTTGACTATATGGCTATCCTTTTTTTTTTTTAACAATGCAGCCACACCAACAAGTTGTTTGACATGGAGTTAGTTTGGAGCCAAATCTGATAGTCTGCAATTGTTAAATAATGTTAGTAACTTAAATGTTAAATCTCTGGAACTTGAAAAAAAGAGCAACTGGACTTCTTTTTGTTTCTTAAAGACATTTCTTCAAGACGGTCACAACCACCTCCTGGGGGACTACGCCCACTGCGGTTTAAATAGCTGGGTCTCTCCACCTTTTGGTTTGAGAACTGAAGAAGCCTTTGTGATGAGAGGTGAAACATCTTCAAGAATGGTAAATGGACTAGTTCTTATATAGCACTTTTCTACTCAGTATGAGCACTCAAAGCGCTTATACAACCTGTTTGCATTCACCCATGCACTCCCATTCATACAAGCACTTCCATTTTTACGAAGCTAAGTGCTTTTAATTAACTAACATTCACACGCATACATACTCCGACAGAACGGTCGGAGAGCAACTTGGGGTTAAGTATCTTGCCCAAGGATACATTGGCATGTAGCCTAGAGTAGCCAGGATTCGAACCGCTGACCTTCCGATCAGTAGGTGACCTGCTCTACCTACTGAGCTACAGCCACCCCAATGACAGAAAGAAGTCCAGACGCCCTTTTTTCAAGCTCCAGAGACTACTATGACCTGGATGACTGAGAACCTACACAAACTTAAATGTTAAATGTTACAGAAATTTTCCAGGACTCACTAAAGTCAGTAGACTTCATCTTCATCTGTAAAGTATTTTCCAGCCATTCCATGACAAATTTAAAAAAAGGTAGAATAGGAAAAGTCATGGGATCATCAGTTTCATCCTCTGGGCATCAAAATGTTTGTTAAGGGACTTTTAAGGGACTGCAAATCTATTAATGTGAACCATGTTTATCAAATTAACTTCATTTTGTATTAAATAACACTTTAAGCAAACGACTGAGCCCCTAAATTCATCAGGAAAGTGTTTTCTGGGCTCATAGATAAAGGGAGCTGAGTGCCTTTCAATACAACCAGAAATCAGAGTAGTTGCCCCCTGCTGGCCATTGCACAGAATGCAGGTGTGAGGTACCTCAGATTCTAACCCCAACTTTTGTGTATCCGTCACTGTTTAAATAGTTTGACTTGCTATCACTGTCATCCACAGACCCACTGCCGCGTCAAATCAACAGACAAAAGAGTGGATACATTTTCAAAAATGATAAAAATCACAAAATTCCGCATTTTAAATATCCATTTTCATTCTAAGTTCAGTCCCAATGGGCCAAAAATGTTGTGCAGCACGTAAAGCACTCAAAGCAATTAGTGCTCGAGTCTGACCCACTTGCGCCTTTATATGATGAAGTGCTTGAACTTGTGACTGCAGGGCAAGGTGGCAAGTAGCAGCCAGACGCCATACATCACCTCTGAAGAGTGGAAGGCTCCTGTCGTCCAAAGCAGATGGTTGGTACAGAGCCAGCCAGCCGGCCTGTGCTCGAGTGTGTTCATGTGTGTGTGTGTGTGAGAGAGAGAGAGAGAGAGTGAGACAGGGAGAGAGAGAGAAGTGGAGAATACAATGCAACGAGTGTCCCCATGCTGTTGTCTGCCAGAGATAAGAGCCACCTGCCTGTCCTATTCTTCTCTTTGCTAAGTTCAAACAGAGCCCTCAGTCTCACTACAACTCATATACATTAGTTCAAATCTAATGAATGTGGGATTTATTTGGGTTAGCAGTGGAATTAATTTGGGGTATACATATTGTTAGATAATAATAGTTACAAAGTATCATAAAGGGTGCTTTTTAAGTAAAAAAAACAGTTGTAGCTTTCATTATGCCTACAGGAATAAATAGCAACCAGCTGCTGTTTCCTGCTCAGATTAGTATCTACTTTTTCTTCATGTCAAAAGTGTTTTGTTTTTTTCACTCCAAGCTAAGGCATTACCATCTATCTGTGCGCCCGGACAGAAAATGAGAAAGCGAGGGGGGATAGAGAGGTGAACTCAGAGCACAAAGCTGAGATTGTTCCTCCTCGCTGTCTGTCCATGATAACAATGAGCCATTCATTTGCGCTGCCATGGGCCCTAATTAATTCCAACTTTACATTCTGACCTACAATCTCCCTTTGCTCATCCCGTTTTCCCCTGGATCCATCAATTATTCCACGCGGCCAGATGACTTCACCCTGTGTCTTCATCTCTTTCACTTCCCTCCTTTTTTTTGATCCAACAAAATGCTAGCTTCATTCTGCAGTGCCTAGCCAAATTGAATTCCCATATAAAGCTATTCTCTTTTGCATATTATTACACGAGTTCACATAATTATTTAACAGTGAATATGTCACTTAAAACTGCATTTGTGGATTCTGTGTTTTGTTTTCAGGCGCAGAACACTGACACACATACGTTAAAAGATGGACATATCCAAGGCCCTTTAATTTTTGGACAGAACGTTAGCATTTTGGTTGCCACCGTGCTAGTTTTTGGAGCTAGAAGTGACCATATTTAGACAAGAAGGCGGAGTGCAATAATATCTGCTAACTCTAGCAAGCTGCATTCATGCCACTGGGTGGCTGACTCTTAAGTGGCTAAACGTTCTACTGTGTTCACAGGCTACTTAGCTAACTAGTTGCTAATTTTGTCTTTCTACAGTGCTATGCTGAGCAGGGGTTGAGTACTGGCATTATGCATGTTTTTTGACCCCCCCCCCCCCAAAAAAAAAGCCCAAACAATAAGCTAAAAGAGGCTAAAATACTTAGTAGAATGACAAAGTTTCCCCAGCAACTGTGTGTTAACATTAAAATATTTAGTATAGATTTAAGTTTGAAAAAACATTTTGTACACATTTCAGCCCACCTTCCACCAACCCAAGCCTTTAGGTCATTTCCTCCTCCTACATCACCCCTTAGAGAGTTACAGTCAGTTGTGGGCAACACGTGTAGGTGGACAACCTGTTATTTCAGTCTCGCAGAGGCTACTGGAGAATGCAACTATTCATGTCAATCAGTTATCTTGCTGAAAGAGCAACGTAATTGCAGTATTCCTCTGCTTCTGTTTTGAGGTGAATCTACCTGCCTTAGAGCTTTTTATCTCTTGTTCAGGTTTTTCATCCTTATCTCACCTTCTTTACTTCACTTCCTGCGCTTCGTGACTTCCTCCTGTCCTTTTTATTGACCGTTTTTTTTCTACAGTCATCTTTTCCTGGATGGATAAATGCTGGTGAAAAAAAAAAAAAAGCAAGTCAGTAAAAGCTTCTGAGCAACTGACATCAAAGACTGACATTAATCATTTCATGTTCCACATCACATAAATTCTGCTGCAAAGCTCCACTGTTGCAACACCCTCCCCGCAGCATTGTGAAATAATAGAAATGTTGAATGCAACAACTTGGATCTCTTCATAGAACCATCCATGCACACATGAATAAGACCCTGACCTGTTGCTGCATACAGATCTTTACAGACATTGTAGCTCCTTTTCTCATTAATAATTTTTCTAAAAATACCCTGCCAGTGTCTTTGCACACGAGATACCACCTGCAGGAACTTGAAAATCCCACACAGCTCCATGAAGCAGATCTTCCTTATTTTTGACCCTCCTTCTACTCCTCCTCCCTCAGCGCTTTCCTCTGTTCACTATGTAGCAACGCACACACACACACACACACACACACGCTCCTCTTCAAAATAGTCCCTTTGCTGCAGTCCCTGCTCTCCCCCCGTCAAACAGAGCTTGGCGCTGTTTCCTTTTTCCTGCCCTACATCCGAAATGCGAGGAGAAAAGTGAGTTGAATTAAGAGGGTAGAGGTGGAGCGTGGGGTGGGGGTGGGGGGGGGGGGGGGGGGGGGGGTGGTGATAGAGGGGATTGACAGAGACAGAAAAGAGAGAGAGAGAGAGAGAGAGAGGTGCACAGGGGGAGATAGAGGCAAGAGCAGGATATGGAAGGGAGAAATGTGTGAGAGGAGAAGGGGGAGAGTAGGACGGAGGGGGTGGCGGTGGCATTAGGGGGGCACAAAATGAAGAACAGAGGCTGCTTTGTTGATAGCAACAGCAAACTTTTAACAGCGATCACTTGGTGCTCCCACTGCATGGCCTCAAAGACCAGCAGCCTATGTGCAGCAACATGTGAGGAGCCTCCTTCCAAGAAACACGGAACATATGGAAAACACAGATCCACACAGGGGACAGGGTTGGTTCAAGTGGCAGTAACATGACACAGGAGCTTGGCAGAGGAAGACCAGATCCTTGATCAGTAACTTCCTTTTTGGCGCTGAGGGGTGGGGGTTGTAATTGGAGGCCAGCAAAAATAAGATTACAGACAGTATTTCTCTCACTATAAAACACAGGCCAGAAGAAAAATTCTTCAAACAGATAACATTTGGACGATACATACTTTGCTGATGTTTACACATCTTATGCCAATATGTCACTCATATATCCTAATGTAGGTCATATGGTAATATATATTAGCATATTCCTGGCCAATTTCACACCAACATAAATTAGTGAAGACACTATTTTAAACAATTTCGGTTTGATTAATCATTAAATTAGGGCTGACAGTATAATCTATTAATTTGGTATTGATCCTCATAAAGTTTGGCTTATGAGAGGCAAATCCAAAAAAAGGGTAGCTTAGTCTACTCAGACTTTAAGAATCCTGATCCTGCATATAATTAGTCACAGTGTGCGGGTCTGTGGGAAAAACAATTTGATGCCTTTTCTTGTTGAAAAGTGCCTTTGCAGTCTGAGCAGCGGTTGTTTGTTTTTAAGAACAGAAAAAGGTTGTCCTCACTTGTCTTTCTGACTGGAAAAATGACAGTGCCGCTCCCTGGAGGGAGTGGAAAACAAATGGTGCTTCATCGCTTTCTTGTCAGTGGCAGTAGTTGAATTTTCTGAAAAAGGAAAAAAAAAGAAAAAGCTGCTGTTCTTAAAGCCCTGAGCCTCAAAATATGTTCCTGAATATGACTTATTTGGTAAAACTGTACTGGACTCACCTATGAAGTATTCTTGCAGTAATCTTTGTTGTAACTGTAGTTTTTCTGAGGTTGGTGCCAACGAGGGTTAGCAGCCCCAGGTGCATTTGTGAAAAATGTCGTCCAATTATGTCAAAATTGAAAGTAGTTAGTTCCAAACACACTCCAGTCGTGGCTCTGCATACTGCAAGTGATACAATGACAAGTCTATACAACCCCTACTCTTGGCATTATCCTATGGAAGATTGTTTCCGCCATTAAAAAAAAAAAATTGCCTTACATAACTCGAAATTTCAACTTAGTCACTTGAAATTTTGAGTTGTTTTCTTGAGTTTTTCGAGTTACTAAGTCTCACTCAGAGTTATTAACTCGAAATTTTCAGAAAATAACCCGAAATTTTGAGTTAATAAGTCAAAATTTCGAGTTATGTATCTCAAATTTTCGCATTAATAACTCAAAATTTCCACTTAGCGCTGCCAATCAGGTAGCTCCGTGATTTGTACATCATTTCCTTGTTAACTGGAAGCAGGAAGCTCAAGGTATCAGCTGTCCAACAGATCTCCACAGCATGTCTTTTTTTCTCTCCCCTCAGCCCACCCGGTTGCGGCAGATGACCCCCCCTCCCTGAGCCTGGTTCTGCTGGAGGTTTCTTCCTGTTAAAAGGGAGATTTTCCTTCTCAGTGTCGCCAAGTGCTGCTCAAATGGGGTCGTTTTGACTGTTGGGTTTTCTCTGTATTATTGTAGGGTCTTTACCCACAATACAAAGCACCTTGAGGTGACTGTTTGTTGTGATTTGGCGCTATATAAATAAAATTGAATTGAATTGAATTGAATAGATCAACATAAAAACATTGATTCCTTACCTTTTATGCAGCTTATTTTTGCTAGAAGACATTTTGACCATTGACAGTCAAAAAGAGGCCGACAATTTGTTCATGTTTGCTAGAAACTGCTGGCTCACTGATACTGTCGCTACCCCATTTTGAGTGCACATGCGCTGGTGGCATCTGCTTCCGGGTAACAAGGAAATGACCTCTTTCTTGGAGCTTCCAGATTGGCAGCGCTAAGCTGAAATTTTGAGTTATTAACACGAAAATTTGAGATACGTAACTCGAAATTTTGACTTATTAACTTGAAATTTCAAGTTATACAGGCGGAAACAAGCTTCAAAATTCATCATTGCTGACAGTATGTGATGACTTTTTAAAATATTATATTTTAAATAACATCCAATTTCAGTAACTTCATTTGATGGCAGGACTGAAATGCCCACAAACTGAAGAAAAAAAGTCTTAGGAGCTTACTTTATTTTCTGTAGGAAGGCGAAATCCCCACCATAAAATGCAGGATTCACTGCATGACCCATCTAGATTTCTGTCTGAAACCACTCAATCTGCCCATGGGGGTGGACACCTAATGGTCCACTCAACAGTGCTAAATAAGCAATGCTCAAGTGGGCACGATGATTTCACTGGCTGTCCCCTGTGATGAAAAGGAAACTTATGTAATATGACTCAGCAACATTTTGAAAACTCATCAGATTTGGGGTAGCTGCAGCTCAGGAGGTAGAGCCAGTCATCTGCTAATTGGAAGGTTGGTGGTTTGATCCCTGTCTGCTCCTGTCTGCATGCCACAGTATCCTTGGGCAAGATACTGTACCCCGAGTTTCTCCTGATGCAGCCATCAGAGGGTGATTGTGTGTGTGCATGTTAGCCAGAAAGCACTTAGATGTAGGTGCTTGCGTGAATGGGTGAATGAGACATGTTGTAGAAAATGCTTTAAGTGCTCATGTAAAGTAGAAAAGCATTAAATAAAAACCAGTCCATTTACATCAGATCTCAATAGGAAGAAAAAAATTCAAGTGCTTTCTATCAAACATTCACACACACACATTCATACTCTGTCTGATGCATCAGGAGCAACTCAGTGTTCTGTGTCTTGCCCAAGGATACTTTGGCATGCAGACCAGAGCAGCCAGGGATCAAATCACCAACCTTCCAATTGGAGGAACTGCTCTATCGCCTGAGCTGCAGCCACCCCCATAATCATGCTGGATATCTGTAGTGATATGGACTGTGTTAGGAATCAAAGGATGCTACATCAATTGATGAAAATGATCAGCCTACAGAGACACCATCCGTTTTTTGTTTTTTTTTAGATTACATTCAAGGTTTTGAGGGTTCCATTCATCCACCTTCCCCTATACTGTATGCCACAGCCAAAGCTTGCATAGAAACATGCCGACAGCCTGGGTAGTACAGTTTGTGCATGTGAGAGAGAGACAGCAAGTTTTGGTCTGTAAGGGTCTCTTTCTTCAGGGTTATTGAGCACGGATGACCACAGGAAGTTGTTTTCCAGGGCTTTTCCACTGGTGTGTGTGTGTGTTCAGCTTAGGACTGTCTCACCACAGGAACTTCCTCTTTGGGTAAACACACACACACACACACACACACACACACACACACACACACACACACACACACACACACAGATTCCCACATACATGCATCACCTGTATACACACTAAATTCCTAAAGTACAAGCACGCCCGTGTGTCCAGTGGTGGTGTCAGCTTGCGCAGAGGGAAACTGATGTTAATGAGCACTGACTTTAGATTTTTGCTTTGATTAATAAATGACACAAAGCTGCTAAAAGCTTGTCTGCTTTTTTGAGTCTCGTGCAAATAAGTCTTCTTAGATACTAAAATAAACCAAAAAACCCCCCTTAAAAGCTGATTGTAGTGATTCATTAATTTGAGTGCTTCGGCCTCAGATGGTCAGTCCTCCCCTCGACATGTCAGACGTGCCTCGTTACTTTGATAGGCAACTTAACTAGCAAGAAAAGCGGCACACTTCTGCACCAAATGAGCTCAAGCGAGACTTTGTTTTCTATATTAATCAAGCAGGCATTCCAAGCTGAAGGAATTATGTTGCTTTTGGCAACAGTCCAGCTGCAGTGCTGCTTCTTTAGACGCCTTGCTGTGAAATGACATGTTAAGTGTGTGTCTTATTTTCTCTAACTCCATGGTCCCCGCAATGAGGCAATTTCTGTCTAGTGCTCTACAGCGGCCCTACAGACATGGAATGTGTACAGAAAGTCCTATAGGTTTCAATGGAATGCGACTTTTAAAATTGTGAAATATGTGGGGCTAACAGAGACAAATGTATGTGCAGAACATCACCACGGAGCATTTTATTTTCATATTTAGTGTCATTTTACGAGATATATTGCTGGAAATATCATCTAAGCTTCAAGCAAATTGATGGGACTTTCCAGTAGCAGCAGAAAATTGGGGTTGCTGTTTCATTGGAGACAACCTGACCGCAAACTTTTGTAGACATCACTGGGTTATGCCTGATATATCAAGTTTGTGTTGGATGCAGTTGGCTCAGATTGGCTTTTAACCTCTGAGCTCCTTAGAAAACCGTCTGTGTGGTGTTAGATTTCACAGATGTGCAAATAGCAGCGCTAATTGTCCAGTGCTTTTGTCGTTAATGAGTGGACATGTGCTGCCACCTGCAGGCTCTACCCAGGCAGCTCTCTCGCCTATACCACATGGTCCGTATCTCAGTGGCGCAAACATGTTTGCTGCAGCTATCAGCTCATTAAGTGAGGACATATCAACCCTCTTTCTGAGTCCAAGGAAGTGTCGTAATGGTTCATCTCTTATTTTTGTTAACGAGGCCCCCTCAAAAATAATGATTGTTAATTTTCAGCCTATTTGGCTTTTTGTTAGCATTAATCATGTGCAGCATGTCTTTAAGCTCAATTTTTAAAAACTCATGGGCTCACAATGTCCTCGATGCCAAATACACTATATTGCTATATCACTTCCATGGCCAGACATGTATCAAACGAAGCACCTAGGCATGCAGACTACAGTATTATAACAAAGTAGAAGTGACTGGGAACAATAGCTCATTTTATGGCCTAGGTGGCCATAAAATGAGCAGGGTCAGCGAATGCTGAGGAGCATAGTGCACAGAGGTCACCAACTTTCTGTAGAGTCAATCACTACAAACCTCCAAACTTCATGTGGCCTTCAGATTAGATCAAGAATAATACATAGAGAGCTTCATGGCAGAGCAGCTGCATCCAAGCCTTCATCATCACCAAACACAATGCAAAGCATCGGATCCAGTGGTGTAAAGCACGCCACCACTGGATTCTAGAGCAGTTGAGGTGCCGTTTACACGAGACCGTTTTCATTTTGAAACGGTGTCGTTTTGATGCGTTTCGGCCTTGCGTTTACACGACAACGGTGTCGTTTTGATGCGTTTCGCCCTTCTGTTTACACGACAACAGAGTGAAAACGATGTGTTTCAGAAACGGGGTCCAGAGTGGAGCGTTTCAGAAACGCACCGGCTTGCGTTTTCGTGTAAACACTTGAAACCGGGGTGATTTGAAAACGCTCGACTCGCACATGCGCACTATGGTTGCGACGGCCAGTTTTTCGCGCACGCGCAAACTGATAAACAGTACTCGCGGATTCACGAGTGCTTCTTATGCTTTTCTTGTGTTTTTACCGTTTTGTAATTCAGCGTTGTGTGCAGCAGCGATCCAACCTCATCATCGGTCCACACAAAGCCTCTCACATTGGCCGTTTTGTAAGTAATGAACAATTTGCCGCACTACCTACTGTGTCACTCCACGCATGCGCGTCTTGCGTAAACAAACTTTGCAAAGAGAAAACCAACGCCAACTTGTGGCCTGGCATGGGAACTACATCGTTTTCATCGTTTCACATGTCCTCGTGTAAACGCGGATCGTTTCTGAAACGCCATCGTGTAAACGAAAGGCTGAAACGCATCAAAACGACACCGTTTCCAGTGAAAACGGCTTCGTGTAAACGGCACCTGAGATGCGTTCCCTGGAGCGATGGATCATGCTCTTTCTGGCAATCTGATGGATGAGTCTGGGTTTGGTGGTTGCCAGGAGAACAGTACTTGTCTGACTGCGTTGCGCTAAGTATAAAGTTTGGTGTGGGGTTGTTTTTCAGGAGTTGGGCTCAGCCCCTTAGTTCCAGTGAAAGGAACTCTTAATGCTTCAGCATACCAAGACATTTTGGACAATTTCATGCTCCCAAATTTGAAGGAAAAGTTTGGGGATGGCCTCTTCCTGTTCCAACATGACTGTGCACCAGTGCACAAAGCAGGTCCACAAAGACATGAATGAGTGAGTTTGGTGTGGAAGAACTTGACTGGCCCGCACAGAACATCTCAACCTGATAGAAGACCTTTGGGGTGAATTCAAGTGGAGACTATGAGCCAGGCCTTCTCATCCAACATCAGTGACTGACCTCACAGATGTGCTTCTGAAGAATGGTCAAAAATTCCCATAAACACTCCTAAACCTTGTGAAAAGCCTTCCCAGAAAAGTTGAAGCTGTTATAGCTGCAAAGGGGTTCGCCAAGATCATATTAAACCCTATGGATTAAGAATGGGATGTTACTCAAGTTCATATGAGTGCGAAGGCAGATGAGTGAATATTTCTGGCAATATAGTGTATTTGATTCTTCAGAAAAAGAATCATGGTCATGCTGATGAAGGTTTCGTTGTTGATATTACTTTCATAGTGAGCAATCCAAACCATACAGCAACATATTAATGACTAATCTGACATTGTGGATGAATGGACATTGTTTTGGCTGAAATTTGGTCCACTTTCTGTATCTTCTTCCTGCCATATGATGGTGTTTGTCTCTGCCCATCATGGACCCGCAATATAAACTTTTATTGAGAACAATTTAACCCTTCCCTCTGCTAGTGTTTATAGTAGCTTAACCATAGCTTCTTAGATAGCCACCAGTTAACCTTCTAATGCACAGCAATTAATTTTTGTCTTCTGTGTGGGACATGAGTCTGAGACCTCTATGTAAAGCAAAATCTAAGTCCTGCTATACTGTCAAGATGAAATCCTGGGCTTTCTATTGATGCCACATTTATGGGGGTGGGGCTAACAGAGCACATGGAAATTCTTTTTAAAATGATGGGCATTGGAGCTTCCACATTTCATGGTCACAAGGGAGCCTCGGTGATAATTTTTTTGCAAATATTGTTTTTCTATTGCTAAAAATAGTGTCTTCAATATTAGATTTTTGTTTTACTTCAATTTAGTAGGATTTCATAAATGCACAGTAATTTTTAACCTTTCAAAACAAAACTTTCATTCACTGTCCTTTGTTTTGGACAGCAGTACTTACTAACTCCTGTTTTCAATTTATGTCTTTAGGAAGCAGAGGGCTGAATGAGGCAGAACAAATTTTACTCAGAATTGTAGAAGGGGATCAGATTTATAGCTGTCAGGGGATGAGGTGGAGGAGGGCCAGACACTGGAGCAGGAAGGTGAAACCTCAGAGGAGCTTTTGAGGAGCCTGAGCTGGGACAAAATGACAGCACCACCGTCCATCATAGGTAAGAAGCAATGCGTAAGCTGGACCTCTGAAGCTTTTTCATTATAATGTGTAGAAGGGGAAATAAGAGCCTTTTCAGTTGAATTTATACACACACACACACAATTTCAACCCTCCTGAAAGTGGGTTGAAAGAGTTCTTAACATGAAACATAAAAACTGGACGATATCAGACTTAACAAGTAATTTTTCCCTTTGGGTGCTACAGATGAGAAAAGACAACTATGGAAATTATCTGGACCTGATTCTCCCAAAATTGACATGTCACATGTCTGAAAATGCCTCCCGGTGACCTGGGCAACTGAGTGGTTCATGTGTTTTTCTCATTACCAACAAGCCCAAACAGTATTGGGTGCACAATTTGGGATTTAGCACATCCACTCCTTTTTACCTCAAATATCTGGGAATATTCAGGGAAATTTGTATTCTATATAGAAGAAAACAACCTAAGCTGCCTTAAGCTGCTCATGTAAAACCTACAAGCCAGGTAACCTAATATTATGACTATTCTATTTATGACTGGCTTCTAAGGTTCTGAAAATGTGGTGAAACTTGTTTTTCTGTGGTACTAGGGGTATAGTAAATGGCATACTGGGGTGATTGTTGTCAATTGGTGCTATATAAATAAACTTTAATTGAATTGGGGATTCTGGACACCAATGGCAACATGTGGAGATGCTGGAGCAAGTGCAGACATGGCACAAACAAGGCTTCTATCTAAACAATTGTATCTACTGTTTGTTCCTACCATGTAGTTGTAGTTGTGCCAAAAGCATCCACGTACCATGTAGTTGAACTCATGAAAGTTGGTAAACGGTAGATGTAATGACATGACGCATTTTCACATCAAAAGGGTGGCAAAATTAGCTCTAGGTTGAATGCTGGGGCATACTCAACTTTCAGTGAAGTTTGGAGTCTCATTTAGGACCATGTCATTTAAATGTTCCCTCACTTTGGTTGGGCTTAGACACTAAAACTATTCGGTTAGGATTAGGAAAAGATTGTGGTTTCGGTTAAAATACACTTTTCTACAGTGTTAAATGTGTTTTAGAAAGAGCTCTATTGGAATTTCAATGGTAATGGTGTTGACTACCAGAGTTAAAAAGTCAAGTAACAATGTCAGCCTCTCAGCTAATTAACAGCTTTTGTAGCTGCCCAAAGTGGAATGATGTAAACAAAGTTCAAGCTGGATCATTTTTGGTTTTCAACCTACACAAATATTGCACCAACCATTGCCACCATTAACACATGAACTAATCCCAGTACCAAATGTTCAGTTTATCTTTTATTTGATGCCATGTTAGAGCCTGAGAACTACACTGAACCTTATCTTAGCCTTATTACACACATTCTCCAGATTACTTGTGATAGCGCTTCTTAAATAAACCACATAATTTGCCCTGTGACAAATGGACCAGACGGGTTTCTTAGTGATTCAAGGCCATTTTATTAGACAGTGTTTTATATTTTGTTCCTTTCCACATCAGCATTCCAAAGCTGTACTTTCCAGCTCTTTCTAAAGGACTCCATATATCATGTCTGTAAAAGCAACATGTTCCTCTAAACAGAGGAGCCTTTATCTTGTGAAATATTGCACCTGCGCTCGCTGCAGAGTGGATGCTTTTGGCACAAAGCCCCCCTCTTTGTCTTATATACCTCCTGTTTTGTTGTTGGGACTCCAGAGGAATCTCAGGTATGTCTACAATCTCTACAGTCATTGACAAACCTCTGTCTTCAGGCCGGGGAAACACGCATACATATAAGCGCTCTCATGTGCACACAATAGAAACGCAAAGTTTGGCCCGGATTGGCTGTCATCATCGGCCTGTCAGCGTGCCGCACCTGTGAATGGTAACAAGACCCTGTGGCTTGCAGCGCTCTCATAGCTGCCTGACAGACACAAGAGATCAATTTCCTCCAGCAGAGAGAGTGCTAGAGGAGGAGGACGTTTGCTTCAGACTTTACCAAAGATTTTAGCAATCAGCTTAGGTGTTATTTAAAAAAAAAAAAAAGTGTAAATACATCAGCGTACAATGTGATAAACAACTACTGTACTGTTCACCAGTGTGCCTAAAATAGGACAGAGGTTCCCTTTATGTTAAGCACCGGCCCATTTCCTTTGCAGCATGTACATGCATGCATTCTGTGGTTAACACTTCAAAATAATGAGTCAGAGTTGTCTAAAGCAAGAGTGTAAAGCCACAGGACACTTTAAGGCAGTGAAATTGGATTGCAGCTCTCAGTTAACATCAGAGGCACTCAGATTTAAGCACACTGTTTATGTATATAATTAGAAACTCCTGGTTGAGCATCATCCTGACCATCTATCCTTAATTAAACTAGTATTTCTACAAATACTTAATCCTAAAATTAAATTAAGCCTTGGAGAAGGATAATAGTCATAATGTTCAAACTGTAGAATGGTAAATGGACTGGTACTTATATAATGCCTTTCTACTCAATTTGAGCACTCAAAATGCTTTCTACTGCAAGCCTCATTCACCCAATCACACACACATTCATGCAGTGCTTTTATGTATACCTAAGCACTTTTATCCAACATTCACATGCACTCACATGGGTTCAGTATCTTACCCAAGGATACTTCGACACATGGACCGGATCAATCCACTGGCCTTCTGAACTGTAGTTGACCCGCTCTATTACCTGAGCCACAGCCATCCTGTTGATAAGTTGGGATAATTCATACAATAAATGTAAACTTAGGCCCACTACCCCAAGTCAAGAGATCGTCAAGGTGTGGCTGCCCATTACTTTCAGTCTGCCAAATGCACTGTGAACAAAAATACTGGGCCCCAACTCTTAATCTTTGGATTCAGGTGTTTTCAGTCTCGTTACCACAGGTGTATAAAAACAAGCAGCTAGTCATGCAGTCTGCCATTACAAACATTTGTGAAAGAATGGGTCATTCTAAAGAGATCACTGAATTTTAGTGCGGTACAATAACAGGATACCACCATTGCAGCGAGTCAGTTTGCGAAATTTCTTCTAGATATTTCATGATCAGCTGTAAGACGTATTTCTGCAAAGTGGAAGCGTTTTAGGAACAGCAGCAACGAAGTGGCAGACCACAGAAAGTTTGAGAGTGGGGGCCAACTGAGGTGTAAAGGGTTGTTGGTACTCTGACTCAACTTCAGAGTTCCAAACCACATTTGCCATTAAAGTTAAGCACAAAACTGTGTGCCGGGAGCTTCGTGGCATGGGTTTCCATGGCCGAGCGGCTCTTGTAAGTGTAATGTGTCGGTGGCCCACTACTCTGGTCCATATAGTGTATTTATATGTCAAAGCCGTAGACTCTACAAAACTTCATGTCGATCCAGCCTACGATTTACACATTGAAAATAATAATCCAAAAACAAATGACAAAAGAATAATACATTTCAAAGAAGCTTGATGACAGATGACAGTTTGGACTAAAGTGGTAGAGCAACTCATTTTTTCAGATGGACATTTTTCGGATTCACTGCATTGTTATCGCTAATGGCCTAATGTTATTCAAATGTAGCCAGGCCACACCACACCAGCCAACCTGCTGTTGGGTTTAGCGAAACAAGACTTCACCATTTCATTTTGTAAATACTTAATCACCCCTTTGTGTTTAACTATAACAGTGTGGGTAACAAAAATTTGGTTTGAAAAATGCCAAAAAAACAAGCAATTTAAAAGTTAGCATTCACCAAGTCTCCAATTTAGAAGGTGAAATATAATTAAGTGCAAACACATGCTCATGAGTCTCAAGTGTATTTCACACATAATGGCACATTGTAGTTCAGTGCAACCTGTTTTAGTTACAGTGTTTTAACCTCTAAGACATCCTGAGCGCATCACTGAGTTTGAGGCATAGCAAAGGAAAATCTGTTTTTAATGGTGCTGAATGGCACACAGGTTGATAATATCTTTTCCTTTCACAGCTTTGTTCCACATGGTTTCACCCTCTCCTTTCCCAATCTCCCTCTTAAATCAGTGGGATGACAGTGGAGATATATATATAGTAATATCAATGTAGAATTACTTCGAACTCTTCACTGACACGATGGTCAGTTCCAGTTTGGAAGAAGGACTTTAGCTCTTACATCTTTCTCATATTCACAGTTGAGTAGATTTTGGAGCGATAGAGTGCATGTGCCCCTGTAACATGCTTTATATAAATATATTTCTCCATGACGGGGCAGCACGGTGGTGTGGTGGATAACACTGGGTTTGAATCTGCCATCTGGCTGAGGACTTTCTATGTGGAGATTGCATGTTCTCCCTGTGTCTGTGTGAGTTCTTAGTGGGGTTAGGTTAATTGGTGATTCTAAATTGCCCATTGGTGTGAATGTGAGTGTGAATCGTCTGTCTTTCTGAGTTAGCCCTGCGACAGGCTAGCAATCTGTTCAGGGTGTACCATGGATCTCGCCCTATGCCAGTTGAATAGGCTCCAGCCCTCTGCAACCCTGAATTAGATAAGCGGAAGAGAATGGATAGGTGGATGGATTTTTCCATGACAGTTATATATTTGACTTGCAGATGTCCTCACCTTCCTTCCTTGTACTGTAATTTGAATAATTTGATCTAAATCTCAATGGGAATACTCAGGTTACATGATGTCACCTGAAAAGGAGAAGTTAGCTTGCAAATTGTAACCACAGAAAGCAGAACAAATACTACAATATGTTAATATATTTGCCTAGAACCTGCTGCGCATGGACTTGCATGACACCTTTGTGAGACCAGCATTGAACAATGTTCTTTCTCATACTGTTTTAGTTTTTAGAGGTAAAACTCAAGCCAGTGTTTTTAAGTCATTCTTTCAAATCTGGATTAGATCACTTTGTTCGGTACTGTGCAAAAATCAGAAAACACTCCTCAGGCTTTAAAGTCCACTAAGAAAATGGGTGAAACAGGTGCTGCAATTTATTGAAAATATGTGCAGACACACATGGAAATACAGTGTACAAAGCAAAATCAGAGTTTTTGCAATTCCAACAAATTTGAAAGGCATTTTTTGTTATGATCTCCAGGCTTCTTGAAGGACATTCAAAGCTCTTCTTTGGATGTTGGCTGTGTTTTGTTCTGTTCTCTGCTAAGATGATCCAACACTGCTTCAGTAATGTTGAGGTCCTGGCTCTGGGGAGGCCAATCCATGACTGATAGTTACTGACTGAGTGTTTTCCTATGCAAGTATGTTTTTACTGCATTGGCAGTGTGTTTGGGATCACTGAAAAATGAGCTGCTGTCAATCAGATTTCATGGTGGATCAAAATCTCACGGTACTTTTCTGTGTTCTAAATCCCATCAGCAGAGCCGGCTCGAGGCATAGGTGACATATGCAGCTGCACAGGGCCCCCTGACCACCAGGGGGCCCCCGAGCTTACCCACATTTGGGTAACTTTTTTTTTGTTCCCTTTGGGTGCTACAGTTTTCTTTTGAAACTTTTTTGTTTGTTTGTTTGTTTTATAAACACTGGTAACCAACTCCAAATGTAGTTCACTATCGCTGGCTGGCTAGGTATGGTATCTATGGTATTTTTCGCTATATCTCTATGAAAAAAATATAACCTGTCAGCCTGTGTCACCATCCTCAGTGTGTTTCTTATTTCACATATTTCCTAAAAAGCCTATGCCCTCTAGATTGGATATGGCATACAATGATACTTGACCCACCCTCCTCAATGTCATGGACATGACATAGTTTTACAATGTGTATCATACTGAAGTACAGCTTTATATATCCATGAAGCCAGATGACACAATCAATTAGTTAAACTGCAGGAATGTCTTAAAGATAAAAAGGCCTGGATGACCTCTGATTTCCTGCTTCTAAATTAAGATAAACCTGAAATTCGTGTACTCGGACCTGCAAATCTCAGAAACATGGTGTCTAACCAGATATTTACTCTGGATGGCATTACCTCGGCCTCCAGTAACACTGTGAGAAATCTTGGAGTCATTTTTGACCAGGATATGTCCTTCAATGTACATATTTAACAAATATGTAGGACTGCTTTTTTGAATTTGGGCAACATTTCTAAAACTAGAAACATCCTGTCTCAGAGTGATGCTGAAAAGCTAATTCATGCATTTATTACTTCTAGGATGGACTATTGTAATTCACTATTATCAGCCTTTCCTGAAAGCTCCCTGAAAAGCCTTCAGCTGATCCAAAATGCTGCAGCTAGAGTACTGACAGGGACTAGAAAGAGAGAGCAGATTTCTCCCATATTGGCTTCTCTTCATTGGCTTCCTGTTAAATCTAGAATAGAATTTAAAATCCTTCTCCTCACATACAAGGTCTTGAATATTCAGGCCCCATCTTATCTCAAAGACCTCATAGTCCCATATCACCCTAACAGAGCACTTCGCTCTCAGACTGCTGGCTTACTTGTGGTTCCTAGGATACTTAAGAGTAGAATGGGAGGCAGAGCCTTCAGCTTTCAGGCCCCTCTTCTGTGGAACCAGCTCCCAGTTTGGATTTGGGAGACAGACACCCTCTCTATTTTTAAGATTAGTAATTATTGTAGGGTCTTTACCTTACAATATAAAGCACCTTGATACAGCTGTTTGTTGTGATTTGGTGCTGTATAAACAAAGTTGAATTGAATTGAAAACACATTGTTTTTCAGTGGGCTTATGTACATGAGGCTGAAACAGCAATGCATCTCAAAAAATTAATAATCAATTTTAAACCTCCAGCATCAATAACTGTTAGGTTCAGGGGACAATGAAGTGGTCCCCTGAAATCAAATCAAATTTTGCTTAGGGCCCCTTCAAGGCTTAGGTCGGCTCTGCCCACCATTTCTGACAAGATCTCCAACACCAAACCATGACAAAGCCTCCACCATATTTTACAGATGGCTGTAGACACTATTGTACCTCACTCCTGACTGCCTTCCTACATACTGACGACAATTTGAACAAAAAACTTCAAACTCAGATTCATCACTCCACTGAACATGTTGCCAATGATTTTTGGTCTAGTTCTTGTGTAATTTGGCATACCTCAGCCTTTCCTCTGTGTTGCCCTTCCTTACAAATGGATTCTTGACAGCCACCCTTCCACTGAGATCATTTCTGAGGAAGCTTCAATGAACAGTAGGTGGCTCAACTGAAGGGCCAGATGCATCTCTCAGGTCCTGTTGTCAAATGGTAAATGGACTGGTTCTTATATAGTGCTTTTCTACTCTACTTGAGCACTAAAAAATCTTTACTGGATTTACTTTCCCATTTTTTATGGATATGACTTCCAGATTCTGTTCTTCTGCTGTAGATAATTTTTTTTTCAGGCCTGCAACTTCTTTTGTCCTCTACTTATCCAATTTCCTCAGGATTTTCAAGGACATGCTGCACACCATGCCAAGATGTGCCAAGAATTTGCTTAATAGCTCTTTTGGGATCTTGTTGGTGCAAAAATACTATTTAGCTTATCATTTGCATTTTTCATAGATTCAACTAAAGAAATGTAAAGAAATATGTTTTGCAACAGGCTGCTGATAAAATGCCTAAAAGTACCATTTAAAATTGTTTCTTTGCTAAGTTGTCTGTTGTGTGTAGACATCACCAGCCGGTTTCCCAGTCATGGATTAAGCATGGTCCTAGACTAAAAGGAAAAAGTCAATGAAGACCACAACAGGAAAAAGTATTTAGTCCAGGATTAGACATAATCCCTGTACGGGAAACCGGGCCCACAGGTTCATCCCTTGAATTAGGTATCTTTTTTAATGCTTAAATGATTCACAGGTCAGTGATGGGTGACTTAGTGAAAACATTCATCTGAAATTAGTCTGGTACAATTTCAAGACCACTTTTAAAAAATTTTAACAAAGTCTGGCTCCTTGGAAGTAAAATGTAAACAAATGAAGGGTAATTTTGCAGTGTATATAAAAATTAACCCACTAAGTGGTTATTAATGTTTATTTCTGCATTTCTTTAAAATGTTACTTAAAAAAAAAAAAACAAACAAAAAAAACTGTCCCATATCAGTTTGTATTTTATAGCATTACCAAAATAATGCTACAAGAGCTTTAGAAATTCTTTTTAACAACTCAACAACTGTTTGTGTCAGTTTCCACAGATTTGCTTGTACTGAAGCAGGGGCCGTGAGTGCTCGTGGTGCTGAAGATATTTATCACCATATCACCATATCTTCAGCACAAAGACATGCAGAAATATCTGTACACGACATATCATTACAGATATGTGATATACAGAGGAAACTTTTTTTTTTACAGGTTAAATTCCTGCATCTGAAGACAAACAAGTCGAAATTTCCTCAAGATTTTCTTCAACTCTTACAGAAAGTTCCTATCACAGAGTTAACATACTGACCTACGTATTTCCCTCCATGTGTGCAAACTGTTTGGCTAAAGCTATACGAGTGCTACATGTCTGCTATTCTCCTCACAGAATGTAAAATGTTACTGAATAATTCTAAGTCTGTAAGCGGTTACACGCATGCACCCACAAGCACACGCACCTTCCCAAAACACACACATAATTGCCACCATTGCGCACATCCACACACTAAATGTGATGTGGTATAGTGAGCTGTCAGACCGCACTAATTCCTCTTTTTATGTGTGTCTGTCCTACTGTGTAGCAGAGGGATCAGGATTGCCTTTCAGGATAACAACTGAAGCTCTAAGCTCTTCGTGTGTGTGTGCGTGTGTGTATCTGGGTGAACAACAATTGGCCACTAAGCTGCAAAGAACCTTGCAGCCATGGTGTCGCCAACAAATATCCACTGGCTGTCAGCAACGGACCAACTCTGAATGTGTGTGCGTGCGTGTGTGTGTGTGTGCATACGCGTGCAGATGAGCCAACTTCCTGTGGTGGATTGAAGTTAAGTGCTGCTATTAGACTTAGGCCTCCAGTTGGGGCTTCATTATCTGGGTGAAAGACTTGATTATGCTGACAGATACACACACGTGTGCAAGAATACACATGCATACATGAACTTTAGCACACACGCACACCTGCAGGTCCAGCTTTTTACCATTTCCAACATGTGCAAAGACTTGCCTGCAGCTTTCTCTGCACACACACACGCCCTCCATCTCCTTCACACCCACTGAACTTTTATGACAGATGCATTCTCCAGTGTCTCTTTTGCTCCCTCTATTTGCCTTCCTGGCTGCTGTAATCTCTCTCCTTTAAGGCATAACAGTAGTTCAGCTGTCACCGGGATGGAAATGAGTTACATAAGATTTCAGTTTTTAACCACAGGTAAGCGCCGTAATTCACCTTGCAAAGCTGTGAATGTATCCGAGTCCATGAATGTGAAACTTTAACACGAAAAATGGGCCAAAGCTGCCGTACAATATTTCGTTTTGGAAATATTAGCACCAGCGATCAGTAATGAGGCGGCCTCATCAGGCATCACTTAATCCATATTCATTCCTAAAACAACACTAGTTACTTTCTGTACCTTGAACTGCATGCAGTGATGAATGACAGTAGCAGGAGGACAAACTCAGTGGAAAGTAAAACCACAGTCAGGCGGGGGGATGCGCTTCAGCTTTGTATTCTAGATGTGTGTCTGCCGCCCACATCGGAAAACAAGAAAAGTTCAGCTTCTGAGAAAATGTTTTCACTGCTAGAGAAAAGAAAGGTGTGGTGATTTTAGTTTTTCTTTTACACCTACGTTCTGTGGGGTTAAAGCCTCACAGCCTCTCTTTAAAACCACGCTGAATTTATTGAACTCACTTTTCTGCAAAAAGTAATGTGAGTTATAGCTCATTAGGAAACAGATAACTTTTATTTTAAACTACTGGATTTTGAATTTTGAATGTCTTTATAGAAACTCATTGTATTTTTCTTTTGGGACCAGCAAAATATGAGCAAAGTGCAACTATATGTAAATCCAACAGACCCACTTAAGTATATGTTAGCATGCAGTGATTGTTAAGTCAAGGAAAAATTGGAAATCTGCAGAGCCACCAAAGTCTTATAAGGTGATTTTTTTTTCCTTGTGCATCTGTAACAATTGCATATATAAAAAAGTCCCATCTCGCCCTGAGGGCAGTCTATGTCCTCCCAGCTCGGGTACTCTACCAGAGGCCTGCGAGCTTGAGGGTCCTGCGTAGTATCTTAGCTGTTTCCAGGACTGCGCTCTTCTGGACAGAGATCTCGGATGTCGTTCCTGGAATCTGCTGGAGCCATAATCCCAGTTTGGGGGTCACTGCCCCGAGTGTTCCAGTTACCAAGGGGAATACTGTTACCGTCACCTTCCACATCTTCTCTAGCTTTTCTCTCAGCCCTTGGTATCCCTCAAGCTTCTCGTGTTCCTTCTTCTTGATGTTGCCATCACTTGGTATTGCCACATCTATCACTGCGACCTTCTTCCTCTGTTTGTTCACCACTACGATGTCCGGTTGGTTAGCCATCACCAGTTTGTCTGTCTGTATCTGGTAGTCCCACAGAAACTCAGCTCGGTCATTCTCAACCACCCTTGGAGGTGTATCCCATTTTGACCTCGGGACTTCCAAGTCACACTCAGCACAGATGTTCCTGTATACTATGCCGGCCACTTGGTTATGGCGTTCCATGTCTGCCCTGCCTGCTAGCATCTTGCACCCTGCTGTTATGTGCTGGATTGTCTCAGGGGCATCTCTGTGCTGTCTGTCAGTCCAGCTTTGTCCAGCTATTGGTAGGATTTCCCAATATCAGCCACTTCTTCTATCTCCTGGTGGTACATGCCATGCAGAGGTCTGTCCTTCCATGATGGTTCTTGTTCTTGCTCGTCTTCTTTCTTGGGTTTCTGCTGCCTGAGATATTCGCCAAGCACACGATCAGTTGTGGCCATCTTTCTGATGTACTCATGGATCTTTGCTGTTTCATTCAGGATTGTGGTTCTGACACTCACTAGTCCTTGGCCATACAGTCTCAAGGTGCTGGATTTACAGTGAAGAATTCACAAGCTCTTGAAACTAAATTATACTTAAATAATAATTTGCTTTTAAAGTAAATGTAAATAATGTATCAAACTGGACATTTTTTTTCTTGGATTGTAAGGACTGATGTTCCATTTATGTAATATCTGTGAGAATTCCTTTGGAAAACATGGTTTGACATATCAATATGATGCATTGTCAGTGAATGAAGTACCCAAGACATGAGGTAGTTGAAGTGACATTCTCCTTTACTTGAGAACAGGCAACAGGTAGAATAGTGCAAGTAACCATTTTTTTTTTTTACGTGGCCCTGCAACAATTCATGTTTAAAATAAACTTTTGTGCCAAATATTAAAATACCTCGTCTTTTTTTTTTTTTTTTTTAAATCTTAATAGGTTTAAGAGTTTTCGCAGGGTGGTGCCTGTCTCCCTCATTTTCCCTTGCCCTCTTTCTCGCTCTCTCACAGTGCTGTTTGATTGCTTAAGCCTGGCCGTCGGACAGACAGACAATGCGTCCATGAAGAATAGCCCCGCTTCCTTCCTGTCTTCCTGTGCTGCGTTCTGCCTTGGTGAGCAGGGTGAATAGGCTGCTCTGCCCCACAGCCGCCATGAACCGCAGGGGCCACTGTGGCTAAAACCAACAAAGAGAGCCGTTCTGGGGCCTTTTTTTTTTCTCTCCCCCCCCCCCCCCCCCCCCCCCCCCCCCCCCCACCCCCCCCCCCCCTTCTTCTTCACATCCACCCCCCCCCCCACCACCCCCCTTCCTCTCTACTTGCCAAATCACTGCAACTGCCGGGTGGATAAACAAGCTCTCTCTTTCTCCTGTTTGTTCTTTTGTGCACCAACTCTTACTTTTGTCATTTTTTTGTTTTGTTTTTACCCCCCCTCCCCCCCTTACTTGTCACATAAGTCAGTAAAGCACACCAGCAGCTTACTTTCCTCTCAAACAGTGTGTTGAGAAAACCTTTCAGACCCGAAGGAATGACGGTGATCCAAGTAGGTGAGATACGTCTTTGGAAAAAAGGTGCAAATCAAACTTAATAAAAAAAAAGGGGGGGGGGGGGGGGTGAAGACCTGGTGAAGCTGAACTGAAAACGCAACTTCTCATTAGCGCTGACAAACATAGTCCTTTCTACTTTTAAACCCCCGCCCCACAAAACCCCATTGAACCCAACCAACTGCTCTCCCCTCACCCCCAACAAGACAACCATCTCCCTATGGGAATACCAAGTAGGAGCAGGTAGCAGAGAGGAGCACTGGGGAGCCAAAATAACCCCCCCTTAACTATTGAAAACAGGATGAATGCATGCCGGGCTGAATACAGGGGTAAACTGTTAGGTCTTTGTCATTCAAAGTGATGCTTTTAACCCTTTGCAGTCTCTTCCTAACCCCCCCCCCCCCCAAAAAAAATCCTCCTTCAAACCACCACCTCCTACCTCACCCACCCTTCCCTCCTTCATTCACAGCTGAGATAATGGAGGGGTAGAGGAGGCCTGCTGCTGCAAAGATAAAAACCTAAACACAAGATCAACTCTCCCTTTTCTGTCTCTAATGGGATTCTGCCCGTTATGTTTCCATCTCCTCCACGTCTGAAAAATAGGTGAAAGTTGATAATTATGTAAAACATGCCGCCACCCCCCCCCGTCAGTCAAAGGCTGTGGATGAATAACAAACAAGTGAGTGCAGGTTGGGCCTCGGCATGTCAATCACTTCCCTGAATGCATACCGCACTGCAAACACGTCCGTGTGCTGTCAACAAGTGTCAGAGGCTTTATGTTTCAGGCTTATGTTTCCCCTGCAGGGACACTCAAAACCAAGGAATTCCTGAACAAACCTTTGATTAAAAAAAAAGAGAAAAAAATAGGGGGCTGAGTATCTGCAGGCTCCTGTGGATCTAGCATGAAACAAAACCTGAATCCCGGCCAGAACCTAATAGCAGGCTTACATGAACGCATATTTGCAGAAACACAGGTGGAGCGCTTGATTTTTAGAAGATGAAAAAGAAGCGATGATGGCATTCCTGCACACACGGCTTTACCAGAGGCTTTGCCTAATGAGGTGAACATTAATGTGTCCCTGTTTCCGGTTTTGATCTCTCTAAACAAGCTTAAGCGATTGTGTTGCAGGGAAAATTCCAGAGCGCCGGTTAATGACTGCTCTGCCTCAGATTTCGTGCCGAGGTTCAATTAAAAATGTTGAGAATGTGCACCTTAAATTATATGAAGTGTAAACCCAGACAAAACATAGCTGTTCTTACACCACAGTACAGTGAGCCACATTCAGACAGTGAGGAACAAACAGTAACAATACGCAAAAAAAACAGGAACAAATGCTCAGACTTCAGGGTTGTTTAATTTCAAACGTTAATATATTTGTCTCCTAATCCATAGTGAACTAGTCATCCAGCTTTGACACTCATACAGGGTCCCATCTGCAGTGACTGCAGAGTGACTCCCCCACAAAGAGGTGACGCATTGATGTTTTGTCAAAATAAATATTTTCTCATTATAAAATAATAAACCTTCAAATAAATATATAGTTTTAACTTTACACTAGGAAATGTTGGAATTAGAAAATAGATTTTTCATATAAGGTCACTGTACAATTTACAAGTAAAAGGGATCTTTCCTTTGTAAATTACATTAACATGATTGAGAAACATTCCAGTGAATGTAAAAGAAAAAAAAAAACAAAACAGTGAATTTACTGATTTCTATACACCCGTTAGCCAAACATTAAAACCATCAATCGCCCTCGTTTGAAAACTGATTTGCCTCCGGGGTGTCTGGCAGTGGGTGGGGACATCGACACGGGTCGGGGACTCCGGTTTGGCTCTTTTCCGATCAGTTTGGGATCCTTTATCGCGTTCCTTTAGCCATTCCTGAGCAGTTTGAGAAGTGTGGCAGGGCACACTGTCCTGTTGGGGCTTGGCTTTCCCATGGTGGTGGGGGGTTTGTGTAAACAGTTGTTTAAATGGGTGGTACGTGCCAAAATAAGCCAAGGTTTCCCCCTCAAACTTTATACTGCGACAATGCAATCTCTTCGCTTGCCAGTGGTTTTAATGTTATGGCTGATTAGCGTAAATATGGATTCATCAAGGTGCCTCCGTTATGACAAAACTTTTCACAGTTGAAATATGTACAAAAATAAAACATCTGTCCAACTCATTTTCTGATGTATTATATTTGCATTTAAAACATTACATACAGTCAGTAACAGGAGCCTGTTCTTAGAATATAAGTTGTATTAAATGTTAAAAAAACAACAAAAAAAACAAAGACACTATCTGCTGGACTCTCAGCAATAAAACAACATGAGGGTACTGGAGTATCCTGATTATTCAGGACAAAATAAAAAACAAAAAATTAAACAGTAGTTGAATATGTGAATATGTCTTCATACCTTTAAATGTAGAGCGCTTATTTTGGTTTACCTTTCAAGTGAGACTCATAATGCTAGGGTGAGCAAATGCACCTCCAGTGCCTTTAGTAGAAAGACTTTTCTCGACTCACCTTAAAAAGGTGGCAAACTAAGGCCGTTTTGTGGCAGATATGGAAACAATCTAGATGGAAAATACAAAAACTCAAGCACACCAGCATCATTAGATCTCTATTAAAACCTTTCAGCTACAGAACTACACATCAGGTCAGCAAGTGTGGAGCCTCCATGTACATTTCAACACCACACACACACACACACACCACACACACACACACACACACACACACACACACACACACAGTCATCTATGTTCGTTTGCTGACACCCTCACAGTGGACTGAATTTGAATTCTTGCAACCGACAGCCGGGTCTTGTAACTCGGTCATAGCAGCACTGACACACCGCCACGCATCCTTTAATTGGGAGGTAGCACAGGATACAGGGGAACAACAAGGAGAGGAGCGACACGGTGACCCAGCGGACGCAGCAGTGAGACTGCGTGCACGAGAATGGCTTGTCTGTGCACGTGTCCTCGTCGTCGCTGGAGCAGTGGTAGAAAAGGCCCTTGATGCAGCACACGCATGTCCCGTACTCCACTGCGTTCCCTGCTGAGCACATGCACCGCCGGCCGCACATCCAGCAGGAAGGGAGCGCCCGTGGGCGACGGCACTCTGAACACTGACATCGGCCGCAGTCCTCACACCTACACGAGTGTTTACCTTGTTTTTTATGGCTACTGTTGCCCGGCGCTACCGCCAAAGGCCCGGCCTCAGCGTTCAAGGGTTTCAGCTCCTCTGAGTTCAGTTCGGAGTGTTTGGGCTGTATTCTGATTATCTGGTCGCTGCTTTCTGGGCTGCCAAGGAGCCTCTGGTCTGAAGAAGCGCTTCCCACACTGGTTCTGATGCTGCTCTGGGAGTCCTCTACACTGGAAGACCGCACAGCGCCCACCCTGGAAGAGATGGAAGCATTTCCGTGGAGGTTGTGGAGATTATAAGGCCTCTCTTTTTGAGTCTCCTGCTGCCCGCTGCTTCTTGAACCTTGTGATGTATCCTGAGCACCTGGAGGTTTTTGGGCAACACTAGGCCCTTCTGTGTACTCATTACTACTTCCAGTTACCCTAATCTGATCCAGAGATAGCACTGGTTCAGCATGAGGCAGCTGCCCTTTGTTTAACCCAGGATTCGGCGGACCATCGTCGGTCTGTGAAGTCTGTGGCTGCGGGCTCCCTTCGTCATTCGGCGTGCCCGACGGGCAGTTTAATGACGCAGACGAATCCTGCTGCCCTTCTCCCCCATTGCTGTCGTTCTGACTTCTGGAAAACATCTTGGGACTGAAGGGCCACTGTGGCTGGCAGGGGACACATCTGAAGTCCTGTCAAAGAAACACACAGTTTAATAACCATATGTGGCACGTCATGCAAATGATGCCATGCAAATCGTAACCGATGTCAGTACAAGCACCACTATGGAAATGAGGTCTAACAAACACATCAGTGTGACAGAAAGATCTGTTAGATTCCATAGCTGATGTAATGTTTCGAGCCACTAGCCGCTGTCTTCTGGGGCCTACAGAATCAATTTCATGAAGGCTTCCTTTGAATCACAAGCGAGTCTTTGTCTACTGTCAAAAGGCAGGATAACCAAAGTTTGTTTGCTCAAAGCTGAATCTAAATCCACTCTCACACCTCACGTTTATGCCTCTGATATCTTATTTGAATTCAGGTGCTTTCCGGCTGCTTGCTTGTGAAAACTTCCTCTTTTCTCATGTCCGTGAAATTATAATAACTAATGTTACCCAAATGGAAATAAATCATTTTTGCACATTTTCTTGGACTACACCTTAAATAAAAAAAAAAAAAAGCAGCCATGAACACTGAGAATTTTGAAATCAGTGCCCTTCAACATACTGATATTCTGACTTATAAGCACTCAGTTTTCTTGCGTGGAACTCATCTAAAATTAATCCTGAGGCCAAGTCCTCAAACAGGCCTTTTAGATGCGTGTGAAAAATGCCTCGACTTCATGGCGACTGAGAACCACGAGGTGACATTAATGCCAGCTACGCAGTGCTGGTAATAAATTGGTGCTTCGAGGTCATACCGCTGAACATGAAAAATCATGTCCGACCACAGACCCTTTCTGCAGCGCTCGCACCGTCTGTCATCTAACTGGTACATAGTCACGGCTTAAAATGGCTGAAACTTCAGCTTCTCGACTAACGGCTCTTTGGGTCGGCTATTATATTTTTCAGATTAAATATGTGGTCAAAATCTACAACACTTCTATAGAAAGCCTGAAAAACAAACAAACAAAAAAAAAAAAAAACTGTACATTTGTTAAGTTATACCAGAGAAAGTCCAACCATCACCATACAAAATTAACAATTTCACTTTTATTTATGACAATATGAAGTTTTGTAATATCTTGGTTATCATCAATATTGTTTTGGATCCTTGTTCAGATGCAAGCTTTCTGAATAGTAATGCACCTACTGTGAAAAGCAGCTCTCTTTAGAATACAATTATATTAAAACTACACCTTTCCCACTCCCGAGTTAGATAAATAAATTATAAAAAGTCACATCTTTAGGGCTTCATCACGATACCTGTCAGCTTTGTTGCCGAGGTCCATCAAAAAAGTCGGGCCGATCAACGGTGCATCTTTAATCTGAAAGTCAGCTTTGAGCTTCAGGGCGTGGTGATGGGTAATTTTTTTTTTTTTTTTAACTTTTGTCATTTGTCATTAAAATAACCAGATTACAACAGATTACACTGAATCCCCTGCAAGTTATTCTCAAACTTGTTTTGGTCATTTCATATTCAGCAAAGCTAATCAGTTGGTTGGCTGTAGACCATCAGATGAGAAACTGGCATTCTATCATCATAAATTAAGACTTAAGTCTTCTACCGCTGATAAGGAAAACTGCTCAAAGATATTCAAAGACATCGCCATTGGCTGAGAAAAATGATGCCATTTTTCACTTTTCCAAACCTTCAGAAAACAAATATAAAGAAATAATCTTGTGAGGAATAGGTAAAAGTTGTGGACTTAAATCAGACTCGGTCAATAGTGGAAATATCGTCTGACACACTTAAACGTCAAATGCAATGTGTCAAACAGCATGTTTATGTCTTCTTCCGCTATCTTTTACAGGGTCAATATTTCCATAGTCAGAGGTTGCATACGCTGATGATCAAAGTTCATTTCTTTTTGTAAACATGGCTATATTGAGGGTTAGGGGTACTTCACTGAAGACTTTTGTGGTTCAAACACAACAAACATGGGAGCGTAAAGGGAGACAAGTAAAGGGCATTTTAACTTAATGTATTTAAACTAAAACAAAGCAAACAAGTGCTTTATTTTAGGGCTTAGTAAGAGTTTAAAATGAATTAAACAGACCCAACAGTTCTGGTTTGCTCACCCCAGATTAGTTATAGTTCCTGTGAGTGTCAGCAAACCGGCCCTGACACTGTACGTGCACAGGCTCGCTTTCACCACCGTCTCACACCAAAGTAAACAAAAATGGTCTCAATTCTCGTGCTTGTACTAATTAGCTTTCAAATGCAATCTTTTTTTTTTTGGGGGGGGGGGGTGGGTATGAAGGACACCCCCCTCCTTTAAATTGCAATACAGGAAGGGCTTTCTGATTGTTGCATGACAAATGGCCTGCAGCAACCTGCCGTATTCCAGTACATTTTACATTGTTAGGCAGCTGAAAAGATGATGAGTGACAAGAGACAAGTTTGGAGCAAAGAGAGCGTTGGGTGTGGGTGCATTCAAGGGTGGCGCATCTTTGGGAACATCCATTGGTTGTTTTTTATTTATTTATTTTTTTTTATTTCATTTTATTTATAACCCCAGTTAATGGGCTTGCAGACACACTGTCTTTTTGGGGTGGGGGCATAGGCTCCCTCATCTGCTTGACAGGGCTTGTGTGCAAGCCACAGTGGGGAGGAGACCAATGGCATCAGCTCTTAAAAGTGACAGCTTTAGAGATTTCATAAACGAACCGGGCAGCAGCACAAAGAGTCAGCGCTGAGCTAAAACCAGAAAGCCAATGAGTCACGCTGTTTCTGATGAATCGCCGATAAGCGCTTTCCACTGTGTGCACGAGATTTATAATGCAAATATACAAACATGCAGAAAGGAAGCCGCGTTTCAGACAAGTTCAGTGGGCAGTTTGCATGAGTGGAGGAAACGGTGCAGGGTGCGTGAACGCACGTACGGGCAAACACGTGCCAACTTGGACACGGCTACTTCCTAATAAAGCAGACACCAGGAGCGAGGTGAGCAATTAAGCCAAATGAGTCATTAGCGACAGCAAAGACACGGGCTCGTTTTACACTGGGTGGGAACACCGATATCAACCTCAGGAGGAAAAAAAATAAAATAAAGAGACATAATAGTTCAAAATTTCGCTCAAAAGCAAACCAGCCACTTAGGTGTGCAAGCTAAAGGGAGAGAGAGGAGTTACACAAACACTGAGAAAAGTAGGGAATTACAAAGTATATTTCACCACTTCAACCAAGAGCATGCACATTGTTTCAGAACGACAAAGACCACACTTACCGTGCTCTCGACGCTTTAGACCCCCGTTTAGGCAAAATTATTCCGAGTTGAGGGCGAGTTTATTCCCCGCGGCGATAGCTCAGTCGGGAAAACCGTCGGTAAAATCCATTGAGAAAGCTTCCAGCCGGAGCGGTGCTGCGGGAGAAGCGGCGCTAAGACGGAAATCCCATGTTTTGCGCAAGAGCACGAGGCATTGAAGCACGCGAACACTTCAGTCAATCACAGCCGCGCAGTCAACTTTATTTGCAAAAAACAAACAAAAAAAAAAAAGAAGTAGGAGATAATAGATGGAAGTGAAGCAGAAACGCAAACTTCCAGGTTACAGGTAGTTTTCACTCGGTGTTTGTTTTTTTTTTTTTTTTTTTTTTTTTTTTTATCCGCGAGGCTCCGAATATCTTAGCAAGTACTTTTTCTCGCGTGTGAGTGTGATGTACTTCTCTCTCTCGCTCTCTTTCCGGAGAGGAGGTCGGGATTCGGGCTGTAAATGGCGTCAAGCTGGGGGTGGGGGGGGTGGGGGGGGGGGGGACGACAGAGCGCTTGTTGTAGCAGCGGATATATCGCATCCGGTGCTCAGCCATTGGCTGCCAGAAAGTAGCCATTCACACCCAGTCTGATCAAGCTGATCAACCGCTGTGGAAATATGTGCGCTTGGCCCCCTCAAGTCTTCAGTTTCTTACCGTTGCTTACCCCCCCTTTCCTTTTTCTTTTATTTATTTATTTTTTTTGTGAAATAAATACTTTATAGAGCAACTCCCTGAAAATAATGTGGCATATGCTTGTGGGCTGGTTTATAGTTTGCAGCAATACATTTGAATAGTCTTTTTTCTGATTTTTTTTTTTTTAATGTATCTAACTTCACGGAATGCATTATACTAAATGGTATAAAGCAACATATTGTAGATTAACAGGAGGAAAGATCTCCATCCACCCATCTATGGAGGTTCTGTACTCTGTGCAACTGAAACACCTGAAGTTGCATTTTATATACAAACTATCGTCATCATATCTTTGAGACAGCAAAATATGTCTGAGCATATTTAGTGAAGTGCAGCACAACTGCACGGCAGCCTTCCATTTAAATCTCCTGTCCTCTGTTAGTTCTATTTCATGGTGTTTCTAAGGATATTTATGTAACATCTAAAGTTATTTTACATGTTTTAATATACAAAATGTGATGTAAATATAAAAACATTTATAAAGTACATTCACTCAGGTACAGTACAATTTGTTCACTTCAATTCCACTTGATTTGTCAGGGAGATGCTCTTAATTAACTCTTAATTCGAATGCAAAAAGGTCGCAGCTAAGGTTACACGCCAAACTTTTATATAGCCTGCAAAAAGTGATTATGGCACAAAGGAGGTTATAGTAATGGTAAATGGACTAGCTCTTATATAGCACTTTTCTACTCAGTCAGAGCACTCAAAGCGCTTACACAACATGTTTTACATTTACTTACATGCACTCACATTCATACAAGCACTTCCATGTTTCTACTAAGCTAAGTGCTTTTTTTTTTTTAATTAACTAACATTCACACACATTCATACTCCGACAGGATGGTCGGAGAGCAACTTGGGGTTAAGTATCTTGCCCAAGGATACATTGGCATGTAGCCTGGAGTAGCCAGGAATCGAACCGCTGACCTTCCGATCAGTAGGTGACCTGCTCTACCTACTGAGCCGCCATAGTCCTTACTAGTAAGTTGTGATGCTTTTGTAGTTCTACTTTGAAATAAAACACCATTTTTCTCACACTCCTTTATGAAAAACTACTGTTTTTCTCTGAAATGAAGGTAAGCTGAAGACAAAGTGAGAGATGCAGTGCCAGATGGAGTAGTTTCCCACACTCATATTGACTTTCCTTTGACTTACAGGGCGCTGAGTTAATCTTACTGAACACCCCAGGACACTTTGCTTATTTCAGGCCCTATAAAGCTCCCCTCCAGGCCGCTATGGATCTAAACCCAAAAGCGATCAATGAGAATTGATACAACTAATTAGCAAGCCAATACTGTATTTACCCTGAGCTGCTGTGAATAATTATGAAGGAGCGCCACTGTGTGGCCATCTCCACACACTGCAGGCTGCAATCCGTGGAGAGGGGATTAATAGCAGATTCAAAGCCCACATGGAAACAAAATGCAGATCAGCGAGTCTTGATTTAGATTCAAGGCAGAAGGACTGAGTGTGCATTTTTAAGTATTCAAGTCGTACACTCATATCATCTTACACGCCAGGCCTGAACACACTGTTATCCACTTTGTGTCTCTACAAAATAATAAAAAGAGCAATTAGTTTGTATTCAGTGAGGCTGAACACAAGCGGCGGAGACTCAGCGAAAACAATGGACTTAGACATCTCCATTCCTCTAATTTAGTAATAGAGTGTCTGATCAATTTCAGACAGAATAATTATGAAGTTGTGAGAAGCACACTGCTGGGAGAGGTCACTTTAATCAGCTCAGTGTATGACTTGGCAAATTAACTCGGATTGGGGTCAGCAGGCTCTCAGGACTTCCCATTTTCTTTGTACAATTTGTCTTCCTTTGTTCCTCCCTGGCTGCTGTTCATTTACCCTTAAAGCTTTGTTTTCCTTGATAACATGTTGCATGTTTAGAGCAGCGCGCACACACACACACACACACACACACACACACACACACACACACACACGCACACACACACACACACACACATTATGGCACACTCAAGACTAATTAAAGACTTCTGTTTTTTTAGGTGCTACATATGTCAGCATGTTTATTTCTCTTACGCTTGATTTAGACACATTCTGTTATTATTCATTTTTTTAACTATCAAATCATCATATTTTCTGGATAAAGTTACCTATAACTTGATTTCTGTCCTTTTGGATATAAACAGCCATCACTTCATCATTTTATCCTAGTGTGTCAGACATCTATGTGAATATTTCTGTCATAATTTGTGTGTGAATTCTTGTGAATAAGGAAGCAGCCAAAATAAGTTTCTTGAGTTTCTTAGGCCACAGTGACCTTTGACTGCCACAATCTAATCAGTTGATTCTTGAGTCAATGTTTGTGGAAATTAGAAGGCATTCCCTCCAAGCCGAGCAAATGGACAACCAGAAGACATAAATTTGCTTCAGACTAGGGGATAAAAGGAAAATAACTGTGTGGTTTTCTTGTTTTCATCTGACAAGTTTAAAGTAATTCCTTGTCTGTTCAAGGCCACGAACAAGGTCTAGGTGCCCCTAATCCTGTGCTGTCAGAATTCTTTCAGTTCTCTCAAGACTTGTCAATATTGTAACGGACACACATTTTTTTCCAAAAAGTACCTTTTCCTTGTCTCCAAAAGATAGAGTGAAGGTTAGGGTTACTTCTCTGCATCAGTGTTGACTTATGCTTGATTTATGCTATTGGAGTTGTGTCTGTTTGCATGGGTATTTGCTACTGATGTGCAGGCTTTCAAAAGCCCAACAGCACATCTCTTGCCTGTACAGTGCTCAAAGGTGGACTTCCTGGTGTGTTTTGAATGATTGTTCTGCTGCATAAGTGTGCTTGAGCTTCAGGGCACAACTGATGGCCGACATCCTCCTTCAGGATTTCCTTGTAGAGAGCAGAATTCATGGTTCCATCAATTACAGCAAGTTGCCCAGGTCTCGAAGCAGCAAAGCAGCCCCAGACCATCACACTACCACCACCGTGCTTGACTGTTGATATGATGATCTATTTATGAAATGCTGTCTTAGTTTTACACCAGATGTAACGGGACTCAAACCTTTCAAAAATTCAACTTTTGTCTCGTCAGTCCTCAGAATATTTTCCCAAAAGTCTTGGGGATCATTAGGATGCTTTTCTGGCAAATGTGAGATGAGCCTTTGAGTTCTTTTTGGTCAGCAGTGGTTTTCTCCTTGGAAGCCATTTTTGCCCTGTCTCTTTCTTATCAATGAATCATGAACTCTGACCTTAACTGAAGCAAGTGAGGCCTGCAGTTCTTTAGACATTATTATGGGTTCTTCTGTGACTTCCTGGATGAGTCATCAATGTGCTCTTGGAGTAATTTTGGTAGGCCGACCACTCCTGGGAAGGTTCTTCACTGTTCCATTTGTGGATAATGTGGTTTGCTGGAGTCCCAAAGACTTAGAAATTGCTTTGTAAGCCTTTCCAGACTGATAGATGTCAGTGACTTTGTTTCTCAGCTGTTTCTTTAGATGTGTTGCCGTTGACCTGGTGGAAGTTAAGAGGCTTGTCAATTCATTAGTCTAAATTTTGGCCAAACCAACATTGCATGCATTGAGAGCTACATATTTTTTAAGGACAGGCCTTCACCTGTAAAACCATCATTTCTGATCTCTTTTTTCCATTGTTTTTCTTTTTCCAAATGAAGGAAATCATTTAATGAACTGCTACATAGTTTTAATTAAGACCAAAGTTACCATCATCCATCCATTATGACCTTATCTCCTGCCTTCATTTGGGACTATAAGCCACCTGAAAATGGTAAGTATATTTAGCAACACTTACCTGTCATAGACTTCCAAATGATGCCTCCTTAGTGAAAAGTCTGAACATTTGCTGGGCTTGTTAAATTCAATGCATTCAGCTGTGGCACAAAAAAGTCTCACTTTCACCACATGTAAAAATAAGGTAAAGCACAAAATCTTTCCTCTAGTTTCTGTCTTGTCGATGTTCTGTTCCCTGTCGTCTCCACGATTTCCTCCTCAGAGTCTAGTGAAATTCTGTGTCAACAAATGAGTTTTCACATCTGCAGTACAGTGATGCAATGGTAGCAAATTCGGAAAGTATCTTTAGCAGACGCCCTTCTGCTGATGAGCCTCAGTATGAGCAAAAGAGTAAAGATTTAGGCTGATGACTAATTTTCCTCTCACTTTATGGCACACTAACATCTTGCTGATTGCGTAAACACAGGCTCGTTTTTTTTTTTTTTTTTGGTGGGAAACTTGCACTCAACTGGACAGACACCCCTCATTTCCCTTTCTACTTAGGGCACACCATGCATCTTCAATCAGAAGTGTGTTTCTTTAGGGGGGTTGCTGCAATCAAGAGCGGATGTGTAACACTGAGGCTCTTTACTGGCTACTCTCAACAGTTAGAATTACCCAAAGACGGCTAAATTAAGGAAGCTTTTAGCATTTCTATTCACTAGGTAAGTGCTGGAAAGTGAAGATTAATCTTTGAAGCACTATCTAGAACCCCTCAATTTAATAGATTGTTACCATTGTTTCCCCAGAACTTTTTTTTTCCTTTTGATCCACCCTAACAGTAAAAGATCTCTTAATTGAATTTAGTCATTCCAGCGCTGGAGGCCCTAACATCTGTCCCACAAACTCAGGCTGCTGAATAATCTGTGAAAAATGACCATCTACCCTGGAGCCAGCAAAGTCTGGAAATTGAGTATTTAATGACGGCTGATTTTGCAGTTCCGAAAGTTTTTGTCCTGTGCTACAAGCAATAGAATTTCTTTTTCTTTTTTTCCCGGAATACTTGAACGGTGATTCTCACTCCCGCTGAGCCGGTCGGAATGCTCTGCACATAAAATAAAAGTCGAGAAAATTGAAATGAAACCTTAAACCCCTGCTGCTGTGGGAGATGAACTGTGTCTGTATTGTCAAGCAGACACTGCAAACTGTTGGAAATAGCTTTGTAAAAGGGCAGAGACTCCGAGTCCATCACCTCTACTTTCTTGCTGGCACGCACTAAGATGGAGCTGCTGTATTGCTGGGCCATGATCCTGCAGCCAGATGAGTGGGCCACTACCGCTGCCAGGTATGCAACTACATTTATTAAGAAACATGGTGAATCCAGAAGTCATTCACTTTTCCTATCTTTTAAGATACACATAGATCTGGTGTTCAGATCCTTTCCTGTCTGCCACATGCATTTACAGTGATGGCTCAGTGGCTGGAATGGCTGTTTGGTTTCTCCAATGTAGATGTCCGAGCACTCCTCGCTGCGCTGCACAGCGTACGCTATGTTGTTTAGCTTGTATTTGGGTGCTTTGTCCTTGGGATATGATTTTTTTTTGTCTGAGAGTGTTGCTGGGTCTGAAGTACACTGGGATATCATGCTTGGAGAAAATTCCCATGAGTTTCTCTGACAAATAGTGGGTCAACAACCACCGACAAAGGGGACAGTCCCCACTAGAATACCTGGGATTCTCAACTTTCTGGTCTTAGAGTTGAAGAAGCCTCTTAGATGAGAGGTGAAACATCTTCAGAAACTTAAACAAGTCCAGTCGCCTTTTGTTTTTCCAAGCTCTTGATACTACATTGACCTAGATGTCTGAAAACCAACACAGACACATTGAAGGTGGTCAGCTAAGTGGTAACCTTCATGGCTGAAAAACAACTATGGAACAAAAAAAGGTTTTGGTCTCTCTTTCTTCCTTCATTATAACTGTACAGGGGGTGATTTTATGTAAAACTCGTCTGTTTGGACCCTGGCATACCTGTCAAGTTTTGTATTTAAAAATAAGGGAAATTTTCTGCCGCTCGCTGCGAGCCGTCCCAACGGCCCAACCGAGGTCCAGTTGTTGTTCTGGGTTTGTTCCTGCTGTCGGCACTAACCTCACGAGAACTGCCACCCAGGCTACAGCAGGTGACAGTTCTCATGAGGCTAGTGGCAGAGTTCAGTTTGGAGAGGCACAGAAATGCTTTTTTTTAAAATTATTATATTATAATACGGCAACTTTATGGGAAAATACTAATACGGGAGGACAGTGGGACAGAGCGGTAAAATGCTGTAGTTTCCCAGCCAAAAGTGGCCTGACATAGGCTGCCATATCAAGTGCTCTCCATTTTTCGTCTCCTCCGCTGATTCCAGTCAGGAAACTGGACTTTTCAACGGTTTGTGGTGCCTTTTCGAGCATTAGGCAGGTAATATCTGACAAATAATAATTAATAAATGTCTGTAAATAAAGTTTGCTGTGCCATCCACTAATGCAGGTTAAAGCTCTATTATGCAAGAAGCAATATGTGAATATGGTCCAGAAATTCCTCCATCTTCTTTGGGCCAAAGCTCATTTAAAATGGACTGAGGCAAAGTGGAAAACTGTTTTGTGGTCATTTTGAACATTTGATATATTTTTTATGTTCTGCTATGAATAAAATATGGGTTTATGAGATTTTCTGCTTATAGTTGTAGCCCTGTACAACAGTCTCAGCTTCTTTCCTCTTGGGAAAATTTATTGCCTAAACAATGAGTCTGTGACGTCCCATGGAGTAAACACAACTGTGGTTTCACATTTCTAACTGAATATAGTTCATCACTGACATTAGCAGGCTATAGCTAAGTAATGTCAGTGACTGTTATATTAAAATGTATATGCCCCAAGTATAATGTTGGCGCTTGGCTTTTTAGCTGACATGTACATGTACTGTGCTTTTAACATATATATTATAAGAAAAAAGTTTAGAATGTGCGCTTTATAAAAAGAATCTTGGACATCAAGCTCGGCTTTGGTTTCCAATCCTAGCACCAACAGCCACCTCCCGCAGAGTTGATATATCAGACATTATTTTTACATCCAGGTTAACTGTTTTCTTCCTGGTCTTGGAAGTACTGCTTGGTTACTGCATTAGGTTGTACGTTACTAATGTGTTAGGCAAGGCATACAGTTGGCACTTGAGCATACACCTTTTGGGATTTCTACTGTAGAACCTATTAATCTATTTTGGAGTCTGAAGACAGATTTGCTGCTTTTCAGTAATTCTTGTATGAACTTTCAAAGCAAATCAGTGAATAAGATGCTACCAGACACCAGTGTTGGGTTATTACTCATTATTTATTTATTTTTTTAATTAATACATTAAATTGCTTAATTACTCTCTGGAGAAAGTAATCTGACACTACACATTATATTACTTTTGCATTGCTCCATAACATGCCCTGAAATGCATTGTTTGATAATTATCAGTTAATAGTATAAACCTTGGCCTACAGTCCCACATGCTGGCACAAATCCCAATCCTAATGAGATACTGCTCAATAAAATTAACTGAACCCCATGAAAACACATCAGATCTCAATGGGAAAAGCTCATGCTGGATATCTATACTGATATGGACTGTGTAATGTGTTAGGAATGAATGGAAGCTGCATCGTTAAAAAGCGATTCAGCAGGTTAGAACGTTTAGCTGAAAGTTCACCGCAGCAGCTCAAACTGGTACTCAGTAGTTTGTGTGGGCCCTGCATGCTTGGAGGCCAAAGCTGAGCCAATATTGTGTTAGCAGTGTAATGCAGCTGTTTCTGTCCTGGTAGCAGTTTGTACTTTACCACCACACTCTTGTCCTTTTGCGCTCTAAAAATAAAGCAAAAGTAATGAATAAATAAAATATAATATGAATATGAATAATGAATAAATAAATGAATAAATAAAGCAAAAGTTAACGTAATCTTCATATCTCCACTCTTCCAAAGTTGTGAACCTCGTCACCATTTTCCTCCTTCCTGCAGACAAACTGAAATCAGTTGATTGCAGAGCAAGTGTGCAGGAAGAAGAATACACAGTTGATGATTCTGGATTTTGTGTTTGCCCATCATGCAGATAACTGCAGAACCTTTGTAAGGCAAGTAGCAACAACTGTAAATGTAATGTGGTTGATGAATTTAGTACAATAGTGTGTTACATTATTGCATTAATGAAACATGTAATCTGCCAGTCACTGGCACAGACAGTACAACACCTGTATGTTAAACTGAAATCACCGCTGCTGCTCAGATGTTGACCCTACAGCATGGCCATCATATAGGATCCAGTGTATAGGGTAGCTTTTATTATTACTTGGGTAACTTGGGTGTTTTGCTTTTAACTTTCTGGCTTGATGGGGTCTTAACAGAACATTGCTTTGGCTATTGATTGGCTGGTAGTGCTTGAGTTTAAAGTTAGAGCTGACTAGCTGATATTAGAGAGACTATTGCCTACAGCCACAGAATAAAATCTGACAGGCTGAGATCAGGAGAGTGTGATATTGAAGTAGACTCTGGAGGAATGACCTAAATAAAAATGAACTGGATTTTTCATTGTTATTACTTCATATGTCAGAAGCAAAATCTACAGAAATGGGATTGTCACATCCATCCATTTCATTTAATGGATAAATTCCACACTGTAACCTTGAGCACATAATCAATAAAATGTTAAGACAGTTTCTTTCTACAGCTAGTCCCACTTTGCATTGACATGCCAGCCTTCTATCACTCCGTATTCTGTATTTTACTGTGTGTGCTAGAATGAAGAGCACAACGCTGTGGAGTTCTTTGAATACTTAATCTGTTCCAAGTCTTGTTTGACTTCTCTGTTGCCTCCCTTTTTCATTACAATACAGAGAATACATGCAGCACACAGAGGCCATGCTGAAGTGTCTCAGTGGATGCTTATAGCATGCTTGGCCAGGGCAGGATTGGAGAGGAGAAAAGGGAATCACAGAATAGTTGCCATTGGTGCTACAAGTCGTGATATGAGTACTGAGTGAGTCTCGGGTAGCCGTGCTTTTTTGTGTGGGTGGTGAGAACCTGGCTATTCACTGGACAGAAATCCAACAATATTTAGAGGTCTTACATGAAACAGGTTTAAATTTGACTGTAAGCAATATTAAATAGCCACAAATAGCAAAAATATAAAATTATTCCCTTTAATTAGGGACAGCACAAAAAGTGTGGGGAGGGGATCAATCCTAAATTACATTTGTAAAAAAAAGCAAGCTCTTCAAACACATTTATATTTCATTTTCAACTGACTTTGATGCAAACTATTAAATATGTGATATATAGTAACTACATCAAATCACACATTGCCTTGTCCCATTAGGAGAGGATTCATTTCTGCTGTGGAAGTAGGTCGATTTTAATATTACATGCCCTGGTCAGAGATTTAATCCGGTCTGCAGTGTATGTGAATCATTTTTCACCCCTCTGCTGTAATTTTTCAGTAAATTTACCAGTCCTCTCTGTAATTAAAATACTGTCCAGAGCCCAATGAATCTCAGACTATTTAACTCCTTCTCCTGCAAAATATCAGCTTAGTGTAACATTCTGGATGTGTGTGACATGATGAAAAGATTTTAATGCCATCATAAAGGGCTTTAGGTTAACAGGGAAATTATAGTTATGGGTTGAGCTATGCCCATAAAGTGCTGAAACATCAGCTACACCTGGGTATAGTCTTTCTATTTTGAGCACTATTCTTAGCCTTTATAAAATACTTACATAAGAAAAATCTCTAATAATGGATTCCACTTCTATTTTTTCTTTTGTTCTTCAGCAGTTTCTCTCGTTTCAGCGATTGTAATGCCTCTATGACAATAATCTTAGCAGGTATGTTTAGGAATTAATTTCTACTCATTTCTGGTTCTGAATATATTTATTTTAACAATTAGTTCTGCTTGTTATGCTTTTGGCTACATATATTACCAAATTCTTCTCTAAAAGAAAAATCACACGTAAACCCTAAACATCATTACGCCTGGTTTTAGCTGAGACACCTGAAAAAAGTCTGCTCATGTTAGCTAGACAGTTAGCATTACTATCATCATCATCATCATCGTCGTCATCTATTCTAATGATGTATCCTGCTTCTCCTGGAAATTATTTGGCAGCCCGTTCCTTTCCATTACAAAGCCAAAATGGGAGCTATTTAGGATAAGAGCTGCACAGCGGTTCCATAGCCATACTGGACGCATTTATACAATAAAAATGAATTAAATAATGACTAATGTCATCATTTGGGCTTTCTGATTTGCATCCACGTTTGTTAAGCCCCGTTTTTGGTCGCCGGATTAATGTCTGCTCATTCGCTTTCTAAAAAATTTTTGACAGCTAATGTTAGCGACAGAAAAATTAGCAGTCACAAATTAGCCAGTTTTCAGTGAGTCTGTTATACTCACACACACTTTTTAGCTGAATATTGCTTACACAGTTAAAATTCCAATAAAAATGAACCAGTGTACTGCAAACCTAAACATGGCTTAAGTTGACCCCTGTGTCATTCATTTATAAATACAGAAGCTACAGTTCACTAGCAAGTACCCTAACACAAATGTAAATGAAAAATGTTTATTGATATGGGTTTGGCAGATCTACTTGACACCTTTGAGAGCGGCTAAAAGAGGAGCAAGTGAGTCTGGAATACGGGTCTGCTCTGGAACTTAGCTTCCTGGTGTGTCTTACGTTTTTTTCCCTGTCTGTGTGCAGATGCACGTAAGCCAACACAGCTCCTCATTCTGTCTGTGCCTCACAGTTAGCATTACAGCAGATTCAGAATTATAGATTGGGTATGAAGGGAATGAGTTTTTAGGAAGTTTCATGAGGTTCATGGTATATGTTTGTCTTTACTAAATGTACATTTACTTCCCTGAGAAATTTGTCTGGAAAATAACATAACTGATTAACATACACAATTACATAATGTTTGGCTTCAGATAAGAGCAGTTCCTTCTGGGTATGTCTTTATCACTAACAGAATACTAATAACAGATGCCAGGACTCTGTCGGGTGGCGATGGTCAGCCTGACGGAGACCAAACAAACGATAAAGAGAAACTTCGAGGTCATGTCAAGACGCAGCTGCTGGAATCCTTTGTCTTGCACATTTCTTATTTTGTATAATGATGTAACCAATACTGATATGCTGTGACTATATGGAACTGTAAGCTGAATTAGAAAGTGCCAGTACTTCATGCCATCTCACAACAGCATGGCATGCAGTCTGACCCAGATATCTGTAAACTGTTTGAAATGGTTTTACTAAATTTAATAATTGGACTCCTTATTCCGTTGTATTGTCTCATTCCTGTTTGATAAACAAACATGCCGGAACCTGGGGGATAAGCTGGGTTTTTTTTAGGATCGTTCAGGTACAACATTTAACTCTAGGACATGGCAAACCACCAGTAGATGCAGTCAGGGAAAGACACGTGGGTGGAGAAATAGGAAGTACAAACCCAACAGGCAAAAACGACCCCCTAAGAGCAATAACTTGGCGACAGAGGGAAGGAAAAACTCCCTTTTAACAGGAAGAAACCTCTGGCAGAGAGGGGCAGCCATCTTCTGAGGGGAGGGAGACAGGACAAAAGACACGTTGTGGAAGAGAGCCAGAGATGAATAATAACTAATGATTAAATGCAGAGTGGGGTATAAACAGAATGAAAAGAGGTGAATGAAAGTAGTGTAACAGTTTACGAATTTACCAACAGTAAAAAGATCCCTACTTTAATCCTGGAAGGAGACACAAATCCCTTTGGGGGTGTGTCAGGGCAGGCATCTGGTGTTAAAATAAATAAAAAAAAAAAAATCTGCCAAGTATAAACATGCCAAGCAACCCGCTGTGACGTGCAGCTGAAAGTAACGTCTTCATCCTCTAATTTTGTTACTTTTATACACCCATCCAGTATGATGAGCTAAATTAGCGGGTACCTCTGGGAATGTCGCTTCCCCCTGTAATGTTAATCATCGTACGCTGGCTTCCCTTCAGCAAAATTAAAAGCCACTCTCAGCAGAAGTACAAATTAGCATACATGCCTCATTTCTCTGCAGTTGATGGTCTGGTCGCTCTGACCTCTGCGCTGCTCAGCGCTCGCTTCCTATACTGTGGACATTCATATGTTTTGAGCTCATTAGCCACTGCCGATGACAGGTCTGCTAAACAAGCCACCTCCTCGTAAAGAAATATAAAGTCTAAAAAAAATGTGTAAAAATGCATTCTGCTTTTGAAAAGAAGCTTCTGCACTCTATGAAATATCCCAGATTAGCAGAAAAGGCGAGGAAGCGAAAACCTCAAGGGCGTTCGGCTGACACATCTGCATTCACTGTCTGTAAACAGCCCTGCGTCGGTGAGTGTATAGAAGTTTATTTGTGTTCAACAGCAGGGCAAAAAAAAAAAAAGAGGCTTCATAGAGAGGGAGAGACATATTGTGCTCATCTAACACATTTCAGGACTCTGGACCTACGAAATGACTCAAGTGGGAGCAAACTCAACAGGACCAGCTGTCCTGGAGAACAGAAGAAAGTAAGTGCCAGAGTAAATATAAAACCAGCTCTCTCTGACACTCTTTTCAGTGCTTCGCTCTGGGATTCTCCTGGGCTGTGCCACAGCAAAAGCCTCAAGATGGGGCTGAATTTAAGCTTTTGTTTTTTTCCTTCTTCTCTTGGTGAAAGTGTTAGAGGTGTGACCTCTGCGGAAGCTATAGAGACGCAGGGAACCAAACAAACTCAGACATGGTATTGTAGCTCAGGGTTTTTGGCTGTCCAGCTGGGGTCACTGTTGTGATATGTTAAATAAATCTGTGCGTATGTGTCTCACAAGATCTGGCCATCTATCACAGTCAGAGGTACTGGAGAAGAGGAGTGCAGGGTGAGGGAGTGTGCTCATCTGAGAGGATGCTAACTTGTTTGCAGCTTTTAGTGACACATATGTAGCATAGAAGCACTCAGGCTTGAAGTGTCTGGGAGGTCAGACACTACCATGGATTTAGACATATTGTACTCATTCAAACATCAGCAATGGCTGACATTAGCCTTGTTGACTGATATTGGTCTATAAGTAAACTGAATTTACTAATATAACATGGCAATTGGGGCCCTGGAGTCAGAGGAGTGGCTGCTTTGACTGACAGGTCTACCAACATGACCATATTTAGTTGACTGATGTCTCTCCTTTTTGTGCAGTTGATGCATTTTGGAGTAATTTAATGGATCATCTGCCTAAAAATTACGGCTTCCCTTAGTGGTATTTAGCATATATGTGCGTCTGTGCATTGCACACTGTGGTTTATGGATGCGGCTTGCTAATCAAGCTTGTTAGCATTAGTTATTAACTTAACACTCCACTATCAACTCCAAATATGGTCACTTCTGGCTACCCCCCAAAAAAACTAACATGGTAGTGGCCAAAAACCTGACAACAAGACTTAAAAATGCAGCATCCAAACTCATGTGTGACGAGTTACTACACCGTGGTTGCATCTTTTATATACAGTCTATAGCCTCTCATTTAACTACTTTACACATGATTACGGACTCCTTTTGGTAAGACGAGGTAGTTATTTCCTCTTTTCATCCATAGATGAGGTGACCCGTGGCTGTTCTCGCCTCCTCACTACATAGTATCCTCACAGTTCTTTCGGTCTATGTGTGTGTGTGCGCTCAGCGTGGTGTAAAATGTGCGTCAGCTTGGCCCAAACCAAAACTGTATCCTCAGCAATGAGAGAAACACCAGTATATATTCAACTGGCTGCAGGAAACCAAGCTTTTATGGATGACCTCAGAGATGCAAAATGCTGCACTCTCTAACTCTGTTTTATAAACTGGAAAACAGTGTCCTTGTAATAAATTGCAGTGGATGAAATGACATCCTCAGGCAAACATGTTAGAACGGTAATATTTTATTAATTGGACATGAAGAAGTAGAAATGAATATACTGAAACTGAAGTGAAAAAAAAAAGGAGTGAAATTACATTGTCATGGCAACCTTTTTGGCAGAATGAGCCTTGCAACAGCATATTTCCTTGCTCTCCAGGGAGCCGGGTAAACTGTGAATATAATAATGTGATAATGCATCTGACAAATGCAGGAGGTGTGATGTGATGGTGTGTTTTGTAGGTTCTCTCAGTTGCCATGATAGTAATGTGTTTCCCTAATTTCCTGTTCAAAGGAAGGTGTCACTCCACACACCAAGTTATCAGCTTTATTTTGTGAGAGTGTGGTCTCTATCTGCGTAATGTTGGAAGGTATACCAAAATGCACTTTATTTTGCCTTTCCTTCTCTAATTTTGCAAAATGATCCAAATAGTGCTTAAGTAAGCTACATGAACATTGCTTCATTGATTCATTCAGACACAGATTTCCAAAGTCTGGCAGTGTATGCTGAATATCCAGCCCATTCTCATTCCCGTGCTGCCAAATACTGCTGCTTTGTCAAAAATGCTGGAGTCTCACAGATAAGCACAGGGTGAGTTGACCCATACAGTTCGTAGGAATAGTGAGGTGGTTCTGACTACCAATGCATCCCATATGGATGTTTGTAAAGAGCCACTTGGTGAGACATTTAAACACGCCGGTTCATTTTCCAACATGCAGGGTTAATGTTGTGAACCAAAACAACAGTCTTTTCCAAAATCTAAACAGGCAGTTTTTTTTGTGCCTAAACCTAATCAGCAATCAGCAAAGCAAAACAAATTTCCACCGTCAACCTTACAACTTTTAAATTCAGTCAATAAATTTAAGGCTCTTTACTGTAAATTATTGTGTTTACAAAATTTCCAAAATGAACTAAACTCTCAGCAGAATATAAAGAAACAACCACAACAACTTTACGTCCTAACCATCCATACATAGCATTGAAATAAGGCAGTAGGATGTAAGCTGTACTTTCTTGTAATACCAACTTGTACAACAAGATAGTGCCCCAAATCAGTGTAAACAACCAGTGTGATATTTCTTTAATGAGGCAAGTAATTAAAGAATTACGTTGTCATTGACCACACTGGTGTGGCAAAAACATAAGCCTCTGAGCAAATGGAGCTTGGTTCTAAAGAAATATCAAAAGGCAAAAGACCAGTAGCTCACAGCCAATCCCACCGGTAAAACACTGACCCCTAGTGGTTAAAGGTTTAGCTAAACTCTAAGAAAGGTAATTACAAAAAGTATATTTAAAAGAGGACCGGAATCACTAGGTGTACAGTTTTGCTACAGCTGGTGGGTAGCAAAAAGCACATCTTGTGGGCATCTCTGCAAGACCAGTGGCATCTGAATAACAACAGTATTTGAAGGACCTGGTGTGAGAGACTGTTGGTATATATATATATATATATATGCATGTACAGGATTAATCTGACACTGAGTAAAAGTAAAAAGTTTGTAAAGTGCTGTCCCTGGCACCTGGGGGAAATACTGCTCGACCACAGATCAATTGGACCACACAGTGGACAGAAAATGTGGGCAGGCTAAAGAAGCTTAAATAGAGCGTCCCATATGAGATTTACCAATTGGATTTGTAGAGGGTTATCACCTGAGTCATCAGCTTATTTGGTCTGGTGATGAAACAAACTGATCTGCTGGGATTGAGGTTGAGCTCAACTTGGTGGCCCACCTAGCCTAGCATCAAGCTCTGTGTATTTCATTGTGAGCAGAATGTTCAATTCAAGACATCTAACCTCTTCATGAGGATTAATGGAGCTAAACCTAAAGCTACAGTAAGTAATATTTTGAGGTTATTTAATAGAAAAAAGAATGTTATACTTTTTATACTAGTATATAATTATGACTTCCGACAAACTGATGCTTTCTCATAAACTTAGAGTTTACCCATGAAAAAATATCATCTTGAATACAGCCGCAGAGATGGACATCGTCATGCAGTCTAACTGGGTTTTATGTATGTGGGTAGAGACAAGCCACTTAGTTAATATACCTGATGAGTTATTTTTAATTTAAAGATCACAAATAGTTCTTTCAAACTACACATGACCATTTAATATTTGTACGTGCATATTTTCATCATCTCTTTACAAACCTCACCACATGTCACTGCACCATAGCTAGGAGCTAGATTATGCGGTTGAATTGGGAGGTGTAAGAAAACAGAATTCAGTTGACTACAATCTGCACTCTGCTGACCTCTAGTGGTGAGATTTTATACACTGTATCTTTAACCTCTTAATCGCCACAAGGTTACCAGTGACCCATCCAGAGTTAGGATTGGATTTTGTTTCAGCCACGTGCTGAATAAGCTAATTTTCAGAAACTAGATGAAGTTAGATTGCAAATGAAGTCTCATTTATTCCGGCTCTACAGATGTTCCGTTAAAAGATTTTCCATTTGGCTTTTCTGTGCAGGTGAAAGTCCTATAAAAATTGGTGATCGAAACCCTACCTCTAATCCCAACCCTAGATAGGACACCAATGACCTGGTGGCTGGTAAGAGGTTAAGAATTCAAGAAAAACAAACAACCTAACAAGCTGTGTGGTTGCTACAACACAACCTGCAAATCCCAGCCAGCACTTCTGAGACTTATTAGCAGGAGTCAACATATCTGTCAAGCAGCTTGTCTGAAACTACCCATCGAGAAAAAACCTCCATGTACAATATGAGCCTGCAATATGGAAGAACCAGTTTAAAAAAACAAAACACTTTTCACTCCAGTGAAATTTCAGGCTAGGCCGAATAGAATACATACAAACAGACACCCGCGCACACACACACACACACACACACATCCTCGCTTGCACGAACACACAACAATTTCTACCATATCATTACTGTGCAGTCCCATACACCTTTCATCCTCCCTCTCCTCAGAGTCACTGGGAGCAAAATTTGATTTCCGCCTCATAACTCTCTCCATAATGTGATATCGCCAGCACTAAATTGCCAAGATAACCTTTATCAGAGTAGAGGTGAAAGCCCCGGATCATTGAACGGTTATTCCTTTGCCAGGCAAAAAAAAAAAAAAAAAAAACAAGGAAGAGGGGTGGGGTGGGGTGGGGGGGGATAATAGATATTTTCCCTCGGGCAAAGCCATGGACACCTCAGCATCGTCACTGAGGTATTTGGATCAATGCCAGGTGGTAAAGAAAGGTTCTTGAAATGGACAGATGCAATGAAGAAACAGAATAATCCTTCTGCCAGGTGCCTCTCACAGAACCTTTTTTTCATTTGCCACTACTGATGGGATCACAACATTTGCCCAGTCTGTCAGTGTATAAGAGTTTGTGCATAATGCGTGGGCTGCAAAATATGGTCTTTCAATAAAGCTTTGTTTACTCAGCCTTAGCGAAAGTATCAGAGAGCCGGACCTCTTGGGGCTCACTGTGATGGTGTGAGTGCGTCTCTCAATACACCCCGGCCAAAGACCTTGTTTGCTATATTATATTTTTGTCTCCATCTGAGGAGTTACTCTTTCATATATGGCTAAAAACTATGCATTTGTTATGATGATGCAATGCAAGTACATTTAGCCTTTACCAGTACAGACTTTCTTCTTTTTCTGCTGACTGTATTTCAGAGAGATGTATTACACTTTCTATTTATTATATTTATTTAGCAGCCATAGCTGTATGATAAGCTTAGCTTGAACTGTTTAATATTAAACCAGCAGCCCCAAAGCACTGATGTATCACAATGAATGGAATAGTGGGGGGTGGGGGTGGGGTGTATCCCAGCTGTCACAGGGCGAGAGACGGGGTACACCCCGTACAGGTCGCCAGCCAAGACCCCATGACTCAGTAGGTTGTAGAACCACTTTTAGCAGCAATATCTTGAAGTAATCATTTTCTGCATGACTTTCTCAGCCATACTAACATTATTGTGAAGGAATTTTGGCCCACTCTTTTTTACAGCTTTGCTTCAGTTCATTGAACTTTGCAGGCATCTGCTTAGGCACATCTCTCTTAAGGTCCCGTCACAGCGTTTCAGTCAGGCTGAGGTCTGGACTTCCACACCTTCATTCTTTTTAATCAATTAGCGAAGCTCTCGATTTACCGGTCGATCTACGTGCCTACCCTCACCTATGGTCACAAGCTTTGGGTAGTGACCGAAAGAATAAGATCCCGAATACAAGCGGCAGAAATGAGTTTCCTTTGAAGGGTGGCTGGCCTCTCCCTTAGAGATAAGGTGAGGAGTGCGGCCATCCAGGAGGGGCTCAGAGTAGAGCCGCTGTTCCTCCACATTGAAAGGAGCCAGTTGAGGTGGTTTGGGCATCTGATTAGGATGCCTCCTGGCCGCCTCTTGGGTGAGGTGTTCCGGGCATGTCCCACCAGGAGCAGGCCCCGTGGTAGACCCAGGACACGCTGGGGAGATTATATCTCTCGGCTGGCCTGGGAACGCCTTGGTGTCCCTCCTGATGAGCTGGAGGAGGTGGCTGGGGAGAGGGAAGCCTGGGCTTCTCTGCTTAGGCTCCTGCCCCCGCGACCCGGCCCCGGATAAGCGGAAGAGAATGGATGGATGGATGGATGAGTGTTTCTTTGGGGCGGTGTCCTTGGACAAGATACTGACTCTGAGTTGCTCCTGATGCGTTCATTGCAGTGTGATTGTGTGTGTGAATGTTATATAGAAAGGGATCTAGGGAAGTACTTGCATGAATGTGTGTGTGAATGGGTGAATAAGATATGCTGTATAAAGTGCTTTGATTGCTCATGTGCCATATAAGAACCAGTCCATTTACTATTTTTTTTTTCAGCCACACTATTGCAGATTTGTTGGTGTGCTTCTGATCGCAGTTGGTGTTAGTGACTCTGTTTCTAAGCTACAATTAGCTAATTTTGCTCATTGATGATGCTTACTGAAGCAAGGCTGTCACGTGCAAGCATCCTTTAGATGTTTATACAAAATTCAAACTGCACACTTTCCATAAATTCAGTCTAGAAAGTTATGGAAGGTCTAAATACATGACAAACAGCTGCATAATGCAAATTTATGTTGGATGTTGAATAAGGCTGTCACTGATAATTAGATGTTTTTAGCTTGTTTTATATGCACATTTACCTCAGTACATACTCCATCCACCACTGACAGAGCTGAGAATCAAGTTTAACTATAAAACAGTTGTATTTACCTTAAAATGAAAACACAATTTTGTGATCTTCAAATGGATGACGAGAATTTCAAAAGCTGAAAAAACAAAACAAAACAGGCTGTCGGTCGCTGTTGGTGTGCAATCAGTAAAGAGGAAAAAAAACCCAAAAAAAACATGTGCAGAGTGCCTCAACAGTCATTGTTGCCAGGCAAGTTTGAGCAGAATTTGATTTTGGGGAGTCGCCTGTGGAGGCAAGTGCTGGTGAGTCATGGCTTTATAGGTATTCACCTGTGCAAACTCTACATCCTGCTCTACTGGAGTAGCTGGGGGTTAAGTGCTTTTTCTCATGCCACTTTCTCACGGTGTGTGCTGGTCAGCGTGTCTGTGGGCTGCTTTCTCCCATCATAATTTTCTATGCTAGTCTGAGGATGTGAGCCATTACAGGGGGAATTGTGGTTTATTACAACCCTGGCAAATTTCCCATTAACGTGGTGCTGATACATGAGTCGTGCATAACTGCGCTCTTCAACATTGTGGAGGTTTAGGTAAATAAGAGTGACGCAAACAGTTGCGTAAAAGGGGTTTATTGGGGTGATTAGTATTAGCCAGATTTCATGAATCATTTTTATGTAAAAACCGGAACTTGGAATTGCAATACTTGAGCGCTGACCCAATCACTGGCGTATTCCTCAATCCCTAAATGCAGGATAAGTCATTAAAAATACTTTTTTTCTGTTATAAAGGAAGAGGAAGGGGCATATGATATAAAATTATTCTATATTCAATATATATTCTATATGATATCAAGTCATTTTTTAAACTTAGGGTGCAACTTATGACAAACTTATGCACCTTGAGGCGACTGTTTGTTGTGATATGGTGCAATATAAATAAAACTGAATTGAACATTTAATCGCTCAGTCACATTAAAGCAAAAATTGGTGGCTGTCTGTTGATTGCACTGATGCTTTTTTGCTGATGGAGATTGATTACAAGTTGTGGCGACCAGCTGGTCACCCAGAGGTTGAGCATGCAACACCTTCAGCCTCTGAGTGACCACTTTGGATCACAAGTTAGCAAGCAAACACAAAACTGTGTTCTGACTCAGAATGACTGCAATCACGCTCAGATTGCTGTGTAATTTGTAAATGTCGACAGATTGCCAACACTTTGCAATCAATCTGAGTCAGTCTCCAACCACTGCTTTCCCTAGTGTGACTGTAGGATAAGACTGCGGCACAGGGTTACAACTTGGAAAATAAAATTATACAGTGTCAAAACTGCAGTTCCTGTAGTGGCCACTTGAGGCTAATTCCAAAAGTGTGTGTCCCGCATTAAAATTGCATTTAAAACAGCAGAAATAAACCTGTTTACAAGCTACTTCCCATCCCTGTCCTCCTGTTCAAAAATTGTTACATCTGGTTTTAAAAATAATAATGTTAAATAAATCAATACATAAAATAAACAAAATCAAGATGGCATTGTCCGAAACACCAAACTCTAGGCTTCAAAATAGTAGTCCTCAAACCAGTGAGCGGCGTTGTTGTGACTGTGTCTGTCTTTTATGTACAGTGTGTGGTTTTTCCATTTCATGAGGACTTTAATATTAAGCATGTCTCACACAGTGAATATAGGCTAAAGGAAATGGGCAAAAACTCTGTATAAAGTAAGCATATATATTGAAAACAGTATAATTTATAGCTAACAGCATCACAGGCGCTTTATAATAGTGGCTTCTCCATTGCCGAGTCACAGTCACAATTAGTTTTATTAACACTGTTCATATTCTAAATGGGGTGAAACAAGGGCCAAATTCAATTAAGCAATGGAAACCCGACAATACGTGCGAGTGAGCATGCAGCAATGTGAAAAAAGTTCCCCTTCCAAAATCCCAGACCTGCTTTATGCTTTATTCATGCAAATTATCAATAATGTCTCTATCTCCTGTGATTAAGAATTACATAATTATTTTTGAGCAACACGTTCAACACTGGTTCCAACAGATAATTATGAACAAGGACTGAAAAGCTTTTAGACGCCTGTGATTGGACAGAAAGGGAAGGTGACTTTTACATTAAAAGGGGGCAGATGTTCCAGAGTGCTTTCTTTTAGGCAGAGAAATGGCCTCGGTACCTGTGGTAATAAGCATTTTGATTATCCTCGTTCAGAAATGTAGAAAATAGATAGTCCCACAGTGAGCTCAGCGTGCAGTTAATGGGCTCATAGCAAAAGAAAAAACAGGCACATTTAATAACCTCTGCCTGTTAAATTTGGTTAACAGTGTTTCAACTGCTCTGGTGATGGATGAGGCGCAGCTCTGGGCCAGTTTGCCTGTTTTTTCTTTTTTTGGCAGGATGGAGGTACCAGCAGGTGAGGTACATCGTCTCAACTCAGCCAAGCAATCTGACAACTCTTCCAGGTACTTCACAATCATCAAGATAAAACAAAAACAAAACAAAAGCGAAAGAGAACTCCATGGTTTTTAAATGCAAAAGTTTAACACCATAAATATTAGTAATGGATTTTTCAGTAGTCCTTGGGCACAAGGAGTTTTTTCAGCTTTATTCTGAAACTGGTCACGACTCGACACTTAAATCACAAATCATCAGTTCTGGAGTGCTGTCTCTGTTGAATGGAGTCCCAATATGTCAGAGTTTAGAAAAGATTAAGTTGTTGCCAAAGCCGTGCAGCAATGGAATAGGATTTTAGGTCACAGCAGGAACAAGATCTTATTTCGAGGCGCTGTATTTCTATACAGGAAGAGACAAGTTGATTTTTAGCCTAATGCTCCCCAGATTGCATCTCTTGTCTGTTTTAAAAAACTATTAGTTCTGGGTCATATCAGGTTAAAGATGTGATTTTCTTTTTTTCGATGTGAATAAAGCTACGGTGCATATGAATCCCAGTGTTCCTAAGAGAGAGAAAAAAAACAACTTTTGGCTCAGAGTATATATATCAGTGAGCACCAGTTCTTCCTCCACTGATGCGTCAATCTCTTTCCCTCCTCTGCCTCCTTTTTAAATCCTTCCCCATTCATTTTCCTTCGTGGCACAAAAGGGTCTATAGTGGACCATCTGAGCAGCAGAAAAGACCTTAATGTTTTCAGGAAGCCAATGATGCCTGAGCCATATCCAATGTGGCATGAGCCAATAGTGGCACTGCGTTAGAGCAGGCAGGGCAATCTGCTGTTGGGCCCAACGTGAGCAGACTCGTGAGCAGCGGTCTCGAACACTGTTTAACAGCCAAGCTTGGCTGCAGAGTCCAGAGTCAGTGGGGACTGTGAGACAATTCCCTCTGGTTATGGATTAATATTGGAATAGTCTGTCCTGCTGGATAACAGCATAGCGGAATACTCAGAAATATACTCGGTTGTTATTTTGGCAGTGCAAAGTTAAAGTTTTTTGCCTGGCTTGAATCATTTGAACTTCAGACTGTTAATGGAATATCCTTGAGTAGTTAGAGTGTAGAGAAATTGTATTATCTGACACGTGAGTAGTACAGAATGATGCTCTGTAACTACGGTGGAAAAGTCCCAAAAGATTTTAGTTGATTAACTTGTATAGTCTATTACTATTTGCAGGATTTACATAAATGTGCATACTTTTTGAATAGGTTTTAAATGCATGTATAGAGGAATTTGTTAAAATGTGTTCTGAGAAGATAAGAACTATGTTGACTGGAGCATTCTGGGTCTTATTTGTGTCCACAAATGAATGTTTTACAGACTCAAACAAACTTAAAAATGGCAAATTACTGGATTTTAGGTGCCTTTTATTAGATATTTTAACAGTAGTAGTCAAAAAAACAAACAAAGGACCTAACAATACAGACACACACCCTAATGTCTGGTTGTCTGCTGCACAGTGTAGCAGGATACATAACTCTTTTCTACTCTAGTTGAGCACTCAGAGTGCTTTATACAGCAGATTTACACCCATTCATACAAACACTTCCTTCTACAGCTAAGTGCTTACTATCTAACATTAGGGCTGCATTGGAGAGCTTGGGGTTCAGTATCTTGCCCAAGGATACTTTGGCATGCAGATTGGAACCAAGAATCGAACCACAAACCTTCCGATTAATAGATGACCTGCTCTACCTCCTGAGCCACAGCCACCCCTACAAAGGTAAAGTCACTCAAGACATTAAGAAAGGCGAGCAAAGAAGAAAGGAAGAAGTCAAACCACAGCAAGCCACCTGCAAAGCTGTCCTTCAAAATAAAGCAGGAGGAAACACAGCTGCCATCTCTTGGTTAACTTTAGGAAATGACAGAAGGATGAAGCAACCTGTCAAGAACAATCTACTGAAAGGGCATTACATGAGACAAAGAAATGCATTATTCATTCATCCAATCACTTTCTTATGCTTACCTAAAGTTGTCTCAGGGTGGCAGCACGCTACCCACTTCCCCAGAATCATTTCCAGTTCCTCCCAGGGGATCTAAAGGTGCATCCAGACCAGAGAGATATATGATTTCTCCTAGGCATTAGGTTTTCCTCCCTGTTGGATGCAGGGAAAATTTCCAAGGAGGGGCACTTACTTAAGCTGGACCCTTTTTCTCACCAAGGAGCAGCGACTCCACTCCTAGCTTCCTCTGCATATGTCTGAGCACCTCTGAGCATCTCTAAGGTTGAGCTCAACCATCCTTTGGAGACCAGGGCAACCCTGGAGTCCAGCACCCCCTGAAAACATGCTCCACTTTGGGCTAAGGAGGCAGATGATAGCATTGATTGAATACTTCAAATTCAATAAAGTAAAATAATTTGGTGCAAACAAACAACGTACATTCCAACACACAAAATACTGAATTCAATTCAATTTTATTTATATAGCGCCAAATCACAACAAACTGTCGCCTCAAGGCGCTTTGTATTGTGGGTAAAGACCCTACAATAATACTGAAGCACACTCATCTAGAATTTTAACTCCCCTTGTGGATATTCATAAGTGGTTTATACAATGTATGTTAAAATGTTCCTAATAAAGTGCAACACTTATATCTGATTTTCTGTTTCAGTTTTAGTTGCTGCTATCATAGATGCCCCATGTTGTGATAGCTCATCACACTGAGGTGGCATCCCATGTGGTACATGCTACTTTGTCAGTTTGCATTCATCTCTGAGGAAAGATCGAGATGGAAGAACTGACCTGAAAACCATTTGCAGTTAAATCTTTCAGAAACAAGATTGAGTGACTTTCCCTACAGAGAAATCGTGAAGTCAGAGAGACTGTAACAGCTGCCAAGAGACGTCATCGCGGACCTACGTCTGGTGATGAACACCTGCTATCCATGTGGCACAAATGCAAGAGGCTAATGGGAGGCAAAAGGCCAAGGGGGATTGGTCCCTGGGTGAATGAAGGCTGTTGCTGATGCTTGACCTAGCTGCAAGCTCGTCATTAAAGAAGACAGAAAATTACCTTTATCTCTGTGACTCCCAACAACCTTTATGTTTCTTTTTTTGTCCTCTTCCCCATAATGTAAATTTGGACTTTGAAAGCAGCAGCTAGAGCCACCACAGAGTCACTGAGCTGCACTGAAGCAGAGGATGAAATCCTCTGTTCACCTGAAATTTATTTATTTATTTATTTTTTAAATAGCTGAACAGTAAACATAAAAACTCCCACACAACCTCTTAACTTGCACATTTAAATTTACACATTTGTTAGGCAGCAATTTGGCTCAGAACCTTCATTAACCCGTGTGGGTGCCTTCTGCATTTTACAAGGACAGCGTGACCATGCTTTCTCTTGCCCATGTGACCTTTGTTTTCATTTTCAAACAACAACAACAAAAAAAATGTGTTTTTGTGTAAATGCACGGCAATAGGGACGTGCAGGTGCTTCCCCGTTTTATAATGCTCTCAGAACACCTAGCAACCTGCAAGTGGAAAGGGGGGGATACATGTATTACACTTAAGAGTTGGATTCTGGCTTTGAAGTGAAAGGAGAAACATCCGGTCTTTGAAATGCAGGGAAGACAAATTAAAAGGTTCCTGAAGTGGAATTATTTAAGATTAGCACAAGTGTCAGAAAACTTCGAGACCGGCTTTCACACAGAAACCTGAAGGTTAATGGACCGAGCAACAGACAGAGAAGCAGGTTGTCTGTGGTGGTGTTTTCAGGAAGGACTTCATTTCCTCGAAATGTTCTAAATCCCAGTTTGGCAGTGTTCGGGATTGGTTGTTGGGTTGGCATACGGCCTGAAGGACAGACTTCAGACACTGCACAGTGCTGATGAAAGCACTTCCACCTCCTCTTGTTCTCCTCCTACATGACATTTGAATATAACATCAAAGATAGAAAAGTAGAGTCCAGGTCTTTAAAGCAGTCATTTCTGCCCCTTTTTTTTTTTGACAGCTAGTTCTTTGAGTGCTAATCAGCCCTAGAGTATTTCTTCTGTCATGTCAAAATTAGAGTATGTTACAGTTATATTCAGATGGCTATTATTAATTTATGTTAATACTACTACTGGATGCTGTGATTTAACCATTAAAAGCATTGTAACTTTGGCTGCCGCAATCGTAAATCTTCCACACATAAATATGCAATTTAAGGCAGTTCTGAATTTTGTCTTTTTTCTTTAAAGACAAGTGTAGGGAGATGAGCAGAGTTTATAACCACAACTGCATAAAAGCATATAGAAAGATATTCTCCTCTGACATCAGTTTGCACAGGAATAGTAGCTGCACACTAAGGTAGCTAGCACAGACTTCATAGAAAAGGTGGACGTAAACACCTGTCGGCTCCTGTCCAGTGAGTATTCTGACAGTTGTTGTATTTAGGAACCTGACCTGATGAGGTAGACCTGAAGGTGCACTCATGCTCATAGGCTAGCAACTTGTCAATCAGACTTTAGGCCAGTCCTAATGCACACCTGGCTTTATCGTCCTTTTTGACCCTAATAAGGCTCAGCATTTGCAAAGCGATCGTTATGTTCACAGAGAGGGAGCTGAAGAAAAGACTCGAGGATTATTCATTGACTTTTATATAACCTGGCTTCTTTTGCAACCAGGAGATTCAACCACAGATCCACAATGATGTCACGTTTTAGACCTGGAAGCTACGTATATCTTTCACATATAGTCCATGCTAGCTAGTTATTATTATATTAATATAATTTTTTTTTTTTTTATGGCAAGTGGTAACCAGTGTTGTGGTGTAATATAACCAGCTATGTTGGAGTGTGAAGTCTACAGTTACTGGCACATTATCAAATGTGTTATTTCTAAACATGATCCCAATATTTCTCTTTTTAAATTATCATAGTTATAGACAAAGCTTTTATACTACAGTGCCACTAATTTCAAGTTTTTATCTGTTTTAACTCAGAACTGAAAGGATCATTTTTTAGCCAAATGTTTTAAATGTTTAGCTAATAGTTTGAGCTAAACGATTAGTCCTCTCTTGCTAGTTAGCATGCTAACTAGCAAGAGAGGACTAATCATTTATTAGGTGTTGTCAGGTGTTGTCTAATGTCATTCATTAGACAACAACTTAACCAACCTCTTACTAGCTTAAGCAGGAATTATGGCTAAATAATGATTTTTTTAAAGATGAGAGAAAAACCTTTAGGATAGTGGCTTTGGTATGCTAATATGTCAGTACCTGACTGGCTGATGCTGCAACTTTTATGGAAGCTACAGACAAGTTTCAATTAACCCTGCAACACGGGCTTCATAAAAAAGATAAGACAGAAATTATAAGCCATGTTTTTTTCTCTCTTCTTTCTTGTTGATCGCTACTAGTCAAAGCAGGTACCAGTGGTAAAATAAATCCTTGTGTTACAGTTGTTTCACCAGTAATTTTGGTTTACCTAAAAAAGCTGGAGCTCCCCACAGATGGCAAGAGTGAGCAAGTCAGAGCTAGACTGTCAGTGCAGTCAGGAAAATCTACACACTCTGGGAGAGTTCATGCAGACACAGCTTCAGAGTAAATTTGCATCAGTTTGCGTCTTTGCATGCACTTTGTATGCGATCATGTGCAAATACTTTGCAGTGTGTTCGGTTTGAACACATTAGTCCTCAGCTAGCCTGGGAGTAAGATGGCTACTTTTTTTGGCTTTGAATAAAAAGTTTAAATTGCATTTAACTAGAAAATGAAGACTGGCCTAACCCTACATACCAGACAAAGCTGTCTCTGTGAAACCCTGATTGGAAAACACTAATGTATGCAATACATGCTAAATAAATTAAATATGATATTGGATTCCCCCTTCTCACCTTTAAAACCAAACCTGTACCTTATTTTTTTTTTGCATGCTTCTCTTTAATGGTGCTGAAATGTTGTAGGAGCCCACCTACTCTGCTGTAGACTGCTGTTCAGCGGCTAAGCTTATCCTTATTTATCCAAACACAAATGGCAATTCTGTTCATTGCCTGACAGTGTGAAGTGACGCTGCCTGAGCCGACAGCAGAGGGAGCCGTGGCATGACGGTTTCATCTGCAGGAGCTAAGGAGCATATTTTCAGCACTGCACTAATGTGTGTCCACCCACACATTACAAGAGACAGGGAGCAGCAATTAAAACAAAATGACATATGATAGATCATCCTTTTGTTACGTTTGATTTTTCACGTCTCAAAAGAGTGGGAATGAACCCACTCCCCTCCTCCTCTTGCTCTTCTCAGTCTCAGTTTGTTATTGACCCAGTTTGCATCGGCCGTGTGAAGTCTTGCTGCCTGTCATCTTCACATGAGGGAAGGAAGGGGAGGACGGCGGCGGCTGTTGGGGGGGAGCAAATGACGAGGTGGAAAGAAAAGTTCTGTTCTACAAAGGGGACGTGGTCGCGGAGTTCAGTGGCAGCGCCGTGCTCCTTCCACACAATCTTTTGATTTGAGCGGTAATGAGTTTAGAGCCAAAGGCTGCCATCCTGCTCCAGAAATGGTTGGGCCCTCCCCTTCCCTCTCTCTCTTCAGTTGTTCCTCATAAACTACCATTTAAATGCCAGCATCTGCTCTCATCAGCTTTGCCATCCTCCACACTTATCTTGTCATTTTACATCTGTAAACGAGGAGGGCGAATAGGCCACACGGGGAACGGGATGAGTATTTGGAACAGGACCAAGCGAGACGCTGGAATCTATCTATAGAGTGCAAGGGACCAAAGATCAGAGAGAGCAAGACCTGCTTTGAAGAAAACAGAAGAACTGTATCATAGCAACTGGTGTCACTACCTGGCCTTAGGCTACATACGGTGTTGAAAATGATTTGCCTTAAAATACAGCACCATAGATCTCATATTGTACTAGTTGCACTGCAATCTTTCTTACATGATAAATTCTACAGCATGCGGTGTAACTAATAGGGTTGGCTTAGACTGCATGCACTTAGGAAAATATGAACGACCTTGTTCACACAGTCTTCTGTTTATGCGTGTTTGATGTAGCCTGATGTTAGCATTTGCCCCACCCCAAAAAAGATGAATTATGATTCTTGAAAATACAGCTATCTTTTAAAATATGTTAAAACTCACTGGACCCTTAATCAATATATCTGCTCTGGGTAAACAGATGAATGGGTAAACATGATCAAACTCTACAGTTCTGCTAAGGGTTGGGCTGAATTTTAGGGTCTCATCATTAAGCACCTCACACTCCTGTAAAAAAACTAAGTACAACCCACGATTCAGTAGCTTAAATACCACCTTTAGCAGCAATAATGTCAAATAATCATTTTCTGTATGAATTTATCAGTCTCTCACATCATTGTGAGGGAATTTTGGTCCACTCTTCTTTCCAATGTTGCTTCAGTTCATTGAGGTTTGCAGGCATTTATTTATGCACAGCTCTATTAAGGTCCCGCCAAAGCATTTCAGCCATGTTGAGGTCTGGACTGACTGCACCATTGCAGCACTGTGATTCTTTTCTTTTTCAGCCATTCTGTCATAGATTTGTTGGTGTGCTTGGGATCACTGTCATGTTGTGGTCCCAAGCACGGCCAAGATTTAGCTGTTGGACACATGGTCTAATGTTTGACTCTAGAATACTTTGGTATACAGTAGAGTTAATGATTGACTCAACAACTTTGAGGTGCCCCGGTCCTGTGGCTGCAACACAACCCCAAAACATCACCACAGGTGACAGTTGGTATGAGGTGTTTGTCCTGATATGCTGTTTGGTTTTCACCAAACATGGCACTGTGCATTATGGCCCGACACCTCCACTTTGATCTTGTCTGTCTAAAGGACATTTTTCCTGAAGTGCAACTTTGTAAACTTAAACCATGCTGCCATGTTCCAGTTAGAGAGACAAGGTTTCCTTCAAGGACACCCTTCCATGCAAGCGGTACTTGTTCCGTCTTTTATTCACTGTACTGATCTTTAGCATTTAACCTGCTAACCGAGGTCTGGAAAAACTGAGATGTAGCTCTTGCATTTTTGCAGCGTCTCTGAGCATTGCATGGTTTGATCTTGGGGTGAATCTTCTGGGATGTCCATTCCTGGGGAGATTGTGGCATTGTGTTAACACATACCTGACTGCCCCAGACCTGCAAGCTACCAAAACTTATGCTTTTATAGAGGTGGTCACAGGACTGCATGCAGTCATGGGACTGTAACATGATCTGCAGTGTGGTACAACCTGTCTATGCATAACTCATAACATACTTCACTGCTGGTTATGTATGGTAGTCAACTAATGGTTACTAATGGTGGCAACCATTAGTAAGATGTGGCCCATACCTGCCCACTTCTTGTTGCCACCCCTGAGAGTATATCATTTTAAAATCATCTTATACATCTTTAGTAACTGTACACTAGCACTGCAGGCATATAAAATAAGAGGATTCCTATTCACAGCAGTGAGACAGAAGAAGAGTTGTAAAAGATGTGCGAGCTTACTGTGAATAAAGAGCGTTCTGGGTTACGTGGAACCGGCTGGACTGAAAACAGTGCACGACTAATTCTGGTGGAAGTAGATTTGCAACATCTGAAACACAAAATTGTGGCAATTATGATCTGATTCCACCAGTTTCACAGCAGCATCTTTCAAAAAGTAAGCAATACAGATTAACATGATTCATTTCATGACAATCTACAGCTTTCAGCTGATGCCAGAGTGGCCTCCCCGCTGATTCTGGCACCACAGTTTGTTGTTAGCCATTTTCCTCTCTATCTCAGTTTTATTTACTTTCAAAACATTAATTCAACTGAAAATTTCAGAGCCAGCCCCTTGTTTTCTGTCTTATTCAGCAAATCCATCCAGTGTAATTGAATTTGAAGATTCTTGAAATGAGTTTTCTGTAAGACACTCCATGCGTCCTATCACGGCACTCAAATAAATACAATTAACGCCGTTTTTATTTTTTTTTTTGGGAAGCTGGCAGAGCGATGTGTGATAAGAGAGAAAGTCGTGCAAAGTTCAGCCTCAACTTCTGCAGCTGTGTGTGTGTGTGTGTGTGTGTGTGTGTGTGTGTGTGTGTGTGTATATATGAGTGGGGGTTGGGTTTCGGTGCATCCGAATCTCAACTGTCATTTACAACGTTGTTGCCTCTTACTGCAGGCGCTGATCAGTGGCAGAGAATTAGCTATCATACTCCGCAGCAAACACGAGTCTGTGTCAGCCCATCCTCTCTAAAGTTTATCTCCACTGTCAAGGCGTTCGCTTGTTTAATCATAACTGTCTCCCTGTCCGCTGTAATTGTTTCCACCCAGGAGGGGGTTTCAGAGGTTTAGGAAATTGGCTTTTTATGCTGCATTAGTTCTCTTGCCATTTATTTGTCTTTCTCTATTTCTGTTTCTGTCTCTTTGCATTTGGTTTTGATATGGTTATCTTTCCAGATTCCTCCCTCTCCCCCCTCATCCATCCACAGCCAATGCACCCCCATCTCCCCCACCACCTCCACCTTCTCCCATTTCCTCTCACTCATTTTTCTCCACCGTCTAATCAGCTGCATTTATTTCACAAACAGCTCGTCTCCCTGTTTGAGCTAATGAACATGATTCCTCAGTTAAATTTCCCTTCCCAGAAGCAACAGAAACCTTATTAGCAGGGCAACAACCCAACATCAGTCTTGGCCCCAAAATGGAGGTGATTGTCCTCGGCTGAGATGCTGTGAGAAAGACAGAGAAAGTCAAATGTGACGTCAAAGTTAATCTAGACATTCTTCAGCAACAAAGCTGGGGAATTGAATCAGTGGAGCTCTCTTTGCTCGACCTTTTAAACACAAAAGGGATTTTATTTTATTGACCAATTGAGCTCGACCAAGGAAAGAGAAATCAACTGAAGTTTAAGCCTTCCTAGAGTGAGGAAGCTACATTTCCTTTCTCGAAGGCTCCACAGATAACAGTCTCACCTCCACGTCAGCAGAAGCAGAAATTATCTCCAATCCTAATAACAGCACATTATACCTGAAAGGTAATATTATCCTCTCTCTGCTTCTCCACATTTCAACCTCTTGTAAAGGTGACCTATGATGCTCGTTTCCAGTGACATATTTTTACTCTTGGAGAGTCTATTAAAGTAGCTTTGGATGATTCACTGTTGCATGTTACACTTATGTCTTCCACTGTCTGAAACAAGCTATTTAAACATCCCTCCTCCTTCATATAAGATGACCTTCTGATTGGCTATCCTTCAGTGACCATATTAGGAAGATCCTTGCCCAGTGACATCATTCAGAGTAAAGAAAAAAAAAAAGTTACCTGGCTCACAGGGTTACCTGACTTAATTATTTGATACTTTGGTCATGTTGACAGAAAATCCTGGCTTTGATAGTAAGTCAGGATTTTCTATCCAAATACTAGCTTAACTTTGATTTCAGACTGCAAAGATTAGCATAACATTGGTGGCACACCACCACCCTCAGGCTCAGCCAGCAGGGTGGATCCATGCTTTCATGCTGTGTACAACACAGTTCTGACCCTACCATCCAAATGTCACTGCAGAAATTGACACTCGGGCAAAGTTTCTCCAGTCTCACATTGTCCAATCATGGTGAGCCTGTGCGAATTGTTGCCTCAGTTTCCTGTTCTTAGCTGACAGGAGTGGCACCTGTGTGGTCTTCTGCTGCCGTAGCCCATCTGCTTCACCTTTCTGCAACATTCTGATGCTCGCTTTGAGCTGCACATCAATAACCCTTTTAGAGACTTGAAAATCATGGCTTGCTTTCAGCGGATGTGTTAGATATACCAAAAATAAAGTTTGTGTTATTCATCACTATTACTGCTCTAAGGAGAATACTACAGTGAGCTTTAAGGAGGTTTAATTGTACTGCAGTTGCAGAGCTGCACTACTTTTAGAAAATGTTCTGGATTATTACACAAGAACTTATAAAGGTCACCTGTAGATAGCAAGCAAAGCACACTGAAGCTTCTGCAAATGCAGTCCATGCTGTATTATGTGAACGAGGAAAGGCCGTTTTCACTGATTTACAATCCAGGTTTGAAAAATAAAATGCTTGTAGCTGTGACTCTGATTTACTTCTGCTCAAGGCCCAGTTTTCCTTTTCTTTATATACAAGTTAAAAAGAAAAAAAAAAAGATCACTCCAAACAGCAAACTTTATGATACTTTTGTTATATTTTATGTCCAAATCCTGGCTTGCTTTTATATCTTAAAAGCTAAAAGACCCTTTGACTGAATGGTGTCATTTCTCCAGTCGACAGGGTTTAGCACGTCATCGTCATCACACAACCATCCCCTCCACCCCCCTCACACGTCTGATTTTTCACACTGCTGCTGTTTTTAAATAGTAGACTTAAGTGGAGGAAGCCACAGCCCTTTAAAGCTGGTTAGAGATTAATATTCCTCAGAAGACTGACAGATGCCAGGCTGTATTTATACAGTTATTTTAAAGCCAGAGGGAAACATCATCTGTTGTAAACTCAGTTCTTCTAAAACATTCTGTCTACACGTGTTTATTACTTTGCTTCATAATTATTTTTTCAGGCTAATTGCTGACAAAAATGTCTTTTCTACCCAACAAGTACGCATTTACCTACACATTTAAAAATTCTTCCTCTCCCTCTTCGTAACATTGTTTATGTTATTGCCAATTAATTAAGCCTGGAATTCATCCAGAATTCATTCATTCAATTCATCCAAATGCACAGTTAGTACCATCGGAATGATCGACACATCCAGCTTTTTCCAATCTTTCTCTAATGAACGCCGTTAAGGGTTCGAGTGGAGCTGTACTGACTAAATGCCACGGCGAGGAAGTACTGAAGAAGCGCAGCGGGATTTTAAATTATTCCACAGCGCTCCGCACTTTGAACCTGAGATACCAACGGACACCTGTGACCTTGTCTTCTGCAGCCTGAGGCAAATTAACCCCATGGAGGTCAGAACAAAAAGCCTCTGTATCAAACTCTCTACCTCTGTATCGGTGTTTAAATGTGTGTGTATGTGTGTGTGTGTTCCTCCTGGATTCTACGGCTACTTCTTAATGCTGCTTGCCATGAGCGGTGCAGCCTTTCCTTCAGGGCAATTAGTGATAATTAAGATTTCCATTAGGCCAAAGGCTTAACATCTTTACTATCTAATGGGATCAATTTATTTGTTCACCTGGCCTGATCTTCATGTAAATGAGGCAACTTTTTGATTTTTTTCCCTTCTAAGCTAATGGAGCTAATTTTGTCTTTCTGTGGGAATCAAGCTCAGTGCAGTACCATAGCTCTGTGAGAACCATTCACAAACTCATGTTGGGTATTGACCGGGGGTTAGGCTGGTATTAGTGTGAGGATGGAATGGAATAAAAGCATGAATTGCTTTTTTTAAACATTATTCACTACAAAAAGCACCCCCTTTCACTGAAAGCGGGCCTATCTGTCTTTTCCTTTTTTTCTGTCACATAGATAATGCTGCAGCGGTGGATGCTCAAATTAAATATGCTCTAAGTTTCAAATAGTCAGCATATGCAGAGCTGATCTAGGAGAGTCATTCCGCTTCCTGCTACTCCAATTGTTTGGATGCAATCCAGGAACCCCCAAAGGGCCCGGATTGCATTTTTTGTTGAAGTTTGTAGAGATTATTGGCCTACATTCTGCATTTCTCTCTCTCTTTGGTCATGGTTTCTACAATTCTTGGCTGGTCGGTTAAGGATTTACTTGTCCTGCACCTGTCTGCTGAAGAACAGTTAAAACACAACAGAAACTTTCATCTGTGTATAAGAAGCAGCTGGTTGTGGTGGCTGAAGATGACTGCTGTATAGCAGCTCATGGTGCTGTGATGTCCCTGGTGCTTACAAAGGTATTTTACTATAATCAAAACCCGTGTAGCAGTGTAACAATGAAGGAAAAAAAACTTTGATGTGTGTTATTCTAACTAAATAGTCATAAGTCTTAGAAACATATGAGCTGTGATCATAAGGTTCTAGAACAAGTCACACCTGATTTAAATTTAAAGGTTTTTGCACTTCAATGATGTCTTTTTGTGCAGCCATGTCTCACTTCCTCCATTCCTGCAATATGACGCACATTTGCTGACCTCCAATTCATCCTTCAGGGTCAGACTGTTACTGCACATCCTACTGCACCAGTTTGAGGCTTCTGAAGGACAAAGTTTGGCACATACAACATAAACTACAGAACACACTTCACAAAGCATTCAATGCACCATTTGTGCCGCACCAATGCAATCTTCACTTCTTTCTAGGGTGACCAGAGCCCAACAAATGCGGGATAAAGACTATTTTTGTATGTGGGACACGTTGGAAATACTGCTACATACTGAAAGACGCATCTGTCATGTGAAGCATAGATACACGACCTGGTCTGAGGTAAATGTCAGAAAATGGATGGATAGATGAATGTTTTTTTTTTGTGCATTTTCGGTCACAGTGGCTTTTTTTTATGGGCAGTGGAGAGAGACAGGAAATGGGGGAAAGATACGGGAGAAGACACGCAGGCAAATTGGCAACGGGCCAGGACTCGAACCCACATCTCCCACACTGCAACATATGTATGTGGTCGCCGGCTTCACCACTAAGCCACTCAGGTGCCCGTATAGAGGAATGATTTTAGCTTCTCTCCTTTTAAGCTAGCTTTATTCTGATTGGCTGGCCCTCATGAAAAGAAAGTTTGAACAGCAGGTGGGTGGGACTTCTATGCTTGCAGCCAGAACTCAGCACCTGAGATGACCATATTAGGGACATCTGTCCCCTCCTGTCTGTGCAATACATTAATTTTTTCATCATATTACAGGCACAAAGTTGTTTTGTGATTTTATTGGGATGAAGGTTACTCAATACATTTGTGGTGACATTCACAGCTCCCACTCGTCACCACTCCTACACAGGGCCTAATCATTGACCTCCATAACTTGTTTCCCATTAACGGTCTTTTTACAATACATTTTGCTTTATAATATAAGCATTAAAACACTTTGCCTCACACTTGTACACCTCCTCATCAGATTAGTTTGCAGGTACATTTGTGGCACAAAAAACATATATCTCCATTTCTTGAAATGTTTTAAAACAGAATTGCATGACTGAAATGTTTTCTTCACATTTACCATCTATCCTTCACGCCACTGCATTCATGTTTTCTATGTGTTATTCCTAGGACACTGCATTCACTTTACTGAGGTTCCCTTCTTGCCTAATAACCTGTGCCATTTAGAGTGCAGAAGTGAAATTTTCCCCACATGAAGAGGAAACAACATTGAAGATAAGGTGCATCCTATTCAGAAAGTAATTTCAATAGTTCAGCTACGTAAGAAGGTCATTACAGAGCCTTTGAAATGATGGTGCACATGTGCAGCACCCCTTATTTCTGTCTTGCTCGCACACCCCTGACGTTTATTAGATTTGAGGAAAAACGGGCTAAGAGAGACAAATGGAGGCTGAGGACATAAAATATTAATGCTCAGTATGTCCAGGCGCCTCATTTCTCCTCCTCGCTCCCCATCTCCAATGAGTTCGCTCTCGTTTTCTGTCTCATTGTACTGTGGCAGGATGGTGGCCCCATCCCCCACAGGTCTTTCAGTGTCTATATGGAGAAGAAGTTAGTCACCAAGGTACATCGAACTCCTATAATTGCTTTTTAAAGGCAAAATGTGGGTCACTCAGTGGCACATCTGCCTGCCACTGTACGTGCTGTCTTGACACTTTAGCAATTGTCTCGCACGTTAAGTTGGTTTTATGCGGTGGAATCAAACAGCAGGCTGTCCACTGAGACAGAAAAGCTTTCTTTCTTAGCAAAAGACAATGGGGTGCACCTCCCCACCCCTTCCTATGAGGATAACTTCTATTTATATTGCAGAAAATGAGCAGTCGCACAATGCATTCCTATTGCCCCGCATCCCTCGGGTATTTTAGTGCAGCGGTGATAAGGCACATTTTGTTATTCTGCTAAGCTTGACAAAAAAGAGAAAAGAAAAGGCTACTCATTGTGGTGGCAGGTTAACATCTGAAGGCAGTGAATGTATTATTCAACATGTGAATATTTGGAGTCATTAGAGCAAGACTGTTAAAATTTATAAAGTTTGTTACTTTGTTGAATTCATGAATTAAATCCATTACTGCCAAATGCTTTCCCCCAGGAATAAAGACTTAACAGATGGCATGGTAATGTGGAGAAATATTCACCTTCCTGCAAATTTCCTGTGAGATGACCAGTCCAACTAAAGCATGATTCTAGCAGCTCATCTTGTAATTTCATTTTTTTTTTTTAAACAAAATGCCAACATGCTAATCATAGACTGTAAACAAAGGATGGCAGTAGCTGCCGTGATGACACACCCTGGTCTGTGGACTACAGCTTTGAAGCCTATAGTTTGGTATTTTGGCACGTTGTCTTTTTTTTTTTTAACCCAATGTGAGCAGTAGTATGAAAGTAAAAGTAGAAAGTATGAAAGGGTAGAGCTGGACCATTCCTTAATACTCAAGTACGCAAATTTGTATTTGAAGTCTGGACTCCCCGATGATGGGAGGACTCAGCACAATCATTCTACAGTTGGAACACCAGCATACTTGATGATCACGACATGACTGGAGCACAAACTGCATCTCTTTTAATAAACACATTATACCTGTATACACAGCTCATGCTGCTGACTGAACAAAAACAAACAGGTCAGATGTTAAAATGATTTCATGTTTATTCTAGAAGAATCCCAACAATTACAATAGACAGCTGGTGTTTAGAAAGCAGCTGTACAGATGAATAAATATTAAAAACAGTCTTCTCGGGTGTTTCTGCTCCAGGTGAATATTTTTTAATGTTAGTTTTAATTCAAAATAAGCTGTCAGAACAAGTATAGCACATTTCTACATCATGGAATAAAGATAATCCAATGATTCATTTCCAAATATACTGACGGCTCTACAGCAAAATATTAAAGTTAAATAAAACTAAGCCAAACCAATTTGCTCAGCAACAGAGGAAACACTGAAATAAACCAAACATCAGCCATTAGATGTCATGTGAATGAATTATATCACATGCTTAACTTCCACTCAGTGGCGAAAGCCAGTGGGGGTTTTGAAAACGATGTGCTGGGAGTCAGGTGTTATCGTTGGATATAGTGAGCCTCGGCCATCTGGTCAGCTGACAACTGGTGAGGCGACCTGGATGTTAGACCAGCGGGAACGGACATCTCCGAAAATAGTGAAGCACTTTTGCAAACAGTGTCCGCAGCCAGTAAAGCCAATACAAAATGGAGACAGAGTTACTAATTTCAAAGTCTTTATTACTTACAACAGGCAGTTTCCGCAGACAAGGATCACTGGAGAGACTGACACAGGGAATGGGTCGCTCAGGGTGGGAGGTTTCCACAGCAGAAGGAAGGCACATTAGTCCAACTAGTCCAAAGAAAGAGAATTGATAGAAGAGAGGTTGGAAGATCTGAATTAGGAACTGAGTAGGGCTGTGAATCTTTGGGAATCCCACGATTCGATTCAGAATCGATTCTTGGGGTCACAATTTAATTTTTTTCAGATTCTTTCAAATCCAAACGATTCGATTAAAAAACGATTATTTTCCGATTCAAAAACGATTCTTGATTCAAAACGATTCTCAGGATCTACTCCGGTCTGCTGGCATGAAAGCAGAGTACATTTATAAAGATTTTATAATTATAAAGATTTTATCATGAATGAATGAATTGTTTAATCATGAATTTGAAGCCGTCTCTCTCCACTGCGCTGTATGGTCGCAGGTCTTTTGCGATGAAACAAGCGATGGATTTTGTTATCTTCTTTGCCCGTTCACAATTGAGTGGCAGTTTTTCAAAGTGGTGAAGCGTGCTCTGGGTGATGTCTTTTCAGGTGAGAACGGGGATTTGAAGTATTCCCGAAATACTTTACCGTTACAGTCTCTGCAAATCGCGTGAGTCGTGTCATGCCCTTTCTTACCCGGGTTGACGGTAAAACCCAAAGTGTTTCCAAATGGTTGCTTTCAAAGACCGTGGAGGCGGTTGGATTTCTTTTTCTTCATCCTCCATAATTTAGCGGCGCAACAACAAACACCGTAACACGACACTACTACGACCCTGTAGCCTACTAGGCCACGCTGCTTCCTTGTTTTGCCTAGCACTATGGTGGCTGAGAAGGCACACCCGCACCCGAAAAAAAATCGATTTTTTGAAAATGAGAATCGATTCTGAATCGTTCAATGATAGAAACGCGATTCGAGCTCAAATCGATTTTTTCCTACACCCCTAGAACTGAGCTTGCTTTCTTGGCCAAGAGAGTGAGTACATCCGAGTCGCTGGTTTGTTAGTTCGTGAAGAGAGGTTTTCCAGGAGGCCAGGCGAGGAAGCTAGGCATTTAAGTCTGACTGCAGAGGATAAAAGAAGAGGAGGACCAGACCAGAGTCAGCAGGTAAGTTGCACAGGTGAGTGATAATCCTCTGAGCCAAGTGAATGGAGATTGCAAACAGGGAAACACACAGGTTAATGCAAAGGAGAGCAAAACTCAGTGCTGAAGCGAGGCACTCGGTGCCAAAGCTTACTAAGAGATGTACACAAGTACACAAAACATGGCGACAGCGGAGGAGTTCAGGTTTCCGGCCTATCTCCAAAACTCTCCAAAAGTTGCCAGCATCACTGGACAAAGTTGGTAAGTAGGTAAAACTGTGCTCGACCTAATAAATCCTCTTTTTCAGGGATGCTTGGATGTTAAATGTTGCAACACTGGGAAAAATATCCATCAGTGGTTCCTTTGTGCCTGTTTGGTTTGGGACTTGTTGGAGCATTTGAACCTGGAAATGCCTAATCATGTCAAACTTAAGAAAATGAACAGGACAGAGACCAAGAGTTTTATTGTACCAGGCTACAGGGAAACTCACTTTTGTAGTGAGTCAAGTAGCCATTGGAGGAACTACAGTTTTTGTCATTGGCTCATTTTTTTTTTTTTTAGCCCTGGAGGTTGCCACTTACATGTAGCACAGTAATATTTAGTAGGCAGGTAGAGTATATTTATCACATTTATCATCTTTATTTAGTGTATAGGCATGTTGCCAATTATTATTTAGCACCAAACCCAAAGTACAACAGTTTCAAAGGTACTGGACAATTTCACAAAATTTAAAAAGTATTTAAAATGACGATTGCATTCAGTGAAACGTTAATGAATCAAACTGTTAAAATTTGGCATCTTTGCATTAAATCAAAGAGCTGTCCAGAGGAAACAGGTTGGGATATCAAGAAAGGTTAATGTCCAGTTATTGGATATCAACATTAACTGTGCTGCTAGCATAGGTAGGGCTTATAATGCCCATTGGAAAAGCATGGCACATGAACAGTTGGGAAACTCTGTGACTACATGTTCCACCTCTCTCTTTCCTGGGAATTTATTTTGCCAGAACATTTGTCTGAATATTTCTAATATTTCTAAATATTCTCGCTTCAGTTCCTACTAAAATATTCACTGACATAGTCACAATTCAAAAAGAAACTGTCTACATTGTGTGCTTAATTCAAGCCCATGCCCTCCTCTCCATCTGTCAGTTCTCTCCATCCCATCCTCCCTCTTTCCATCCTGCCATCCACACTGTGGTCTTTGATCATGGGAATCTGCAGAAAGTATGAGCCTAGGGGCATGGGAAGCATGTGTTCTGCTTTCAGATTTGATGTTGTGCCTATAAACACTTCCATGTTTGTGAGTTTGACTAAAATGTAGCCCTCTTCAAAACCATAAACAGCAGATGAATTCCCCAACACTTGTCGTAACATCAATACTAAAACTGTTACCGTTAATAATCAGAATGACAACTTCTGAAACACTTCTTTATAAAACAGTGTTTTGTCAAGAACAAATTGGATTACACTATTTCATTTAGTACAGGAAGGAACTCAAACAATGCAACAGCTGAAGTAAGAAGTGCCTTATTTATTTATTTATTTGGGTGATTTTAATAAGATAGCTCTGTTCTGAAGAGTAGAGTGCTCTAACAGTGAGCTGCACTTAAAAACTGGGGGCATAGAATTAGAATGATGTGAGCCATTAACCAGGCAGTGATATATTTATCATTTCAGTTCAATTCAATTTTGTTTATATAGCACATATGGTGAAACAGTCACCTTAAGGTGCTTTATATTATAAGATAAAGACCCTACAATAATACAGAGAAAACCCAACAGTCAAAACGACGCCCTATTAGCAGCATTTGGTGACAGTGGGAAGGAAAAACTCCCTTTTAACAGGAAGAAACCTCCAGCAGAACCAGGCTCAGGGAGGGGCAGCCATCTGGTTGGGCTGAGGGGAGAGAGACAAGACAAAAGACATGCTGTGGAAGAGAGTCAGAGATTAATAATTAATGATTAAATGCAAACTGTACTGTGCAAAAGTCTCGAGTCACCATCATTTCTTTATATTTGGTTTCTAAGTAGCCAAACTTATAATTTTGTTAAAGTGGTCTTGAGTAATAGTTCTCCAGGCTTTCTGAAGGCATTTCAAAGTTTTTGTTTTTTGGCTGCTTTTTTACTCATTTCCAATCCAGTCCTTATACCTGACCAATTTCAGAGTAATGTTTTTGTTTTTTAATATTGACCCATGAATCATTTAAGCACAAAAAAGGCACCTAACTCATAGGATGAACCAGTTTTATGTAACAAAACATAACGGACACCTCAGCAAAGAACCCACTTTAAACTGTGTCGTTAAGAACTTTGTTACTAGAAGCCTGTTGCAACAACACATAATTAGTTCCGATTTCTTTAGTTGAATCTACCAAAATACTTAAGATTACACAGTTTGACAGACATAAAATAGTATTTTTGTAGCAACAAGGTAATTCCCAAAGTGCAATTAGCTGAACACTTGTCATGGTGTGCAGTATATCTTTAAAGAAATAGTGGAAACTGGACAAGTAGAGGTCAAAAAGAAGTGGCAAAAGTGGCTGGTCTAAATCACTAACTACAGCAGACGAAGAGTATCTGAAAAAAAATCCAGCTAAGACCTGATGCAGGACCAGACAGATGCATCCGGCCCTTCAGTTGATCCATCTACTGTTCACTGAAGCCTTATCAGAAATGGTCTGAGCGGAAGGGTGGCTGGCAAGAAGCCATTCTTAAGGAAGGGAAGGGGGGGGCTGAGGTATGCCAAATTACAGAAGAACTGAATTTCCCTAGGATAGAAAAATAATGAGACATCAGTTTCTTGGCCCCAGTATTAAGCAATTGTTTGGCCTGGCTACCTTTATAAAATGTATGTGGCTCTTCCACTGCTCTTTCAACAAAGTAACAAAATCCACAACCTAAAAAAATTAACAAATAAAAATAAATCACACAACAATAAAATAATTTTCTTAAGTTCCTCAAGAAAAGGTTTTAAGGTGCTGGAATCTGCCATCCAGGTGTAATCACTGTATCACTTTAAAATTTTACCTGTCAGACTTCGTACAGATTACCTTACATGCGCGTAATGAGAAAAAAAAAAGATGTTTGTGTTGTCAGTGTGTGATTTCTTTAAACTATTGCTCCTTTATTTTCAAAACCAGACAGCGATGAAATTGTAACATCTGCTTTACAGGCAGCTGATTTTCTGCTCGGATGGATACAGGAGAGAGGAAATAGAAAAAAAAAGTGTCTCCAGACCTGAAGAGCATTGTGTCTGAGAAGGGTTTTGGTTAATACGACAGACGAGTGTGGGCGAGACGCTGACCTCTGCACAGCCGTTGGCCTATAAGAGCTTTCATCTCAAAGACACGGAAGAGAGGTGGAGGACGGCGGCCCAGGTGTGCGTCACGCCGATAAGCCTTCCCTCCACTTCAGCCACCCGCTGCACTTCCCCCTTCCTCACCCCCATCTGATCCCATCTTTATCCTTGTCCTTTGTCTGGCTCCTCTCACTCTTTCCACCTTCTTTCTGAAGCCCAAGTATAATCCCAGATAGGATGGAACGATATGAGTTGAATAAACCCCAGGAATTAATTTTCTCATCTTTCTGAAATATTTCTCCTCACTAAAACCCTCCCTCCCTCCTAGTGGCTTGCTCGCTATCTCCCCATTTTCTCTCTTTTTTGTCCATGAGCATTCAATTGGGTCAGCTAAAAAATCCAAAACTTTTCTTTTATAATAGAATATTTAATTCACCAAGCAAAACATTGTGAAATTAGAAGCATGGCCTCACACATGAAATGGCATAGTGATCTTCACTCAGTAGTTTTTTTTAATACCACCCTCTCTCTTTCTTGTGCTTCTGACTGGAAATGCAAGGCCTATCTGTATTGACTGCCATGCAAATAGCAGATTTTCCCGAGCTGCATTTTTGGCCATAAATTCAATGTACTTTAGTGTCTACAAATCCATTCCTGTGAGAGTCTCAAATCCACCAGCAGAACCTAGCGCTGGAGCATCTTTCTTATCTAACAATGATTCGAGATTGGATGTCCTTCCAAACTTGATGTCATGAAACATAGGCTGTATATAAAAGATGGATGGTTTCTGGACTCAACATTTTGAAGTCTCAACATTACTGTTTTGGTTGGCACCATATATATTTGGGCAAGGAGTGTGGATTGCTAAGTTATCGGCTAACACTGGCAAGCTTGGTTAGCATGCTGCATCCATAACATGAGTAGTGGCAAAAGTGCACCAGTGCAACAAGTCCAGTCGTGAAATTTCCTCATTACTAAATATTCCACAGTCAACTGTTAGTGGGATTATAACAGCGTGGAAGTGATTGGGAATGACAGCAACTCAGCCACAAGTGGTGGGCCATGTAAAATAATAGGTACAATAAAAGAGCGGGGTCAGCGGATACCGAGGCACATAGTGCGCCAACAACAGAGTCAGTCACTGCAGACCTCCGAACCTCATGTGGCTTCAGATTAGCTAAAGAACAGTGCGTAGAGAGCTTCATGGAATGGGTTTCCATGGCCGAGCATCTGCGTCCAAGCCTTACATCACCAAGCACAATGCACTTGCACTTGGTTGCCTTGGACGCAGTGGTGTAAAGCACACTGCCACTGGACTCTCTCTGGAGTGACGAATCACACTGCTCCATCTGGCAATCCGATGGATGAGTCTGGGTTTGGCGGTTGCCAGGTGAACGGTACTTGTCTGACTGCATTGCGCCAAGTGTAAAGATTGTTGGATGGTGGATTATGGTGTGGTGTCTTTTGGGCTTGGCCCCTTAGCTCCAGTGAAAGGAACTCTTAATGCTTCAGCATACCAAGACATTTCATGCTCCCAACTTTGTGGGAACAGTTTGGGGATGGCCCCTTCTTGTTCCAACATGATTGCACACCAGTGCACAAAGCAGGTCCATAAAGACATGGATGAGCGAGTTTGGTGTGGAAGAACTTGACTGGCCTGCACAGAGTCCTGACCTCAACCTGACAGAACAACTTTGGGATGCATTAGTGCGGAGACTGCGAGTCAGACCTTCTCATCCAAAATCAGAGTCTGACCTCACAGATGTGCTTCTGTAAGAATGGTCAAAAATTCCCATAAACACTCCTAAACCTTCTGGAAAGCCTTCCCAGAAGAGTTGAAGCTGTTATAGCTGCAAAGGGTGGGCCGACATCATATTAAACTCTATGGATTAGGAATAGGGTGTTACTCAAGGTCATATATTTGTGAAGGCAGATGAGAAGGTACTTTTGGCAATATAGTGTATGTACTAAATTTAAGGGTGATCATTTTAGTAGATACCTCAGTGAACATTTTGATGTTGAATGACAACAGTCTGTCCACTTAAGAGCCAAAGTTTCCAATGGTTGAGCCAACATCCTGGACAGTACTGAATACTCAAAGGCCTGTAGAAGTAAGCTCACCTTGTAACACACACTGAGACAGCAATACAATTTACATTTACATAAAGATAAATGGCACTAACGCGGTTTGCATGTTTAAAAAGTGGTTTGTTAATAATAGTATTGAATGGATTGTTTCTGATTTACCTTTAGATTGCACATGGAAACAACCTCCACTCAAACTGTCCACCTCATAACAATTACAGTCTTCCTCCTTCTGACCATGACCCTTTTTTGCCAGGGACACAGTGTCACTTTCTCAGTGATGTTTGCTGGGACAGATAAAAAAGTCATGAATTTTAAATCTCTATCCACATGCCTCATTCATAACTCATCCACCTGAAACAACACACACACTAAAACAATCAAAAGTCTTCCAAGTGTTGGAGGAGAGGGGCTTAGTTGTGACAACTCGGTGAAAATTTATGTCGGAAAACAGCATTAAGCATCGAGCAGAGTTCAGCTTCCAGTCATCTTTGCTGGTGAGATGCAGAAAAGACAAACACAGCAGTATATTTTTAGCTTATATTTTTGCGAGCGAGCTAAGAAAGGCTCCTTTTGTTCACTGCCATGCTTAAGGACACCTCTGTAGAAGCAGAGGACATACAAATATTGTATCTGCAGCAAGAAATTTCTGGTATTTTTCCTACAATGCAGCACAGCCAGCGAGGTATGCTACACTGGAGACTGTGTAATTCAGAGTCAGGAACCAAACTGCAACAATATAATTCCTCTTTAAACATGTCCTTTAGCTTAGAAAACCAGTTAAAATGTAATTCTGCAGCAAGCTGGTTGACAAACTGGTGTCACTCAGTAGCTCACCCGGAGATTATACCTGCTTGTCCACTGAGCATGCAGTTTCTTCACCTGATCGGCACTTACTGTTAGCAACTACCTTTTAGCACATACTACTTAACTTGGCACAATTCTTACAGAGAACAGATTCTGTTTGAACTATAGCACGGCCAGTCAACTTGACAAATGGCAATTTCCAACCATTACTTAACCATTTACAAGTTTTCTAACATACTGAAAACCTTATAAAGAGACTCCAACAGTGATTTGCTTAGGAGCAAATCACTGTGTGAGAGATTGTCACAACAATCTCTCACAGGTGATTCTGGGGAGAAAGTCTGAGGGCCTGTTTATAGATGGATGTAACATTACTCAAAGTAACCTTCAAAAGGCTGAGACAGGAACTCCGTGGATGGACGAGGTGTAAATAGCATTCATCAGGTTGCCGGTGACCCACTTATGATTAGGCAGTGTTTTAGCCACAGGCATATTTGCAGAAACTAGAAGATAAATAAAAATAAAAACTGAAGATTTCTTTTCAGAGAATATCATCTGTAGTACAGGTAATTTCTGCTTCTCCCCTATTTCCCAAGGGGTCTGTCACAGTGGATGGATCTGCATGTTTGATTTGACATAGATTTTCCTGAAGCAACCCTCCCGCTTATCAAGGATTGGGACTGGCACCAGGAGTACACTAGCTTGTGACCCCCTGAGGCTGGGTTTGTGTCTCCTCCTGGTCTTGAACAAGGGATGTTCCTTCCTTGGCTCCTGGGTGTGGTGAATCACCACACCCAGGAGCCATAAGAGAGCACATTATTTGTGCTTATTTGTGTTTTTTCCATAAAGAAAATGTCATAATGACTCAAGAAATCCTCACCTATCAGTGTAAGAGTTGGAGGTGTCCTGGCATGTAGTAAGGGTCTGAGTTGCCAGTTGGAAAAATCAATCACTGATTGCTTCTGTCTGTGGGTCGGATGGCCAAGTTTTCAAAGAATTTTGGGTGAAAGAAGACTTGGGCAGATTTAGCCCCTGAATCAGAACCATGACTGATGTTTGGGCTGAAGATCAAAGGTTTGGAAGCAAACTGCTGAGCTCACTTCAACGAAAGATGTACAACTGCAGCTTTCTTGCACTTTATGTAATACCCAATCTCCCTTCCCCGAGCCTTCGGAAAAGTACTTCACACTTGTTGACCTCAGTCAGATTTTATGGCAATGAATAGGTTAAGTTCTGCTACAGAGGGGGTGACATCACTGCCTCGCTGCTCAGAATGGAGGCTATTTGGATTTATACACTGGACACACCGGCACCAAAGGAGCTTAATGAGGTCTTTGACATTTGTCCTCTTCTCTAATAATTATACTGTTACAGAATGTTTGGCTAGGCTATAACCTTTCTCTAATTGAACTGTATGCTCATCTGTCAATGAGGTTTGTACTGTATAATGTATCTGACCTTATGTGCCACAATTTCTACAGACAAGTTTATAAATGCTGTCATGCCTTTTGGTTTGAAGAGTTTCTTCTTTTTTTTTCCTTAAAAACAAGATTTCTCTGACCAGGAAGGTTCTTGTAGCAGTAATATCCATATTTATAAATTAGACAGAATAGGAAAACCCCATTATGACTTCCACTTGATATTCTTTTGGTTATACAGTTAGCTAATGTAGCAGAAAGACTAAGTGGGGGAACAGTTAGCCTTCCCCATAGGGGCAGTAAGCACTAGTGTGCTTAGATTTCACTTCGATTTCCACAAATCCATGCCCAGATTTAAGAGCTGTTACATATAATTAACAAAAAGACACAAATAAATATGGACCACACGGATAGAAACCAACAAAAGCTCTAGAGAGAGAGGAAAAGTTCCAAAGGGGCTGGAGACCAAACAAATACATCTATGCTGTCAAAAAAGAAGTGTACTCAGGACCATGTGTGCGCTAGCTTGCCACCATGTGTAACAGCCCAAACTGTCACTGTAATCTTATTTGTCAAAATGTTGCTGCATCAGTGTCCTCGAGACAAACGCGGGGCCATTTATTTCTTCTGGGCAAATAAAGTTATTCCAGTCTGTGCAAGGAATGACAAATTCCCATGTGTCTCGGATAACAGCAATTCACTCGTTTACCACTTCAAGTACAAAGAAAAATACGATCGGAACGATATATACATCACACAGTGCTGCCAGTCGAAGCATAACACGCATGGCGTGCCGCGCTTGTTAACCTTTGGGCGGGCATTTGTACCTGTGTGTTTGTCAGCTGTACCGCAGGGACAGATGAAGATGAGGACGGTAGAGTGTGCCTCTCTGGATCACTAGCATAAACATATACACACAGAGCCTCAAATGCTTTACCTGAAGCTGGGATACACACATACAGGACGAGCTACATGCCTCCACTCGCTGTGATGCTGATCGGTAACAGAACAATGCTCTGCACACAAAAGAAGAGAGCAGAGACACACAGAGAGACACTGGGGTTTATTTCACACCAGCACGTACAGGCAGTAATATGTGAAAGCACATTAACTAATGACTATAAGCTGAACTGCATGCTCATCTATCTTTAAGTCCTTATTAAGTCACAATTAAATCATTATTTCAACTTCTTTAAATTGTTTTTATATGGTTTTTATATGTGTAAAAATGAAAAATGAGAAGAGCAGGCTAATACAATACGTTAGCTAAGTGATATCAGCTAGCTAATGCTGGATATTAATTTGGTATTAAGTTCTCACATTTGCCTTTTTGGGGCTTTTTTATGTATGTTTGTATATATATATATATATATATATATATATATATATATATATATATATATATATGTGTGTGTGTGTGTGTGTGTGTAAAGATGGTTAATGTAAAGAGAAAGCTCAAAGGCTCCATTATCTAACAGATATCAACTGAATAGGTTATTAAGTCATAAAATTTGACTTGCTGATTCCTTTTTTAACTACTTGGTAATTTTTTCAACCTGTTTTCACACGTTAAAACACACACGTGAAAACAGAAGGATCGGTGCTGAAGCACATGAAGGGATGTGGTACAACATGGTAAATAGACTAGTTCTTATATAGTGCTGTTCTACTCTAGGTGAGCACTCAAAGCGCTTTATACAACACATTTTTTACATTTACCCATTCACACACACATCCATACAAGCTCTGTTTTCTATTTCAGAGTGCTTTCTATCTAACATTCACACACATTCATACTCCGAGGGTTGCATCGTGATCTGGATCTATTGTGAGATAGGGACAATATTCAGATATTTAGTAAGAATCCTCTAAAAAAAAAAAGTTCTGTCATATAGCAAAGTTTGTTCATGACTGAAGGAGGATTCTGGATGTAATGATGCTGAAAATAATTTATGGTGGTGTGGCGATATTATCGAGTAATATCGCCACATCAAAACTTTGGGGTAGGTGAGAGATGGGCTCTTCTGAGTGCCCTTCTAGTTGGTTCTTTGGACAGCCAGGTGCTTGACTTAAGCTTTTAATAGACTGGCTGTCACGACCAGTAGCAGATATAAAATAGTGGACATTGGCAGAAACCTTGTGCCTCTGAATACCTTTGCAAACAGTATCAAGTCGAAGGATTGCTTTCAGCCTTTTCTGCACACATGCACACACGTGCTCAGAGCTGGACCAGCACTATAATACAGACTCTTGTCTAAAATATGCACTCTGCCATAAAACAGCTTGTGCATGCACTCCATCATATGTACAGAAAGTCTGCGAGTGTTAGAGAGACAGTGTGGAATTTATTCATGAGGGACAGTTTGCAGAACATCACAAAGTGCTCAACAGGGAAGTCAAGGACACCACAATTAAAAAGCAGGAGAAGCACAGACACAACTTGAAAATTTAAAGTCAGAGTGTATGCGTGTTGTTCTGTGGGTGGTTGCATGCACTACAGAGGAGTTGTGTTTGTGTCTGTAACATTGCGCCCATCCCATTCCAACATTTTCTTCCCTCCTCCTTCCATTTCTTTCAGACTAATGTACACAAACAACACGAGACAAATCACCAGAGAGGATGAAAGAAAACTCACACAGCAGTTCTTGCACTAATGTTGCCTGGCAACCAAACCAAGGTGATTTTGTAATTGAATACGTTCTCGGAATATTTGTCTTGAAAGTGGCGCGTCCAGTCGTGCAGCCGGTAGATGTCGGACAAAACGGTTCAGGCACGACTCTTTTGAATTTCTGAAAAGCTTGGAGACACACGTTTGCGGATGGTGCAACTTCAAATCCTCAGGCTGAATATTTGGGGGAAAAAAAAAATAATAAATCCTGTGTGTGCCCTTTAACATGACAATTAACCCCTGACACTCACAGTGGAGCCACTGAATGGCCAGTAGCACAAAACTGCACTTGTACTGGGCACGTGTCAGGAATGATAGTCAGGTCCAGCAGACAGAGAGCATGCAGTTTTATCAAATCTTTCTCTGGTCGGAAAAAAAAAAAAAAGAGAAAGATGTGATGCCGTATGTGGGATGAAATCTAAAGGCATTTCATTAATGCCTGAAAGGATTTTCAAGAACAAATCTGCATTAATGCACAGAAGAGAATTCATCCTGTATTCTGTCTTAAAATCTTAAAACCGTAGTCTGCCTTATGGTGTGCTGGTGTGGAGGGATCATTTATTTAAAGTAACAAATTTTGGGAACTGTAGCTCATCACAACTTGAAATATATGGCAAGACATGTATGAAACAAGAGGTTCGGAAGGTAAATTTAGCAGGATGTCATATAGAGTGAAAGAACTAATACTTTCGTGATGAATTTTCAACATATTGCACCATTCGTCAGTCACGAGGCAGCTTTTAACTTACTTTCTGCCAGCTAGAGCTCTCCTTTGAGGTGCAGTGGCACAAGAAAAACACGCTATGACGACTTCTCCTCACATCTTCCTCTTTTGTTTGTCGGCTTTTACACAACAGAACCCATTAATAATGTTGCTGCATTCAGCAATTAGCATTTGCAAATTTAAAACCACTTGCAGCTATGCACCTTGTTACAAAAATGTGATGGCATTTCAAATGCCTGAAGGTAGATTTCTACCCAGCTGTTTATCTGTAGCATTTTTACACGGAGCATAAAAGAGTGGTAGCACCAGACGTGAAAATATCTCAAAACATTTTCATGCCTGGCAGAGGTGGAGAAGGTGGTGTCTCAATAAAAGCAAAAGTGCAGCTGAAAGAGACATGAAACATTTTTGCTAGAAAATCCACTGGAGATGAAAAATGCAGAGAGTGGAGCACTGGGGAGACAGTTTTACCATTTAACTTTTTTCATATAGCCTTAATTAATTTTTCTTTAAACCGTGCTTTAATTAGACAGCTAAATACTCAAGCATTTATGGCTCAGTTACACGTAACTGCATTGAATTTCTTGTTGTTGTCGCAGACTGATTGTAAGTAGCTGTGGTGACAACTTTTGATTGCAAGGCGATTGCACCGATGGCCTGGTTACAATCAGTCTGAGTTATTCTACACTGATGAGCGCAGCTAATCTGCAATATGTCTCTTTGGAGTAGAGAACTCAGCTGGTTGCCGACTGGTTGTGTTCTGGTATAATATTATGTAAAAGCAATGTTGCTGAATGCCTGTGTCATTCTGCAGTTAAATTGCTGTCCTGTAGTAACTACATCACTATCTGTTGAGAAATTTCTGTTTCAAATCTATGAGGTTCTTCCTGGATTCTGCATGTGAGTATTTAGTGTAAATTTCTGTGTAGCATCAATTTCTCTGTGTGTGACAGCAACAGATTTGTGATTTTCACTGATTTATCACAGATTGCATGTAATTGCCAACTTGACCCAAACTCACTGCATCTTATTGCCAGTTTTTCACCGTCTTGATGCACCAAAGTCACTTTGAAGACGGCAACAGACTGTGAGTGGTCACAGACTCAATACCCATCTTTGAAGCAACCATGTCAAAGGCAACAAGACTGCAAGCTCATTGCACTTGGTTACAATAATTTGGGTCTCACTGTCTTGCTGTCTCCAACCAATGTTTTCCCTAGTGGGGCTGGAGGATTAAGACTATAATGCATTAGCGGGAACCGTTTAAGTAAGTAAGCAAGGCAATATTTCAATTTCATTATGAGCTGCACATTGAGCTCATTAACACACAAGCTCTAAAAATAAAAACCCCTCAGCAAACTTTGAAAACTTTCACCAAACTGTAGAAACATTTTACCAGAAAGTTTTCCCACCCCAACTGGGAGTATAATCTTCCATGCACATTTGAAATTATTTTATATTTGCTGCCTCAAAAGATGACTAATGTTTCTATGCACTTAAAAAAAAATCCACAATCTGTAACTTTGCATATTAACTTTTTAGCTACAAAACTAAGTCAGTAAGACATAAAGGGTGAAAGTGATAAATGTGAGAGCTCAGCCAGACCCTATTTCAACCCAGTTGATATCTCAGTATATAACATTCTAGCTGTTTCTTTCTTCCCATTCTGTTGATAGTTTTAGAGAATTTTAGGAGGTTTTAAACTCTTTAAAAATGTTTTTATTCACGCAGTACCTTTAAACAAACCCTAATGTCTTGTTATTCTGTGCTTGCTCATTGTCTCTTATTCATACGCAGTAGGGTGCATGAGCTACTGAGTGATGAGATTTTTGAAGAAAAATGGAGCAGAAGGATTTACTGAAAAGTGAACGTTGTTGGGTCATTAATTAAGATTTTATCTTTATAATATGGTTCAAAACTCATCACTGATAAAGCCAGTAGGTGGAAAATTTGTCTTCCAATTGATGGCACTCTGCATTCTGGCACTTCCTACAAGAACATCCTGTCATGTCTGAATGAACCACAAACAGCATTTATGACAACCATCCATAAAGTCCTTCCTTTATCACAGCTATCAAGCATATATGAGCAGTATCTGAAATAGGGTTAAGAATGTTTTTTGAAGTATGTTGTTTCCCATCCATCCATCCATCCATCCATTAATCCATCCATCTGGGGGGTGGAGGGTGGAGCCTATCCCAGCTATCATAGGGTGAGAGGCAGGGTACAACCTGTAAGGTCACTAGCCTGTCACAGGGCTAACACAGAGAGACAGACAACCATTCACAATCACATTCACATCTATGGCAATTAACCCAACCCCAGTAACCCCAGGGGTTGGGTTAATTGCTGTGGTCAATTGTTGTTAATTGCTGTGATATTGATTATCTTCATATTAAGATTTTCAATGATGGATAGGGTTCAAGAACTCACTGGTGTCGTGGATGGGTTGAGCTCATTGCAAGATGTGCTCCAGTTATGTTTTAGCCCTAAAGACAGTGAGTCATGAATCCTAAAATTATTTATGTCAGTTTCAACATCTACCAGGTTACTGATCAGCTGGGTTAGGCTTAGCTTGTGTTCTGTCCATTTAAGCAAGAAAGCAAGCAAGAAAATAAAAGACCTTACCTTTTGCATGAAGTTTTATTCATGCATTGTGGCCATATGGTTCTGTTACAGCCTTTTGATTTGGATATGCCAAATAAGCAAAAAGTCAGCTTTAGTTGGCAGAATCTAACAGCAACATCCTTTTTGCTGCAGTCCAGCTGAGCTTATGAGCAATGTGGACAAACAGACCACAGTCAGTGGCCTAAATTGCAAAGCGTACAATTAGTAAAATGTCGGATGTAATTACTTTGAGAGCACAGTATTGACCAATCAAGCAATCTAAGTAGCACCTTTAAAGGCTATTGGGTTAGAGGTTAAAAATCAATATAAAATCAATGGAAAGTCTTCAAGGGTATAAAGAACTGCATATAAGTATATGCAGGACATATGGGTCATTAACTTTGCTGCTAGTGTTGGAATACAGAACAGGAGGAATAAAACAAAAAGGGGATGACAAGAGTCAGTCCTATCAGAGGCAAGAGTAAGACAAAAACATTACCTCCTTCCATTTTCTTTAGTCATATCACATAAACAGTTCTGCAGTTGACCACCAGGTGCCACTATTAACGCACAGCAGCCTGGCAAGAAAGCAGATCCCTCCCCATTCTGTTTCTGTCTCTCCCCCCTGCACTCCCTTTCTTTCCTTCCCTCCATCTTTTCCTCTAAAACAAAGTAATTGCCTGCAGCACAGTTCAGAGTCTCCTACTCTGTCTGACGCAGATCAGGCTCCAGCCAGTCAATCATTATTCTCCACCACAACAGTGAATACCTCGTGTGGTTCAAGAAGTCGCCGCAACCTGCTGTTGACACTAGTATGTGTGGGTGCCTCTGCACCCTTGTGTGTTTGTGTGTGTGGACCTTCGCAACCATGGTGTTGAATTCAGGCAGCTCTGTTTAGGTTCTTGGGAATCATATTTATGCATGACGGTGTGTGCATGTGTCACGCACACGATTAGCGACAGACATTAATCTCCTCCCTGCATTCATCTGTCACTCAGACATCTATAATTCAAAGGCAGCCACTCAGAGGTCTTGGCTGGCTGTGCTTGAACAGAGAGCTGAATCTTTATTATTATCGATTCATATTCATCTAATTTGTTTTGCGTCTCTCTTGTGTTCCTATTTACGAGCAGTCTGCTAGCGTGTGTTTAACAGGACTGTATATGTGCTTGCCCTCGAAGTGTGTGTGAAAGGGAACTGCAGAGGTCCATGGTAAGCACCCAGCCTCCAAGTTAGGATTCCGCTCTCCTGATTTTCTAATAAATGTGGGTCTGACCAAAGTGCAATGAGAATGTTATTGCGCTGCAATTTGATATCCACATCACTTTCTGCTGACAGAGAGAAAGTGCGGCAGAGCAGGATAGAGACAGAAAAATGAAAGAGTACGAAAGCGACAGAGTTAGAACTCAGTTAAGGCATTTATTCAGCCGGCACCAAGAGAGGAAGACAATCTCTTTTTCAAGGTAAGTCCCAAGCAAGGAGGCAGCAAATGAAAACCAAGGTGCTAAATCCTCAGAGCATCCTGAAGGGAGCGTTTGCGCTTTTGCTGGAGAACACTGCCGAGCGTAAATCCAAGTAAAAGCTATGATCTCATATGGATTTCCTCCATTTAATCTCTTGAATCACAGCAGGAAGGGGAGATGTAAATAAAAGTGGAAGGGCTCCCATGTTATCAATAGCACCTCACCTGCGAGTGACTGGGAAGAGACAAAGTCGGAGTGCAGCGAGGACCGACAGCTTTACAACCTTAAACGGCTGCAGAACTATAATCTTAAGTGTCAGAACAGCAAGGGAGTCGATATAGAAGAATTCCTGTCAAATGAACTGGAATAAATATCATTTTCATTCTTTTCATGTTCAATTAGAAATCCATAATACATTTTTTAAAAAAAGGCAGAAATTGATTTATTATTCATTCATGAAGTTACTGACTTCTTTGTGTGTTATATTGGCTAAGTGCGCAACAGTGTGCCAACAGTTCCCTTTTTTATAGACTACTATGTTTCAGCATCACGGCTGCACTGGAAGCAAGTACATATTCAATTACAGAAATCTTAAGAAGCCATTTGGGTGAAAAAAGAACATTTCAAGAAGCAGGAAGTTCGAATGTACCATTTGAGTATGCACACAGTTACTTCCACTGTGTGCATACTCAATGTCAGTGTTTTTCAACCTTTTTTGAGCCGAGGTGCATTTTTTTCATTGAAAAAATCACGAGGCACACCACCAGCCAAAAATGTTAAAAAATGATACTCTGTAGCCTATATTAACAATATAGTCATTCTGATCAAATGTCTTGAATAGGAATCAAATAAACACAAAAAAAGAACTTTATCATATAATATTTTCTTCCAAATAAAAAGTGCACTTAACATGTCCACTTCATAAACATAGCTTGAACATAACAAATGCCACAACAGTGTGGTCTTATAGTAGAAAACTTCAGTGTTTTGCAAACTTTAATTCTGTCATTCTATTACCAGGAATAACACAGCACAACAATACATGAGATAGAGGCAAGCTCACAGCTAATGCCAGCTTAATATCATCATCATGCATAAGTCCCCGCACAGTGTTTTAATGGATGAAGGTTATGATTGTTAACTTTATAAATATGTATGCTGTGTGTGCGTTTCAGATGGCTCTCATGTTGCAAAACTACTGCTGCAAACTGTCGGTCTGGGCATTCAACCGGTGCTTTGCATGCCTCCAGTTTCTTGCTGTGGGGTTTTAAAAATGACTGTGGTGAAGGAGTCGCTCTCATGCCTCTGTTAGTGACGATACTCCCTGGCCAATCAGTGGCATGCTGTACTCTGCGTCATATTTTTATATCGCCTCGGATCGCTTAGAACCTCGCGTGAGTGAGTATGGAAAAAGGACCGGCAAAGTGTACTGATTCTAATGGAGATATCGTCAAATTGCGGCAAGACGAGTCGACCCGCGGCGAGTCGTTCCTTATGGAAACGCGGCTTAATTCTCTTGTCTCTATGTACAATGCAATTTGCTAATGGAAAAAGTATTACATGATTATGCACCCAGTCACTACTACAGCACAGACACTCGTGGCATATTACGTGAAACTGGATAATTTCCCACGGCACACCTGACGATCTCCCGCGGCACACACACTGGTTGAAAAACACTGTCTATGTCATATTTTCATACATTTTCAAAGTAATGTTTTTCCAATTATATGTTATTACTTACTAGTTACATTTATGAGAGATGGATGAATGCTCCTGTACGTGATCCTGAATATAAATGGATTTCTTATAGTTACAAGATAATATACAATAGAGGGTAGGGGGTGTGGGCACTTTCTGAATTTATATAACAGGAAGTGAAGCTCAATAGAGGAAATATGGGTGATGGGGATGATCAGATCCCAGCAAACCCAGTGTGGGGCAAAACATGTGTTTGAGTGGGACAGTGCTGATAAACTGTGCAGGTTAAAGATTGCACTGTATTTAAATGCAAGTTTTCCAACTTAATATGTACATACATGGAAGCTAAACTTTTTTCCTTAAACCAATTGCAACTTATTTTAAAAAAGAAATAACAGTTTTAAATTCATGTAAGATTCTGGTTTACAATTACTGTATAATTCTGGTTCTTCAGTCTATTTTGCAGACGGAACTATCCAATGCACGCTATTCAAATCCTGGTGAAACAAATCATATTAACAATAGGATGGATATTATGCAAAATTCTGCAGATAACATGTCAACAGAAAAACACCAACAGTAGTGGGTATCTGCTTATCTGAGCAGAATTAGGCAGATACCCACTGAAAGTGAACACTCAAATTATTTAATCAACTTAAATCCAGTTCCAAGACAGCCTCCATCCCAAAGCCTTCCAAACCCAAGACATGAGCCCAGAAAAGAGTCTGCTGGAGTTCTCACAACAACACTGCTTTCCAGTCACCAATCAGACTACACTGAATTGTAATACAAAGCAAAGGAACAAAACCTCTCTGAAACACTGGAAAGAAGGAACTGAAAGTCAGAGCAGATTAGAATGTTATTTCACCGTAAACAGAGATTATGAATTGGCAGAATATGCATTAACTGTCGGAGCCAACGCAGAGACAGATCCAAACCGAGGACAGGCTCAGTGAGCACAAACTGGCAATCGCACAAGGAAGACAATAAAAGTCATGGCAACCAAAACAAAACATGTGATCACTGTTTGACAGGTCAGTTTGAAACAGAGATGTAAATCATTCAGTGAAAGAAAGAAGACTTACTTTAAGCATTTCAGTTCTGCAATTGCAAATTTCATGGAGCTAAAACTTTAAAATACTCTTAGGAGAAAGAGACAGGGCATATCTGACTGCCGAGTATATATGAAGAGGCCAAAATCTGAGCCAGTGAGTGACCTGGACACACACACACACACATACACCTCATCATTCAGTAGCTGAATATTGGTTCAGGACTCCTTTTTGTGGGCATTAAAATGAATAAGAGGCACATTTTTTTTGTGTTTGTGTGATTCATAAAAATCCAATATATGATAAACAGCTGATTCTTGATTGAATGTGAATAGAAGAGTTGTACACAGATGATCACTTTGACTGATAAATGAGGTCCCAAATGCGGTAACACTTTTGGACAAGTTTCTTTCTTTTTTTTTTTTTATTTTAAAACCCCATCTGAGTCACTGGGGACACAGCCATAACTTTAACAGCATATATATGTATAGAATCACCAGCCAAATCTGATTAAAAAGGATATTTTTGGAATGCTACTCCAAAATTAAAGAAGCTTTTTACCCTTGAAACCATAACTCTACTATAATTATGCAAATTTACCCAACATTATGGGTTCATTTAAAACTCCAGACTGTAGACACACTCAATCTCTTTAAAACAAGCCAAGAAAGGACCAGAATATTTTCATAGAATACCTTTTATCAATTGGTCTGTCCATCAATTGGAGTTGTAGAAGTTGGAAATTTCATTGACTTGTTCATGGCTTTTAGCTATTTCAGCCATTTCTTTCATACATTTAACTTTAATTATTAAGCTAGATATTTTAACCACTTATCAATGTATTCTTGCAAACATGAAACTTTTATAAATTAGCTTACTTTTTCAAATATTTATATATTAATTTAGCTATTAATTACCCCTTACTTTTAATATGTAGGGTATTAAGCACTTTTAGCAAACTTTAGATTTTACTTAAGTTGGCAGAAGCCCAGGAGGTAAAATGAGTTATCTACCAATTGGAAGGTTGTAGGTTTGATCCCCTGGTCCTTAAGTCCACATGTGGAAATTCCACTTGGTGTTGGCTCTCACTGTGGTATGGTACCACTTCCTGTTCCTGTTACAGTGCTCAGGGGTGTTTTGTGTACTTATACTGTAATCACAGTTACACAAAGCTGGGACAGTTTACTATTAGTCACTGGTTGAAGAATATAAGAACAAGCCCAGGCTGACAAAGACTCAGAGCTCTGTTGAGCCAAGTAATCCTTTGACTTCAACTAGTAATAACTTCATTAATTTCTTCACAACTAAAATTTTAACCATTACAGAAAAACAATATTCATAGATATATCTGTATATTTCAATACTACTGATTTTTTTTAGACTCTTTCTCTCTGATTTGTCTTTCAGAGTTACCTTCAACAGTTACTTCCTCCAAGCCATCAGTGTACCTATTAGACCCCATTCCTACAAGACTGCTCAAAGAAGTCCTACGGTTGACCAGTCTTTATTAATGGGCTATGTACTATCTTTAAGATGGCAATAATTAAACCATTACTTAAAAAGTCATCACTCTACCCAGCTGTCTTATTATAGGCCAATCTCCAACCTTCTTTTTATCTCAGAAATTCTTCAAAGAGTAGTTGTAAAACAGCTAACTGATCGTCTGCAGACGAATGGTTGTCACAGTACAGAAACAGCATCCCTTAGTTACACTGCCGTAGGCCAAGACTGCTGGGGCGGGGGGGGGGGTGTCCCATGATGCACTGAGTATTTCTTTACCATGTCTTACCATGTGCTTGTTCATATTATTGTATGGTCTTTACCTCACAATATAAAGCACCTTGAGGTGACTGTTGTAATTTGGTGCCATATAAATAAAACTGAATTGAATAGAAAAGCGCTACCAGTTCATTTCACCATTTAGCACTGCTAATTTGAAACGTGGTTGTCACTGCCACACAGTCAAAACACATAGAGCTGAGGTGTTTTTTTTTGTTTTTTTTTTTTGTCTTTTTTTCAGTATTAGCTGAGTTTTAATTTCTGTGAATTACCACAGACAAATACAGAAATATCCCATGCGATTCAAGTACCCCTAGTCAGGAACTGATGTAATAAAGCAACCCAGTGAAATGTGGAGAAGAAAAAGGAAGGGAGAGAGTGATGTATGTGGTTGACATGAGGAGACAGAGTTGTTTTCAGATTTACAGACCTTGCTGCCGAATGCGCAGACAAGGATTAGCAGAGAGAGGCCTAATTAACACAGAGAGCACCAGCATCCTCAAACAGAGTGAGTGATTCAGATCCAGCTGCATTATCACCCTCCCATAACAGTGCCAATCCAACCTGAAACCAGCTGATATGCCTTTTCCCTGCATCATCTGAGCTCATGAAGTAGTATGCACTCCTTCTGAATGCACCGCAACATTTTCTTCATAGCAGTAGCCCATTAGAGTTATTCATGCTAAATATGTTATACCCACAGGGTTACATGTGTTTTCCAAGCTCTATGTCAAGATAACGTATTGGCTCACTCATCCTACTCTGGCTGTATAACCATATTTCAAACACTTAGAAACAGCTTTCAAAATTAATAAAAGCTATCAACACAATGTGAAGAAACAACGTCTACGACTCACAGCAATTATGAATTGTGTTGAGGGGATATCAAGCAAAGGTGAACAAGGGCCGGGCTGTACTTTCATGTAATGCCAACTTGTTCCACAAGATGGTGCTGTGAGTGTAACCATTTTTTTTTTAATCCAAGTTGATCATGAAAATAAAAGACAATAAGAGTCACTTATCAAACCACCTCTTCTGCAAGATTGAACTAAAATAAGTGATCTTTCAACATTTCCCATCCAATCCAACAATAGTGTAACACAATTAAGAACATGCTAAAACAAAAGCTGTTTGTATGCTGGCTTAGTTTGCTGAAGATCTTTAGATTAGACAGAGTTTTTCAAACTGAGTAGTAGTTTGGCAGCATTTGCCCCATCTGCTTCTGGGAGAGATACCTGCAGAATGTGGTGGCATCCCTAAAGGGATGAACCAGTTTAGAGTTTGCTCTATTCATCTAGAACAGACATCACCAATAGGTGGACCTCGGTCCGGATCCGGACCAAAATGATGTCTTAAGCGGATCTGATACCAAAACAGAAATGACCACTTAATTAAAATCTTGTTGAGCGCTTTCTGGTTTACCGGCGCAGCTTTTACAGTCCTTACAGTAGTAGTGAAGCGTCCAAGGAAACCCACTGACCAATTACATGTGAGTTTGGCTATACCACGTGATACCACCAAGCTGGTTCCTGCCGGCCAGTAAACTTTGTAACAAACAGGGTTATTATAGTTAACGAAAACGAACTAAATAATGAAAACTGAAACTGAACAAAACATTTTCATTAACTGAAATAAATAAAATCTATAATTAAAAGCAAAAAACAGAAATTATAGATAAAATGACCTTTGTTTTCGTAATTTTATTTAAAACCTTGTGGATTGATATGAAATCATTTTTTTCCGCTCTAACAGTTTAAGCTGGGAGCGCCATCGGGCAACTGTGTGCATGCGTGTGCGTGCTCATCGCATCGGTCCGCAAAGTAATGGCAGCGGTCTGCCGAGAAACCGCACTGATCCTTCAACGTAACCTGACGTGCGCCTCCAGAGAAATCGAACTACATGTCGGGTCCACACAGCCCACAAGGTTGTGATTAACCTGTTCAGTCCTTGTGCATTTCTGGCTACTTTTGCTGCAGTGTTAATAATAATCAAAGCATCAATATAAGGACTCACAAATGTCAGCAAATTCCTGGAGGGAGACTGCTGGAACTATTGCAAGGTAATTAACACACACAATCCAGCATAAATGCGGACATGAGTTCGGGCACTTTCGTAGGTTGTATACAGAGGCCGCAAAGCTAGCGCTCCAAGCAGCTCCAAAACAGAAGCAGCTTCATGTGGTGAGAACATCAGGATGCAGCTGGATTTGAGCTTTGATTCCTTCAAAGAGTTCAGTTTGTTTTTGTCCAGCATTCGCTGTGTTCTGATGTTTTACACCACGTGTTCTGCACTGACGCTGAAGTTTGTTGTAGAGTTTATTCAGTTTTGGAGTTCATGTTTTTCTTTTTGTTTCTCCTTGTTGATGTTCATGTGTTTCCTTAATATTACACACGTTGAATGCAATTTTTTAAATGGTATCTTTAGTCGAGTTATTATTACACAATAGTCACTCATGCACCTGACAAAGTATGAAAAACTAAGGAAAACTAAACTAAAACTAAGCATGAAACCAAATATAAAAACTAATGCTCTGAAAACTAACGAAAATTATATATATATATATATATATATATATATATATATATATGTAGATGTGTATATAATCACATTAAATAGTTGGACTTCTGGACAAAATTTTATTTGAATACCCCTGATCTAGAAGCTCTAGTTAGTTATCAAGTTGCAAATTACATTCGATGGTAATATGGCAGCGAAATTCAGTTGACCTCCATTTCCTTTCCACAGTCATTTTTTTCTGGACAAAAATTGCATGTCTGCCAAACTGGAAAAAAATCATTGCAGATCACCCTGCTCCAGATCTGTGTGTGCAGCCCTCAACCTGAGCCACTAAAGCCTCACACACTTTGGAGAGGCTGTTTCACGGATCCAGTCCAGGAAAGAACAGAAGCAGATCAAGCAGCTCCAGCAGCAGCTCCTCAAAACCCAGAGACACCTTCCCTTTGTTTAGCAGGAAGTTGTCTCTGGGTTTAAATAAAATGAAGGCTCTGAACTTGGAGCAAGAGCTACAGAAAACCAAAGCATCCTACCTTATACTGATGGAGGACCAGAAACAGGAAAATACCAACATTACAAACCAACTGCACTATTATTACAGTACTATTGTGTTTCAGTCCTGTTTATGGGATTTTGCATCCTTACACCTTTTCTCATGTATTTGATCGTGCTAAGCTATCTTTAGGCCTGCTGGCGTCAGCAAAGGAAGATATGAGTGCTTGCTCTCGTCTGTGGTGACTGTGACGTCAACAAAAACAGACACAAATATTCCTTTGATAGTACGTCATTCTAGCTACTGTCTGTATGCACTATTATAAAACCTTAGGTGCATCTGAGATCCTGCATCATGCACATGCTCAATATGTGTACTATTGTCCAACATACTTTTGAGTGAATTTCACTATTGGCTATCTTTTCAGACACATTATTTAGCTTGTAACCAGACAGCTGCTGTTCATCAGAGATGTGTTTCCATGGTAACCAGATGTCAGTTGAGATAAGCCAAGTACTCATAAATATATATGAATGAAAAAGTTTATCTTTAAATTCCTAATTGAACATTTCTTGGCATTATGCATTGTGTTATGGGATATTTACTATATGCTGATGTAGTGTCTTCCACTTGCATACACCTGTAGTCATCTGTTTAAATGTTTGTTAAATGTAAACTTAACAATTAACTAAAGTCTAATGAACTAATCAATCAATCGACAGTTTATAAACATTTAAATTCATGCAGTCATTTCCATGAAGGCAACTTGTTCAAGCTGAGTGGAGAAAAATCTTCACATTCTCTAAGCGATCAGCATTTTTATAATGCCACCTTCTCATAAACAGACCCAGGTTGTTTTTTTTGTTTTTTTTTTGTGAAGAGATCATTAACTCGCTTTTCTATAGGACACCTGAGCAGTATTCCTAAATGTCAACAGAAGTGGGAGCACTACCCTAAGTAAATACAGTTGATAATGTGTGTTAGTCTTTTTGTTCCAAACCACTCAAATCATCTCCTACACAGAGCTTTAAAAGAATCCTTAATATACTTAGTAACCTAATTTGAGTGGAATATTGTCATTAATGTGCTATAATGAAGTTACTGGACATTCAGGTGGGTTTGATTAATGTTGACATTTCGTAAAATATCTTTTTTTTAAACATGGAAAAAGCTCATGATACAAAAACAATGCCTTGTGAAGGAAACTGACTCAAAGTCATGTTGGCATCCTAGTCGGTATTGACTAATGCACCAGTACGTCTTCATGCTTGTAATGTTAGCAAATTTGACCAGATTCTTAAACCATTTCCACACATGAACACTGGGTAATTTGGGGAGAACTACAGTCATATGAAAAAGAAAGTTTGTACAGGACATTATGTAGTTGTGTGAAAAACTAAGTACAGCCCTTGATTCAGAACCTCTTTTAGCAGCAACATTCTGAAGTGCTCATTTTATCACTCATGGAAGAATTTTGGCCCACTCTTCTTTACAGCATTGCTGTTGTTGAAGTTTGTGGGGATTCCTTTCTGCACAGCTCACACTGCAGCATTTCATTTGGGTTGAGGTCTGGACTTTGACTGGGCCATCATGAGACCTTGACTTAGATTTGCTGCTTAGTTGAAGATTTGCTTGCTTGGGATCATTGTCCAATTTTGGCCAAACTTTAGCTGTCAGACAGATGTCCTCACGTTTGACTCTAGAATACTTTGGCATACAGAGCAGCTCATGGTTAACTCAGTGACTGGAAGGTGCCCAGGTCCAGTGGCTACAACACAAGCCAAAATTATCACCTCTTTCAGCACCATGTATGACAGTTGGTGTGATGTGTTTGTGCTAATATGTGGTGTTTGGTTTTCACCAATGTGGTGCCGTGTTACCAGAGAGAAGGCTCTGTCTCCTTTCAAATAAGTCATATTTGTTCAGTCTTTATCTAACTGACATTAACTTTAACATAACATGCTAACTTTGACCTGTAGAATCCAAGATGTAGCTCTTGGAATTTTTGCAATTTATCTGAGCGTTGCATGGTGAACCAACTTCACCACTGGGGTACATTTGCTGGGATATGCAGTCTTAGAAAGGTTGTGGTGAATGCTGGAGGTGCTCACACTTGCTTCCTGATGATCAGTCAATCGATTGCATTTCACTAGCAGCACCTGGCTGCTACTTACCCTGTTAATTCCTATGGAAGAAGAAAGGGTGTACTCAGTTTTTCACAGGACTGCATAGTGTCCTGTGAAAAAAGTTCTTTTTGACAAGACTGTAAAATGGGGCTTTGTCCAAAGTTGTTCTTTCTCACAGCTAACACACAACACTTGATAATCTGCTTGATATGCATTTGGAATGCATATCAAGCAGATTATCATTCCCATTTCATTTAGGCATCTGCCATTAGCTTTTCAATTGAATTCAATTCAGTTTTATAGCACCAAATCACAACAAACAGTCACCTCAAGGCACTTTGTATTGTGGGTAAAGACCCTACAATAATACAGAGAAAACCCAACAGTCAAAACGACCCCCTGTGAGCAAGCACTTGGTGACAGTGGGAACGAAAGACTCCCTTTTAACAGGAAGAAACCTCAAGCAGAACCAGGCAGTCATCTGCCATGACTGGTTGGGCTGAGGGGAGAGAAAAGACATGCTGTGGAAGAGAGCCAGAGATTAATAATAATTAATGATCAAATGCAAAGTGGAGTATAAACAAAGTAAACAAGATGAATGAAAAGAAACAGTGCATTATGGGAACCCCCCAGCAGCCTAGTCCTATAGCAGCATAACTAAGGGGTGGTTCAGGGTCACCTGATCCAGCCCTAACTATAAACTTGATCATAAAGGAAAGTTTTAAGCCTAATCTTAAAAATAGAGAGTGTGTCTGTCTTCTGAATCCAAGCTGGGAGCTGGTTCCACAGAAGAGGGGCCTGAAAGCTGAAGGCTCTGCCTCCCATTCTACTCCTAGGAACCACAAGTAAGCCAGCAGTCTGAGAGCAAAGTGCTCTATTGGGGTGATATGGGACTATAAGGCCTTTGAGATAAGATGGGGCCTGAATATTCAAGACCTTGTATGTGAGGAGAAGTATTTTAAATTCTATTCTAGATTTAACAGGGAGCCAATGAAGAGAAGCCAAAATGGGAGAAATCTGCTCTCTCTTTCTAGTCCCTGTCAGTACTCTAGCTGCAGCATTTTGGATCAGCTGAAGGCTTTTCAGGGAGCTTTTAGGACAGCCTGATAATAATGAATTATAATAGTCCAGCCTAGAAGTAATAAATGCATGAATTAGCTTTTCAGCATCAATCTGAGAAAGGATGTTTCTAATTTTAGAAATATTGCGCAAATGCAAAAAAGCGGTCCTACATATTTATTTATTATGTGCATTGAAGGACAAATCCTGGTCAAAAATGACTCCAAGATTTCTCACAGTGTTACTGGAGGCCAAAGTAATGCCATCCAGAGTAAGTATCGGGTTTGACACCATGTTTCTAAGATTTGTGGGGCCGAAAACAAGAACTTCAGTTTTATCTGAATTTACAAGCCGTGGACATCATGTCCTGTGCAGAAGGCAGGACATGATGTCCACTGGCTTGGTAAAAATCCTCCAGATGCCTACCTGCACTGTTCTCAGTCAGATACCACGCAAACTTAGTGCTATAAAGCTTCAAGGCCTTTTACTATCGATCTGGCTGTATCAGCCATTTGCGTTATTAGATGCACCTCTGTCAGGCAGTTTGGGAGAAAGTTCAGGGCTGCATTCCTATGTGAAATAGACTTAAAAGCACAGACATTTCCAGTTTAGAAAGGCTTAATCTAAAAGTCACTGACATATACTGTAGTAACTTACAAAAAAAAAAACCTCTGCCTTTTGGCAAACTGATAGTCAGTATGCATAGCTTCACTATAGACCAACACTCATGTCAAACCATGCAGGATTTAAAAGTTATGAAAAAGAATGATCCTGACATCTGTACAAAGGGTTTCAATAATTTGAAGAATGGCACAGGTACATTCATTAAGTCAGTAAAGGAATCACAGTGTTACAATCAATGCACAAGAGCAAACGCCAATCAACAGTCAAATACCAAGTGCATTTAGAAAAGGTTAAGGCCCTGACTGGTGCTGTAGGGGACGCAGGGAGTCGAGGACATGAGGCAAATGAAGGAAATTTGTCTTTCCTCTCAGATAACCCATTGCTATAATTATAATTAGGTCGTGTTGTCAATGTTTCCTACACGTGTGACGTGGGATGATACGTAAGATGGCGCCGGTGTGTGTGGCTGCTCGTCTGTCATTCTCATGTTTGTTTGTGTTTATATTGTTTTTAACCTATGTCATTTATGGAACTGAGTCTCTGCTGGTGTATGATCGCCGAACACTACTGGACCTCCAACCTTCGGTCCAGGACATGGTGATATTTGGTGTTGGTGGACAGCAATCCTTGCCCCCGTTTCTGTCGGAGATTCCGAGTCATCTGTGGCGGGTTCCTGCGCTGCCTTCCCGGCGGAGACGTCATCGTCGTCGCGGAAGAAGAAGCGGCCGGCTGGTGAAGCTGAAATTTTACCTGACGCACTCTTCTGCTTCTACCCGATCGGTGCATGGATCGTTTCTAGGATCTCGTGTGCCTCGGCGTTTCCTGGATCCCGTTGATGCCTGTTTGGTGCCCATTGTCGGCTTTGAAGCCCTTCGGCCCCGCCGCCCATGCCCTCTCCGGCTCAACATGCGCCGACAATGTCTCCGAAACCTGAGACCGCTGTGCCGGGTTTCCCGACTTGTTGGAGCCCATGCTCCAGTTCCTGTCAGGATTGGCCTGGTAAATGCCAGGTCGCTGGCGAATAAAACTTTTATTCTTCGGGACTTTTTTAGTTCCCGTAACCTGGATCTTCTGTTTGTGACTGAGACGTGGCTGAGTGTTGGCGAGTCCAGTGCTCTGTCTGAGCTTTTACCAGAGGATTGTTGTTATTTTAACTCACCGCGGGCTTCAGGGAGAGGCGGAGGCACAGCGACTGTTCACAAACAGGACTACAAATGTAAGCAGTGCTTTCTACAGTCGTCATTCTCCAGCTTTGAGTTTACCTCGTTTGAGATGAGGCACATTAACCCGGTTTTCTGCGCTGTGGTTTACCGGCCCCCCAAATACAACAAAAACTTCATAAATGACTTCTCTGATTTTCTAGCAGGGATTATACCTAATTATGAATATGTTCTTATTGTTGGAGATTTTAATATACATGTGTGTTGTCCTGATAAGCCACTGGTAAAGGACTTTTTAAGCCTTCTTGACTCTTTTAACCTGGTACAGGCCGTACCCGGCCCTACACATGAGCACGGACACACACTGGACCTGGTTCTTTCCTGCGGTCTGCCTGTGACTAACCTGGAAATCTGTGACTCTGTATTCTCGGATCATCTGCCTGTGTTATTCACTGTTAGTTTGACACGTACTGCAGTTAAAACTCGCGCTCCTGTTCGGCGCTGTCGGGTTATTAACCCGTCCACTGCCGCTCAGTTTTCTACTGCTTTTTTTCACCTCTGTGGTTCGTTTGACTTTCTCTCCTCTGATACAGAAGAGCTTATTTCTTGGTTCTACTCTTCCTGTCAAACCATCCTGGACTCGGTGGCTCCATTAAAAACCAGGCAGCCAAAGACTAAACCTGAGCCGTGGTTTAATGACAGAACTCGTGCTGTGAGGAGGGAATGTCGCCGAGCTGAACGAAGGTGGAAAAAAGATAAACTGCAGGTGACTCTTCAAATTTTAAAAGACTGCTGGCGTCACTACCAGAGCACGGTTAAAGAGGCAAAAAGGGAATACTTTGCAAAAATTATTTCCTCCAACAGCCATAACCCACGTCTTTTGTTTAACACTATTAACTCTGTGCTTAATGCTCCACAGAATGCCTGTTTGGAAGCTTCTCCTGATACGTGCAATAATTTTCTGCGTTTTTTTATTGAAAAGGTTGCTAGTACCAGGGCTCTTATCACAGCTCCTGGTTCTGACCCCTCTGTTTCAGTCCCTTGCTCTGCTGTTTTCACTCAGTTTGAGTCTGTGACTCTCTCACTTTTAGAGGATGTGGTCGGCCATATTAAGCCATCAGGTTCCCCCCATGATCCTGTCCCTCCACGATTTTTTTAAAGAAATTTTATCTAGTATAGGGCAGCCTGTTCTTACCATTATAAATAGCAGTCTGTCCTCAGGTGTGGTCCCTGCTATTTTTAAACATGCAGTAGTCCATCCACTGCTTAAGAAACCTGGTCTTGATCCTGCTGTGCTGGCTAATTATCGGCCTATTTCCAAGCTGCCTTTTCTTTCTAAGGTTTTAGAAAAAATTGTGTACTGTCAGCTAAAACAGTTTTTAGATGAGAATAGCACCCTGGAGGTTTTTCAGTCAGGTTTTAAAACCCTTCATAGCACAGAATCTGCTTTATTAAGGGTTTTTAACGACATCCTTCTTGCATGTGATTCTGGGAACCATGTTGTTCTGGTTTTACTTGACCTAACTGCTGCCTTTGATACAGTAGATCACAGCATTTTAATATCTCGTTTACACCACTTAGTAGGCATTGGTGGCACAGTTCTTAAATGGTTCAGTTCTTACCTGGCAGAGAGAACTTTTTCTGTGAGCATTCTTGATGCTGAATCATCTGCTGCTTCTCTGCCATGTGGTGTACCGCAGGGCTCAATTCTGGGCCCACTGCTTTTCTCACTGTATTTACTGCCTCTGGGTTCTATCCTCAGAAAACATGGAATCTCATTTCATTGTTATGCTGACGATTGTCAAATTTATTTGCCCTTGAAGAAGAAGGATATCCATTCCATAAAACATCTCCTGGCATGTCTAGGTGATATTAAAGCTTGGTTGGCCTTGAACTTTTTAAATTTTAATGAAAAGAAAACAGAGGTAATGGTGTTTGGACCCAGTGGCTCCTGTGAGTCCTCCTCTGTTGACCTGGGACCCTTGGAGGTATATTTTAAACCCATTATTACTGATCTTGGTTTTAAGGTGGACAGTGATTTTAAATTGGACAGCCAAATCAGAGCTGTGGTTAAGTCCAGTTTTTATCATTTGAAGCAATTGGTATCAGTAAAAGCATTTCTATCTAGGCAGCATTTTGAAACAGTGATCCATGCTTTTATTTTATCTCGACTGGATTACTGTAATTCACTTTATTTTGGAGTCAGTCAGTCGCTACTCTCACGTCTGCAGCTGGTTCAAAATGCTGCTGCACGACTTTTGATGGGAACTCAAAAGAGAGAGCACATGACCTCTGTCCTGGCCTCACTTCACTGGTTGCCTGTACATTTTAGGATTCATTTTAAGATTCTTATGTTTGTTTTTAAATCTTTGCACAATCTTGCCCCGCCTTACCTCTCTGAGCTTCTTCACCCCTACATACCTTGCCGGTCTCTCAGGTCAGCAGACCAGCTGCTCTTGGAGGTACCAAGATCAAGAAGGAAGCTCAGAGGGGACAGGGCTTTCTCTGTTGTTGGTCCTAAGTTATGGAATGACTTGCCTTTGCAGGTTAGAGCGGCCCCTTCACTGTCCACTTTTAAAGTTCGTCTTAAAACCCATCTTTTTTCCTTGGCTTTTAACTCCAGCGGGATCTAGTTTTAAACTGTTTTTAAACCTGAAAGAGTTATTAAATCGTTATTTATTTGTGTTTTAATGTACAGCACTTTGTGTCAGCTGTGGTTGTTTTAAAGTGCTTTATAAATAAAGATGGTATGGTATGGTATGGTATGTCAGTCGACACTGCCAAGATTAATACTTCACCTTGCTTTGTAACACAGCTGTGGAGGCACTGCAGCAGCCAGGAGGTCCTTGCAGTTCAGTTTTCAGTTATAATAGATGATACTCTGGATATACTGGAAAAAGAACAAATTTCCATATGTATTAGACCTGCGTAACAGGACCAGGTATCACAATGAGTCTTTATGGGGTTGTAGGAGGGAGCAAGTACCACTAGTGAGCAGATAGTTAAAGTAGCTATTGATGTGCTCTTGAGATTTAATATTCCAGTTTCAGGCTTATGAGGTCTCACGCATGATGGTGATGGCAGGGACATACCACAGAGAGAATAGCCTTTGGCTCTTTATGTGTAATTACAGTGTGGGGGTAGTACTTCTGCCCTAGAACATGACAAATTGCAGAGAACTTTTAAATCTTACCAACCAGTTAGGGGATGTTGACTGGACAGGCAATATCAGAGGGAAATCTGTTCAGGGCTGCATTGCCTGTGTGGACAAGTTGCTGGTACAGTTCTTTCGGACAAGGCTGCATTACCCAGTTTGGAGGAAATGGCTTCCACCATTTCAAAGAGCTGTGTGGTCTCATAGCTCTCAGAAGACAAGAGGTTTGGACTGCTGGACTGGACAGCTGTTCAGTTCCAAGAATGGTTTAACAAACCACACTTGCAAATCTTAAAGAGACTTTTGACTGCTCTCTTTACTTGGCAAATAGATATTGCCAAGTAAAGATCTATTGCATGATCAACTATAAGTGGTATTATTGAAAAGTGGAAGCAGCAACTGAGCCACAACGTGTGAGATGTAACGTTTCAGAGTGGAGGTCACAGAGTGCTGAGGAGCACAGTGTGTAAAGATCGCCAACATTCTGCTGACTCAGTAACTGCAGAGCTCCAAACTTCCTCTGGCATTAACATCAGCACCAAAACTGTGTCCTGGAAGCTTCATGGCAGGGGTTTCCATTGCTGAGCAGGTGCAATATGAAAGTGACCCAGTACTTTTGTCCACATAGTTTGAAGTTTGAGCCATTACTGTGTCCCAACTAGAGATAAAAAAGTTACTGGTTTCCATGATTACCATGTCAAAAACAACAATCCCCCCCCCCCCCCCCCCCCCCCGAGATAATTAGTATTGAACTTTTACATTTTAATTATCATTAAAACTGTTTGATATCATGCTTTTAATAATTCTAAGAGAATAATCTCCCAGATGAAGCGGTGCAAGCAGTGCCAATCTGTTTGGTGTGTAAGAAAACATGGTGGAAAGCAGGATATTTTCCAGTCTTCTAAGAGGGCTACGTCTGAAGTCTGGTCATGTTTTGTGGGTTTGTGAGAGATTTGGTCAAAGATGGTCACCAAATGCAGAATATGCATAAAGAAAATCACATCATGAATGTTTCCAGTTATTACAGGATTAGTTAACTCTGAGCTCAGTGAGTGATGCATGATGGCATTTCACAGTGGTTAAAATGTCATGGGTGTTCTCTCCAACTTGTCAATAATAAAAACTGAAGCTTATGAATTGTGGGGATCTTTGTATCATTGTCTTTTTAAGACTTATTATATAAATGGTGCATGGGGATATTGCCTATTCTCAGATGTAACCCATATAGAAAAGAAACTTGTAATCTAGGTTTGTGACTTTCTGAAAAAAATAAATATAAAAATGTTTAAAACCTGCAAAAATTAACTAAAATTACCAACGGATTCAACTTTACTGAATTTATGTTCCTGTCTTACTTGATTTTTCTATTTTGGTAGCTAAAAGAGCACACACTATGGAGTTAAAAAATAGACATAAATGGCAAGTTTCATAGAAGTCATCTTATAAGATATGAATCTTACAATAACACAAGAAATCTCTGCTTGCCTCTGAACTTCTCCCACATAATCAGGAGTTGAACAACCAAACCTGGCACACAGGTCCATCTCAGGTCCCTGAAGGTCTTTATCTATATCAGGTGTCAGATGTCTAGGTCCTTATCTATATGATGTAATCATGTTACTTAGTAACCACCTACCAGCAGGCAAAATTTGTAGCATTGATTCACCTACAACTCTTTATAAAAGCATAGCATCAATTTTATTTCACAACCATAATATTAATTTACACCCCCCAAAAAAACCCTGAATTATGCACAATATATTATGACTTAAGTCCTGTGACAGATTGGCAGCCTGTCCAGGGTGTACCCTGCCTTTCACCCTCCCCTCTCAACAGCTGCCTGTACCCATAAAGGGAGCTACAACCTCCAGCAAAACACAACACCTTACAAAACGTGCAAGAAAATTGTTCGTGCTAAACTTATTTCACTACTTGAGGCAAAAACACACCCAGAAGCTGGTGACGTGCAACCCAAATGTAAACAAATGACTCAACCGAGCATCGGTGGAGCACTTGTTAATTGCACTTCATGTGACAGAAAGAGCAAACAGTGGATGGGAATTAGGTACTGTGTCATCAGTGACAGGAGCTCACTGGAAGAAAAGGAGTGAAAATGCCCTTCATTCACTTCCACATCCTGAAATAATGCTGCTGCCTGCAATCCACAAGAATCAATAAGACATTCCTTTTTTTCTATATTGTCAGAAATATTGTTATCACAAATGTTCTTGAAATATTGTGATGTGATTCTGAGGCTATATCCCATACCTCTAATCATACTCGTAATAGATTCTTTTTTTTTTTTTAATAAAAATGAAAATATGAGGGAATTCAGTGGGGGCTGTTAGAAGCTTTTCACACATACTGCACATGCACAAACACTTTAATTTCCATTTGGTAAGTATTTCCAAGCACTTAAAAAGGTCAAAGCTACCTTAAAAACATTTCAGAACAGAAAAAAAAAAACATGTCGATCCCCTTCCATTAATGCAACCCAAAAAGGGCTTCAATCGAGAGGTGACCACTGGGAAGGACCTAAGAAATAAAAGGGCTGTGACTAAAAGAATGTCAGGGTGAATGAAAGCTGTTAAATATGCCATTTGGTAGGTGTTTTTGCTGAAGCTACAGCGGACAACATGCTGAGTGCATATTTCTCTTTTGGCTCCAGGAGATGTGTGCCTCCAGGGACTCTGGCCTGAAAAAAGCACCTTAATACTTACTTGTCTCTGCTCCCTCTGCCCTGACTATTTTGCTCTGCTGTTGAATCAGTACACCTCTACCCCCCCCCCCCCCCCCCCAAAAAAAAAAAAAAATTAAAACTGCTGAGAGATATTATCCTTACCTTATTTGCATGAAATTGCATGGGCCTCCACTTCCCCCTGCCTTTTCATCGTCTTCTTTTAACTCTGGTACAGTACGCTCACTCTCCTTTCTATTAAAAATAATATCCTGGCCAGAATTTTTTTTCACTACACTGCAAGTCTGGGATTAGAGTCATGTTGTGGCATTTGGTTGTACAATTGGCCCTCCACAGGAGCAGGGTACAAAGTGGAAATGTTCAATATTTGCACCCGTTAGCCAGGAGTTTTAGTGATGGCAGCGGGTCCAGCCAGCAGCTGGAACACCAAAACTCAAGTCCCGCTTGCTGCCACCCCATTTCTGGCATCGCCGTCACCCCCGACACCACGCTGGACCAACATTCGAGTCAGTCCCCCCTGTTTTTATGTGATTGTGTCCCGCCGTGAATGCTCATTAGCATTCTTTTCCTCCACAATTACTGGCCTGCCGTGTACCCATCTGTTGACTGCATTTGTGAAGCCAGGTGTGCTTGTTCGCATTTGTTTGCTCTTTTTATTTGGAATCAAATAGTGTTATTAATGCTAATTTGCACTACAAGGTTGGCCGCAGTCACAGCTTGTAATCTGTCAGGCACACACGCATAGATGGTGAACAGCCTGAGCTTTGCATTCATGTTGGTCATCAATTTCTAAGGAGTAGGTGTCAATATTTTTAAAGTGCCGGGTATCTCATTTTAGATGGTGGCTCTTTACGGCCTCTCTCCTATAAACTCCACTACATGGGAGCCCCTGGCAGGCTTGGATTACGGCTTAGGTGCAGATGCTTTTATGAGCCCTTTGACTATAAACTTTAACAGGTCATGTCATATCTGTAGAGAGGGAGGGAGAGGGCACTTTTCTGGATTTTCAGGGTTTCAAAAGACAGAGATCAGAGTTCAGAAACGCTCGATCACATTACGTGTAAAGGTCCCATTGATTGATGAATTAATTTCATCAGTCACGCCACAACAATGCTACACCTGCATGTGGGATTTTCCTCATTATTGCGTCACTGCTTAGATTGTAAAGGGTAGCTGGCTATAGATGAATGGGACAAATTCTATAATACCTGGCCAATTTCTGCTTTTATAACAATGTAATCCCATGGAGACTCTCCCTTTCCACCCACCCCTCGTGCTCCTGCAGCAAATTGGCCTGTGTACAGAAATCAATGCTCTGTTTGTTCTAGGTGGCAACTTCCACCTGCCTGAGCAGTGGCTTTTATTTCCCCCTATTAGAAGAAAAGCAGCATGTTGTGCCATTTGCACTCCAGTGAATGAGAGAAGCAAGTTGATTTTATATATATATAAATGAAGATGTAAAGAATTTTACACTAAGATAAAAGAAAAAAGTACAGTCAGAGACAGTCAGGCTCTGCTGTCTGAGGGAGATATCAGCAAATACAAGCAATGACAAGGACTCAGCCGGCAGAGCTAATGCACCCTTTTAGCTTTGTTACAAATAGCCTCATTAGCATTTTAACCATGGATTTATTATAGGAACTGGATGCTGAACTCAAAGATAGTGGCCACTCACTTGAATGAAAATTGCTCTCCTGGCACATGAGCCAAAAACTTTTCAAGCTTGCTTCCACATTTTGCGGCACAGTAGACTATGTTCCAAAAATGGACGCAGACCTTGTGACATCACCGATAGGTGTTATGGTCCTGGCAGGCTTTGGGTTTTTGTCTCCTTTTCTCTCTCTTTCCCTGTCTCTCTCCCTCTGAAGTCTGTCTCTCAGAGGTGGACCTGTAGGGTTGGTGTCTACTTGCTTGCCCACCTATGGTGGTAATTAGGCTCTCTTTGAAACCTGCTAGTTCCTTTGCACCACCGGCCACTCTTACCTTAGCCTTCCAGCCGGCTTCAGCACCTGCAAAGCAAAGTACTTACCTGTAACTCACTTGCCTGCCCACTCTTCACTGTTGAACACCCCATCCCTCTAGAACAGGGGTGGGCAACTCCAGGCCTCGAGGGCCGGTGTCCTGCATGTTTTAGATGTGTCTCTGCTTCAACACACCTGAATCAAATATAGAAGTCATTAGCAGAACTCTGGAGAACTTGACTGCATACTGAGGAGGTACTTCAGCCATTTGATTCAGGTGTGTTGGATCAGGGACATCTAAAACCTGCAGGACACCGGCCCCCGAGGCCTGGGATTGCCCACCCTTGCTCTAGAATGTCACCTGCTTACCAATACCCCCCCATGACAAGTATTGCGAGATCTTTCCATGCTCACCTTGCCTACTGTAGTGAGAGAGGTCTCACTACAGTAGGCAAGCTACTGTAGTGAGACCTCTCTTGTGAGCCAATCACCTTTCCACTTACCAGGGTGGCTCAGTGGATGAGCAGGTGACCATATATATACTTCCCTGTCTCTCTTCACTGTGCACTATCTAAAACAGGAAAAAAAATATATTAAAAAAAATATCTACTCTGAGCCAAAACATGGTAATTGGTTTGTGGGCCCTCATTTTGAAAGCCTGACTCCAGCATTTTAGCATCACTATCATGCTTTTTAACACTAGATATCTTTAGTAAAGACTTGAACCTCAGCAAGGAACGGACAACCCCGAGTGTACTAAATGGGGCTGTAGTTTACTCGGTGACATCCTGTTGTATTAAATCAGACTTAAAACAAGCAACTCAGTTCATAAATTTATCAGGAATATCTTTACTACACCCGGAGCACCCGGTGGAACCACACCAGGCTTAGCGAGAATAAAGGAAGGTTTGAATCCAGACCCTTCTTGCTTCTTTTTGCAACCAGAGAAAAGAGGAGATTTAAATCCAGAGCCAACTGTCTCCCTGACTTTTGCTCTGACAGAGGACAAAAGGCAGGGTACACCCTGACCAGGTCACCAGTCCATCAACCACAGGCCAGAGAATACAAACATGACAATATAGTCACAAGACACTAATGAGTGAATCATCATTACGCTGTGCATTATGCATACATACGTCTTCGGGCCACGCATTATTTTTGTCCTATCAGCTCACTGTCACTGTGTGACTGACTGTGAGATAGGACAGAATACACACTGGTCAGCTCGCTGTGTTTCACAGCATGCATGATGCCACTGGGAAAGAAGGGCAAGGGTCTAACTACTGGAAACAACAGTGTAAATGATACTGGCTGGCTTGCATCTGGAAAAGCCTAAAAAGGAGGGCAAGAAAATAATAATAAAAATGGATCTACTGAGCTGTCTTTGCTTTTTAATCTTTTACTTTGAAATGTTGTGTGGTCAAGGGTGTTCACATAATAGATACAGAAGATGAAAGTAGTATATACAAAGTAGTATATACATAGGTTTTGAGAAGCAACACCTATAAGAAATCCATGCAAGCCATCTCTGCTTCATTTATGCGTTCCATTGTGAAAACAACTATAAACCACATTTGAGTACAGTATACTGTGTTGATTAGCTTAGCAATGCACTAAAGAAAATCCTCCAAACCAGCTTCAAAGCACAAGGGGAAAACATTTAGCCTACACAGAAGTTTTACAATTATCCCTTTGGGTATTAGCAATAACCCAAGTACATTCCAGACAGCACCACAAGAAAGCGGCGCAAAGTACATGAACTCAGCTTTCAGAATAATGAATACAGAGAAATTCAACTGCATGAGAGTAAAATGAACAGCCAGCAGCACAACTTCACATTCAAGCACCAATGATTCATGTTCATCACAATATACAAACAGCAACAATGAAGCTGCAGTAACTGAAAACTAGCCATGACACGAATGAAGGTGTCTGGGTTAGATAACAATCAGTCCAATGACTTAACATTGGTTTGGGTTACATTATGCTCCTTCATAACATTGACCCTGCACATGAAGACAAAGGATCTCCTGACTAACAAACCTACGTCAAATGTAACTCCAACCCTCCAACTGTCCAAATGTCAACTTTGTGGGTCTCTAGACTGAGGTCACTATCTTACAGCAGTCATGGAGACATGGAGGAGACAAAAGAGCATTATATTATGTAGTGGGATAAGAACATATTGGTTGGATGGCTACCTTTCTCTGCCAGCTAATTACAACAGCTTTAAGTGGTTAGGGTTGGTATCTTGTGATTGGTTAGTTAGAAATAAAATAAAGCATGATGACTATCCTGTCAGATATCAGGCAATCAGATTTTTGCAGTGAATAAAATCACATGCAGCAGAGCAGCAGGTACTTAGCATTAATGTAGGCATGACAACGGCACAAAATCCAATTCACCGCATCGAGTGAGGCCGAGGTCCACCCTGAAAGCACAGGACAAAGTGTCATCCATCTGACTGGCATGTGAACTGGCAGGCTGACTTGACAACCATCCGACCACCATGGAAAAATTGAGAAAACACTGACGCTGTTGGCAGTTTCCTGAAAGTAACAATGACGGATGTCAGGATGTAATATCATCTACGCTGTAGAACTCAGTGACGCACGATTTCTGTGACAGCATGAGTCCTTTAATTGATGATATATTGTTTCCATCACTAAGCTCAAACATGGCTAGATCCCTATTTTCTATTACCTGTATCCTGTTTATATTTATTGTGGCTCAGTTTTTCAGAAAGCACCATAGGTTCACCTTATTATCTAGTTTTATTTTTATCATCACCCCCCCACAGGTTCTGGACCAATGAGCATTGGGCCAAAAAAAACAAAAAAAGAAAAAGAAGTCTCTCCCTTTCACATCTTCTCTGGACTTTAATCAAAGACATTCTCTTGCATCTAAAAATGATGTAGCAAAAATACAGGAAAGATGTTGGCCTCATTTAAAGGTAAATTTCTCTTTTTTTAATCCTTTGAGAATTTTTTTTTTATAGCTGAGTTTACCAGCATTTGAAAAAATAGTAATAATAAAATTTGTCTGGTTTCATAACCTATCAGTGATACACTTTAATGACAAAGTCTATCAGTCGTCATAGGCTGACAACAAGAAAGAAAGCAAAACTCAGCTGAGACATGTTTTTGTAGGTGGGTTAAATTCAGATTTTAACCCTAAAATAATTCTTTTCACTTCTCCCTCTTCACCCAGTTCACTCCTCGGATGTGCCATGACTTTTCAAACTTAAAAATATATAGCACCCTGACAGGCATTCACAATCACTCCAACAGCCTCACATGCACACACACACACACACACACACACCCACAATCACACACACACACACACACACACACACACACACACACACACACACACACACACACACACACACACACACAATCACATAAGCAGAGACTCTATATCTCCAAGCTACAGCTGTGACTGCATCGCAAGTTCGTAACCCTGCTCGCACACACGGCACCAACAAAACATGTGCACGTGCAAATACAACTGCAGGTTCCGATGAGAAAGTGCACATTCGGACAGATGTACGCACACACACACACACACACACACACACACACACACACACACACACACACACACACACACACACACACACACAGAGTCGTCATCCCACTGCTCATCTCTATTCCCCTGGCTGTCCAGTCCAGTACAGGTTGGTCGTCTGGAGAGTGGAGGCAGGCTGAACCTGTCCACTCTACTCTCTATCATTGTCTGGCAGCAAACCTACAGGGTCAAACACAACTTCACTTCCCCTCAAATGTCTCAGCAGGCCTTGATTGATCCTGCCTGGCATCATAGAGGCCAGTGGAATGGAGAAGGGAAACTGCAGTCCTCTGCAGATCTGGCACCAGACTATAAGGTCAGACTGCAAAAGGAATGGATTCAGGGGGGTTGGTGGATGTTTTAGGATTTGGGGAATGTTACATTTATGAGCACCTGTTTGCCCTCTAAGGGCTGGTGCACTGTAAACACAGTGTAACAAATTCCTGTAAGAATACGAGACATTTTGTACAGTTCTTTATGAATAAAGCTAAATGCTGACACTAACTGCAATCTGTGCTACAATTCACAATACAGTGCAGTATTTTTCTTTTAAGAGTGCAATGACAGATGAGGAGGTAAGTGTGAGCTGACAGTATTATACAGTATATGCTTATATTCTATTCAACAGCATTCTAAATTTACAATGAGAAATATTGGAGTTGTTAAAATACAATTTAATGCTTAGAAATCTGGCTGCCTGTAGATTACACAACACAGAGCAGGTTTATCAGAGACTACCTCTGGAATTTGTGAGTAGAGAGGATGGAACAGCCCGCCTGCAGGCCTGACCTCAACTCCAATGAACACTTGTGAGATCAGCTTGGGAGTGCTGTTCATGCCGGAGTGACCAACACAATCGCAGTGGCTGACTTACAACAAATGCTGGTTGGGATACATACTCAGCTCTGCTGCTCAACCCACAAATGTGTTTTCCTTACACATGTGGAATAAACAGGCTAACAGACATGCAAAAAACAAACAAAAAACCAAAACAAATCTAATGTTTGTTATAAACTTTTTGCCTATTTGGAACATTGGACTTTACCAGAAAGACTGTTAATTTATCAGACTTGTTTCTAATGTAGCAACATCACCTTTTCTGAAAACTCAAACTCAGCACTAAACCTACACAGGTTGTCACTTTGTAGATATAAGTAGGGTAAAGGAGATCTACTTCACCTGCTCTTTAGAAATACCTTTCATACAGCTATATTAACATTTTATAGCAAACCCATTTGGTCTGAGGAACGTTTTTATGTTCTTAATCACTGGCAAAATAAGAAAAAAAAAAGGAAACTGTTTGCTGTCAGGATACATTGAGAGATAGATAACATTATTCAGGCATTTTGGAAACTAAAATTTGGAAAAGAAAATGTGTCCTGGTATTTTTGTTGGCATTAAAATTCACTAACCTCCTTCCTTTGTGCCTCTGATTAGGCCTGGCAGCAGCCACTGCAATCCATTCCTGCATGTCTCAGAGAGATGCTTAATGAGTGAGATCAGTCGCTGACTGGCAGCTAGTCACACACTGGGTAGAATGGCAGTTGTTAGTATTTGTTAATATATATATTATAAAACAAAAACAAACAAACAAAATAGAAGAATTTCTTGGGGAAAAAATATGTGCAATTGACTGGTAGGCTTTATTTTTTTAGATTACTTTAATGTAATAAGGAATTTTCTTTTCTTTCTTTCTCTCTCTTTTTTTTCACATTAACACAAAGCCTCCCTCAAAAAGTGAAGCCTTAAAAAAACCATTACACCAACCTCATATTTGTCCTATGTGTGAGATGGTCCACAAAGAATGAATCCAAGTAAAGACAGGGACAGATGGGAAAATGGACTCACTAGGTGTGAAGAACTTGTGACTGTAGCTTCCAGTCAACATCAGCACTTTCAGACACCGTGGGACATTTACGGATGTTGGTAGATTCCTCTCTGGTGGACTGAAGCTCCAGATGACTGGTCCACCTCTGACACTGGGGTGACAAAAGTTGCTTAAGAGCCTTTTTATGATGAGATAGAGGTCCAGGTCATGAAATAGTCTTCACCAACAAAACTCGCTATACTTTTGAGTGCACTGCAGCCGTTATAGAAGCCTGAGAGTCATTGCATTGTTACCAGTCATTTTTTTTTTTAGAAAATGTTCTTTTAAAAAAAAAGAAAATACCCAGATAGGAACTGTAGCCCAGCTTGCTTGTAATTCTTGAATGACTGATGAGTGCCTCATCATTCTTCACACTTTCCCAGGCTGAAAGGAGCCTATGACAGCATCACAAACAATGTGAATACGGGGAAAGAGCAACAGTGCATCATTAGTACGCTGTTACCATGGAGTCTATTGTTAAAAGTAGTACATTTATAGCTGTTGTATCCCGAAGAGAAATAGTGAAATAATGAAGGATTACTTTTTGGCTCCAGTGTGGCAATCTGGGAATGTAGAGCTATATCTAAAAAAATAAAAAATAAACAACTACAGCTCATTTTAGGAGGCATGAATTACGTGCTTTCTGTGCTGTTTCAATATCCCAAATCCAGCCCTGTAAAGCACCCATTTGGGGTATCTTCCAATCTCCTCATTAACCACATTATCATTTGAATTTATCTTTGGGGCAGCCTCTTTGAATCCACTGGTGACAGGATGGTTTGTGAGCTATTGTGCTGTCAGCGCGTTTTGCTTATGGCTGCATGTGAACACAGGCCAACAGCATCCAGACCACAAATTAGCAAGTCTATTCATAGCGTTTGATGCCTGTGTGCTCAAATTGACACAAACCACTGAAACCACTGCCAGAGCTCTGAGTCATAAAATTAAAGTCATCACATGGTGAAATGAGTGAAAATGTGGGAGTAATTCATGAAGACAACTGCTGTTACACTGTTACTCCATCCTAAATAAATGTGTTATTACATGGAGGTTGCGCACAGGTTAAAGGACAGAACCACTGAAAAAGCACCCAGCTTCAGTAATGACGCCAATAATGCAATAAAATCTAAGACAGTAATTATCACTACAGTATCACATCAGTGATTCCTTGTTTTCTCTTTGCTGATAGAGATCTTTGTCTGTGTGCCAGTTTGAATGCTTATGCTTACTAATTAGAACTGGCTTTGAATTAGGTTTAATATTGCAAAAGTTCATGTTAAATTTAAGCCACACTAGAAACAAGAATGTGCGGTTGGTGCCGGTTAGTTGGTCACTTGGTCCAGACTGACGTGTCAAAAACTCATCACATGAATTGCCACAAAATTTGGCATACATTCATGTTCTGTACTTTAAGAACTTAATACAGTGTTGGCATAATAGCAAGCAAGGATTAGATGATAAACATTGTCCCTTCTAAATACTATCATTTAGTAGTATTTATCACTGCAAGCATATCAGATTGTATTATGTTAACTTAGACAGACCTTTAAATAAAGTATTCATCATTTTGCTACAAACACTGAATACCCCATTGCCAATAATGTCAGGGCTTTTGGTTCTACAGCCCTATCTGTTCTTTATGATCAGTCAGTCTAATGCTGGCAAATTCTATTAAACTTTAGAAGGCTTTAGTTTAGTAGTGTTCTGTCAGGGCAAGCAAGGTGGCTGTGCTTGCCCTGTGAAATTATAAAAAATTAAATTAAATTAAAACAATTAAAACGTAGAGAAATGAAAGTGAGCTCTTTCTTTACATCTCAAACAGTGTTCTGTTTGGAGACTGACAGGAGACCAGTGTGCTAGACAAGATACACCTGGCTGAGCTTTCACTGCTTTGAGATCAGTTATGATCGGTGGGTTATGATAACCTACACAGGTACAGTATGTGAGGAAGCATAAGCAAGTAAATCAGCAAATTACTCTATGATTTATAATCTTGATAAATACCTTGGCCAATGTGAGATGCAGAGGAGAATGTAGTGTGAAGAAACTTTTAATAACTGCTACAGCATATTAGCAATGAAAGCCTTTAATGAGAGGGGATGTCAACTCCTAAAACAGGGAAGTTGACCAGGTGCAGGCTCCACAAGGTGCTCTTAGATTAGGATATATTGCAGACCAAATACACGGTGACCGAAGTTTAAGCTGATGCTTAATCTTAATTTTTCATTAGCATTTTCAATAGCCCTGTAATTTATGACAATTAACCATGTTTTGCACAGCACTAAAGCCTTTTAATTCAACTATGATTTTTTTTTTTACATTTAATTTATTTATTTTAATATATTAAAAAATTATTTATTATTATTATTAATAATATATAATATATATATATATATATATATATATATATATATATATATATATATATATATATATATATATATATTTTTTTTTTTTTTTTTTTTTTAGTAATACAGGGTACTCACAGGACAGCCATACTAAAAACATAATTTTATGGAATGTAATGCATTAATCAGAATATTATTATTTAAAATATTTCAAATGAGCTCAACTTTAAACATCTGAAGCACAAACATTCATCCACGTAACACTGACAGGGAACATCTTTAAGCTGAAATAATACTTTTGCTTTTGATAATTTAACAATAAATTACCAATAATACAGTTTATGTGTAGTAAGGTGTTTCCATACAGTGGTACCACTGTTTTAGCAAAAGGAATATAAAGTTCCTCGTTATTGTTATTGTCAGCTAATAGTAAATATTTTAGAACTAGAAAAGTGAAAATATTTCACAACTCTTCAGCCCAGGAGTGCAGACAGGTGAAGACATCCATGAAGAGTGCAGCAGGACACTGTCAGCATATATAAAGAACAAAGGACAGGCAGCACAAAATCATATAATAGTATATTTTAATCTGATCCAGTTGGTGGAGGACGGTGGAGGAAGATTACCCAGATGTACTTACTTCTGACTTGCCAATGCTCTACAGCAGAGGTTCTCACATATCTCCTGCCATGACCCACTTCATAAGTCCCAGAAAAAGGTCACGTCCCACAACGCAGAAGTTTTGTCATTAAAGAATCCAAGTTAAATGCCATCCTGGGAGGAGACATAACTCCATTTGGGGTTGCATCAAGAAGGGCACCTAGTTAAAACTAGATAAAAACTGCCAAATCACATATGCGGAGGTACCTGCTGTGGCGACCCCCTGTGAATAAGGGAGCAGCTGAAATAACGTCTTCTTCTAAGAGTGTGACAGCACTAGGCTTTGTGTTATCGTTGGTTGTTGGGGCCTGAATTTTGCTTCCTCTTTTTAAAGTCCTGATCCATGGCTCCTCTCATCTCGCACAGGAAACCATTCCAGCTGCTCGGCAGTAGTCACATGTAGTTTCCGGTCTATTTGTAGTCCCATTTGGTTCATCCTCCACGTATTATTAATACATTTTATCGTAGTGAAGATTGTTGCTGTGAGTCTTCTTCTTTGATATGTCGTGAGCGAGCCAAGCATAGCAAAAGTCATGCAATAGTATCTGCAAACTCTTATTTGCCCATAAAAAGTCTTATTTATTCTCCTTAATAGAACTTTTTTAACATTATTGTCCATGCCAGAGCTCCAGTGGCTCCTAACTTCAACAGCGTGACCTGCCCAACATTTCAAAAACAAATTCTCTGCATGTTTAATTAGATACAGTTACCCACAGTATTTCCTAGACATGTTTTATAATGCATAGGCATAAATTACATTAGGTACAGCAAGTCCCCACTGATGTCAAAATCTTCATGGTGAATGTAATTAATAAAAAATGTACAAACTTTGCTAAGAAAAAGAACACTCAGTCCGTTAATTAACCCTTGCACCTGTTAAATCATGTGCTTCACGAAAAAATCTTGAGATTCCTCAATTTTTCATGACTGCCTTGCTCCTTCACGTACCTGAATTATAAAAAGGGCATGATGTTGATTGATGATATATGTGTATATATATATATATATATATATATATATATATATATATATATATATATATATATATATATATATATATATATATAGAGAGAGAGAGAGAGAGAGAGGCTGTGAACAACTTGTCAGCACACACTCTTTGCAGTGATGTAGTTGTCAAATGGGCTGTACACTGCAGTCAGCTCTTCCCCAAACACCCACATACTTTGAAGAGGAGCTTCAGTTGTGTGGAATGACTTCGGATAGACACGGGGTACAAAATAGATCACACTTAAAAAAAAAAAAAAAAAGAAATAAAAGTCATTTTCTTTCTTTATGTAAGACTCTTAAAAAACAAACTTAAAACAAGATTCCACCATTTCTCTGACATAACTGGTGAAAATGCTAAAAAGCTGTGAGCACAGAGTCATACTGACATGCTTAAATGCTCTGTCTTTTAATACCGGCAAATTCACGTGGATGGTGCTATTTAAGGTATCACAGCAATGACTCATTACCTGCTTGTGATTGTTTTTGCTGCTGTTATCCTCAGTGGCATTAATAATAACAGCTTGAAAGTAGAGAGTCGTAAAAAAAATGTGTCAAGTTACCTATGCTGCATTTCCTTTTACTGCTTACATGCATGCATAATGCACATTTTCCCTGCTGTATTAACTCTAACTGATAACCACAAGCTAATTAGGTTGAAAGGTTCACTTTGGACCAAGATTTGGTGCACACGGTGACTTTAGCGAGTCACTTTCTGAACACCTTTAGCATCCTAGCATCTACTGTTTGCCTAAGCATCATCACAAATGGTCGCAGCCATAGGGTGGCTGTCAAAAAGCCATTCTGGAGGAAGAGAAACAGGGAGGAAAGGCTGAGGTACATTATTTGATCCCTGATTCCTTCTATGTAGAAACAGCTTTCCAATATAGTCATATTTTAGAAAACAATCATATCTTCTCAACAGCACTGAAATTAGCATTAAGATTAAAGAAGCCTCACACAGCCACTAACATAGACTCTTAATCTATTTTTAAACCTCATTTAAAGAAATGAAATATTTTAGGCTGTTTTCACTCATCTCCTTCTTTTGACTTAATAGCTGTTAATTGCTAAAAAATTACACCTGCTTCTTAGTTTATTCCAGAGCGCAGGGAAGTACTAATATTTTTATGAAAACATATTTGGTAGCTCTGAGTATTTAGACAACCCCAGAGTGTTTAAAATAACATAAAGTTCAGCAGGACAATTTGTCCCTCTCACTGTGGCAGACTTATCTAGAAATACGTTTGTTGTTGTTGTTGTTTTTTAAACAGCGCACAGTCAGCCAAGTTGCATGAATGCGCTCTGGCTGGCTGTGAATCACTGTGCCTTGTTGCTTTGCGAACAGCTCCAGATAAACTCTGACATATTTACACACATCACGGTGCGACTCTCTTACAGAACACAAGAGGGTTTTGTCAGCTTTCGAGGCACCGCGCGGTCGCAATAATGCCAGGATATTTTTTTTTTACATGTTGAGAGGTTCTAGATAAACAAGGAAACAAAACATTGTGCGTGTTTCCAATTTTGTGTATATGTATGCGCGTGCATACATATATCTACCTTTGCTGTTGAGTTTTTGCAAGAGCGTGAATGTACCTTAGTCTATATGAGTGTGAATGTGTGTTTACGCATTGATGCATAGTTGTATGTGTGTGTGCGTGTATGTGTGTGTGAGGCCTGTTGCTGGCCATCCAAGCAGACAGGTGTCAGGTCGTATCAGAGCATCGCTCCAGTGACCAGGTGGAAACCTGGAGGAGAAAAGGTGAATCACTGGGCCACACTGGGGCAGCGAAACTGCTTGGCTTAGTCTACCATTACCAAAACACACACATACATTGATGGGGACACATCTGCAACCAACTCCCTCCACTCCCGACACACACACACACACACACACACACACACACACACACACACACACACACACACACACACACACACACACACACACACACACACACACACACACACAGAGTGAGAGAAGAAAGTAAAGAAGAATAGCAACACGCAGAGACACTAAGGAACGACTGCAAACTGAAGGAAGTTACTACTACTACTACTACTACTGCTGGCACAACATGCGCATGCTCCCACACACACAGACACACACACACGTTCAGACTGAGTCAGAAAAAGTCATATACAAAGTGAGAAACACACCTACTCACACATATGACTGCGTGACTGAATCCAGCATGAGGCATGGAGCTGCAGAGAGGAGCGCGCTCACAGAAACATGCAGAAAATGGACACATCAAATAATTAGCAGCTTGATTGAATTGAACGCACACACACACACACACACGCACACCATCTCCACAGGGGCTGTGTGTGTGTGTGTGTCTTGCCTGTATGTTGTCTGTGCTTGATGAAGAGAATGATCACTCTTCCCTCCATCCCTCATTTTCTCACTCCTAATTAATTTACGCGCGTGCGCTCGCACGCACCGTTGTGAGGATAATTGGCGCGGCAGTGATGCCGACTAATGACAGCAGAGAGAAGTAGGAATAGCAGTGGAAGGGACACCGGCATCGATGTTCCCTTCAACCACTCTGTCTCTGGTTCTCTTTCTCTCTCCACACTTTCCAGCCCCGGTTCCTTATTCACCCACTGCCTCCTTCTTGTCGCTTCCATCACTACTCTCCTCCTCCTCTTCCTCCTTTGCCACTGTGTTTATTCCTCTCCTGCTGCCTACTCTCCTTCTCTAACACTCACATATAATCCCACATTCCATCCTCTTTTCTCTCCATCCTCTTCCTTATTTTCCTGTACTATACCCCCACCCTCCTTTCTTTCACCCCGACTCCCCCTCACAATTTCTTGTTCGCTACCCCTCCTTCGCCTTTGGGTGCTGAAGCAACAGAAGAGTGTCGGGGAGCCTCTGATCATGGCAGCGTTAACCACAATTGAGGGTGACGTGTGGCGGGATGAGACCCGTGTACCGGAAAACCTTGGCTGGCCTGCCCGCATTCTGCCTGCCGCTTGCCTCGCCTTCCCTTTTCTTCTATGCCTGTGTGAGGGAGTGTGTGTATTTGTGTGTGTGAATGCATGTGCATAGCTAGCCGTCCTAATGGGAAGGAAATGTTACCAGCCCAGTGGGCTGTGAAGGGCTTAACTCACCTTGAGAATTGAGAGGGAGAGAGGAAAAAGACTAAGAGAGATAGACAAGCACACAAGAGATAACAAGGTACATATACATTATATAGTATGCAAAACTGGATAGAATAACTTTCATCCTACAGAAACTTTAGTTTAATGTTGAGTTGGATTTTGTCTGGTGCTGTGTTGTTTGTCAGGGCCAGAAGTTGCCATATTTGGACAAGAGGTCGACATGCTAAGAGTGCTAAGCTGAGTACAGAGAGTGGACTGCTGAGTTATCAGCTAAGGCTAGAAAGCATGGTTAGCATGCTACATTCCTAAACTATATGAGTGCAACACAGACACATTTGGTAATATTTGCTATGTAATAGACTAATAAAATACCAGAACTTGAGTCAACAAAACTGAAGCGAAACCATTTTGGACAAGCTGTACCACAGACTGACTCGCTTTTGGAGCCAGCCTCAAATGTCCAATAGCACAAGCTAGCTAATTCTGAGAGTCTTAAAAATGTTCATGATGCAGAATACATCATGGAACTGTGGAAATAAATGCTCAAACAAACATTTTCCCTCATACATGTTTTTCAGGCAAGCTATAGTATAAAAGCTGTTGGCTGAGTAGTTAGCACTAGCACTGCTGCTAACTACTTAGCAACCTTACTACCTAGAATATAGTCTTGGAGGTTCATTTTCCGAGTCATTGGAGGAAATTAGCGGTAATGTAGTAAGCAGAGACCACAAAATGTCAAAAACCTTCAGCAACATGTAGAAATAAACAGTTGCAACGACAGCTGAAATCATTGTTCGTGGCAGTAAGTGGACAGGTACAGAGTTAAGCTTTTTATTTTTGCGAAGAGCTAATTTAGCATCTAGCAATGAGAAGAAAATGTTTGACAATAAACACATTGGTGGTATTCAAGTGAATTAGTATATATGTAGACAGGACTTTAATTTGCTCAGATTTTAAGGACGATTGTTCAGGCAGAAGATTACAGAAATTAAAAATTGTCAGATTTTTTTTAGCTTTTTTTTGCTTTTTTAGTAGTTACAATAAAAAAAAATCCTATAATATGGGAATACTCACTATTTAGAGTTTTACACATCTTATCTTTTATTAATACAACGTATTAATGCAACAACATTCAAATTTTTAGTATAGTCAATAATTTAGCCTGTTTTTACTATTTAGTATCGTCTTTGAACACAAGAAAATAGGTAAGCGCTGCAAAAAAGGTACAGAGATGAAGCTCGCCCTTTTCAGTAAATATTTAAAGGTGAATAAACAAAACGTTGATACATTTGGAGGCTCAAAAGATAGGTGCAAAGAAGCATTTAGGGCGCTTGTAACAGCAAACCACTAACCCTGAACTCAAAGACACATTTTCAGTGATGACTTAAGGTTCAAGTATTCCCATTTTTTTGGTCACATAATGTATTCCTACCATCTTGCATTCTTCTTTTTACCATTCCTTGACCAAACAGTGTATACTGCCAAGCAAATATTAGACGTATTTATTGAACACTTAAAAAGTTTCTTTTGATTAAAAAATACCAAAAGCAACTGTTGGGGCTGGGCTGTTACTTTATTGCATTAATATTGGTCTTCTGTTCTCTTTGGCATTAGTTCAGGCTCTATTTTCTTCCAGGTTCTCGGTACTAGACTGAATTGTTTGCAATTAGTTGACAAAACCTGCCAAGAAACATTAGAGTGACCTTATGTTACCTAAAATTTGAGAGAACATTATGATTTTTGCATTTTAAGCATATGTCACACTGCAGAGCCCTTGGCAGTGTCCACATCTTTGCATTTGGAGTATCCACATTCTTTTTGGCCCTATTTTTGGTGCTATTTTGTACAGCTTCCCTGCTATATAGAAGCATGGTGTGGGCAGTAACGTTTGCAGGCGGCAGAGAGTGTGAGAGACAATGGTACCCTTGGCTGTGGTTGGCCAGAGCTAATGCACATACACTAACAAACAAATATGCACCAGTGCACACAGAAACACTCTCACCAGGCTCCAAATCGACTTGCTTGTCAAATTTATCGTAGTGGTGAGTCACAAGGAACATTTTGACTGCAGGAAAACCAGGACAGAATGAGCCAGAAAGATAGCTGTGGACAGTGTTGTGGCAGCAGGGAAGTGTGCAAGGCGAGCATCAAGTCTATTATTGCTTAAAACCTGACTACAAGCCACATCCAGTGAGCAAACAGACTACAGACTGTCCAGAGCTATCTGTGGTTTCAAGGCAACTGGACATTTTGCTTCAAAATAAGAAATACAACAACTTATCTTGCTGACGTTTTGGTCGACTCCAAAATTCAGAGAAATTCATTCTCAAAGGAATGCGCTTGACCACATAAAGGTCAAGTAAAGAGAGTCCTGCAGTGAGAAACAATGGTCTGCTAAATCAGCAAACGGCAAATTCACTGCTAACGTCCAGCTAATTTAGCATGAGTCTTATGCCTCTTGAAAGATGCTGGCTGCAGCACAACTTTTACTTTGAAGGTGAGTGTTCTTCAATTCCAGTTTGTGTTGCACTTTTCCAAGTTTCACTACCGCTTGGCTAGTAGTTAGCGAGCGTTTACAGTCAAGTCATCTTTCATACAAACTGCAGGTGACTGCAGCAATCTGCTAGTGGTCCAATGGAGGCTTTTAGTACGCCACCCTCGATGCAAGCAATTTTACTTAGAAACCTTGAGGAACCACTCACCAACCAATCTCTGAATACACAATTTTCCCCCGTGACTGGTGGCTGCATCATGTCTAGGATGACACAACTCTTGAGCAATGTGAGCATAATATCACATGATAAACCTCTTGCTTGTGCTTATGTCAGGACGAAGGCAATTACAGTTAACAAAAACTTTAAAAAAAACATAACTGTAAGTCAACTGCCGTCACAAAGTATTGTGTTTGTGTAGTAGAAGTTGCCATACCTTAATAAAGTCTTGCCTCTGACATACTTGCAATATAATAATTAAGACACTTGAAATGAGCAAACACGCAATGGAAACTTAGTGAAAATGAACTGAATTGAAAACGAAAAATGGAAGGTTTAAATTTTTGGTCTTTTTTTTTTTTTTTTTTTGTACCAAGCTGTGAAGACGTATTCTAATGCTGTAATTTTGGACATTTTAACACAGGAATCTATAGAGTTTGACTTGGGTTTTGGAGCCAGCTTCTAGTGAACTTTTTGGGACTTCTTCCTTGGCTTCAATTTTCAGCCCAGAAGGTTGCTTCTTGGTTAGCTCCAAACCAAACTTTTATTTCCTTTTAAATGAAAACAACATTTTTGCAACAGTAAACACAACGACTGCAGTACATTGCATCCACTTAAGAAAATAAGTGCCAAAAAACTGCTCTGTAGTTACTGAAGCTGCATCCCTGATTTCATTGCATCCTTTTTTTTTTTGTTTGGTTTGAACATATAATTTGTCACCCAGTTTAGGGGGCCGGAATGGCATTAATTTGTCACAAAAGAGGACAGACACTTAGAAGCTTTAATGACAAGGTTTTGTGCAACACAGTCTCTTTATTGTTTTGTTCTGACATTCAGTGAGAGCTTTCATTGATGAATATTGGACAAGATTGAACCGCAGTTTAATTACATGTTCTCTGACAGTTCAGCTATGATTTTAGAAACAAAAGTAACAATTTCATTATTGATCATAAAGGTGCATGTGCTGATTAAAAGCTGATTCCCCCCCCCCCCCCCCCCCCCCCGAGTAAGAGCACTAACAAAGCAGCCTGATTGCTATTTGAAGGCTTTGCCAGTGGAACTCAACTTTGTTTGTTTAATTCTGCCCTCAATTTAGGGGACCTCAAATCAATATCAGGTTTGATTAAAAGTTTGTGTCAAATAAGTACATAATTGCTGTCAGGTTAAGTCAATTGTTCCAATGAGAAGGCGATGACAGATGCATTTAACTTGGCAGCCAGTGGAAGATTTGATGACATTTAAATCCAAATAATTGGAATTCAACCAGCCATACGTTAGCTATTACTTGTCTTCTAAAGTAATAGCTACAAACTGTAGCACACTTTATCTAGCAGTATCATATGCCCCCTCCATCCCTCCACCTTTATGTCTCTTTCATGCTGCATTATCCTATTTGCTCCTGAGTAGCGTCAGTTCAGGAAATGAGAGCATGCCTGATTTTGTAACTCCACTCTTTGTAGCACATGACAGGGACACTAAATTGTCAGGTTGCAAGAAAACAGGGACCTTCTTTGGCCTCATCCTGATAACAACGCATCATTATTTACTTGTCATAGTGTACAACGTTGCATTTGAGATAAACTCGGTCCTTTTTTTTTTCACCTCCTTCCACCCCAGTAGCAAATTTATCTTTAGAGAGACAGTCTGGCTTTTAAAGTGCTGCTGTGCATTCAAAGTATATATATATATATATATATATATATATATATATATATATATATATATATATATATATATATATATATATATATGTGTGTGTGTGTGTGAGAGACTTTTTTAAAAATATTTTTCGGAGGCAATGTCAGGTCCTGACACTCTGTGGAGTTAACACGCAGTGGAGCTTCAAAGACGTGTCTTTCATGAGTCGGAAGATGTAAGCCGCAATGGTGTCTTTCCCGTTTGGTGTCAAGGAGGTGATGTATTATGCAGCAGCAGCACAGTGGGTCATGTTGTGTAAAGAACCAGTATGTGGCCCTGACAGGATGTGTGGCACAGCCTTGAGGAGGTTTGAAGATAGCACCGGCTGCTTAAATCCTTTGTCCCAAATCTTTTCAAGCTGGAGTGGGTGCTCGACAGCAAGGTGTGCTTTTTCCCATACTTACCTGTTGTACCACTGAGCAACTTTACAGCCACAAGGGACACGCCAAATAACTAACTCTTGTATAATGCTGAAATGCAGAGTCTATATTGGGGTACCTATAAGATATTTGGATGTCCAGTTGGGCTCTTGACATCCACTGGGTTAAAGTTACGGTTGGGGTCAGTGTTGCATGTTAGTGATACCCTAAACAAGCAGACTCTAGAAGGTCTTCGCTTTCGAATAAGCTATTTTACATGCATTTTCACCTCACACTTCTTCTATCATAAGGTTTCCTGAAATGTCACCTAAATAGCCTCTTGTGACTTCAGGTGGGTTTTGTTATAGTCACATTATGCATATGCATATAGATGTGGATAACTCCAAAATCTACCCCTACCCTTAACCCCAACTGAAGATGAGTCTCCAGTGACTATAGTTTTTTGTGTCTACTAGTTAGATTGTTTATTTTTGTTTTGACCAATCGTCAAGACGTGGGAAAACACTTTTCAAAAGCCAAACATCACATATTCTGATAGCACAGGGTTGGAGGTTAGGGAAGTTACTGATGAGTACTGCATGGGGATAAAGAGCTTGTGAAAAATGAGCTCACAATTTGAACCCACACTGCCTAAAGAGCCAGAATAAAAGGTGATAAAAGGTAGATCTTAAAGACTGGACACATCACACATAAAGGCAGTTTCCACCAGCTTGTACGGATTTTACTCTTTGACAGTCCCGAATGACCATACCCCTTTATAGCTCAATAAATAGATGGGACAATGTGCTGAACAAGGAGATTAGGAAATTTCTCTTTACCATCAACACTTTCCAAAGTGTTAATGGTATAGTCACGTATAATGCATAGATTTACAGCATCTAGATGAACCTGCAGAAATAACCAGAAGTTCTGGTGTTAAACTGCAATTCCAACAAAATTATTAAATCTCTGTGGTTGTTTTATGCTAAAATGCTGAAAAGAGAGAAAAAAAGAAAAATTTCTAGGTTTGATCATGAATGGAGAAAAAAGAAGCTAAATTACAGCAAAAATATCAAACATGTTTTATAAAAAGTGGCTGCAACTGAAGACTGTAGATTAAATTGCTTTGCACATCACACACAATATGAATTTATTAACCACTACTGTACAAAGAGTTTATATAAGACCGATGACACAATAGCTACCCAGTACCACATATCATGCACTACGGCTGCCATTTGTGAATGGAAGTATAATATGTTTGACTGAGAATCTGAGGTACAATGCAATGCTAATATTCCATTCAATTCAATTAATTTTATTTATATAGCACCAAATCACAACAAACAATCACCTCAAGGCGCTTTATAGTGTAAGGCAAAGACCCTATAATAATTACAAAGAAAACGCAACAGTCAAAATAACCCCCCTATGAGCAGCACTTGGTGACAGTGGGAAGGAAAAACTCCCTTTTAACAGGAAGAAACCTCCAGCAGAACCAGGCTCAGGGAGGGGCAGTCATCTTCTGTGACCAGTTGGGCTGAGAGGAGAGAGACAGGACAAAAGACACACTGTGGAAGAGAGCCAGAGATTAATAATAACAAATGATTAAATGGAGAGTGATGTATAACCAGAGTAAAAAGAGTTGAATGAAAAGAAAAACTCAGTGCATCATGGGAACCCCCCAGCAGCCCAGGCCTATTGCAGCATAACTAAGTGAGGGTTCAGGGTCACCTGATCCAGCCCTAACTATAAGCTTTATCAAAAAGGAAAGTTTTAAGCCTAATCTTAAAAATAGAGAGGGTGTCTGTCTCCCAAATCCAATCTGGGAGCTGGTTCCACAGAAGAGGCGCCTGAAAGCTGAAGGCTCTGCCTCCCATTGTACTCCCATCCTAGGAACCACAAGTAAGCCAGCAGTCTGAGAGCAAAGTGCTCTGTTGGGGTGGTGGAATTTTAAATTCTATTCTGGATTTAACAGGGGGCCTATGAAGAGAAGCCAATATGGGAGAAATATGCTCTCTCTTTCTATTTCCTGTCTGTCCTCAAGCTGCTGCATTTTGTGTCAGTTGAAGGCTTTTCAGGGAGCTTTTAGGACAGCCTGATAATAACAAATTCTTCTAGTCCAGCCTAAAAGTAATAAATGCATGAATTAGCTTTTCAGCATCACTCTGAGACAGGATGTTTCTAATTTTAGAAATATTGCCCCAAATTCAAAAAGCAGTCCTACATATTTGTTTAATATGTGCATTGAAGGACAAATCCTGCTCAAAAATGACTCCAAGATTTCTCACAGTGTTACTGGAGGCCAAAGTAATGCCATCCAGAGTAAGTATCTGGTTAGACACCATGTTTCTAAGATTTGTGAGGCTGAGAAAAAGAACTTCAGTTTTATCTGAATTTAGAAGCAGGAAATTAGAGGTCATCCAGGCCTTTAAGTCTTTAAGACATTCCTGCAGTTTAACTAATTGATGTGTGTCATCTGGCTTCATTGATAGATAAAGCTGAGTATCATCTGCATAACAATGAAAATTTATGCAGTGTTTTCTAATAATACTGCCCAAGGGAAGCATATATAGTGTAAATAAAACTGGTCCTAGCACAGAACCCCGTGGAACTCCATAATTAACCTTACTGTGTCTGAAGAAGACTCCCCATTTACATGAACAAATTGGAGTCTATTAGATAAATATGATTCAAACCACTGCAGCCCAGTACCTTAAATACCTATAGTATGCTCTAATCTCTGTAATAAAATGTTATGGTCAACAGTATCAAACGCTGCACTGAGGTCCAACAGGACAAGCATAGAGATGAGTCCACTGTCAGAGGCTGTAAGAAGATCATTTGTAACCTTCACTAATGCCGTTTCTGTGCTGTGATGAATTCTGAAACCTGACTGAAACTCTTCAAATAAACCGTTCCTCTGCAGATGATCAGTTAACTACTCTTACAACTACTCTTTCAAGAATCTTTGAGAGAAAAGGAAGGTTGCAGATTGGCCTATAATTAGCTAAGACAGCTGGGTCAAGTGATGGTTTTATAAGTAATGGTTTAATTACCGCCAACTTAAAAGCCTGTGGTACATAGCCAACTAATAAAGACAGATTGATCATATTTAAGACTGAAGCATCAGTTAATGGGAGGACTTCTTTGCGCAGTCTAGAATGAATGGACGAATAAACAAACGAATAAACACGTTGATGGTTTGGATAGCAAGATGTCGATCATAAGGTCGGTCAGACCATTAAACATACCTTTGACAAACTCTATAATTTATAAAGGGAACATAGCAGTGGAGATCAGAAAGTCATTATCAGTGTCCCATAGACAGAAGAGTTGCCCTCCTGTGGTCATCATAAAGAATGCAGGTTTGAAGCACTTTCATGGTAAATGGATTGGTTCTTATATGGCACTTTTCTACTTGAGCACTCAAAGCACTTTATACAACATGCCTCATTCACCCAAGCACTTCTGTCTACACCTAACTGCTTTCTTTCTAACACTCATGCTTCAATGAACACATTGGAGAGCAACTCAAGGTTCATTATCTTGCCCAAGGATACTTTGGCATGCAGACTGTAGCAGCCAGGGATCAAACCACCAACCTTCTGATTAGTAGGTGACCTGTTCTACCTCCTGAGCCTCAAGCCATACCATAGCTGATATGTAGATTTGTGGTTGATATGTAGCTAGCTAGGTATCTCTAGCTCGTTATATATACAGAGCTAGCTAGAAAACAGTTGCTTCACATTTTTATTTAGGAAAGAGCTGTTGTAGGTTATTGGCAGTGGTGGACAGTAACGAAGTACAAACTTGAGTATTTACTTTTCTGACAACTTTTTACTTTTACTCCCTACATTTTTACACAAGTATCTCTACTTTCTACTTCTTACATTTTCAAAACAAGCTCGTTACTCTAGGTTTAATGCGTCTGAGAAACGTTTGCATTTCCGGTCAGTGCGGGAGCCGGCTTTTGATTGCGAGCGGGTTTTTTCTTGGAAGTCGCAACAACAGGGTGGGGGAAAGGGAACAGACACCCCACACGGTAGAGGGAGAGGCTCCTGCAATGCTCGCTCGGTGACCGGAAAGAGCCAGAGGAAGTTGCACTTTACATAGAGGCTGCACACCGGAACGGTGAGGAAAATAAATGACAGAAAACGTAAAGGACAAAAAAAGTGTCTGCAGTTTGTCACACAGTGTGTCTGCTAGCTAAAAGAACAGCTGCTGTATTTTAAGGGAGAGCAAAGAATTCACTCAGATGGAGAAAGATGTAAGAAAGAGGTAGAAACGTCCTCCAAGGAGCTACTTTTACTTTCTTACTTTGAGTAGATTTCAGAGCCTGTACTTTTTTACTTTTACTTGAGTACAGAAGTTAAACCAGTACTTCAACTTTTACCAGAGTAGTTTTTAACACAAGTACTTGTACTTCTACTTAAGTACAGACTGTCAGTACTTTGGCCACCACTGGTTATTGGCATGGGCTTCGTACAGTTAAAAACGTGTGTTTTCATTTGGAAAACACAAATGAAGTTCTGTCTCTAATGGTGGACGTACCATTGAGGTGGAACTTCAATGGTACGGTGCCACCTCTGATCACTACTTCACAGACATGGGTTGCAAGTAGGAGTCATCAGCCCAACATGGCAGCACTCAGTTCAAAAGTTTTTCCTTTTAATTTTGGGGTTGTGTTATATAATTTTTCGTAATATGCAGACCAACTCTCAGGGGTGCTGACTGACATTTTCCCTCATACAAGCATCTGTCTCCACCTGCCTAAAGTCCACCACCATCATCCCGGTTCCCAAGAGCTCCACAGTGACAGGCCTGAATGACTATTGGCCAGTAGCTCTCACCCCAATAGTCATGAAGTGTTTTGAGAGACTGGTTATGGCCCACTATCAACATCACTATGGACCCACATTAATATGTATACCAGAAGAACAGGTCCATGGAGGATGCCATCTCCTCTGTGGTTCACACTGCCCTCATCCACCTGGAGTGTAAGGACTCCTATGTCTATATACTCTTTGTGGACTTCACAACAGCCTTCAACACCATCGTTCCACAGAACTTGGTGCACAAACTGTTCACACTTGGACTGAGATCCTCCCTCTGCAGCTGGGTTCTGGACTTCCTCACAAACAGGCTGCAATCTGTGAGGATCCACGACATCTCCTCCTCCCCTTTCATCCTCAGCACAGGCTCCCTCTAGGGCTGTGCGCTGAGCCCTCTTCTGTTCACCCTGCTCACATATGACAGTAAAACACCCAGGCTGTCATATTGTGAAGTTTGCAGATGACACAGCAGTGGTCAGATGCATTGCTAACAACAATGAGTCCAGCTACAGGCAGGAGGTGGAACACCTGGAGGGTTGGTTCAGAGAGAACAATCTCTGCATCAATGTGATGATGTGTTGAAGGAGATGATCATGGACTTCAGAAGGGTCAGACACCCCCTCATCCCCCTGCACATTGGAGGATCTGTCATGGACTGCTGTGGCAGGCAGAGTACCTCAGAAATGCAGACTCCGGAGGGAGACTTAAACACCAAAAACTCTCAGCTTTATTGCTGCCAAATACATGGAAAACAGAAACTCACAGACAGACAGAAATGCACACAGCAGGAACACAATGATGATGTCACAACAGAGAACAGAGGGAAATGCAGACAATATATACAAAGGGACTGACAAGGGACAACAGGAGACAGCTGGAGAGAACAGGTGGACAGAGTCATAATAACGAGACTGGGGGAAGCAAAACTGAACACACAGCACAAGAAACAAGAACATACTAGCAAAATAAAACAGGAAATAACACAAACAGGATAACCACACAGAATTGACACACAAGGCACTGGGGAACCAGAAATCAATATGTAAACAATGACTAACAGAACAGGAAACTATGATAACAGAACCAAAAGGGAACTAAAACACAAAATGCTTGGCCCACAGCCCAGGACAGAATCTGTAAGTGGTCCCCAGCTACAGGTACTTGGGTGTACACCTGAGTAACAACCTCACCTGGGGCAACAACATTTCCAGTCTGGTCAGGAAGGCACACCAGCACCTCTACTTCTTCAGGTGGCTGAGGCGTGCTGGACTCAGAAGCTCAGTCCTCTCCTCATTCTACAGATGTGTGGTGGAGAGCGTCCTGTGCTCCTGCATCACTGTGTGGCAAGGAAGCTGTTCTGCAGCAGAGAAGAAAGCTCTGCAGAGGGTGGTGAAGGCCGCATAGAGGACTGTTGGACTTGGCTTCTCCACCACCACTGACATTTGCACCACCAGATGCAGGAAAAGGGCCACCTGCATCCTCAAGGACCCCCGACACACACACACACACACACACACACACACACACACACACACACACACACACACACACACACACACACACAGAGCACACACTTTTTGTTCCACTCCCCTCAGGTAGGAGGCTGAGGAGCATTAAAAGCAGGACCAACAGATTGAGGAACAGCTTCTTCCCTGAATCTGTAAGACTGCTGAACTCTGGTGGGGCTGTGTAGCTGCACTGCTCTCACTCCATCAATCCTTGCACACACTTATGCTGCTGTCATTGCACAGCTGTCACTGCTGTGGCACCAAGTGTCACTACCTTTACTCCTTTACGACATCTCATATATATATATATACACACACACATAGATATATATATATATTTTTTTTTTCTTTTATATTGTTACTTTTATTTATATTTATTCTTCTTTAAGGGTAACACTGGGACATGAGGACAGAAATTAAAATTTCCCACCTCTGCAAAGAGGTGTTTTAAAAGTTTATTTTGAAAATTCTTTGCACAGAGGAAATACAAAGAAATGGGAGGTTTTGAAAGTATCATCCTTCCTGCGGCAGCTGAAGAAATTCAACTTGCCAGCAAGGACCGTGGTGCAGTTCCATACTGCCATCATCGAGTCTGTCCTTACCTCCTCCATCACTGTGTGGTACGCTGGAGCCACCACTAGGGACAAACAGAGACTACAGCACATTGTGCACTCTGCTGAGAAGGTGATTGACTGCAACCTCCCATCTCTCCAGGACCTGTACATCTCCAGGACACTGGGGCATACAGATCGGATCACAGCTGACCACTCTCACCCTGGGCACAGACTTTTTGACCCTCTCCCCTCAGGCAGGAGGCTACAGTCCATTTGGACCAGAACCTCCCGCCATAAAAACAGTTTCTTCCCCACTGCTGTTGGACTCATGAACAATAACCCTAAGACTGTTACCACCACCCTCCACAAACGCTGATGACCCTATGTTTATGCACCTGTCTGTCTGCACTGTCATGTACATATTACTGGACTATAGTTTACATTCTATTTTTTTCTGCTTTGCACTAAATGATTACTGTATATTCTGTATATTTTGTAATATTGTGTTATAGTTATAGTTTTTGTAATATTGTGTTATAGTTTTTATACTTACTTGTTTTTATGTAAGCATGAAGTACCACAGCAATTTCCTAATGTTGTGAACCTGTTCACCCATATGGCAATAAAACCTTCTGATTCTGATTCTGATTCTAAATCTGTCCACTTTAAAGAGCTTGACTTGTTGATGTGTGCTGTTCTTAATACTTTTTATAGCGCAAATACTTGTGTCTCAAGTGGCTTGAAAGGAGCTCAGAGGCTCCTAAAGTTTTACAAAGTGAGAGATTGCAGAAAAATTCCTCAGCCCTGGGATGAGCTTTAGGTCAGGAAGCAAGGATGCTGATTGCAAAATCTTGACTCCAGCAGTCATAAAATGAGATCTATTTAGATTTGGCAGTTATGATTGTTCTGTTTGAGGATACAATCACAAACCACAGGGGTATACTATGAAGGAAATTCAACACAGCCAGGCTTTCTTTGCATTGGCTAAAACCCTAAAACCCCAGAGATGATGGGCATCATGACAGTGGCTATGAACTTTCTCTGCTAAGCGGGGACTTCAGGCTCTGTGTGTGCTCACAAAAATGGGGTGTCTTACTGTACATGCAATGCGACTCTTCCTCCGTACAAAATGATCCCTGTGAGTGCTGCCTACTCCAATCAAAGATGTTATCAGATGATGGTGGTAAAACAGTGATCTGTAAAGAACATAAAAATGCAACATTATTCCAAACTTGATAACAGATTAATGAAAATTGTTAATCTGGTGATTTAGCACACCGAAAAGAACAAACATTTTAGTTCCTGTTCATTATTTTAATGCGAAGTGCACTCTTGGTGCTACTGTTTATTTCCAAGGTAACGGCTGCACATTAGAGCCCTCAAGCTGTAGACTGGATGCCTTTAAATATTAAATGTTACTTTCCCATAGCCTAATAAATGAGACGTGGAAATCACTTCAGTTTGCCAGCAGATCAAAGTGAAATTAATTTTACTGATTGAATAGGTATTCTTATTGTTTGTTCAGTTGAAATTCCAGCAGTGTAAAAGAGATTTAGCAGCTTGATTCTATACTTGGAATCGAGTATAAAAAACATTTATACATGTTCTGTGACAATGCGGTGCACTGCTTGCACCGCTGTAACTTTACATTGAGGCTTCACATTAGCAGGGTATAGTTGCACATATAAAACATACAGAGCATCTATCACACTTAAAGAATACTGTAAATAAACGAATCAGTGAAAACGTGATGCTTCCAGAATGTAAGCTGCTCCCGACCAGGTTATGTTTTCAGCTTAACTCCGTCTTTAAGCTCAACATAGCCTGCTCACCCACTGATCTCGCTTCGTAGTACACTCCTCAGGTCTAACCACAATCTTGTTTGTTCTAAACGTTTTAGGTACTAGAATTTCATAATGCTAATTACTTTTATATAGTTGTTTCCTTATGCAATCAGATACATCAAGTGATGTTAAATTCAGAGGTCCACAGTTATTTTTGTAGCCATTACATCCCACTGGTCAAATACACCTAAGTATTTTGGCCCTTGTGTCACCTCAAAGTAGTTATAACCCAATGAAGCAAGACGTCATAGATAAGCAGTTTCAAGTTGTGAAAGGCTCAGAAGAACTTTCAGAAAGTAAGAAAAGGTTTTATGACACACAGACATACTTTGGAAAGAAAAAAGACAGATCTTCAGCAAATTAAAACAAAAGTTGAAATATCTAATATTTGATGAGCGAGATCAAACATACGCTGACATCATCAAACTCAAGTTTCAAAGGGTCTGGAATGAGCTGTATATATGATCTGATATCAGATCAGCAAGATACAGTCACAGTATTGAGGGTCTCAAGAAAATACATGCTTTGAGACTGGGTTAATGTTAATGTCTAACGTTGCATCAGCTGTTCGTTTTATGTTAGAAATATTGATGTAACTATTCCAAAAGGGACCTTGAAATAATTTCCCAAATTTGAGATAATTGTAGTATTTCTTATCTTATTATGCTTTTCCTTATGTCGTGAACTTCATATACATGCACTTCTAGAACGGGGGATAAAACAGGGCATGAGTTTCAAATGAGGTCAGCTTATGTGCTGTAATCAAAATGCTCAGGCTTTCTCAGATTTTGACTCTTCATGATGTCAATAATCTCAGGCACATGGTCAGAGGTCTGTATATACACAAGCCCTGCCCACATGCTGGTGAAACCCACTGTGTATGAGGGGCAGTGTCAGTGGACAGTAAAGCTGAAACAACATGGGGGTCTCAAGTACAGACATGACAGAGACAGCGCGACAGCGAGTCTTTAATATTCACAAAAGGCAATTTCAGCACACAAGGATCACTGGAAAGACTGACGCAGAGAACGGGTGACCCGGATGGGAGGTTTCCATTGTTGAGGAGAGATTTGTTATTCCAGCAAGTCCAAGGAATGAGAATCCACAGAAGAGAAGTTGGAAGGTCTGAATTATAAGCTGACCTTACTCACCTGGCTTAGAAAATTAGTCTGCCCTTGGGAGGGGTCACTGGTTTATTATTTCGTGAAGAGGTTATCCAGGAGGACAGGCATGGAAGCTGGACATAGAAATCAAACTGCTGAGGAGGGAGTGAAGAGGAAGAGGACCACACCAGAGTCAGCAGGTAAGTTGCACAGGTGAGTGATGATCCTCTGAGCAAGGTGAATGGAGATTGCAAACAGAGAAACGCACAGGTCAATGTGGAGGAGATCAAAAACATGATTGCCACAAAGAGTAGCAGACTACCTGACTACCTAGACTGGCTGCTTGCGCTGGTCCTTAAATATTGGAGGTAATTGCAGTGTGATGAATCACAGGTGTGCCTGGCTACAGTGTGGGAACCCAGACCCCGCCCCGAAGGGAGGAGATGGCCTGCTAGCCCAGGAGGAAACATTGAAAACCAGACCCTTAGGAGGAAACAGTGTTGACCACTGCATCACCATCCGGCTCAATGGGTGATCCATGGGGTTGCACCAAAGCCTATTAGAGCTAAATAAGGATTATTCTGAACTGTGACTCATGCAAAGTTACTTTAGCAAATTACAAGAATAACAATCTAGAGCTGGAATTACACATAAGAACTCCTCTCTAATCAACTTAATTAATCAAATTAATCACTCAAGACAGTGTGATTTTTACCTTAATTTTTTTTTTTTTAATATTGCCTATTTTCTAGCCTGCATTTCTCACTGTCACCCTGTTGCTGAATGTTTCTTTTCCCTCTTTTTCTTTGAGCAGTGCAAACTACACTATGTAAACTTGCATGGTGTTATTTTCAGTCCCTGCAATTAATGCGTGGGTGTATAGGAGAAGAGTGGAGTGGTAATGTTCAAGCTAAACTGTAAAGCAGGAACAAATTGTTAAACAAATGTTATGTAAAAAAATTAATTCAGGCCTCCAGGGAGGGCTTATAATTATTTAACCTTTGGCCTTCCATTTTACAGGTTACTTATTTGATGAAGAGATCCATCTTTATTTCATGCCCCATTAAACCTGCCCCTATACCGTACATATATTCTGCCTGTTAGCTGCAGCTCCAAGGGTGGGTTTGTCTTTAAGTACCATGAGGCATGAGTGGGCGGTTGGTTTTTCTTCATCCTGTGTTAACAGGATTCAGTAGTGATGACATGGGAAAGGTTTACAGAGAAAACAAAACAAAACTCTTTGGAATGGAAACAGAGTGGGAGTCTAGTTTCAGTGCACCAGCAGATGTAAAGATTGTGTAGACACTGAATGTGTTTAGAAAGGTGTTTACTATGGCCTTCATTGCAAGGAATTAAGGGTGCATAAGAGAAGATGTTATTTTCTAGCCAGCTCAGTCTGTAACTACACTATTATTACAGAAAAAAAAAGGTCAGCAATAAAAGGCTGTAATTTAAAACATAAACATCACCACAATCTGATTTTATAGCTTTTGCTAATAAAGTACACCTTTCTTCCCAAGCTTATTATTATGTTCCCTAGAAATGACAGTAATATCAAAAATTTAAATTAAACTAGAATTACCACTATTAACAACCAAAACATATTAGTAGTAAGATGGCAATTTATACTACATGCAAAAGCAGGGTTAGGGCAAAAGACAGCGATGAATCTCCCTGAAATTTGGTTGACCCCAACAAAACACTGTGTCATCATAACATCAAGGCAAGGATGGGTGGAAATTATAGGAGCCCCTTTTTCAAGGACAACACAATGGAGATTTCCTTATTGCATTGTTGCAAATAGAAGTATATGCACTCATGTGAAAAAGAGTTTTTATAGGACTACATAAAGTCATTTTTTCACACAAAAAACTAAGTACACCCTTCCCCAGGATTTAAGAGGGTAAGTAGCAGCCTGGTGATGTTATTAACTGTTCATCAGCAAGTGCGAGCACCTGTAAAAGCCAAAGTTTTGGATGTTTTCTGGTCTGGAGCATTCAGGAGTGTGTTAACATTATGCCACACTCATCCCAGAGTTCAACTTTCCAGCAAATTCCCCCCCAAAGTCAGACCTCAGAGAAACTGTCAAAAGCGCCACATCTCAGACGCTACAGGCCTCAAGTTAATTGACTTCACTCCTCTGACGCTCTGACAGCAACTTTGTGGTTCAGGTGCAGCAGGAGGGGAGAAGTCAGAGAGAAACTCTGAGTTTGTTGGATAAAACCTGACAGCGAGCAGGTTAGATTCACAGCGTCCATTACCATGGTAACTGACTCAAAGTTGAAGTTAGCTCTCTTCCTGGAACAGCTTCCCTCATTTCAGGGTTAACAAACCCAGAGTTTTTAGCTAAACCTGCTTTCTGGAATAGGCCCCCCGAATTTAGTGTTCCCCCACCAGCCAAATTCCATTTTAACCCCTGATTCAAGGAGACCTGAGAACTATTATAAGAATTGCTTTTATTTAACTTCATGCTAATGAGCCCAGCTGAGTCAGTGTTATCCATCAGTGAAAACATTATTGAGAATGCATTTCCTGAAGAAAAGGCAGTGTGAATGCTGTCAGCTGTATGGTTAGAGTTGCATTGTTGTTTAAATTGCTGAAATATTTGGGAAACCTGTTGAAAGTGCTGAAACACACTGAATCGTTCTCCTAAAAATGAAGGAGAATGAAACTGCAGAAAGTTTTAGGCAGAATGAATATAATAAAATCAAATATTAAAAGCTTCAAAGTAGAAAAGATGAAAATCTTCAAAATGTACATTAGAAAATTCAGAGCCTGAAGGATGCTGAATGTGTGTGTGTGTGTGTGTGCGCGCGCGCGTGTGTGTGTGTGTGTGTGTGTGTGTGTGTGTGTGTGTTACTGTCTGCATGAGACCAACAGCCCAGCTTTAAACCACATGCATGCTCAAGAGAAATCCAACAAGTTTAACCTGATTGGCAAGTTTGACCTTCCAATCAGAATGCTCCTCGTTCACTTGTCAAACAACTGCTTCTAAATCAAAGACTGTAGCTCCTATCAAAATACTTTTTGAACTGCGAGCCTCACAATGACACACACTAAACAACAGTGTCTTTGTTATATTCCTCTGGTCAAAAATGGGGTCATGGGAGCAGTTTAAAAAAGGGGCTCTTTCCCAGTGCTGAAAAAATCTCCTCCCTAAAATTATAATTGATCTCTATTGATGAGTTGGAAGGTACTCCCTCTACTTGGATCCTCACAGTTTAAGAATTTTACATCTGTCAGGGCTGAGACACACATTGTTTGAAGGAAGAGGGGCAGCTCGACATTTTGAGGGTAAAATGATGACTGTAGAGTGAACGCTATTGACACAGCGGCAGTTTAAAATCCCACCCTGCTACCCTCTGCCAGGACACTTCCTCCGCCTATGTCTCCTGCAATTAAGCCTGTATGTTTATTTTCTTTCATAGTTGTGAGCTATTTTTTGTGCACATGTATATTTCTGGGGGCTTTTTTTGCATTAATTTTTTTGTATAATTTTTGGTGATTTTTTATTTTTTGGTAATTTTTGCATTTGTAGGGTGAAGCTTTTGACTTGTGTTTATCTGTGTGACTACATCTTTCAAGGTTGTGGAAGTTATTAGTTATTTTTATTTGTGTTTATTTTTTATGTAGTTGAACTTTGCATGTGTGCTCATGTACATTCATTCATGTATGTATGTTTGGGGGTCTGAGGTTGGCTGAAAGGGTGGTAGGGTGGAGCTCTGGGCTTGTTTACACATGTGTGCGTACATTTAAGCCCGGAGCGCCGCCTTACCAGCCAACCTGAGCCCAAGCATCAATAATTGGATAGACTACTTTGAACAGTCTAGTAGGAATGGGATCTAATAAACATGTTGCTGGTTTGGAGGAAGTAACTATTAAAATCCATCCATCTATCCATCCATTCGCTTCCGCTTATCCTGTTCAGGGTCGCGGGGGAACTGTCATAGGGCGAGAGGCAGGGTCGCCAGCCTGTCACAGGGCAACACAGAAAGACGAACAACGTTTCACACTCACTTTCACACCTATGGGCAATTTAGAGTAGCCAATTAACCTAACCCCAGTAAGTGCATGTCTTTGGAATGTGGGAGGAAACCCACGCAAGCACGGGGAGAACATGCAAACTCCACACAGAGAGAGGGAGAGGCCTGGGCCAAGGTGGAATCGAACCCAGGCCTTCCAGATGGTATTCTAACTGTGAGGCAGCAGTGCTAACCACTGCACCACCGTGCTGCCCCACTATTAAAATCACCCACTATAATTATTTTATCTGAACTGAGCAATAAATCAGATAAAAAGCCTGAGAAATCAGACAGAAACTCTGAGTAAGGACCAGGTGGACGATAGATAATAAGAAATAAAACAGGTTTTTGAATTTCCCAATTAGGGTGGACAAGACTAAGAGTCAGACTTTCAAAAGAACTCAAACTTTGTCTGGATCTTTGATTAATTAATAAGCTGGAATCCAATCCTCCTCCAATCCAATCCAACTTTATTTATAGAGCGCTTTAAAAGACAACAAAGATGAACAAAGCACTTCCCAGATAAAAGACAGCAATACAATACAGCACAAAAAATAAACACATAAAAAATAATAATAATTTAAAAGGATAAACCATAAAAGGAGTACTAAATAAAAACCTCAACCTCGACCTGTGCTTCGAGCATTCTGACAGTTAGTGTAACTCGGGGGGTGTTGATTCATTTAAACTAACATATTCATCCTGCTGTAACCAGGTTTCTGTAAGGCAGAATAAATCAATATGTTGATTTACTAAGAGCGACTTGGAAGAGAGAGACCTAATGTTTAATAATCCACATTTAATTATTTTATTCTTTGGTGCAGTTGATGAAGCTGTATTATTTATTGTTTTTGAATTTTTATGCTTAACTTGTTTTTTGCTGATTTTAGGTTTGTTTATTGGTGGTCTGGGAGCAGGCACCGTCTCTCTGGGAATGGGGTTTTGTGGGTTGATCAACATATTGATTTATTCTGCCTTACAGAAACCTGGTTACAGCAGTATGAATTCATTGTTATGCTCTTCAGTGCCAACACAGTTCAGAGCAGCTGCCTAAACTCTGCTCCCAGTGAAGTCGATTATCTCGGCAATAGTTTTACATCCTCACTGCGTATAACTTTGGATACTGTGGGTCCTCTGAAAAGGAAAGCTTCAAATCAGAAGTGCCTGACTCTGTGGTATAATTCACAAACGCACAGCTTAAAGCAGATAACCCGAAAGCTGGAGAGGGAATGGCGTCTCACTAATTTAGAAGATGTTCATTTAGCCTGGAAGAAGAGTTTGTTGCTCTATAAAAAAGCCCTCCGTAAAGCTAGGACATCTTACTACTCATCATTAATTGAAGAAAATAAGAACAACCCCAGGTTTCTTTTCAGCACTGTAGCCAGGCTGACAAAGAGTCAGAGCTCTGTAGAGCCGAGTATTCCTTTCACGTTAACTAGTAGTGACTTCATGGATTTCTTTACAAATAAAATTTTAGACATTAGAGAAAAAATTATTCATAACCATCTCAAAGATTATTCTTCATGTTCGGCTGCTTTCAGCACTGCTGGTATTTGTTTAGACTCTTTTGCTCCAGTTGATCTTTCAGAGTTAACTTCAATAGTTACTTCCTCCAAACCAGCAACATGTTTGTTAGATCCCATTCCTACTAGACTGTTTCCAATTATTGATGCTTCAATCTTAAAAATGATCGATCTGTCTTTATTAGTTGGCTATGTACCACAGACATTCAAGGTGGCTGTAATTAAACCGCTACTTAAAAAGCCATCACTGACCCAGCTGTCTTAGCTAATTATAGGCCAATCTCCAACCTTCCTTTTCTCTCAAAGACTCTTGAAAGAGTAGTTGTAAAACAGCTAACTGATCATCTGCAGAGGAACGGTTTATTTGAAGAGTTTCAGTCAGGTTTCAGAATTCATCACAGTACAGAAACAGCATTAGTGAAGGTTACAAATGATCTTCTTAGAGCCTCTGACAGTGGATTCATCTCTGTTCTTGTCCTGTTGGACCTCAGTGCAGCTTTTGATACTGTTGACCATAACATTTTATTACAGAGATTAGAGCATACTATAGGTATTAAAGGTACTGCAGTGGTTTGAATCATATTTATCTAATAGACTCCAATTTGTTCATGTAAATGGGGAGTCTTCTTCACACAGTAAGGTTAATTATGGAGTCCCACAGGGTTCTGTGCTAGAACCTATTGTATTTACATTATACATGCGTCCCTTAGGCAGTATTATTAGAAAGCGTTGCATAAATTTTCATTGTTATGCAGATGATACTCAGCTTTATCTATTTATGAAGCCAGATGACACACATCAAACTGCAGGAATGTCTTAAAGACATAAAGGCCTGGATGACCTCTAATTTCTGCTTCTAATTTCAGATAAAACTGAAGTTCTCGTTCTCTGCCCCACAAATCAAACAAACAAAAAAAACACTAAAACAAGGATAGCTTGTTTGGAAGGGTTTCTTTGAGAAAGTCTCTTCTCTCTAAGTTGGCTTACATTTGCAATGTTCCATCTGAACAATGCCATCTTCTGAAATAAATACTTTTTGAGACACCAAATGTTATACTGGGCATAATCCTAAGCAATTCATACACATTCATGACTCTCTTAGTATTTTCCAGTATTTCGAATGACAGCTAACATGGTGGGAGTTGTGTGGGAAGTGAGTGTTACACGAAGACAGACTCATATTTGGGATCTTCCCACTGCAGTGCTGCCACAGTCTTGTACTATGGGCCAGACCTTGCCAATAACAGTTGAACAGAGGCCAGATCTTTGCTAACCCTCAGCTTTAATTTCCTAACCAGGTTTGACCAGGTGACATTTTAATCACAAACTTAGTTCTTGAAGTGATAGCCACCTCTGCTGCAGTTTTAGCCAAAGAGGGAAGAGACTGCTGGGGAGATGGCAAAAACAGAAGAACAAAGGTAAATTAAGGCAGGAATTCAAGCAGAGCACAGAGTCAAGTGGTTCATTTTAGTTTCACATGAAGAAGAAACATCATCATCACGCAAGAGTGCACATCATCATCATTGTTCTCTATCTGCAACAACAAGCACCATTTGGATTATAATATCAGCCATTGTCATTCTGATTCCAACCATCTGCGGTTTCCATGGTGAAAACTGTGAGAAGCAGAGCCCACACACAGGGACTTGTCAGCAGTCATGAATATTTTTCATTGAACTCTGCTTGTAAAACAGAGGAAGAAAAAAAACACACATAGCATGTCCAGCAGGCATTTCCATACAGTGAGCTGAAGAGCCACTTCTATATCAATTTGAATTTATATTGCAGACATTCATCTTTATGAATGTCAAAATATTTCAAATTTGCATACAAATGTTCTACAAACAAACAAAAAAGTGGTTTCAAATACTGTTTCCCTTTTTAAAATCCTAGTGCTCTGTTCTAATGTGACAATGCTGTCACCGCAAACACAGCGCTAAAAAACAAACAGGGCACAATAAGATTAGTGCAGCACAAATTTCCAGCAGGCTGGAAAATCCGAAGGGAAAGCGGTCGACCCTTGCAGACACGAATGTGATCCGTGCTCACTCTTAATTCGTTTTCAAAAGCGACCTTCGTCGGTTGAACTGCAGTCGTCTCGCTCCCTGGAGAGACGACTGTTAACACACTCATGCTGTAAAATCAGTTGCGATGTGGTCCAGGGGCTTGTTTACATGTCAGAAATTCTTTAACATATATTTTATGAGTTATTCATACCACGTGGATTTCTGTTGTGATCTTTTGGTGTGAAATAGCAGAAAAATTGTAAAACCAAGATTACAATTGCCACACTTATTCACACTCAGAAAATGACTGATCAAGTTTAACAAAAACAGATATGGTTATTAGGCATCTTTTATGTCCTTTTATGTTATTTTCAGGTTTTATATTGATGAAACCAAGCAGTGAAAGCATGGCCTATTAGAGTACTGATTTGAACTTACCAGTGACTCATGTTCATATATATATGAAACCCCTCTTCATCTTCTCTGGGATGCTGCTGTCATAACGAGCCATATTACCATTTAACCCAAGTAGATGTGAAATATTCCATCTTAAAGTAGGAGTCGTGTTCTTGTATCTAACTGGTTGATATCTGTTTTACTTCATCATTGTTTATTGTTTCTTCAAAGTAATTATTTTCTTTTCATCTTAATTTAAATCCACTACTTAGGCCACTTCTTGTTACAACTTATTCTAAGTGGGTTCATCTGGGTTCTCTGCTTTAAAAAAAAGGCAGTTTCCAAAAAAAAAAAAAACATCATGAATAACGCTTTCACTCCAGAGGACAAAAACAGCACACCTCATTCATTGTTATTATGCCTATTATGCGCAATCAATAGGCTGTCAAATCCGCTGACCCATTCCAATATAAACGAATCACTGGGACACATATGACATCAACATGCTGCTGCACAATATCAGCACAAATCAATACCAACAATTGAAATTAATTTTGTTTGGGGTCACTGGTTTTTGAAAGGTATAGAAATTATTTAAATCATTGTGTCATTTTTAAACAGTGTGAAGTGTGTTACAATTAACCATCAAGGAGGACTGTTTTCAAAAAAAACTTTAATTGTAAACACTGGAAGGACACTTGTATTAGTTCTTCCTTTTAAGATACTGTACTCTGTACTCTAGGACTACATCTAAAAGAGACAAATACTGTACAGGACTGTGCAAAACTCTCAAGGCCTTATTTCTTTATTTTTCTTTGAAGGAGCCAGATTTTCTTGAAATTATTTAAATTGGGCTTGAGCAATATTTCCGCAGGCTTTCTGAAGGTCTTTCAAAGTTTTTCTTTAGATATTGAATGATTTTTCATTCATTTTCAGTCCACTAGTTGTATCTGACCATTTTCAAAGCCACATAACCCCGACCTATGACTTATTCAAGCATTAAAAAAAAAAAGTTGCAAGGGATAAACCAGTGTTGCATCTGCACTTAACAGACACTTTTGAAAAAACTCTTTACACTGTATGTTTAGGCACTTTGTAACTGCAACCTGTTGCAAAAAGACATTTGGTGCCATTTCTTTAGTTGAATCTATGAAAAATGTGAAAGGTAACACAGTTTGAATTGCATAAAATAGGATTTTTGCACCAACCAGATGAGCTTTTAGCTAAAAACTTGGCATATCTCGACATGATATGCAGTGTTGCCCTAAAAAAATTAAGGAAAATGGAGAAGTAAAGGACAGAAGAAGAAGAAGCAGGTCTAAAAAGCTACAGTATCTATGGTAGATGAACCGTATCTGAAAGTAATGTCCTTAAGAAACAGGAAGAAATCTCGCAAAGAACTGACTGAGAACTTAAGATATACATTTGGCCCTTTAGTTGATCCATCTGCTGTTCACCAAAGCCTCATCACAAATGGTTTCAGTGGAAGGCTGGCTGTCAAGTGGAAGCTGAGGCTGAGGAATGGCAAATTATACAAGAACTAGAATGAAAATCAACGGCAACAGATCTTATGGTGTGCTAAATCCAACTCTGAGGTTTAAATTTAGCTTGACAAAATTGATGGAATTATGAACACAGAAAAATACAGTCAGATTTTGATCTACCACACTGTAAACCCAGATTTTGATTCGACTTAAAAATATTGAGTTCATATTACTTAAAATTGCCTAATATGTGAGCATTACTTGTTATTTCTGGGTAAGCTGAGCTGTTTCATGTCCTTTTTTATTGTAATGGTTTTTTAAATCCAATCATCAGTTTCCTCCCACAGTCCAAAGACATGCAGTTACTGGGGTTAGGTTAATTGGTCATTCTAAATTGCCAATAGGTGTGAATGGTTGTCTGTCTCTCTCTGTGTTAGCTCTGCAACAGGCTGGCAACCTGTACAGGGTGTACTCTGCCTCTTGCCCTATGTCAGCTGGGATAGGCTCCATCAGTCATGGATTGGCCTCCCCACAGCCCTGACATCAACATTGTTGAAGCAGTGTGGGATCATCTTGACAGCGAATGGAACAAAAGGTAGCCAAGAGATCTGAATATACTTCAAGAAGCCTGGAGAACTATTCCTGAAGACTACTTAAAGAAATTACAGAAAGCTGCCTCAAAGAGTTCAGTCTGTGCTGAAAAATAAAGGTGGGCATACCAAATACTGAATTTCAAGCTTGTTAGAATTGTACAACATTGATTTTTGCCTTGCATATTGTATTTTCATTTGTGTTCCTACATCTTTCAATAAATTGCTGCACATATTAGCAAAATGTAAACAAATGAGGGTGGCTCAAGACTTTTGCACATAGCTGTATATGGCTCAGTATCAATACTATCCAATAAACGCCCCACACATGGACAGGGTAGTGCCTGGCAGTTGGCACTGTACAAGGCTAATAGTGCGCTAATGACATTCATCAGGAAATTCAATGAGACTGTGGAAGACAACACTGAAGGCCAGCTTCAAGGCAATCACTACAGTTACCACTAGCCTTTATCAAATGCAAAACATACCAAGGTGATACACTGTCCCCGCTGCTGTTCTCCACGGGCATGCAGATCCAGCTGAGGGGATTCTTCAGCCAGATCATGAACAAGACTGGCTACGGATAGCGACTACAGAATGGAGCAAACATTACTATCTCCTGTACATGGATATCAAGTTGCCTGCCAGGAGTGAGCAAGACATTGACATTGAAGAGGAACTATCATGGACAACTAAGCCTCTGCATGGGATGTACCATCCACAGTTAGAGGAAGTGGCTGGCATTAAGAAATCCTACCAGTACCTAAAGGCCACCAAAGGCAGTTGAGAACAGCAAAGCTAAGGTCCTGTGACATTTCTAGCACCAGACAGACAAGAGGCTGCTGGCTAACCAACTAGACATAGAGGTGGTTGACAAGGAGCACGTGTGATATATTTGTGGCAATTCCATCATAGAGCAACATCAGTAAGAAGGAGCATGAAAAATCAGAGATGTACCAGGGGCTGAAGGAACAACTGGAGCAGATGTGGAAGGTAAAGTCCAAAGTAGTGGTAATAGGAAGCTGGAAGAGTAGTAATTTCACAAACTAGAAAATACTTCATTTCAAATGAAATTTAATAAAGGTTTGCTAAAATCTTTTCCACCAGAGAAGTAAAAAGTGGTATAAACTACTGTAAACCCACTGTCTAACACTATCCCCTAAATGAGTTGCCAGTAACCTAAAAGATGTCAAAGGGTTAAGACATAAGTTTTCTGCCCACAGCTTTCAGTCATGTCATCCACACAAAGACAAATGACTAAATTAAAGAGAAGGACATGACAAGATCTCTCTTATGAAAATTAATGCTCACTGAAATGCACATCCCTGCCTAAATTAGCACTGCCCTGAAACCTCAAGAATCCCTTGAGCTTCCCATCATTTTGTATACTCATTGCACAAAAACTCAGACTAAGCACAATACATTACAAGGCCTTCACATGCAAAGGAGATGCATAAGGCTGCATTAATTTTCAGCTCTAGCAACAAATTGCTTACATTGCTTGAGTAGATTCAGCACGAGGTCATGATTAATGGGAGGGTGGCAACTAAAAAAGAAAAATCAGATGGAGATAAGGTTGTAAAAGATTCCTGACTTGACAGCAGGCGTGCTATGACTTGCACAATTTGAACTGTACAGATGCTCGGATACAGTGCTGCCTGCCGGGCACGGCTCACGCTCTCTCAGCCGCTGATTGACTGGAGAGTCATTGAACTGAGAAAAAACTTGACATTATGTCTGAGTGCATGACACAGATTGATAATAAGCCTGTCTGTTCGCATAGCCTTCATGCAATATGGATGTTTGAGTTTCATGAAAAAGGACACATTTTGCATTTATCCTGCTTTATATTCTGTGCTACTTGGGAAGTTGCAGTTAATCCTGAAAATGGCTACCATTTTCAAAAAGAAGTGAGCCTGACCACTTTCCTTCATTGCCGTTGTTGCAAAATTGTAGAGACAAAGGGAGTACTTACCGTGTTGCAACACTTTTATGATATAATTTCAGTTTGGGGCTATCAGCAAGAAGTACATTTAGAGCCATGCATGTCAGTAGCTGACCTGTTTTTGTTTGAAACGTTGCTTTTAAGCACTTCGATAAAAATGGAACCCCGCAAAGAAAAGGCAGGGCCTGCAATAATTCACTGAGACAAGTGCAAAGTGAAGACTGCCCCAGGGAAAAAACAGGGATTACTAGTTAATTCAGCTTTGTGTGCGTTAAATTGGTTGGAAGAGAGCAGTTGTGTGTATGATTGTGTGCAGACACAGTACACACAATCTTGAGCATGCCTGTGTATACATGCAGAAAGATTTCTCACTGTGTTCAAGTTTAAAACTTAAATTGAGGTCAAAAGAAGTTACATGTTCACGTTTGTGTTGATAAAAACTTTTTCCCTCCACACAAAGAGAAAGAAAAGCTTTATTTGTGCATCCCTCAAGCCAGGATTTTAAATACCTGGGACTAAGTGTGTGACTGGGGACCAGCTGAAGAGGTCAGCTGGGAAATCTGGGATATTAGCATCCCTTGTGTCGTCAGAGCTTCAACAATAGTTGCATTTTGATAATTTCATACAGTTTTCAACAATTTTTTTAAGAAGCTTCTGAGTCTTGCTATCAAGAAAAATAAAATTACACAATCACAAACATGCAAAAATTTAGTAACACTGCTATAGATGGATTTCTGAGCAATGTCATAACTAAAAAGTGCAATGAGAAGGAAAGAGAGTGCATAAACAATCAACATGTGGAAAATTCTCATTATCTTAACAGTACTATCTTAGGATAATAGCTGAAATTACTGAATTAACAATTATCTCTAGGGCCTGGTCAGATTGGACAGATGGGTTTGGCTAAAAATGAATAATGTAAGACTCAAAATTTTTCAAAAAGAAGAAGAACAACCACAAAAAAAAAAAAATTGACTTTTAAATGAATCCTGTACTCACTCTTTGTTATGAATGAAGGTTAAGGTTATTACTTTTTTACTAAAGTGAATAACCTGTCTCCTAGAAATGATCTTTCCATACAACTAAATGTATACAGCTAGAAACCTTGTTATTTGGCTTATTTGGAAAGTTGTAAATACATTGGTATGGAATGTATCATTAATATAGCAAATTTTGTCCCACAAAACAAATTACTTTTTCTACACACAGCGACAATAGCAATGCTCAACCTTTCAATGGCTATGTTTCAGGACTCACAGCACTTGGTTAAGGTTAGCCATAGACTGTACATAAAAGATGGATGTAGAAGATGGACCTCATTAGCTTTGGGCTCCACATTCTGAAATTTCAAGGCTGGTGTTTTGGCCACTAGCATGTTAGTTTACTGAAGCCAGAAGTGATCATATTAGGATGAGACAGTGGGTTGCTAAGTTATCAACTAATGCTAGCAAGCTTGGTCAGTCACACATAACTGCTATAAAATAATACAGTTGCTGAGTAGGGGAAAGGTATTAATTGGGCTTAAGACCTTTTTCTCTTCCACTCTATAAACAACAGAGATGAGTTGAACGGCTAGGGACCGGAATTTCCAGCATTCTCTGCCCTGACCAGTGACCGGTCAGCCCCATTATGTCAGATTATAGGCTGGACCATGTTGTCCATGAAACTACAAAGTTTGGCGAAGGAAACTGTGAGCGGACCACCATGAACACATTCGTAAAAACGAAACCTACTCAGATATTTGAATCACCCCCACCCAGGTGAACAGGGATATTTTAAAGAAGCTAATAAAGGCAAAGTGGATAAGGCATACTGGAAAATGTTGTAAGGAACAAACATTTGATTTGTTATATAAAACTTTTGCACCTGCTTTTGATAAAGTAAAATATGTCAGGTAAAGGTGGATGTACAGCAACTCATTTTCAGTTAAGTTTTTTCAGTGAGAGAAAATCATGTAACTTACTGCAGTTTCAGGCAAATTATAAAGTTTCTTTTTTATTAGAAAAATATTAATTTGCATTGAAGAAAAGTTAATTTTTGTTTGTATGTACTGTCAGGTTTAGTTCTTAAAAAAAAAAAAAATCAGAATTGGCAAAAATCGGTATGGGCAGATCACATTTTGAGAAAAATTAGATGTATTTGTCCAAGAAAACGGCAATTGGTTAATCTGTAACAAACAAGCTTTTTGATGTTATAAATTTGGGCATTTTAATGTGCAACAGCCTTAAGAGGCCACTAGAAGAACCGTAGTGTTTTGCTACTTAGATAGTGGCATCATTGTTCAGTCTGGGGAGCTGCTTCTTGAGGTTAGCAATATTATTTTAATGGGAGTGATTATATTTTTGCTTTTTTTAATCAAAGTGCTTTTCCATTTTGCAAACTTTGTATGCCCTCCATCCAATCCCTCTAATACAGTTCATAAATGTGGTGGTTCATTTATTCAAAGTACATTTTCATCTGAATGTAGTCCATCCAGCGATTGCTACAGTCAGTGAGACAAGGTTCTTTTTGTTTTTTTCTCCATACGACCACAATTTTAATTCAAGAACAATTTTCACGTAGTCTCTTGATTTTCATAACTCAACAGTAATTGGACAAACTTACTTGATGAAAAGGAAAAGTCAAGAACTCATGGACTTCAAAATGGAAACCAAACTGAACTGTTTAAAGTGTTACATCAGACAATCTAACTGGAAATCCATATCCTGTAAGCTAGGCACAAACTTTTAGAAAGGGTGGGGGATTCATACAAATCTACATTTAAACAATATTTTGAAATGTCCCTACTGAAAATGTCTATTGTTAGGCTACCATGACATTGTGGTAAGACATTGCTGACTGAAGAGCTTTGAGGCTAAAACAAAGAGCAAAATGTTTCCAGAACCCTTTTGATTTAAGGAACAAACTAATTCATAGGACAGCTCAACTTTGGTTAGCAGCTGATCTTCACTTCAATCCACATAAAAGAAAATCATTGTTTTGGCACGCTGCCTGTCATGCTTTCCTTTCGCTCCATAGCAGGGACACAGACTGGGATGGTAAGTGCGGCAAAAACACAGTCTTTTTATTAAATAATGAGTCAGGCAGCAGTTGGAAGGGGCCTGGGGACACACATAAGGAGGGAGAGACAGCTTGGGTTACTCAAATCAATCTGTTTATCCACAGTGCTAACCCAGTAACAGTAACAGTGGGACCGTCTTTAAGACAGGAAAGTTATTCTTTCCTCTAACACAACATTATCAATCTGTTCAGGCCACAACACCACTAAAAGCCCCGCAAACAAATTTGCAGTAGAGAACTATGAGACAAAATCAAATGATGGACATGATGCCGGATTTCATGAATAATTTGCGCTGCTGTATCAGCACCCAGAAGTATGAGCTCTTTCATATTCGTCCAGCAAATCTGTTCTCTTGAGAAAAGGAGCAGACCTACCATTAGCTTTCTTAGTCAATGAGAGAAACAACACCGAATCTCAGTGAACTTCATGTATCACTGAGTTTTTCTTCCATTGCTTAGGATGTACAGAGGCAGAATAAGTCAGTTTAAATAAGATAACATACCAACCTTTGTAACAGCAAAATACAACAAATAATAGACTTTAATACTAGCAAACTGTATCACTTACTGCTACACTATGTTTGTCTTATTTCCACTGTGCAAGACCAAGTGTAGAGTTTAACAGAGCAGGTTTATCTATGCTGAGGTAGGGGGATTTAATTATCACAAGACATTTGGCACAATTTGGATTTGAATGCAAAAGTCGCCAGTCAACAGAGACGGAGAATCAACTTGCCAATAAAGCAGGTGGTGGGGCTTAAGCCTAGCGTCATGAAATAACAAACCAATTTTGTGAAATTATTTTTTATCATGCAATGTAGTGCAATTTTTGGAAATGAGTGCCATTTAGCATGTAACAACACTCTAGCCTTAACTTAAATGGAATTACGTAATGTGCTACTTTTGTGCAATACGGACACGGACGGGATTTGAGCTTGAAAAGAGAGAGAAAAATATCATGTTAAAATTTTTAAATGAGGAAAAAATATATAATTTTAAGAGTTTTTACATAAGTAACCGGGCATGTGATTTACTATTGTTAGTTACATTTATTTTCAGTCATAGTGCATAGTAATGAAATTGTAGCTCTAATATCTTTCAAATTAGAGCTTCAAACTAAACAAGTAATTAACTAACTAAACACAGCAAATGTTAAGGAAATCTCTTTATGTTTTGTGTGTCTGAAAGAAAAAAATATCATCTGATGTATCAGAATATCATTTTTTTAATCACAAAATATTGGTAATATTTTGGTCTTAAAATTCCTATATCAGTTGGGCTCTATTAAACATCATTTTATGTTAAATCTAATGTAAATCCAGACAATTACATATAAGCTCAAAATTCTTGACTTGAGGATAAAAGTTGTCATTATTTTCTTTTATTTTTTGTTAGTGTTTTTCTACCAAGGTCATGCAGCATGCAATATACAAATTACAATAGATTTACGATTATTAATCAATTACAGTAATCAAATATATATATAACATTGCTTTTATAATGCTTAGTAATGATTAGTTTGGCTGTAATTTTGATTTATTTATGCCATTAGATACATATCAACTACAGTCTGGGACCCATTAAATTTTAAATACTACATTATGTGATTATGGTATATTGTAACAAAATTTTTCAGGACTCAGCAGACAATCCAGATATTTATTAACACTAATTATTAACAAAAATAGTAAAATGATCATAGGTTTGTTTAACAGTAAAAAGGTGCTGTTTTATTTAGTTATTAATTTACCTTTTATTAACAGTCATTATTATATATCTACTTCAATGGGTCAGTCATATTAATGATTTAAGTTTAAATCTCACTTGTACAAACTGCTTCCTAAACATCTAAAAGTCTAAACTGTGACTGGCACAGATGTGAGCAGGTTGAGACTACATGCTATGTAAGATTTATGAATGCTCATTAAATATTAAAAATGGAAACAATGCATTTTAAATGTACAAATTTTGGCACTTAAATCCAAACTGTCTGCGTGGAATAGTCCCTGTGCAGCATACCTAATAAAAGAGGCTTTGAACACACCATGATGATATGAAAGAGACTTCTATATCAAAGTTATGCTTTTCATAGAAAAAAATATTTTCATACAAAAGTATCGCTTTTATTCAGCAAATTGAAAGGGCATGCTCCATACGACAGTTCGGCGACTATCTTTTATAAAGCAAACATCAGCTTATGCCAGAGTGGCACAAGAAGAAGTGGCCATAACTTTGGCCATTTAAGAAACTGCCTGGCAGAGTTCCTCCGCAGGCAAGCTGCCTCTGCTTGGGGGTCAGTCACACTGTGACTGGGCTCAGAGATTGGCCAGCATAAGCAGAGCAGGGATTACTTTGCCCAAGCTGAGTCTCTCTGTGAGGTCCATTGGGAGGACTGTTAGATGGAGAGTGACCACAGTTCTGTTGAGACGGGACCATCTGTTCCTGTCAGTCTCCGCTTACTTATGTCCCTGCCCCCTTCCCCTAACTACATAGAGAAGGCAGTGAATAAGGAGATGGATGAGGATGGTAATGGGATCCTGCCTATACCTGACAGTGGTTATACTACCTCTGGAGAGAAGCCTCTGCTGCTACACTGTCACTGGGAGCTGACTTCAACTTTGGTTGTCACAGTCTGTATCACCATGCTGGCTGTTTCAATGGAAGTGCAACCTTGGGATGACAGCCAAACACGTGTTCGCTGTTCCTGCAGAAAGTTTTCTTTTTTTATGTCAAGGTTTTTCTGATCCCCCTCTGGAGTCGAGGGCTCCGTGTCAGGGTTTATGGCTGGTTGCACGTTTGGTCTCAAGTGGGTCACAGGAAAAGAACCTTACACAGGTGAAAGGCAAAGAGGTGCCTGGACATCTTAACAGGAAAAAAAAAAGAAGAAAAAAAAAGATTTAAAGATTTCACTTCGATGTTGTCGTGCCATGTTTTTTGGAGCCAGAAGTTACCATATTTGGACATAAGGATAGTAGATAATAAAATAGTGTAATTTCCACAGTACAGCTGCAATGAAAGTGAAAACCATCCATAGCAGAGAGAACTCTTTTTGTGCTAGGCAATAAACATGCTTTTCAATGCTGTAAATTTGTGTATTTTACTATGGGAGTCTATGGGAATTGTCTTGCTTTTTTGGAGCCGGCCTCAAGTAGTCATTAGAGGAACTGCAGTTTTTGGCATTTTCCACACTGGCCCAATTTGCCAGCCTTGGAGCTTGGTGATTGGTTTGGACTCAAAAATCCATTTTGATAATTGATGTGCAGAAGAATGATGAAGTCTCCACAGACATATAGACAGAGATTTTGACTTTTTAGTTCAGCAGAAGGAGGAGGTTGAGTATCATGAAATGGCAGATTAATAACAGCAATCTTGCTTAATGTATTTTTGCACTCATCATAATGCTTTTTTTTTGTTGTTGTTGCTGCGCTATTTACATTTAATGCTTTAGGTAGGCTGCCCTACTCCTCAGTCAGTTGGTTAAGATGCACTGAAGATATTTGAGGCTCTTCTCAGCACAGTAAAAGTTGACTTCGATGTTTCTGCGCTCCATCTCTCAGGAGTGAGAGGACAGGGAAGTCAAATTGTCTTGTAAATGCCATCATGCGTTACATGGAATGTGTTACTGTTTTATGACTCATGCACAACCTTTCTCTCAGAAAATGCCTGCTTTAATCCCCACATTTGGATGATTATTCCTCTTGCCCCTCAGTGTTACCATTAGAAACCATCAGGAATACTTTTAAAAACATCTCCATCTCAGGTTTTATTTTATATTCTTGTCTTTGGTCTCTATTGGCCTTGCAGCTTTTCTGGCCTGTCCTTTGCACACACGCTGTGAGCAGCCCTATAAATTACTGTGCTCCTATTTAGCACTGCAAAATGTGACAAGTGAGGGTAAAGCTTAATTTATACTTCCTTGCTGAATAGATGTAGAGTTTATAATGCAGCCTACGCAAGTGGCAAATGCCATTGGCAGCATTTATACCTGTGTGTGGTATGCCTGCATTTTCACTGCTAAAACACTAGTTGGCAGTGGGGTTTCTCTCTTCGGTGTGATCCATTCTCTTGGCAGAAGAAGGAGTGGAAACTGTGAAGGAGGCGATCGCAGTGGCTGGGGAGGCGCACTTCAGGTTCTGGCTCAAGTTATGGCATAGTGTTTCAGAAGGTTATGACACACCTACTGTACAGCATAGATTTAACACAAAAGTATAAATTCCACTAAGATTACCAGCATCTCAGTACAGACTGGTGGTGTCAGTGTGATGTCTGTGAAACAATGGGTGGTAATAAAGAGCTCGCTATGATTTACTTTATTCCTTAAGTCCATAATTACGAGATATGATCTTTTAAACAGTTAAACTCATGGGCTTTAGTGTACTTGTTGCTGCTGGCAATGATTTTCACATGAATTTAACAGTTATGAATCTGTATAATATCACATATGAGCACAGGCTCCTCTCTGCTACCTCGCCTAGGAGTTGATTTTGGATACAGTGGTTTAGTGCAGCCCATTCTTTTTTTATTTGCTTTGCAATGTGATCCGTGTCTGGATTATGGATTCAAACCTGCAAAGAAAAAGCTCTCCGCCTGTATTCACTTAGAATATTGGAATATTAAAAGAAAATCAGCACTTATTTTTTTACTGGAACATTTTTTTTCCCCCTTCGTGTTATTTCCTCTTCTTTTTAGCAGTTACATCATAAATAAAAATAAATATCAAAATACATTGCAAAAACAGTGGTAGTAAAACTTGTTTTCGTTTTTTTTCCCCCCCAATAAAACCAAGAATTTGACAACATAGCTTCTCAGTGTGTGAGAAAAAATGTGATCAGTAGGGAGACAGCAGCAAAGTCCCAAAAGTCAAAGAAACTTAGGGTGTAAATAAAACTCAGCATGACAGCAGACAAAACATTGCCTATGGAGTTTCATCTCTGCTCTTAGATGCACACATAACCCTGAGGACATGACTTCTTCTCTGTCACCCAGGGTCCGACAAGACAGTGGCAGTCACATGGGTGAGACTTGAGAGTTTTTATGTGAACTTGTCAAGGGGGTGACAGTGAATGTGTCTGCTCTCACTGATTCTGTTTTTTCCTTTCCTTGTGGAAGCAGCAACATTTTTTTTGTTTGCTTTAAAGCTGTATTTGACTGTAGACTGTACACAATTAGAGCATGTAGGGATGGTTTCTATGCTGTGCATTTTGGAGCCTCAACATTACTCTTGCAGCAGCCTTGGTGTTACTTTGTTGGAGCCAAAGGTTAACATATTTTGACCATAGAGTGTTCTCACCAGCAGGCTTGGTCAGCAAGCTGCATCTTTATTCTTGTTCACCACAGCGTTCAGCGTATTGAGTTTAATTCTTTGTTTTAGTTTCTGGTTATTTTCTTGTTTATTCTGCCTTAGTTTTGTATAGTTTACTGTTGTCTTCTCAGTCTTCCTTCTCATGCCCCACTATGTCAGGTTTGTATATGAGTCTGTCATCTGTTATTGTCTCTCATTTTATTTTGATAGTCTCTTGTCTTGTGTGCCTTCCCTTATCTTGTTATCCCTGATTTGCTCCCATTGTGCTTCCCACCTATGTTTCCCTAGCCTCATATCCTTGTGTATTTATTGCCTTTTGTTGTGCCATCTCACTTTTCTGTGTGCTCCCCTTCTTGGTTGCCAGCATTTAGCTTTCCTGGCCCCGTTTCCATGTGTATGTTTTTGAACTTTGTTTTGTCGGACAGCAGTAAAGCTGAACTCTGAGTTTGTACTGTTTCCTGAGTCTTGCGTTTGCATCCAAAACCTGCCTAACCTGCCTACCACACAGTGAACTGAGACAGAATTACCAGGATGGACCCAGCAGACACGGTATGCAGTGTTTTTAAGGAGTCTTTTCACTGTACTGTTGGGCTCTGTGGTCAGTGGTTTGTTTCCTTCACCAACAAGAAGAGACAGTCTGTTCAAGCCAAGCTTAATCAGGTAGTGTCGGATAATCCGAGCTATGTGGATCATCTCCCTGATTTGTTCAGACTTTATTGTCTCCACATCCTAGTGAGCTCTACCCTGCTGCTCCACCCTGAAGACTCCTCTTCATCACTGCTGCAGACAGCCTGCTCATCACTGCCACCACATCCAGCTTCCCATAAAAGGAAACGTGGACCCTGACGGTGAAACCTTCTGACGCTGGGCTTTCCAAGCCAGCTTTTGCAGCAAATAAGAGGTTCCACACACATTCCCTTGTGTTCTTCCTTACCTGAACTGATTTTTCCTGACACTGAGTGTTTGAACTATTTAAGCCTGAACTGGCTGTTTTAGAGACTGAGCAGAGGTGGCAAAAGTACTGACATTCTGTACTTAAGTAGAAGTACAAGTACTTATGTTAAAAAATACTTTAGTAAAAGTCGAAGTACTGGTTCAACTTCTCTACTTAAGTAAAAGTAAAAAAGTACAGGCTCTGAAATGTACTCAAAGTAAGAAAGTAAAAGTAGTTATTTGGAGGATGTTTCTACCTGCTATTTTTGTGTAAAACTAACCGAACCTCATTATATATTATTGTAATAATATAAAATAATATTACATGAGAATACAAATGTTATTCCAATCTAAATTTTAATCCTAATGAATGCACTTAGCTTGAATCTGTTATGTAGGACACAAACTGTGAAAGGGAATTTAAACACAGCTCTGGTTTCTGTGTCCTCCATAGTAGAGGGTGACTGTGCCTCCACCTAAACACCAACATGAGGATACTCAGGGGTTACAGTGGGATTCAGTAGGTGGAGGAACCCTAAGATCAGCTGTAGTGGCTCTGCATGGGGAGAAGAATCACAGCTTTCTATTGTGAGCTGCAGTAAATGATGTTGGTGTGCAGGCTGTGATCAGCTGACCTGCTGCTGCTGCTCTGAGGTTTACTGCTCTGTGTGGATGAACTGAACTCACAAAGATGTAACCCAGTATTTCACAGCTATCTGAGCTGATCTCCATCCCCTACACTGACAGCATACAGGCTGTAGAAATGTTGGATTCAGTGAATGAATCTCAGCATCAGCAGCTTTGATTCAAACTCATCTCTGCTGCACTGATGTAACCTGTAACTCTGACCATGAACACAAACACTGTGCTCCAGTCCAACACAGAGCTTTACTGTAAATACAGTACAACAAGCTAACCTGTTTATCACACACTAAACTGCAGTATTTTCGTACAATATTTGAATTACACAAAGTCAGCATACCTCAGTTTGTTTTGCACTCCTTACCTTTAATTCTAACCTCTTCTTCCTCTCCTGTCCTCTTTCTCCATCTCTGAGTGAACTTCTCTCTCTTTGCTCTCCCTGTAAATGCAGCAGCTCTTCTTTTAGCTAGCAGACACACTGTGTGACAAACTGCACACACTTTGTGTGTTTGCTGATATTTGTTGAGCATTTAGAAACGTTGCATTTACCTGCCACACGTTACTCCCTTCATGCTCGCTCCTCTTCAGTAGCGCTAGCTAAGCTGTTTATGTGCCGCAGCGCAACTTACGGACTCGGTCCGGCCCGATTATAGCGCTATAAATGATACATTAATTATATGGGTTTGCGTATTTAATCCCTTTGTACGAGATAAGCCCCGATGATGGAGGATACGCCAGTACGATTGTCTCTTATATGTTATTATTCCTCCATTTAGGCTCAGATCGTTTTATGTTTGAAGGCGCACTGACCGGAAATGCAAACTTCTCTCTGACGTGTTAAAAAGTAACGAGACTGTTTGAAAATGTAAGAAGTAGAAAGTACACATACTTGTGTAAAAATGTAGGGAGTAAAAGTAAAAAGTAGTCAGAAAAATAAATACTTAAGTAAAGTACAGATACCTGAAAAATCTACTTAAGTACAGTAACGAAGTATTTGTACTTCGTTACTTCCCACCTCTGAGACTGAGTAAATATCAAGCCAATTGTTTTTCCATTTCTCAGCCAGCCAATCTAAATTCTGTGTTTTCTTTTCATGTGTCTCTAAATTTAAGGACTGGATTTTTTTTTATTTTTTTTTTCCAGGTGGTAAATATGTTCTAGTAAAATTTCCAACTTCAGCCATGAAAATAAATGTCTTTGGGGACTGCCTAGGCAATCTGAAAATCCATTAGAGGAACTATAGTGTTTGGCACTTCCAACTTGGCTTTATTTTTCAGCCCTGAAGGTAGCTGCCTGTATGAGACACAATTATCAAGGAAAAAAAAGAAAGGTATCTAAAACTCATGCCTGAAAGAATGAAACACGAAGCCTTTCTCTAACAAGCCAGTGTTGCACCACACTCTGATATCAAAACATCCAGAGTCTGCAAGCATGCATGTTTCCCAGCACAGCTACATATAAAGACCTGATATGAACAAATTAATTGATTAACAGATTGATTGACTGACTTGCAGACAAGCTACTGACCCCCAATCGTCTAATCCTCAGTCACTGGATCTCCTATCATCTGAGAGCCCATGTGTACAGTCATAACAGCTGACTCTAACAAATACTCTTGTTGTCTTGGCAAAAAAGTATCTGAAATGAGGACAAACATTTTTCAGGCTTTGTTCATCCTCAATCCAGTGCAATCCACTCTTTCAAACAAAAAATGCTTTGCAAGTTTTCAAGACTTTCACAGATTTTTTTTTCCCTTTTACAAACGCCTAAATGCCCCTGAGCAGATGTGCCCATCTGTGATTTGTTTCATTTCTCACACATTGAAACATGGGAGAACAGCTTGCTGAGGCTGAAGACATATCCAGGGTACACACAGCGTGTTAACACAGTTAAATGAAAAGGTTGTATAAGGTGTGTGAATGTGATACTTTTAAACTCATGTAAGAAGAAGCTAAAGGAATGCCTCTAGATAGACAGTCACTATTAGTCGCTCATATTAAAGATTTGCATCATTCTGGATTAAATTTACAGTAAAAATCTTGAACCACCCCTCACTTCTTTATATTTTGCATACAGGTGTAAATAGACTGTTTTTTTGGTATTCACACTGCCTTTGCTCACTGTAAATGTCAGATTCTTATTTATTTTATTTACATTTCTTATTTTCTATCTTGCATTATTTATTATTTCAGCACCTGGAGGATAGCTCCAGCAAAATTTCATTGTACTGTGCAATGACAATAAAGTTATCTCGTCTCATCTCATCTTTTGCTAGGAGAATAAGACTTAGGTGCAGCGAAACGTGTACTGAAATGTGCAAACATTCATAGCAGTAAAGTATAGCCTTCAGCGTGTTTTACAGATGGCTGCAGACTCTCACTCTTGTTCCTCTCACCCGACATCTTCATTCATATTGATCATGATTTAAACCAAAAATATAAAATTTTGATTCCTCATTCCATCAGACCCACACCCTCTGATTTTCAGACCAGTTCTTAAGCAATTTGGCATACCTCAGCCTTTTCTCCCTGTTTCCCTTCCTTAGGAATGGCTTCCTCACAGCCACCCTTACACTGAGAATATTTCTGATAAAGCATCAGCAGAGAGCAGAAATGATGCATCTCTCAGGTCCTGTGTCATGTGCTTCCTGGATTTTCACCCATTTTTTTTAAGGACATGACTTTAAGATGCTGTTAATCTGCTGTAGCTAGTTTTTTAGGCCTGCTATTTCCACGCCCTCCACTTGTTCAGTTTTTCACTGCACACCATGTCGAGATACGCCAAGTTTCTTAATTACCAGAAAGTCTTGCTCCTTGGAAGCAACATATTTATGGGTCGGCTGTGGCTCAGGTGGAAGAGCAAATCATCTACCAAGGGAGGTTAATAGATTGGAATAGCTGGGGAATCAATCTATTCCGATACTGAAATTCAAGTTGCCCCCAATGCATCTGTTAGAAAGAGTGTGTGTGGTAGTGTTAGACAAAGCACTTATATAAATGTGTGTGACTGGGTAAATGAGGCTTGTAGTTAAAAAAAAAGTGCTCAGTTAGAGAAAAAAATTGCCGTTTAAGTACCAGTCCATTTACTAAAATAAAGAAATCAGGGTACACTCAAGACCTTTGTACAGTACTGTAATTTAAATACAAAATGATGCATGCCAAAACTGTACTATGAGCTGGAAGGAAATCCCATAATGTATCTATCACTTTTAGATGTTGCCCAAGATACAGGCAAGGTTTGGCCAGACATTAACTCAGGTAATTAAAAAAAAAAAGAACAACAGAAGCAGTTCCTTTATAACAATAAAGAAAATACCATGTAGCTTACACTTTATACCATCCATAGACAGCATAAAAGATGGAGGAAGCCAACATGGCATCACCCACTGGTTGGTCTACTGTTTTGAAGCCTCAAGATGAACATTTTTGCCATCAAATTCTTGGCGTTTTGAAACCAGATGTGATGATGAGGGGCAAATCTGACTGTGACAGCATGTTCACTGGTTACCGAACCGTCAGGCTCAAGTCATTAGCTAGTGAGCACTTCCAGGACAATCCTTATATCTGACACAATATAAATTTGTTTTATACAGTAAGACCTGAAATGAGCAACTGAGACTATAAAACTCATTAGGAAAGAGTTTAGAGGTCAGGGCAGAGACTACTAGAGGACTGGATGTCTTATCCCCCTGTTGACCTTTAAATAAACTGCAGGTTTCAGGCACTTCTGTGCCAGCTTTACTTTTCAGACCCAGAAGTTACATCTATATTTTTGGATGGCCTATGACCCCCTCAGACAGTTTCAATATCCCCAAAAGTAACAATGTAACTCTATATGAATGACTGAAGTGCTCATTTTCTCAAATTTCAACTGCAGAGAGCAACTGTGAATATGGGAACAACTTTAAACAAGGACCTTGGCTTTTTGCCCCGTAGCCTAATGCATTTAGATGGTCATTATGGCAGGGCCCTAAAAATAAAACCCTGGAGCTGTACCACATTCTTTCATTTAGAGTTCAAAAGTATGCCTTTATGAACTTTTTTATAGTTAAAAAAAAATCATGTTGCACCATGTACAAATCAGTTCTCACTGGGTGGTGATCAGAACTTGTTACTTTCGTGATCTCGCTGGACGTGTTCACGCCTGCTACAAGACCTCCTGAACCACTTAATTAGTGAACTAAATTTGAAATCCTCTCATGTAATCAAACACATAAAACTTGCAAAATTTCCTTTTTGAAATGCTGTGATGTGAAGCTTTTCCACCCCAATAATCTGCATGATTGGGACCTTGCATTTATTTATTGAGCCTTTTAGCAGCAAAGTGATATAATTTTCTACCTTTGTAAGACAAGTGTAAGGCAGCAGATTCCCACCTTTAAACACTTTATAGATTCCAGGTCTGGGGGAAGTGTTTTTGAAGCCCCTGCAGCTCTGCGGATTTAAACTGCGCAGAAGACCAACAAGCCTCTGAGAATGCTCGGCTGAGTTGGCAGGAGCAAGAGACAGGGGAATCATCTAAGAGGAAGGGAGCCCTGGGGTATTGAGGAGAAAGAGGCGAGCGAATACGTTTCCTCTGCAAAAACCAATTAGCAAATGACTCCCCGCACCCCGCTCTTGGAAGCTGAAAAGAGAGAACAGAGAGATATAAAGGGAATGAGAAATGGTAAAACAGCAATACCATATGTGTGTGTGTGTGTGTGTGTGTGTGTGTGTGTGTGTGTGTGTGTGTGTGTGTGTGTGTGTGTGTTTTGTGTAAGTGGGTGGTGATAGACAGATTTTAAGTATACTGTGCATGCTGTCTGGTTTATAAATGCTTCACCTCGAGCCTTCGAGAGCATCTACCACCCATAAGACATTGAAATGTGTCCATAAGGTTTAAAATAAATCTGCTCCAGACTGGTACAAAGAAAAGAAAACATGTTTTTGCTTTGACAGCTGCATTTATTATTAACATTTAATTAACTTTATTCTTTCATTAAAAAAAACAAAACAAAAAACACGTGGTCCTGTGTCAGTAGACACCTAGGTTAGATTGATGCCTCTAATCTGACTGTAATTGTGGGTAGACGAAGGAACGATTAATTCTCACAAACCATCAGACCAACCTGCTGACATACTGAGACATTTTGATGCTAATCCATCTCATGGATGTTGGAATATTTCACAAGATTGAACTCCAACACAGGTTCACACCAGTAAATATTTATGCAATATAATCTATTGATATTTGTTAAAGGACAAAGTTATTCCTCCTCCATTTCTTCTATGTTTACATGCACACAAACAACCAGTCCCACAAAGTCTGAGGGCAGTTTGTGAAATAGCCAGAGCTTCATATCTCTTTGCTCATGTTCACATCTATAAATTCCAGTGCTTTCATTCTGATGGAGCAACAAAGTCTGCATTGGGGTGTGTAGGAGGATGTGGCACAGCCACAAGTCTCTAATCATTGTTTAAATCCCACACTGGACCAGCTGGGTTGGTAGCTTTTATACTTTTATGCTTAACCTCGTATTTTTATTTAGATTTTGAAAAAGCTAATGGTGAGAATCAAAAACCAACAGTCATGCATCTCCCCAGAGCAGCATATTTTAGCATAAAACACGGTTCCATATGGGAGAAGATATTTCTAATATGGTCAGTCTGTGAGCAGAGAAGCCCAGCACAAATCTTGTGGTTTAGATGGGCAGCCAATCAGAAGAGGGTGCCAAATTGGCTTGTTTCAAACTAGAGATGTCATGATATTAACCATTTTTCAGTATTAACATTAGATATTTAAAAGTGAAATACTGATATTGTGTTGACAATGCAAACAAAATATTGTAAAAAAAATGTAATTACTTAATTAATGTTTTTTTAATTCAATTCAATTCAGTTCTGTTCAATTAAATTCTATTTGTACAGCATTAAATCACAACAACAGTCACCTCAAGGCCCTTTATGTTATAAGGTAAAGACCCTACAATAATACAAAGAAAACCCAACCTGTCTGCCATGACAGGTTGGGGTGGGGGGAGGGAGACAGGACAAAACATCCACTGTGGGAGAAAGCCAGAGATTAATAGTAACTAATGATTAAAACCAGAGTGGTGTATAAACACATAGATAGTGAAAAGAGGTGAGCAAAGAAGAAACACTCAGTGCATCATGGGAAGCCCCCGAGCAGCCTAGGCCTGAAGGAGGGGCCTGAAAGCTGAAGGCTTTGCTTCCCATTCTACTTTTAAATACCTTGGGAACCACAAGAAAGCCAGCGGTCTGAGAGCAAAGTGCTCTATTGGGGGGATATGGTGCTATAAGGTCTTTAAGATACAGTATCTTGTATGTGAAGAGAAGGATTTGAAATCAGATTCTGGATTTAGCAGGGAGCCAATGAAGAGAAGCCAATATGTGAGAAATATGTTTTTTTTTTTTTCTAGTTGCTGTCAGTTCCCCTGCTGCAGCAATGTGGATCAACTGCAGGGTTTTCAAGGAGTTAAGCACAAACTGATAGTAAAGAATTACTATAGTCTAGCCTAGAAGGAATGAAGGAACTAGTTTTTTAGCATCACTCTGAGGATGTTTCTAATTTTAGAAATATAGTGCAAATGCAAGAAAGCGGTCCTACGTATTTGTTTAGTATGTGCATTGAAGGGCATGACTCCAACATTCCTCACAGTGTTACTGAAGGCCAAGGTAATGCCATTCAGAGTAAATATTTGATTAGATACCATGTTTCTAAGATCTGTAGAGTACAATAACTTCAGTTTAATCTGAATTTAGAAGCAGAAAATTTGAGATAATCCAGGCTTTTAAGCCTTTAGGACATTCTTGCAGTTTAACTAATTGGTGTGCGTCATCTGGCATGATGGATAGAAGTTGGGTATCATCTGTATAGCAATGAAGATATTTGCTATGCCTTCTAATAATACTGCCTAAGGAAAGCATGTACAGTATAATTACAGTAAATGGAATTGGTCCACAGAATCCTGTCGAACCTCGTAATTAACCTCAGTATGTGAAGAAGCCTCCCCATGTACATGAACAATTTGGAGTCTACTAGATATGATTTAAACCACTACGGCATATTCAGGACATCTTATTATTTATCACTGAAGAAAATAAGAACAACCCCAGGTTTCTTTTCAGCACTGTAGCCAGGCTAACAAAGAGTCAGAGCTCTGTTGAGCCGAGTATTCCTTTATTGCTAACTAGGAAGGCCTTCATGAATTTCTTCACAATAAAATTTTAACTATTAGAGAAAAATGTATTCATAACCATTTCAAATACATATCATTATGTACAGCTGCTTTCACTGCTGCTGATAGTTATTTAGATTCTCTCAGATTGATCGTTCTGAGTTAACTTCAATAATTATTTCCTCAAAACCATCAATGTGTCTCTTAGACCCCATTCCTACAACACTGCTCAAAGAGGTCCTTCCATTAATTAATGCTTCAGTCTTAAATATGATCAATCTATTTTCATTTATAGGCTATGTACCACAGGCCTTTAAGGTGGCGGTAATTAAACCATTACTTAAAAAGCCATCACTTGCCCCAGTTGCTAATTATAGGGCAACCTCCAACCTTCCTTTTATCTCAAAAATTCTTGAAATTGTAGTTGTAAAACAGCTAGCTGATCATCTGCAGAGAAACGGTTTATTTGAAGTGTTTCAGTCAGGTTTCAGAGTTCCTCACAGTAGAGACACATCATGAGCGAGGTTACAAATGATCTCTTATGGCCTCTGACAGTGGACTCATCTCTGTGCTTGTCCTGCTAGACCTCAGTGCAACATTCGATATTGCTGACCATAACATTTTATTGCAGAGATTACAGCATGCTGTAGTGGTTTGAGTTATACTTATCTAATAGACTCCAATTTGTTCATGTAAATGGGGAGTCTTCTTCACACTAAGCTTAATTATGGCGTTCCACAGGGATCCATGCTAGGACTAATCCTTTTTGCATTTTACATGCTTCCCTTAGGCAGTATTATTAAAAAGCATTGCATGCATTTTCATTGCTATGATGATACCCAGATGATACACAGTTCTATCTATCCATGAAGCCAGATTGAAAAACACCAATTAGTTAAACTGCAGGAATGTTTTAAAGACATAAAGAGCAGGATTACCTCTAATTTTCTGCTACTGAATTTAGATAAAACTGAAGTTATTGCACTTGGCCCTACAAATCCAAACCCAGACTCATTCATCTGATTGCCAGATGGAGAAGCGTGGTTTGTCATTCCCACTGCTCTCAAGTCCAGTGGCACTGTGCTTTACACCACTGCATGTGATACTTTGAGCTTGGATGCAGCTGCTCGGCCGTGGAAATCCATTCCGTGAAGCTCTCTACACACTGTTCTTGAGCTAATCTGAAGGTCACATGAAGTTTGGAGGTCTGTTGTGACTGATTCTGCAGAAGGTTGGCAACCTCAGTGCACTATGCGGCTCAGCATCCCCTGACCCCACTCTGTCATTTTATGTGGCCTAACAATTCGTGGCTGAGTTGCTGTCATTCCCAATCACTTTCACTTTGTTATAACACCACTAAAAGTTGACTGTGGAATATTTAGTGGTGAGGAAATTTCAAGACTTTCACGACCGATTCTTTCTCAAATGTTTGTAGAAGCAGTCTGCATGCCTTGGTGCTTGATTTTATACACCTGTAGCCATGGAAGAAGTTGTAAAACCTGAATTCAAGGATATGGATGAGTGAGTGAATACTTTTGGCAATATAGTGTATCCATTTAAATTAACAATTGTTGAGACATTCTGCTATAAGTCAACAATATCACCCTGGTGTTTTAGCAATTAATTGCTTTAGTCTAAATTAGTTTACCAAGTAACCAACAGACACTACAGCCTAAAAATGGTAAAGGACACACATGAAATTTCACTGAAGCCATGATGGAATTTCCCTCAAGACCTATCAGATGGTCGTACTTGCCTAGTCTTTACCTGACATACCCTGGTGATTCCACTGCTTCACTGAGCTGAGCTCTTCCTGCAGGCTTTCAGAGTGAGTCTGTCAAGTGAAACTGTCTCTGGGATGGATAGCACGGCTGTGCAGTTTGCCTCGAAATCAGATGACTGACAAGCATAGCAGCAATCAAAAATGGATAGGAAGCGGCTCTGAGTCTAAAGCTCGACGAAGAACAGACGCTGTATCCTGTGAAGTAGTCGGGCTTTAGATGTGAGGCACAGGCGGTGAGCATTCCCACACATGCTGCATTCAAACACACACACAGCCATCTATCATCCATATAACATATGGTGTTGGACTCAGCTGTCTCTAGGCCTTTGGATAATTTACGCAACAGGTACTGTCACTGAAGCCATCTGATTGGTCAAAGATGTATTCCAGGCCTGCTGATAATTCCCAGAGCTGAGCTGTCCATGCTTTATTGATTGCTACACCAACTGTTGCTGCAGCAAGGGAGCTAGTTAGTGAGCATTCTTGCTCTCTCCTGTTCCTTTTACTATAAAGGAAACACGACACAGGCATTGTAAGTATTTTATTAACGACTGCGAACCTCACATTACAAACATATTTTAACATAGTCACTCCTCTCTCCTGCGTGACTGTGATAACAGTTGGGCCAGGTTTACATACATGAAAAGGTGCAGCGGATATTTCGCAGTGCCTTTCATGCAAGCGTGCATTTGCAATCTGTGTGAAATTAATGTCTGATTTACTAAGGCAGCAGCTAGTGTAATTACGCAGTCAGCGACCGGGACTGCCTACTAATCGTATTTTGGGAGTGAAGGAGAGCCTAATGCACACTTGGGCTTGGAATTTCTCAAGGGTGGAGCCATTAACAAGCTCAGGAAAGAATGGGAAGTTCAGTGATGCTGAAATTTACTAAGTAAGTAGATAGTAGCATTTTTTACATGGCTGCAATTCAAAAATGAAGAACACAACAAAAGAAGAGCTTGTTGTATAGCAGAGGTATTAAGCTCATTTTAGTTCTTGTACTGCATCCATCCAAATTTATTCTCATTAAATCTTATATTTTAAGAAAAGGAAAAACTCTATATTTACACTTTTAAGTATATTAAAACAGTGTTAGTGTAAGGACATTCTCCTGAGAGAAAAGACAAAATTGTTTCCCTTCAGAAAACAGATGAAAAGCCTAAAATATCTTTAGAAAAATATATTTCGATAGCATATCAGTTTATGTCTACAGTCTGCTGCCATTACATGGACATTGCTATTTACAGATCACAGGCACAAATCCTTCACTCAAACAACTTCTCACAATCTTGAAATACTTTTAAATGGGTTGGCACTTATTTAGTACTTTTCTCCTCTTATGGAGCACGCATAGAGCTTTTTACTACAAGCTGTTGTCACACATTGACACACACCAATGGATGCATCTGGGCAGTTCAGCTTCACTGTCTTCTTTGCACGTAGAGTGGAGCAGCCAGGGCTCGAACTACTGACCCGCTTCCTTTCATGAGCCTTTCTTTCAGTGGACTGCAGTGATTAACTGTGATATCCATCCATTTCCTTAACCACTTTTCCAATCCAGGGTTGTGGGAGGGCTGGAGCCTGTCCTAGCTGTGACAGGGTGACAGAGATTAGCTGTCTTATTGAAAAGTTAGTTGAAAAGTTCACCTTGCTCAGAGGTGTTACGATGGGTGAAACTATCCACAGAGGGCAAAACCATGTTTTGTATCAGGCTATAAACATGCTTTTTAATGCTGTAAAATCAGGCACTTTACCATGTGAGTCTGAGGGAATTGACTCCCCTTTTGCATCCTCAGCTGGCACCTAGAAGCACTGCGGTTTTTGCCACGTCTGCGTTGGCTTCATTTTCAGATCTTGTTGGTTTTGGCCAAGGGACTAGCTCCAAAGACACACATCAGTCTGGCGACACTTTATGTAGATTCTGAGTTAGAGGCATTCACACAGTAGCTTTGCACCACTGGCTCATCAGCCAAGCACATAAACCAAATGTGTGAACCTGTAGATCCTCTCGTGCCGAGCAGGATTGCCATAGCAACAAGACATCATCAGTAGGGTCGAACTAACCTGTCTGACAACAGACTAAACCCAGATTATGTTTCCTGTCAGTGCTTGGTAAATTCTGCTTCACTATGATAGGAAGAGCTGCCACAGCAGGATAAAAAAAAATAACGTTCTAAATATTTTCACTCCATCTGGGATCAACAAACATGGAACAGCGGTGCATTTTTTTGTAATACAGGCGTAATTAATGTAATTTTCACACTTTGCAAATCCATTCTGTGGACCAAACTGGACCCTTCGGACCCCATTCACAACTGCTTTACAGTAAATTAAAAACAAGGCCACTGCAGGAAACAAAAAGGAGATGAGTAGTTTCCTATGCCACCCATATAATTTATCACACTGACAGTTATTTTAACTAGTTACTACATTACTTGTTTCCAAAAAGCTGCTATTTTTGGTCTTTGAACTAATTTAGTGCAGTTTTCCTCTGCGAACTACTTTTTTTTTTTTGGTGTCTGGCCCTGGCAAATTGCATGAATAGTAATGAATCCAAATCAGAATCAGACACACTTGCTGGATGTCTTCCTGCTTAACTTCCTCGCTCCCATGAGTAAAAAAGAAAAAAAAAAAAGAGAGATTATTAAAGGAACTGGTTTAAAGAGTGATTTAATTCCAAATTCACAAGTAAGTGTAATAAAATGACTTCACGTGTAATTTGTTGAATTTATCTTATGGTGTTGGTTCCAATAAAAGTTATTTTCTTTTATCTAGAGCAGTGACTTCCAAATGGTGTGCTGTGGGATTTTGGGAGAATCAGACTTTATTACTGCAACACAGAATGGCTCAAAATGTTATAAGCGAGTTGTTAGTGGAACCAATCGTGGTCATGTGGCACAAACCACAACTAACCGCCACAGAGTATATCACCTAAAGAAAAGAGAAGAATGGCAAAAGCTACAGTATCTGAATTGTGGCTTAAGCTAGATTGCCAAAAGCCATCAGCCTCACAGATATCAGCTGATGGTAAAAGTTGGCTAATGTAAAGGAAGCTAAAGAGGCACCTTTGTTCAGACTGGTGGCCTTCTGAGGTAGGCAAAATACCTCTGAGATGAGATCTCAGAGGTAGTAAGACAGTCGGACTGTGTGAAAGTCTTTGATAAGGCAATGGAGGCAAAGTACAGTGTAGATTTGTGGATTTGCAGTGCTCTTGCATAAAACCTGCTGGTCTGGAACCACAGGCAGTATAAAGATGGTCATAGCCACTGTGACATCACCCACTAGTTTCATTTTGAACCCTCAGCATTAGCAGTAATTTGCATGTATCGATGTCTGTGCAGTGCACCCCAAATGAAAAGCAACTGACTTTTAAAATACTAGAATTCCGCTCACAAATACTGACGCGCTGTGCTTCACAGCAAGGCAAATGGCACCAACAGCACAAGCAAAGTCGAAAAGGTATAGTTCAGGGACTTCAATTAGCCTTTGGAAACAGCTGTTGGTTACAGCTGCTTGTCACACCAGTCAGTCAAAGCATCCACTCTCCTAACTCCAGTAACCTGCTTGAACCGTTAAAAAAAAAATAAAAAAAAAAAAGCGCCCTCCTCAGCGGTGTTATGAAGCGGGAAACTATCTACACAAGCCAAAACCGTTATTTGTTACATGCCCATCCTTCCTGGCTTCTGTCCTTCTGTTCTCAGGAAGAAAAAAAAGCATTACTGAAAAATCTGTGATATTTTGTGGTGCAATAGGCCCTCAAATTATGAAACAACATTATGTTCAAACCCCTCCCCCCCAAACCCCACCCTGACCGAAGACTAACGTCACAGCTGGAGGATAATATGCTTCAAGTCGTGCGAGAAAATGCAAGCCATTTGCAACGGTTCTACACATTCCTGTTGACTGTCAGGTGTAATATGTCTGCGTTGGAGGGGATGCTAAAATGCTCTCTAAGTCATTAGTGATTACAGTCTACTACAGGCAAACTGCTCCTTCACACAGCAGAGCAGGTTGCTTTGATATCATGGTGCAGTGTCTGCGTTACCACTCAAGCAGTACAGATGCCAGCTTTGAGTCATATGGAGCTGTGCCTGTTATTAGCAGCTATAGCTCTCTACATTAACACTGCTAGCATCAAACCCATTAAAATAAACAAGGTTCACCGGATGAAATTCCTTCTACCTGCTCTTGCCAAGAAACACTCGCTAATATTTTAGAGTATGCCAAGTACTTGGATACAGGGATGAAAGTCTGGAGGGACTGAGCTGTTGGTTTTACTAATGAACAAATGTTCCTCACCGAAAACTGGTAAGGGGAAAGTTACCTGGCAAGGGTGTATAAGAGGGCTGCTGGTTAGATTCTGAACTTTAATCAGATGAACTCCTGTTAAATGATGGAGTACATGGCAGATCAAAAACAACCTGCAGGCACTCGTGTCCTGTAATATGCACAACCTGTGCTAAAGGAACAGGCCTGGAGCAGGAAGGCTGAAGTACGGCAAGTTATAGAGTCTGATATATTCGTTTGACTGAAGTTGAAAAAGTATTTCTTTAAATATACATCTCATTTCCCCTTTCATTTTCAAACATAAAAACTGGATTGCATGAGTAAAACTGGATAAAATACTATTAAGATATTCAACAACCTTTCTCCTGATTGTGTTTGAGCTGCTGTTTCTAGGATTACAATTGGTCAGAGTTGGCTGCAAAAACTCCTTGGTCAAGGTCAGTTGAGGTTTGACCTAAATGTCTTTTGTGAGGAAGCCTAGATGTATTCTAGAGTCACATATTAATCCACTCCATAATAGCTGGCTGACTGACATGACCCAGTGAGCAATGCTGTGCATTCTCTCTTGAGTTTGCTGTTGCATAGCTAAGCTCTTTACAGGTACATTTGGGGATTTGTGGGACAATAAAAAAAGAGTGAAATGCCAGAGATGTATGGAAAAGTGAGGTACTTTAGACCCAATGATGTGGCGAGGTACCACAGACTGCATTTAAGAAATGCAAGTAGCCACTGTGATGACATAGTGCTTTGAAATCTCCCAATCTGAAGATAAATGGCTGTCACCATATTGTAAGAATATTATCAGCTGATAATGGCAAGCTTGGTTAGCAAGCTGTATCTTACAATTTCACTTACCAAAACCAGAGCAGAGATGTCTTGGATGGGTTATTAGTAAAATTAGGTGTACAACCCATATTATTTATCAGATAAATGCGTTAAAAATACCCCAAAATGCACCAACACAGTGTAGACTTTATCGACAAAAGTACTGAGCCACACATTACACCTCCAGTTATCACAAAGGAAGAAATTAGCTACAGACACCAAAAGCATTTTTTTTTACCCACCTGTAAACTGTAAGGTTGTGCATTTAAACATGAAAGTCTTTGAGGATTGACTCACCTTTGGAGCCAAGTGGCCATTAAATGTACTGCAGTTTTTAACATTTCTAACTGAGCTTCATTTATCAAGCCCTTTCTTTGGATATCCTTTTCTGACACATATGCAATTCTTTGCTTTTATGTATATCCTATGGAAACAAAAAACTCTTAATTTTTAAACACAGTTTTTAGGCATTTACTGATGTGACACATCAGATAAATAAATGTCACTGACATTGCTAAATGCCATCTTATTTGCCTATATGCAGATATCATTGACCAGCACCACAACTAGCTGATACTGTATATATGTATTCCTAATTGTTTTAGTGTTTTTAAAATATCAATATTAGCTGTGTTTTAATATTAATATGTTGTAACCTGAGAAAATTGACTGGTTTATTTGTTTTGTAAACACAAATTGAACCAAACCCACCACCCCCTTATTTAATTTGCTCTTGGAGCCACCATAAACATACCGTTTTATGGCATGGGTGTTTTCACTGCAGTTTAATTACAGGTTTCACATACAACAACACCAAACTCTACCTGGCTGATTGATAAGATTTCATAAAGGGCTGACATGAGCTCATAAAAGCTTTAGCAGGGAACACGCTGTCCTCCATCAGCGACTACTGTCAGGATGTTTTCGAATCAAGCACTTAACCGTGCAACCGCTCCGGTGGAACAGCTCAGTGACCGTCTCTACAAGGCTGTGGTTGTACTCTGCAGCTCCCACGTGAAAATCTGTGAATGAGAGCAAAACTCTGGTTGCCTTTGGAAGAGTGTATTTTACAGCAGGGAATTTAATTTTACAGAACAATGTTCATTTGGGTGATTTTTTATTTATTTTTTTTGCAAGAGATAAAAAATAATACCATATCACAGCACAGGCAGGTGGGAAAGTAGGTTACGTTTGCATAATAGCAAACATGGACTCGAGCCATATCATTTCCCTTTGTCTGATTTAAGCTTTGATAACATCATCTCGCTATGACCTATATTCTGAATTCATCATTTTCCAGCTGTGCTACATCATCCCCCCCCCCCCCCCCCCCCCCCCCCAACCTGTGTAATTTTTTTCGTTTTGTTTTTGTTGTTTTTCCACAGGACACTGATGATTCATACTCTAATTCACCACTTTGGGGTATTTGTGTGGAAGATGTGGAGAGCGGGAATAGTGAGAGACAAATTAAGAGAAAAGGAGAAGCGGAGAGCGGGTAAAGAGATAAGAGGGAGAGATTGTGAGCCAAGGAAGGAGACTTATATGCTATTTTTAGTCTCCAGCTGTGTGAGTCATTCTGAAACAGTGATGAGGAGACCCGCTGGTAGATGTTGGCATAGAGAGAATTGCGACACGTCCCTGTGACACACTTTGAAGATGGGGGCTCCTATAGACGAACATGTATTAAATATGTTCTCCAGTCTGGGTTGTGATGCAGCAGCAGCACTGGATTAGCATAAAGCGCCATGGGAAAATATTCTTTAGCCATGACTGTGTGTCCTAAATTAATGGGACATGATTTGAACACTAGTATTTGACACACATGGAAGGCCGTGTGTTGGCTTTAATTCATTTACCTCTCTAAGAATGTCATTTTGGCACTGCTCTAAAGTGTGCCGTCCTTTATGGCATTAAGCTGCACTTTAATATCTTCTCTACATCCAAACTCTCACAGAGTTGTGTAGTGGGCTGAGCCTATAGGTCCTGCAAAAAAAAAAAAAAATACTGGGTACAGGTCTCTCAGCAGATGAGAAGTGTGCTTGAAAAGAAAACCCAGAGCAGCAAAGTTTTGCAGCTTGGGAGAAGATACTGTCGAGAGAGGATAAACATGAGGCAGAGAACACTCTCCCAGCTTACCTTCAGTCACAGAGTTATCTTTTTTTAGCTTGTAGGTCAGAATTGTATAACTTTAAACTACTGCAGGCTGAGGTATGTATAAAATCACAGTTTTCTATTGCTGCTACTTCTCTGGTCTGAAAATAACATAAGCAGAAGGCCTGCTAATAAAGAAAAAGCATGGTTCAAATTCCTGCCTAGCTGCTCCCCGTAAAAATGGATGAAATATAGTACTTTAGAAATACCTCAAACTAAACTCGAAAAATTAAATTGTTAGGAAAAAAAACTATGAGTCTTGTTCTGCTTTATGATTTGTTATACTTTTTAAACTATATATCATACGTTGGACAAAGTTAGAGCAGTGGAATGCTAAAATCAGTCAACTACTTTAATGTGGACAAAGAGTTATGGACAGATGCAAACACCTACTTCAGGTGTTTGTAACCTACACATAAACCATGTATTTGTATTTAAAAGGTGGACATAGCAGTAATCTTACCCACTGATCATAGCCATAGACAGTACAGAAGATTTATGTATGAGTCTGAAAAATGAAGCCAGAGAGGGGGTGCCTTGAACTTGCAGTCTCTTCAATGACCATCAGATGGCGATAGCTGTGGTTTGAAAACAGACTTCCAGGCCTGTAAAACAGCTTTCTTGGCCCCTATAAACACTTTGCTGCTTAGTTTATGGGTTCTCTCATTTTGGGTCATACTGAATAAAAAAAAAAAAATCTATTACAATCTATTTTCTAAATTTGGTCCTACTATTTCAAATGGAGGATTATCTGTGGTGTGAAACCACATGCTCGTTTGCTAATGATTTGTCAGTCACAAGTCGTTAGCCAGTGAGCTAATGACTTGTGACTGCCCTCCTCATCACATCCAAGTTTTTGCAACCAAGATGGTGACCGTGCAAACGCTCAACTTGAGGCATCAAAGCAGGACGCCAGAAAGCAGTGGTGATGTCATGGTAGCTCCATCCACGGTAACCTTCTTGTGCCTAGGAAAAATTGGTGATTGCCTGACTGCAAGTAGTTGTGGCAACCAACTGGTTACCCGAGGTTGATCGTGCAACATCCTAAACCTCTAGGTGACCACTTTTGACCGACTGCAATCACTCTCAGACATAGGTTTACAAGTAATTGCCAACTAATTGATAAATGCAGGCATGGGGAAAGTATAGTTAAAATATTTTATATTTTATGCTTTTATGTTTTTTGGTGTTTTGTTTTTTTTTTTTCTGCCATTCAACCGCAACACTGTAATCCATATCGAATACTGTGAAGTTTGGCTTTTTGGAGGACTGCATGGGAGCATATCTGTGATGGCTGAAAACCAGTTGCCATAGGCTCTCTGTAAGGACATATCTCTGCAGACAGTCTGTGCCAATGAGTACAACTTGTCTGCAATGCGTCTCTTGGGGAACTCAACTGAAGTGATTACCAACTGGTTGGTTTCTGGTTCTCTCCACAGTTTTCAGCCACTGTTTTCCCTAATGGGACTGTAACATGAGTGCGGTCCTGTTATGAAGCACCAAGCTGAGTGCTTTCATCATTACCATCTTACTATTTTGATACTGGATGTGAGGTGAAAGTGTAGCGATTTGTCATTCACAAAGTAGGTCCACTGTAAAGCATACCCTGCTTTATCCACCTTTTTGACTCTAATGGGGCCCATAGGTACAAAATCAACATCACTGTAGTCAATGACACTTGAAACTGGAACATAGTCATCAGGAAAGTGTTTATAGCTGTCTTACAACAGACATCTGAACAATGAAACTTCTTTGTAGAACCACAAGTCACACCCTGCTGACAATTAGAAAGAATGTTACTTTAAAGTATTCCCATGATGGATTCACGTTTCATACCTGGGAGCCAGTTAATCTTTTATGTACATAAATACTTGCCATCATTCGAAATAACTGATGCCTTTTTACTTGCAGGTTTTCTTTGCACAAAGCTTCTTTTTGCTGCTCCCATATTCACAATGGACGACCACAGCAGACCGGCCCACATGTTTGATTTGCTATATGTACTGGACACCCTTCCTGACTTAACCCCAAATGGATTTGTACCTCGTTGTGGTCTTGAACTAGGGATCTTTTGTGTATCAGGCTATTTTTTTAAGCAGATCTTAATCATAGACACAAGGTACATTCAAAGCATTTCATGACTCCACCCATAAAAAAGCAAAAAAAACCTTACATGATTTAAATTTGGCTGGATCCCATTCAAGGTTTTCTTCTACTGCACCTGCTTTCAGCTTTCAGCACTTTTGCTATTTTTAGATTTTCTTTTTACACTTGCTCACTTCAGCTGCTGTTTCATTTTGGGAAAGAGGACAAAGTTTCTCCCTACTCGTCATTTTTTGATGCAAAGGGCCACTCGTGTAAATGAAGTGTGCTTTACCCCAAACCATTATTTTTCCAAGTAATTGAGAAAAAAATAATGAAACCAAGTGCAAAACACAACAGGCTGAATGGGACCAAAACACTGGCTTACTGGTTGGGACTAATGAGAAAACCACCCCTCTATCCACCTTATGTGGACATTGTTGGCTTCTATAAAAGGTAGTTTTCTCATAGCATCCGGGTACCAAAACCAAAACACACATTATGCATATTGAAGACGTGATGGCAGATTCAAATAAAACAGCATTATATGATGAACCAGGATAAGAATATGTTTTTAGGGCATGTAGTGAAGGAGAACTGCGTTGCACAGCATGGCTGCAGACAAGGCCATGCACGGTGTCCTGAGCATATCACAGCAGATGCAAAACTACAAAAATATTAGCATGCTCCTGACCTGTTGGGCTGCCTGTATATTTGAACCAATGCCAGTGGTTAAGCAAGTAGGAAAGTGAATGAAGAGAGGGAGCAGAGAATTAAAATGTTATTTTCTGATTCTTTTATGCCTACAATTCCACACAACCTTATGGAACAGCCCCATATGTAAGAAAAGACAAAGATGCATCCTGCATACTGTTGCTGCTTTGTGTGTGTGTGTGTGTATACCTTTGTCTGTACAGGTTGCACAGACTTGTAGCTTTGACACAGACAGTGAACAGAAAAAGAGACAGAGACAGCTGAGATGTAACCTGGTTACTATGTTTTTCTACTCAGAGAGCACAAAAGAGAGATGTTTCCAAAGAGAGCTGTTTCTAAAGTCCCATGTGTAAAAACAGCCGTCGCTACGTCAGCAGACTAATTTGAATTATCTTTGAGTTTCCACTGCGGTGAATGCCCACGGATACAGAACAGTCTAATGGAACCTTTTAGTGCCCAGAGAGGAAAAAGTTCCAGGTGCTTTCACTCATTGCTTTGTTGTAAACAAAACCAGATTGAAAAGAAGAAAAAAAAATCATACCACCATGTTTTAAAGTGCCATTGCTAAGATTTTGTTGAGTTCTGGCACAAGTTTCACGGTCAAAGTTAGCAAAGGTTGATCTGAAAGCACTGCTTTTCTCAAACTCTGTCAGCTTATATTCTCTAATTCCAGCAGCTTAAACCATTCATTGATATATATAAACAATGCTCTCTTGCAGTACAGATTGTGTTTGTCACAGTCTGTACTGCTATATTGCTGCTTTGTTTTGATCTCTGGGCCTCATAGTATGTATCATAGAGGGTTGTTAGCACTAGCTTACACCTCAGTCACACAGGCCTAGAGACCATTCAGTCACTTGCTGGTAACCAGTGGTCGCTGAGGAAAAATGTGCATTCCTCAACCAGGTGGCAAGTGGGTGCTTGAGTTTGCTGGATTGGCTACTGTAAATTTAGTCACATATGCTACATTTCCACTGCCGAGGTTCCGGTGCTCGTGCCAGTGCTGGTGTCTGTATCAGTGAACGGGTGAAATGCTTAAGAATGAACCTGCGTTTCCACCGCACTTTGTGAACTGATCCTTTACGTATGAGTGTGGGCGGGTCCTCGTCTGGACAACGGAGGCTGAAGGGCACAAACGTGGGAGAACACGCTCCCCTTTCTTGTGCTGCGAACACATTTTACGGTCCAAACAAAACTACCGCAGCATCTGTGTGCAGCACAGAGGGAAACACAGACAGTGATTACAAGCAAGACGACAAGTACGCACTTTGCGTCCTTTTATCTGTGATATGAACTGATACAAAGCAGCAAGTTCAGCCTCAGGGCCCAACCTAATTCACAGCCGTGAAAATCCCATCGCTTTTCTCATGTAATACACACCAGGCAGTGAAACAGCGGTAGAAAACTTTACGTTAAGATGGCAGAGTCACGCCCTTCTGCCGCTTGCATCACGCATTCTTGGTTCGAGACCAGCTAGCTTGCGGGGCACAAGTTGAACCCATTTTTCGGCCAAGCAACGAGTGCGTTCGTGGTGGAAAAAAAACGCTGAACGGTTCAAATACTGGCACCGGCACCAGTGGAAAAAGGGCAATACATGTATACGGTGCTGCACCTAAACGCTCTTAGCAGTTGCCAAAAACTGTTTCTGCTGCTGGCAACTGCAGCGGAAAAAGATTTTTGGCACTGCATCCCTCTTTGTGACCACTTTCACCTAGCAACTGACCAGCAACCGCTTGCCAACTGGTTGGGGAATGCACATTTTCCCCTTGTGACTGGTGGTTGCTAGGGGTTGCTGACTGGTCTTTAGGCCTGTGTGACTGAGACCCAAGCTAGTGCTAACCACATAACACATACTGTGAGGTCCAAAGACAAAAACAGAGCAGCGATATAGCAGTATAGGTTGTAGGCCACACTAACACGAGAGCATTGTTTCTATACAACAACAAATGATTTAGTCTACTAGAATTATTAAAGTAAGTTTACAGATATCACTTGAACAGCTAAAACAAAAACATTAAAAATTTTCTTAGTAGAAAAATGAAAGAAAATTGTTTTTAGATGTTAATAAAGAGACAGTACCACATCAAACTCTTTAGGCCACAGTCACACAGGCCTAAAGACCAGTTGCCAGCTGCTTGGCAACTGGTTGTTATAGGAGAAAGAGTATTCACCGACTGGTTAGTGAGTGGTTGCTGAAGCTGGCTTGCTATCTCTAGGTGAAATTGGTTAGAAGGATTTATATAGTGTTGCACCAAAAACCTCCTTGCAATTGCTTTGATTGCTTGCAGGACAATTTGTCTGAAAATGCCGATTACTCACTAAGTGGTTGTGAGACTGCGATGAGTGAGACACAAACCTTGCAGCACAACTTTTACCTTGAAAGCGTACGGCATCTATCTTCGGTTTGCCTGGTCCTTTCTCAAATCGCTGTCTAGCATGAAAATCACGGGCAACCACAACGCTCTGCTAGCAACCAAAGCAATCGCAAAGAAGGGTTTTGGTTCAGAACCAGCGACAGCTAGCAACCTCCAACAACCAATCAGTAACCAGTCAGAGAATATTACTTTTTCTCTGACCAGAGGTTGGCAGGGCGTTGCTGACTTAGGCCTTGGGATCCCCTGTGCTTTACAACAAACCAGCACAGTTTGGATTTAAAAATCAGTTTCCTTCATTATTCATATTATGATATTTTTGCATTTGTTTTAACACTTCGTTGTGGTACAGTCATGGTTGTGCCAAGTTCAAAATTGTTTGAGACTACACCTCTTAGTGACACCCATTAGTTTGTCTTTTCCCTACAGCAGCAGATAATATAGCTCAAACTTTTTGCATAAAATCAAGCTGCTGCTTTACACTATTTTTAAGAGTCTTCCAAATCATCAGTGCCAGCCCCACCAGTAATGGGAAGGAAGTCCTAAAATTAAAATAAAAAATATGAAACACCTTTAAATGAGTGACCTTAATAGCCTCCAGACTGATTTAATATAGCTGTCATTGTTTTCGTTTTTGTTTAAGTCTGTAACTGTGCGTCATAGTACAGTAGTGCCAGCACTTGAACAGGTCTGGTTTCTTTTTCTTTTATATTATTATTATTATTACATGTGTAATCAAACAGATGGATTTCAAAACCTTTTATTATGCAATTTTGGGCAATTAAAAGCTCCCCAGGTTTGAATGCTATGTAATTTGATTTAAAAAGCCTCAAGATGAAAACCTCAGTGTTTTTCGACAGGCTGTGTTTATTCACTCTGATAACTGACGTGTTATTTATTTATTTTAAACTTTGAGCATATTGGCAGGAAAATAATTCATTTCAAGTCAGGGTCCTACCAAAATACCGCTGCATGTTTTACTGTATATAACAGACTGGCTGCCAGATACAGTGCAGTGTTTTCACATATTATACAGTTGTGCCTGTATGGCATCTTCCTGCAGTGATATAACACTGTTCTGATCTCCATTCCTCAGTTTTATATGCAGGAATCATCCTTTGCTCCCGCTGAGGTTTTGGCACACCATAAGAGGCTATACACGGTGGGAATGATTAAGGCGCTGTTTGAAAGCTCAGCCCATTTGAACTCTGTTCCCTACCGTTCCTTTTCTGAATCATCATCTTATGAGCACAGCTAACGTTCCTTATCTCCCTTACACCTGCCCTCATTTCATCCTGCTTCCCTCCGCCACCGTCTCTCGTTCTCCCCCTTTCCATTTTTCTTTACAGTCCCAGATTATATTTCAAGGGAAGATGAGGTAATTGTATTGCTAACCCCATTGAAGTTAAAACTGCACAAGGGAGGAGGCAGTCTCTGTGGAAAAGATGATTTGTGCCAGAGCGGATGATCAACTGTGTATGTGTGTATGAAGTGGGTGGTTGATGCTGCAAAAGGGGGGGGGGGGGGGGGTGCATTAAAAAAAAAGGAAAAAAAGGAAAGAAAAGAAAAGTAAAGGGGAAAAAAAGATGCAAAAGGCTCCTGTTGAGGTAAATCCACAAATATATGTTTGATCTTTGGAAAAGTCAAAGGGAAGAAAAAAAATCATCAGGTGATGCAACTTATACGCCACACTAATACTTTATTTTTTGGATTGACGTGACCCAGATATGAAACATTTTCTTTAGCACTTTCTTTAGTGGTAGTACTGTCTGTGAGTTATGACTGAAAACAGTAGGAATGCCACTTTATATTAAACACAGCACCAATCTAAAACCTCTACAAAACTAATTATCTTCATACTTTTGAGAACTGACTCCACCTCAGATCAGGCATTGTAAAAAAAAAACAAAAAAGAGAATTGAAATCCACCTAAATGAGGCTATTAAAGCCACTTAAGTCACTTAAATACAGCCAAACTTCCCAACCTTTTGTTATGTCATTGCATCATAATTTATTTGCATTAATTGCCAACTTAGTTCTACTTTGTTATGATCAACAGAAATTTAGCTGATCAAAAGATGGCACATATACTGGAAGTCTGTCAGCAATTTATATATAGTAAACTTTCAGAATTTGGATGAACTGGCCCTTTAAAGAGGAGCCATTAATCTGAGGGGAAAAAAATAAATTCCGTGAAGCAAAAATAAAACAAAAATAATGCAAATAATTAATTCCTCAATTATCAGTCTACCTGTTGGCAGTTTTTCTTAACCCCTGGTCAGGGTTCAGGCCAGACTGGTTGGTGACTTCCTGGCAACCACTGGTCACTAGGGAAAAATGAGCATTCTTCAACCAGTTCCAAGTTGTTGCTGGAGGTTTCTGGCAGTTGCTGTGAAATTGATTGCTAAGACCCACTAACACAGACCTAGAGACCACTCAGTAATCCAGTGGTAACCACTGGTTGCTAGTGATTACCATTTGGCAAGTGCCTGCTGGAGGTTGCTGCCAGTCGCTAGGTGAAAGTGGACCAAAGGGTATACGGTGGTGCTGTATACCACATAAACCTCTTTGTAACTGCTTTGGTTACTATCAGGTTGCTGCGGTTGCTCTGTTTCTGAGTTGCGTCAGACTTTTTCAAGCTCGGTTATTATTTAGCAAGTATTTGTAGACGGCCTGCTATGATGTATGGTTTGGAGGCACTGGCAGTGACAACAAGACGGGAGGATTTGAAAATAATAATATTTTCATTGGAAGTGATAAGGATGAAAAGGATTAGAAATGAGTATATCAGAGGGACAGCTCAGCTCAAGTGCTTTGGAGTTAACGTTGGAGAGGGAAGGCTGAGATGGTTTGCACATGTGCAGAGGAGGGATAGTGGATATATTGGACAAAGGATGCTGAATATGGAGCTGCCAGGCAGGAGGAAAAGAGAAAGACCACAGAAGGTTCTTGGATTTAGTGAAGGAGGACATGCAGAGGGTTAGCGTGACAGAGGAGTATGCTTAGGATAGCGTGAGATGGATGCAGATGATCCACTGGGGCGACACCTAAAGGGAGCAGCTGAAAGAAGAAGCTAAATTCCAATAATGATAGATCATCAAATAGCTAATACCAGTCGATAATATTGAACTCACCAATAAATCAGTCAGGCTCTACTATAGATTATTATTTCAATTTTTTTTCTTTTTTTAAGATTTTGTTGTCATTTTTTATCCCAGTTAATTAAGATGACTTTTCATACCTCATTTTAGCTTTTGGTTATTGTAAGTGAACTATAAAAATCTTGTACTGTGAAATGTTTCCAGTTCACTATTAGATACTAACCAGTCCTGCCTCTGTGGACATCTCTGAAGTCTTTTCACAGGAAATACTGTTGCTATAGGTCACGCATTGAACACTAGCTCTTATTATGTCAAATTCAATTTATTATTAGTGACTTTCCGTTTGGAAAGGTGTGTGTCCTTCCACCAATTTAAGCAGTGGGGGTCTCTGTGGTGTTTATAGATCAATGTTGAAATGCTTTTTCAGATTTGCCTTAAAAGATTTTACCTGGTTTTTTTTTGTTTGTTTTTTTTTAGGCTTCCTGTTTTATAAAATAAAATTCCTTCAGGCATTGGGAGAACAACATAACTCTTGACTAGTGATTACCTGAGTGTGGTTTCAGCCTTGTTATTTTAGGTTTTACACTATACCATCACCATACCTGCACACCACCATTTAACACTTAAACAGTCATCCAGTCGCTGACACACGGATAACACGTAACAAGACTTCTGCATCAGTGTCCTTTGGACAGACAAGACTAAGTCAAACATGGATTCATCTTTATACCAAAGTATTCTAGAGTCAAATGTGAGGCCATCTATCTGACAGCTAAAGCTTGGGCCAAGTTGGGTCATGCAACAGGGCAACGATCCCAAACACGGCAGCATGGCTGAAAACGAAAAGAATCAACATGTTGCAATGATCCAGTCAAAGTCCAGACCTCAGTTAATTAAAATGCTGTGCCATTTAATCTACTCATGTTCTAACTGGCTTTTCAGGTAGTATTAATCTGACTCAAGATGAAGGACACCTTAGTGGATATTGTAAATATACTGTACTACGACTAATACTGTTTGAAAAAATTTCCACTAGTTTTTTCCAAGCATTTCCTTTTTTTCCAGTTGGATTCAAGACAAAATTATGAATATTTCTGTATTTTGTCACTGAAAAGTTTATGCTTAACAAAGACCATGTTAAATCCCCTCAGACTCAGTGTACAACCAAAAAAAGACAAGTGGTACACTGAATAGGGTAGACGCAAGACACAGTGTTTGTTTTAGATTATCAAGTAGGTGAGATTCTTAGTTTGAAAAGCAAAAAGGAAAGAAAAAAAATGAATCATGACTACCACTGTCGGCCAAATTACTCAGACTCCCTCATTTCACTTAGACCTGACCATGAATAATTCATAAAGTCATTAACCTAAGCAATTTGCCCATAGCCCTCTCCTGAAGCCTATGCAAAAGAGCTCTATTTGTGGAGCTCTAACCCAGAACATGTCCGACTAAATTTCAAAGGTTTCTCTGGGGCAGAAGCAGCCTGCCATGATGATGATGATGACGATGACAACAAAGATTTGTTATATAATTCAGTCACGTGAATGTCTTTCGGGGGGGGGGGGGGGGGTGTTACAAACAGAATATAACTGTGAGGGTGCTGTGTCATACTATCTGCGGGATTAAATAAAGAAAACCAAAAATAATATTCCTGCCTTTGAAGTGTCACTCGGGTGTCGTGAAGGAGTTTTTGAATCGTCTGGATTCAAAGATTATAACCTTCATTTATCCTCTGAAGAAAACCATCATCTCTGCATCCATGTATGCGCATACACGCAGCATATGACACCATTTAAATCACATGACATCACTTCTACTATGCTATGACATTTTTCCTCAAAATTTTCTTGTCACAAAGCAAATGTCACCAAGGTCAACCAGGGACCTTACAGGGAAAAATATGCACACAACATGAATGTTTTATGACTTTGAATAATCTGGTTCTTGATCTGCTCTCTGTTGTCAAAATGTGTGCCTAAAATATTGATTAATGTTTACACTCTGACTGAAAATGACATGTGATAGATCAATAAATGTCTAAAGTGGATAAGAGTCAATACTTCACATTTGGAATTATGCTTCACCCAGCCCTGTGCAGATTCAAGATAATATCCTAGGATCCTATGAGACTGACTGGGATTTAGATTACATGGCATAATTTTATAAATTTGTATCATGAAGCTGTGTACATACATTGCTGTGCAAAAGTCTCACGCCACTCCTCAGTTCTTCTCATTTTGTTAAGAAAATGGGAAATAGATGCAGCATACATGAAAACACAGCATATAAGGCAAAGAGAGAATTTGTATATCTAACAAGCTTGAAAGTCAATATTTGTTATGACCACCTTTATTGTTCAACACAGCCTGAACTCTCTGAGGCAGCTTTCTTCTCATTTCTTTAAGCAGTCTCCAGGAACAGTTCTCCAGGCTTCCTGAAGGACATTCAAAGCTCTTCTTTGGATGTTTCTGCCTTTTGTTCTGTTCTCTCTCAACACGATTGCACACTGCTTCAGTAATGTTGAGGTCCGGGCTCTCGGACGGCCAGGCCATGACTCAGAGTGTTCCACTGTGTGTGCGTGAATCATTGTAATGTTGAAAAATGAAGCCATTGCCAATTTGACGCTTTCCAGCCCAAAATCTGACGGTGCTTTTCTGTGTTCATAATTCCATTAAATTTAATTTTAAGACCTCCAACACCAGTGGCTGAAATGCAGCCCTCCACTGTGTTTTACAGATGGCTGTCCCCCTCTCCTGACCTGCTCTGTACATTTTGACACTGACTTGAACCAAAAATGTCAGTGGCAGCAGGTCCACAGGACCACTGATTTTCAGTCCAGTTCATGTCTAATTTGGCATACCTCAGACATTTCTCCCTGTTTGCCTTCCTTAAGAATGGCTTCTCGACAGCGAACCGTCACGGAGACCATTTCTGATGAGGCTTCAGTGAACAGTAGATGGATCATCTGAAGTGGTTGATGTTTCCCTCAGGACCTTGTCAGGTCTTTGCTAGATATTGTTTATCATTTATCATTTTTTAGGCCTGCTGCATCTTCTTTTGTCCTCTACTTGTCCAGTTTCCTCCAGGTTCTTAAGCACCCACTCCACACCATGCCAAGTTTTAATCTTTTAAATACTATTTCTGAAATGGTATTCAAATATGATACACCTGCCAACCTGAGTTATCTTTGGCATTTTTCATAGATTTAACTAAACAAACTAGAACAAATGATGTTTTTGCAACAGGCTGCTGGTCATCAAGGGCCTGAACATAGAATTAAAAAATTGGTTATTTGCAAAGTTGTCTTTTAAGTCTGGCTCCTTGGAAGTAAAATATTTAAAAAAAAATGAAAGGTGGCTCCAGACTTTTGCACAGCACTATTTTTTAACAGGAAGAGACTTCTTTAAATCAGCTTTTAATCCCAATTAAAAATAAAAATTAATTTTATCTGTACTGACTAAATTTCCCTGTTACTGGTATTTGCGTTAAGCTACTGCAGGCTTAGGAGTGAACTTATTTTGCTTTCTGTGACCCAGACTTTGCCCTGATTAAAAGTACATACTGATCATCTTCCCTCAGATATAGTAAAAAAATGACCGTACAAGGTGCACACTCTGACACATAAACTATTTGAACCTGCTCTCTGACGTGTTTAAAGCTGATTAAAAAAAGCTGCCACAACCAGGGTGCTGATTCTTACTACACCTGCAATTCTGTGCAGTGGAAACTCTGTGCTCATAAAAACAGACAGGGACAGTGAGAGGTGAAATGGTGAGAATTATGTAAAACTTATTTAAATTCCCAGATCAAAAGCTGTTTGGGGGCTAATCTCAAAACATTCACGGCTTAAGCCCTGACAGAAAACACTTAGCAAAGACCACTGGGGAGGTGAGACTTACTCATGCCTTCACTTTTTTTTCTTCCCCTCCCAACGCTGCTTCAGGGATTTCAACTGCTGACCTTGTGGGCAGAGGCCTGCTTATCCAACCTTTGCAGAAGTAAAATGCAGATCTCAAAGTAAAGTTGCTGTTAAGATCTCTGATCAGCAAAACAACAAGAAAAGAGTAAAACAGACAAAACTGGATGCTTGACTTTAGCTTTGTGGCTGTTGCCATTTTGGTTTTTGAAGGCACAAGTGGGCATGTTTGGGTGAGAAGGTGATGTTATCAGCTGATCTAATGCTAGCATCTCACTCACCAGAACTGGAGCGGGCTGCACGTTACAAAGAGCCATATTATTTGTCAAATAATGGTATTAAAAATGCACCAAAGGGTACCAACAGCACAAATACATACGCGAGGTTCAGTTCTGTGACTTAGCCGAGATGCAACGCAGCACAGCTTGTGGTTTTCCACTTCAGTTGTACTAATATTTGAAGGAGTATGCCCCTAACAATAAAGACTTTGAGCCTTAATATGGGTAAGTTAAGAATTCACCCCCATGCAACTGTTATCAAAGGGGATGTTAGCTAAAGAGACCAAAACAGTTACTGTAGCAGACTGTATATCTGCTTATTTCTGATTTAATGTTGGGAATTTTCACATTGGAGACAACCTCTAGTGGTCATAAGAGGAACTGAAGTTCTCAGTATTGGCTTCATATTTTAGCACCTAAGGCTGCTCCAGTGACACCACTTCCAATTGGACCAACAGCATATAGATCAACTGAAGTGTCAAATGCATATCTCGGTCCTGTGTCAGGTCTTCGCTGTTTTTCTTTTTGTTTTTTGTAAACACAAGACTGTTTCATCCCTTGAGTTAGGATGTAATTGTTATGCTTAAGTGATTCGTTGTTAAGTGGCTCAACAAAGATTGCTCTGAAAATGATCGTGTGCAAAGGCTGGACTGAAAATGAGTGAAAAAGCAGCCAGTGTCCAAAGAAAAACTTTGAGGCCACTTTAAAAAATAGAAGAAAGTCTGGCTCCCTGAAAACAAAGCATAAAGAAATGAGAGGTGGCGCCAAGCCTTTGCACTGAACTGTTCGTGAAGCACGGGAGACAGAAATATGATACTGTGCAGCTTCTTGTTGCTATGTGATACAAAAATCAAGCTATGTTGCCATAAATTAAAAATGCTCTGTGTAGAGGAAGATGAGCAGTGCAAATGTTGCTTTGAAAGCATATGAGCAAAAACATTTCTTTTTCAGAGACATAGGAATTGACAAGGGACTAAAGAAGCAGAGAAGCAGATGAATATATAAATGAAAAAGTAAATGCAAAGATGTGGATCATACCATGACAATTATGCATCAGCCAGCTCGTAGTTTTACAGTATATTCTGTTAATATCATATCTCATTAAAAACCAAAAGAGATCAACACAGAGCTGTGTTTAACGTCAAAATATAGCTAGCATATTTCATCAGTGTGCCTAAACACAGCAGTAAAACCCATGATATGCAATCTGCATCTGCTGGAAAAGATGCCAGAAAATGCAAATGCCATGCTGCATATATATTAATATAAATGTAATGATATCAGGAGAAAAAGACAAATATAAAGCACAAGAAATCGATGGTGTTTGCTTTGCAGGTCCGATAAATTACTTGTACTGTCAGTAGGATCCAACTCCAGCGAATACTGCAAATGTGAAAAACTGGGGTGCACTGTGGAAAACTCTACCCAAGCCCATAAATCCATTTTCTAAAGTTGATTCAGAAACGCGTGACCTTTAGCTTCCAGGGGAGTCTCTGTATAAACAAATGCGCTGCTCCAGCGATGCTGTGAGCCTCTTCTATGCCTCACAGGAGGCCCGACACCGTTGATGTTTCAATTTGTGCTGTCCGAGAAATGTCAAGTTAACTTTTCCTTTTACCACTGACAGAATTGTTGAAATGGTGGCATCATCATAAAAGCATCCTTACTCTTTTTCTGTGCATTATTCTTTCCAGACAATATGGTCCCCCCCCCCCCTATGCTTTTACCCATATCATCTAAAAACACTTCACCCTGCCACTGAGGTGCTCTATTGATTTTGAATTATGACAGAGCTTGATGTTTGAATTGTAGGAAACAATGGAAAAGTTGTTTTGAACAACCTAAAGTTGCACTACAACAGTGATACATAACATATTTTAATCCTTTTAAGAAGGAAGAACATCGATTTTTTTTAAAAATTGATTTTATTGGTTGGTTGTAACATTGCCAGTTACTTGAGGCAAAGTCAACAGCTGAATGTGTGTCCAGAGAGTTTTCTGTTTAAATCTAAGGTCCGGCTATGAAAACATGACAAAAACAAATCATGAAATTAAATAAAAAAGACCCTCATTATGCAGTTATTTTAGAAAAACAAAAAGCCATTCCATGAAATGACAAATTACCATTTTAACGCTGTTTTCATACATAACACCACTGTTCATTTCTGCCTCCTTTTGCAAAGTGTTAATAGTACAGAGGCATTTCTTCATGTGCGTTTGTCTGCCTACGCTTGTTGCACATGTACAAGCTGCTGTAACCAACCTTTACTCCAGATCCCCCTTTTCCGTTTGGTCTTTTTGTTCCATGTTACTTATCCAGTGTCATATCTGTTGAGACTGATGCCTGGTCTGTTTTGTACAGGGTCAACACTGCCTCCACTTTCAAACCAATGTGCCAAGTGGCAACTTTTGGGACTGACAAATGTAGCCAACATGGAAGTGCCAAAAATCGCAGTACCTCTAATGGCCACTTTAGGCTGGCTTCAAAGGCGAGTCACTCCCTATAGACTCCCATGGTAAAAGGCCCAACTTTAGAACTCTGAAAAGATAGTTTGCAACCTAGGACAAAAAAAACCCCAAAAAGAATAGTTTTGGCCTCTATAGATAGTTTCCCCATTCATGACAACTCTACAGTGGTCAAGGTTTTAATAACTCATCCATTTGGATCCTAGTAAGGATTAAAGTTAGGGGTGTGGCAGCTTTGACTTAGAGATGTCACTTGTAGTTGATAGCTGCCTATCAGGCTTCTGCTCTACTTGATCAAATCACTGATCATGTTTGTGACGGCAGTACAGTTTAGATCATTTTTCATGGAAGCTTCTGCTTCAGTTTTGGTGAGTGAAATTCAGCAACTATATTGGTCTGTTATTTGCTATTAATTAGCAGATATGTCTGTTTGTGCTCTGCACCTGTACAGTTATTAGTGGTGTTTTCTTACCAAGCCTGCTAGGGTTAACTGACAACTTAGCATGTAACTATATCATCCAAATTTAGTAACTTCTGGCCCCCAAAATATCAATATGGATCAGACAAAATACTAATGCTGAGGCTTCAAATGGATATGCCAGTGTGTTATGTGTTCTGTATTATGGGTGTGTCTCAATTCAGGGGCTGCATCCTTTATAAGCCGAGGGGAGGAAGAGAGTAGCTGTGAAATTGGATGGTCTAGTCTTCATTTCTGGCTGTTAGACCAGTGTGAACAGACATCTCCCAAAACATGGGAGTACTTTTGTGATTAAGCATTATCGTGATAAATCAAGCATATATTTGTGGTTTCCACATGCACATTTTGCCTACAAACATTGTAAAAATGTATTTTGTGTAGGGGTGGGACTTTAACGTGTTAATTACGATTAATTAATTACAGGGAAAATAACGAATTAAAAAAATTTAAGGCATTTTGCACTTTGCACCGTGGAACGTTTCTCACTGCAGGAGTCCAGGCATACAGATTATATCGACGGGCAATGTGATAAGCGTGATGAGCTGTGTCCAAATGCATATTGCTTAATTACAAAAAGTGCTCCGGTGTTTTTGGAGCTGTCCGTTGCCGCTGCTCTACCAGCAGCTCGCCTCGCTATCTGTCAGCTGACCGGACTATTGAGGTTCGCTTTAGCCGGAGAGAACGTCCGACTGCTGTCACATCATTTTCAACCGCCCGCTGGTTTTCGCCGCTGAGTGGAAGTTAAACACAGATATAACTCATGCAGACAGGGGCGTGGTGGCCATCGGGAGGTTTCCCGAACGGCCAGTGATCAGAATTTGTTTTTTTTTTTTTACCCAATTAAGCACAGCAGCTCTGGCTGCTGCAGCTCTCCTGGCCACAGGTGCAGTCCGCACCTGCAAATAAAGTTCTCTTGTCTTAAAATTATGGTTTGTCCGTTTGCCTCTCCAAACCAAGCTCCCCTATTTGGAAATTAATCATTCGCTCAGCTGTATTCCTTGAGGTTGAAATGTGTTATGCTTGTTTTAACAGCATATTTTGAATTAGATTTAAAATCAAACCACAAAAAGGAGCAAAAGTTCGCTCTCCGTTTAACCAGCTGCTTTTCCACAGCTGTGCTTCGCACTGTCACGGTTGCAAGGCGACATGAGCTACGCAGAGGTGAGGGCAGGTGATGCTGATATGAAAGTTAGACCATCCAATTTCACAACCGGCCTTTGCGGTCTATGTGGGCTGGGTCCTTCGAAGGATGCCACCCCTGAATTTGGACACAGCTATGGAGATGATAGAAGAGACTACGCTGGTGGATGGGAAATTTAAATACAAGAAACTTCCAGGTGGAAGTATAAAAAAAAAATGCTGTGTTTGCTTATCACAGGAGCACTTCCACGTTCGTTGGTCTGTGTAGTAGACTGGTGGGAAAATAAACAAGATTTTGAAGTGTAAGCTTATGTATATTGATTCATTTATCAACCAAACTTAAATTAATATTTCTCATGTTAAATACTGAAATGCGATTAAAATGCGATTAATTTCGATTAATTAATTACAAAGCTTCTAATTAATTAGATTAATTTTTTTAATCAAGTCCCACCCCTAATTTTGTGTCAAAAAAACAGTCATATATCAAACTTTCTGGCCGCTCTCATCTGCCATTGCCACTTCCAAAATTTCCCTCAACAGCTTTGCCCCACAAGGATTCTTGGGAAAGGGCCAAAGACCACAAAGGATACTCCCAAAGTATCCTTCAAACCCAGGGAAAAGGGCTGCATTTGGAGGTGCCTTTGAATTGGGACAGCCTTTGTCACCTGGCTGTGGTGTAAATGGCCTTCAAATGCGGCCTTTGAAGGATGCAGCCCCTGAATTGGGACACACCCTATAAGGTTCGCTGACCAAGCTTGCTAGCATTAGCGGATAACTTAGAACTCCTTTCTCTCGTCCAGATACTGTAGCTTCTGGGTCCAGAAAGCCAACATGGCAGCAACCAAAACAGTAATGCTGACGCTTCAAAATGTGAAGTCCAAAATCAACTGGTGATGTCGTGTCCATCTGTTCTATACAGTCACATGGAAGGGAGGTCCCAGAATACAGCCATACCAGCAACTATAATCCATTGCACATTGAAATTATTATTTTTTTTTTTAATTGTGGTCTGGAGTGGACCATTTTTCTGGTGACCTAATTTCACTGTATAGGAACACAGGTCTCCCACATCTGATTTCCTGTTCATGCATACAGTATGCACGTTTTAAAGTCATGCTTCATGTGAGCTCTTCCACTGCACGTAAATATGACACCCAACTGAGGTACAAGCATGAAAAATTACATTTTGAGAGGAGAAAGACTTGGATTATGTTGTAAAATTTCTGTTGCTGGAAGAACTGGATCAGTGCAAAGCGATGCAACCAGCTAGAGAATGTATATGTGATGAAGAGAAAAACAAGAATATATGAATTTTGTGAGCCTAAAAAAGATTCTGGTAGAATTCTGGTAGAAAATAAGGGTGAACACTAGTTCTACAATTTGAAGGTTGCGGAAACCGACGTGAGTTTGAGCAATATTTGATCATTCTGTACCTGGAAAGCCTCGGGAGGAAACAGTACCTGCTCTCCCTTATCAGACTTGGCAGCAGGGATGAAAAGAGAAACCAAAAAAAGAATGATGGTGGTGGTGAATTCCAAGACTTGGTCATGATACAGGGATTGCTAAAAACATGATGCACCTGCTTAAAAATGACAACATGTCTACAGTCCAACACCACAATAACCACCATCAGTATTCAGCTGGTGGGCACTCGAGTGGAGCAGCTCATTTGCAGTAAAGTGCCAAAGTGTGGCCTCGCTTTGCAATCCCTCAGGCCACTATTAAGAGTGATGAATTCCACTTTTCAGTCAAATTTAAACATTTTCTAATGTGTATTAATGAAGCCTAAGCCTTTTGTTTGTAGATTCCTCTAAAAAAATAAAATAAAATAACGCTGACTGTGGTTTCAATTTTTTTCTTTGGCTCAGTTCAGCTGAAAATCAAGGTGCCTCATGGGTGTTTGATCTCAAGCATAATGTTTTAGGCTTCAAAGGTTTATTAAAAAAATGTTTTCTACCCAAAAATGAATTCCAATTAAATAAGAAAAAGCCCAAAAAGAGGAGCTGGAGTGGAGGTGGGTTGCGAAGTAGCATGCAGAAACTATGGTTCAGGCTAAAGCAGCTTAAATAGTGTGCACCATATGTATCAGGTAATTCTAATAAATGTTCCTAACACATGAAGCTGTAGCCAAAAGCTCCTTTTTAATTCTTCACTGTGTTTGTGGTGTTGGTGCTTTTTGGACAAAAGTTGTGTAGGAAAAAATGAAAATAAAGAATCTGTGGTTTGGAGTATCAAGTATTTTCTTGGATATCAGTATCAAGTTTGAAATTTCAGTAATGCGACAAACCAAGTCGGGATGTCTGCCAGTTGAAGTGGCCACGCCCCAAACCCTGAGCCATAACAGTATCTGTGTGGAATGAATTATAAAAACAATTCAATCCAGCCTGCAGTTTTCATGAAAAACTATCCATAGATGCTAAAACCATTTTTTTGTACCAGGCTGTAAACATGCATTTTAATGCTGTTAAACTGGACATTTTAACATGGGAGTGTTTTGTGGATTGGCTCCCAGTGGATCCAATTTGAAGTGGTGATTAGTGGAAGTACAGCTTTTGGCACTTTCACATTGGCTTCATTTTTCAGCCCTAGAGGTTGCCACATGGCAACAACAGATTATCTGGTTATCACGGCACCACAGGAAAGTCGCAGTGTTACTAATATGAAGCACTGGGAACCAGTATTCTGTATTCAGGCATTTTACAAGCACACAGTCCCAGTACAGCACTTGCGTCTCCCTTTGGTAAGAAAAGTAATGGCACTAGCTTTTTGTAAGTGCAGATGTATGCTGATGTGCTCCATCTTCAACCTACGAATATAATCTGCAATTTTGCTTTTCTTTTACAGGCTTTGAATGTTACAGCTAGTTTTCCCTCCTTTCACATTCTTTTTCCAGTAGGAGTCTAAATTGCTGCTATTACAGGAAGATAAAGTCACAACATCACATCTGGGCAAGCCTGTTTCACTTTTTTGTCTTTCTGGGGAAAGAAAAAAAAAAAAGCATTTTTCTGCCTTTTAGGGTTTTTTTTTTCTACCTCTCCATGCTACTTTTAATAACTGAAATCAAAAACCAAACATTAACACACAAAAGCCACGTGCCACGAAACTGTGTGTATTTAGTTTTACTAATATTCAGAGTAGAGGAGTCGTGTCCATAGACTCAGAGATGAGTCCTCCTCTTGAATATACACTGCTCAAAAAAATACAGGGAACACTTAAACAACACAATATAACTCCAAGTAAATCAAACTTCTGTGAAATCAAACTGTCCACTTAGGAAGCAACACTGATTGACAATCAGTTTCACATGCTGTTGTGCAAATGGAATAGACAACAGGTGGAAATTATTGGCAATTAGCAAGACACACTCAATAAAGGAGTGGTTCTGCAGGTGGGGACCACAGACCACTTCTCAGTACCTATGCTTTCTGGCTGATGTTTTGCTCACTTTTGAATGTTGGTAGTGCTTTCGCACTCGTGGTAGCATGAGACGGACTCTACAACCCACACAAGTGGCTCAGGTACTGCAGCTCATCCAGGATGGCACATCAATGCGAGCTGTGGCAAGAAGGTTTGCTGTGTCTGTCAGCATAGTGTCCAGAGGCTGGAGGCACTACCAGGAGACAGGCCAGTATGCCAGGAGACATGGAGGAGGCCGTAGGAGGGCAACAACCAAGCAGCAGGACCGCTACCTCCGCCTTTGTGCAAGGAGGAACAGGAGGAGCACTACCAGAACCCTGCAAAATGACCTCCAGCAGGCCACAAATGTGCAAGTGTCTGCGCAAACGGTTAGAAAACGACTCCATGAGGATGGTATGAGGGCCTGACGTCCACAGATGGGGGTTGTGCTCACAGCCCAACACCGTGCAGGACGTTTGGCATTTGCCAGAGAACACCAGGATTGGCAAATTCGCCACTGGCGCCCTGTGCTCTTCACAGATGAAAGCAGGTTCACACTGAGCACATGTGACAGACGTGACAGAGTCTGGAGACGCCGTGGAGAGCGATCTGCTGCCTGCAACATCCTTCAGCATGACTGGTTTGGCAGTGGGTCAGTAATTGTGTGGGGTGACATTTCTTTGGAGGACCGCACAGTCCTCCATGTGCTCGCCAGAGGTAGCATGACTGCCATTAGGTACCGAGATGAGATCCTCAGAACCCTTGTGAGACCATATGCTGGTGCGGTTGGCCCTGGGTTCCTCCTAATGCAGGACAATGCTAGACCTCATGTGGCTGGAGTGTGTCAGCAGTTCCTGCAAGATGAAGGCATTGAAGCTATGGACTGGCCCACCCGTTCCCCAGACCTGAATCCAATTGAGCACATCTGGGACATCATGTCTCGCTCCATCCACCAACGTCACGTTGCACCACAGACTGTCCAGGAGTTGGCGGATGCTTTAGTCCAGGTCTGGGAGGAGATCCCTCAGGAGACCATCCGTCACCTCATGAGGAGCATGCCCAGGTGTTGTAGGGAGGTCATACAGGCACGTGGAGGCCACACACAATACTGAGCCTCATTTTGACTTGTTTTAAGGACATTACATCAAAGTTGGATCAGCCAGTAGTGTGTTTTTCCACTTTTATTTTGTGTGTGACTCCAAATCCAGGCCATTGGTTAATAAATTTGATTTCCATTGATGATTTTTGTGTGATTTTGTTGTCAGCACATTCAACTTTGTACAGAACAAAGTATTCAATGAGAATATTTCATTCATTCAGATCTAGAATGTGTTATTTGAGTGTTCCCTTTATTTTTTTGAGCAGTGTATATAAGAAAAACAGCTGGAAAAGGAAAAAAAAAAGATAAAATCACAGCAGTTTCTTAAAATAAAATAATTGTTCTTTCTTCTCTGAAAGAAAAGAAAAATCCATGGATGGGCACACAAGAGGGAAAAGGCCAGTCAGTCTGTGTGAAGCAGTGGTGGTGGGGCAAATGAGGATGAGCTCCAGCTGTCCTTCTTAGGGCAGATTCTCTCACTGTAATATACCTCATGGTTATTTCATGCTAATTTGCTACTTCCTCCAAACATATAAAAGCAACTACAATATTCACATTGCATTGAACCAAAATTTATCTCTGAGACTGGCAGTAAAGCATACCAAAAAAAAAAAGAAACAAAATTATCATGTAAATTGCAAACGTTAACACATCCCAAAATTCCTTTATATACCTTTTTTCCCCCTTTAATTAAGCAAGAGTTAGCTACCTGTGTCAGGTTATTAAAATATTTTTTTAAGCTTCCAGCCATATATATACGAATATAAGAATGTGTTACTGCAAGTGTGTTTGGGTCTGTGGCTCCATGGTCTAGCCCATTTGCCTTAAAATGAGAAAGATTCCTACCAGTAGTTTGAGACTAGGTGGAGACACCAACTCAAAAGCTAGTGCTGTTCCCAAGCAGGAATAAATGGGAAGGTTGTGTTACGAAGAGCATCTCATGTAAAATCTGTGCCAGTTCAACATGGGGATCCATCTGCTGTGGTGACCCCTTGAGAAATAAGGAAGCAGCCAAAAGTACCTGTTGTCATGGGGCCCCCCAGACTTAATGGCACTTCACCATGGCTGAGCTTTTTGGCTTTCATAGCTCTAAATACAATTTTCATGCCTAGTTCAACTTATTTCCATTCTAGCAATAGACAGAATAAAAATGACAAGAACACGAAGTTCACTGATGCTGTTTGTTGTTATTTTCTATATTTCTATTTTAATATTCATAATTTCTTTTGTTTAGCATTGTGTAGACCTATTTTCTAAATGATCCAAAATTCAAAGAGGTGAATAGCCTATTGGCTTCACCACTGTACATTTAATGTATTTACTGAATTTGAAACCAAAGGGTTCACAATATTCATCTATTACAGGGGTCTCAAACCTGAGGCTCTTTTGCCCATCTGCTTTAGCTTTTAGCTGCTTTTTAATATTAAAAATGTTCTCTTAATTTTCCTGTACCTCCATAAAGGTTGTTAACATGGAAGTATACATTTAAATGGCTCATCTTGATTTCCCCTAGCCGTTGATTCCAAATTAAAAAAAAAAAAAATCTAAATTGGAGGAAAATTAAGAATTTAATAAGCACTAATATAGGTCTGCATGATTTTATAAGACTCAAAATAGGCACAAACATGTTATTTCATATTTTTATCCTCCAATTCACATTTGCTATTTTTGGGTTAAAAAAAAGTACACAGTTTTAGTCATCATACTTACACAATTTAATAAGTGCAACAAATACTGCAGAATATTAATAATTGTATAAATAGGCATAGCATGAAGATCACCTACTGGTTTATCATGTGAGATGTGCTCCCTTTCTATTTTTGTCTCTCCTCAGTTTTTGTGGTTAATTAGATGGTGTTGTGTGCCGTAAACGGATGGGTCTTAGAAAGCACCTTTCTATTCTACTTTGAGCCTCATTCACCCATCCATACAAGCATATCCATCTACAGATAACTGCTTTCTATCTAACATTCACACACATTCGTACTCCAATGCTTGCATTGAAAAGAAACTTGGGGTTCAGTATCTTGCCCAAGGATACTTTGGCACTTTAGTCCGGAGCAGCCAGGAATCAAACCACCAACCTTCTGATTAGTAGGTGGCCTGCTCTACCTCCTAAACTACGGCCACCAATCAATCATCTGACTAAACCAATTCTAGTGAAACTTTACGCACAAGTTCTTCCATTCTGATTCACAAGATTTCTAATACATCCTGTAAGCTTTTGTTTTACTACTTAATATTTTTGTTGGACAATGTTTTTAAGCCACCAGTAATCCACTGATGCTATGACCCACCCCAAGGCATATTTTATTATCGTCATCCTTCTGGACACTAATGGGACCATAATTTTATAAAAGGAACATCGTGCTGTATTCAAACAGCCTTAAATCTAGTAACTGAGACAATGAAGTCACCAGGTAAGAATTTACTAAGGTTATAAGTCAAGGGAGCCAAGAGCCATTTTTCCCATAGGTTTCTATACAACTGGACCTCTGTTTCTAGTCCGTGGAGTTGCCACTTACTGAGCAATAGAAACATATGTGAGTTTTGGTTTTCATGAAATGTTCTCCAAAGTCTTGCCAGTTACATTACAGAAGAATAAATAAACATTTTAACTGGCACATATCAGAACTATTTACATTTTGTTCTATGAAAAGTTAATTTAGTTTTCTCCAAACATGAGGTAAGGACTGCTTTCTTCTTATCATTGATGTAAACTCCGCACAGTTCCTTTTCAGACCCAGAAGCTACACCCAGACTCACACTTCACTTCATGCTGGCATAGTGCTAACTGTCAACAGTTTTACAGATTCATCTGATACAGCAGTGGTTTATGGTGTAATGCTTTGGGGCTGCAATTTGGCAAGTGACCAGTGGGAAAAATCGCCAACAAGGCTGTCAGATCAGTTAATGCATCTTACTATCTATTACACTATGGTCTAGAGCAGGGGTATTCAAATAAAATTTAAAGAGGTCCAGTCAGATATAAGATTTAAGATTTAAGATAGTGTTTATTTGTCACATGCACAGTTATACACAGTACAATGCACAGTGAAATGTATTTTGTACCTGCAACCATATATACACACACATATAAATAAGAAGAATAAAAATTAAAAAAAAGTAATTCACACTATACACTATACTCTATATACTATACACTATACACACTTTTATAAATTATAATATTTACATTGTGCAATAATGGTCCAGTTAGGGCTCAGAGTTGAGCAGACGGATGGCTTGTGGGTAAAAACTCTTCTTCAACCTTTCAGTCTTAGCCCTCAGGCAGCAGTAACGCCGGCCTGATGGGAGCAGGGAGAAGAGAGAGTGTCCGGGGTGGCTGGGCTGTTTTAGGATCTTCATGGCCCTCAGCCTGCACTGCTTGGTGTAAATGTCCTGCAGGTTGGGGAGGGTGGTTCTGATGGTCCGTTCAGCTGAACGAACCACCCTTTTTAGGGCCATGAAGTCCTGCTTGGTGCAGTTTCCCATCCAGGTGGTGATGCTCCCACGCATGATGCTCTCGATGGTGCAGGTGTAAAAGTTCCTGAGCACCTTGAGTGGGAGCTTGAAGTCTCTCAGCCACCTGAGGAGGTAGAGACGCTGTCTGGCCTTCTTCACAGTGATGTTTATGTGATGAGTCCAGGACAGGTCCTGTGAGATGGTCACTCCCAGGTATTTGAAAGTGTCCACTCTTTCCACCTCAGCACCACTGATGACAAGTGGATGGTAGTCCCTCTGCTGCTTCCTGCTGAAGTCCACGATCAGTTCCTTTGTTTTGCTGACGTTGAGCAGGAGGTGGTTCTCCTGGCACCAGTTCTCCAGGCGGGAAACCTCTCTCCTGTAGGCTGTCTCCTCATTGTGAGAGATTAGTCCCACAACAGCAGTGTCGTCAGCAAACTTGATGATGACGTTGGACTCTGACGTGGCCTCGCAGTCATGGGTGTACAGTGAGTACAGCAGAGGGCTGAGCACACAGCCTTGGGGGGATCCAGTGTTGAGGGTGAGGGAGGATGAGGTGAGGTGACCCACTCGTACCACCTGTGGTCTGCTGGTCAGGAAGCTGTGAACCCACCTGCACAGGGATGGGCCCAGGCCCAGGTCCAGCAGCTTAGAGACCAGCCTGGAGGGAACTATGGTGTTGAATGCTGAGCTGTAATCTACAAACAGCACTCTCACATAGTTCCCCTTACCAGTGTCTATGTGTGAAAGGGTCTTGTGGAGGAGGAAGGATATGGCGTCATCTGTGGATCTGTCTGGCCGGTATGCAAACTGTAGTGGGTCGAGGGTGGTGGGCAGTGAGGAGGTGATGAATGTCTTGATGAGTCTCTCAAAACACTTCATCACCACAGAGGTGATGAAGTGTTTTGAGAGACTCAAAACACTTCATCATATATATATATATATATATATATATATATATATATATATATATATATATATATATCAGTGGATGCTGGTCTTTCAAGGAGGGGAAGCTCAATTTCGGCCTACACCATAAAATGTGTCAGTTTATTCATACAGCAGCACTCGCTGGACAGAAACTGCAATAGAAGTCAGAAAGAGGGATAGAAGTCAGTCTCCAAACACAAGCAGCTACAAAAAAAAACCCCCCAGAAATAGAAGCTCGATTTGTCGCTAGTCGTTTTTAACAAAGAAAATGCCGCTAAGTGGATTAGGAAAGTCTCCGGTTCAACTCAAAACAAATGCTCCCACGGATGTTTACACCAAAAGATCGCTGATTCGCTAATTTCGCTGTCAATCAAAAAGGGATTCAGCCTCAGACAGATCATCCAATCATCATGCAGAAGCTGAGCGTCCGGGCCAGCCGAGGCCAGCCCACTGCCCCATAGACCCCCAGAGACGCTGAGCGTCCGATGGGCGGGACAAAGCCCAGCATTTATCCAATGACTCGTCTCGTTTCACTGCTTTCTTTGCTTCGCTTTTGAACTCTGTAGACGCTCAGCGTCCACACGGTTTAAAGCGCTGAGAAGCTGCGGGAATGAGTGAGAGGAAAGCCGCGTCGTTACCAGTGATAAGAAGCTGATTCTGAACAAAAGTTGAGCGCGTTGTTGCGCATATTTAGTCAATGACATGTACACACAACAGTATATATCTGACCACTTATTTTTTGACATTTTAGGGGAAGCTGAGCTTCCCTTGCAGTCTTAGAGCAATCGCCTCTGATATATATATATATATACTTAATAATACTTTTGGATTTTACATTATAGTTTAGTTTTAGTTAGTTTTCAGAGTGGTTTTGCTCATATTTATTAGTTTTTATTTTTGGTTTCATGCTTAGTTTTAGTTAAGTTTTCATTAGTTTTAGTATTAGTTTTAGTTTTTCATAATTTGTCAGGGGCAAGAGTGACTTGTGTAATAAAAACTCAACAAAAGATACCGTTTAAAAAATTTATTCAGCAACCAACTGTTCACAAAATAGCAGCATTACATGCTTGATGTGTGTAATATTAAGGACACACGTGAACATCAACAGGGAGAAACATAAAGAAAAACATGAAGTCCAAAACTCAAACTCTACAACAAACTTAAGCGTCAGTGCAGTACACGTGGTGTATAACATCAGAAAACAGCGAATATTTGACAAAAACAAACTGAACTTTTGAAGGAGTCAAAGCTCAAATCCAGCTGCATCCTGATGTTCTCACCACATGAAGCTGCTTCTGTTTTGGGGCTAGCTTGGTTAGATGCTCGCTGATTAGACTTGCAGGGTCTTTGCATCCTCTGTACACAACCTACAAGTGGCAGACTTCATGTCTGCATTTATGCTTGTGTAGCTGGATTGTGTGTTTATTATCTTGTTGTCCTGTGCTGGTGTTTTATATGTGGTCCTCGCTCTTTGTGCTCAGTCTTTTTGGCTGCAAACATATTTGTCCCTGTTTATTCACTTTCTTCATTCCCTCACGTCCATTCTGATAGTTTCAGCAGTCTCCCTCCATGAATTTGCTGACATTTGTGAGTCCTTATATTGATGCTTTGATTATTATTCCTGATTGTTATTCTCTGACTGGTAAATTCAAACACTGCGGTGAAAAGTGGCCAGAAACGCACAAGAACTGAACAGGTTAATCACAATATTGTGGGCTGCGTGGACCCGACAAGTAGTCACATTTCTCCGGAGGTGCACGTCAGGTGACGTCGTAGGATCAGAGCTGTTTCAGTAGCCGTTGTGCGCTTCTAAGGTGGACTTTGATGTTGGTGTTTTTCTGCTTGAGAAGCGTTCCGCACGTTTTCATCATCCACAACAAGACACTGGCTTCTATCTGTGATATCGTGCTCAAAACCCCTTTATGGGATTCTGTTGCTTTCTCGGCAGACCGCTGGCATTACTTTGCGGACCAGCACGGTGAGTAGTGCTGAGAGTGTGAAACCGAAGGTTTGATACGTGCTTCGAACCCTGGGCTTACAACTCCTGAGAGTTGCTTGCTTCAGGACCAAAAAAAAAAATCACGTGACATATGACATCCAAAGCAGCAACTGCTTCATTCTCAGAATGAATCAGCTGACTGGTTCAGTTAACGCCATGTTTTCACCGCACTCTGCTCAACAACACAACACACAAATAGAACCTGATATCATGATGCTTGGTCATAACGTGTGCACCTCAAACAATGCACAGATGCTTCAGATCACTGAGGTGTGTAATTGAAAACGTTGCACTTTTCCAGGAGAGGGCGCTATAATTGATGATTCGAGTAATAAACCTATTTTCGAAATGGTTCAAGTGGTTCATTGCTTCACAAAAGTTTTGTTTTCTCATCACTAGTGGTGAGCACGCACACGCACATACACACTGCTAGCTTAAACTGCTGGAGCAGAAAAAAATGATTTCATATCAATCCACAGGAGTTTTAAATAAAACAATGAAAACGAATGTCTTTTTATCTATAATTTCAGTTAGTTTTACTTTGTTTTTAAACTCACAATACAGTTTTAGTTATCGTTTTTTCCCTTTTAATTATAGTTTTTATTTATTTCAGTTAACGAAAATGTTTTTCAATTTCAGTTTTCGTTATTTTGTTCATTTTCGTTAACTATATTAACCCTGTTTGTTACAAAGTTTACCGGCCAGCAGGAACCAGCTTGGTGGTGTCACGTGGTATGGCCAAACTCGCATGCAATTCGTCAGTGGGCTTCCTTGGATGCTTCAACACTACCGTAAGGATTGTAAAAGCTGCACCGGTAAACCAGAAAGCACTCAAGATTTTAAGTGGGCATTTCTGTTTTGGTATTAGGTTCGGGTCCACATGAGACATCATTTCAGTCCAGATCCGGACTGAGGTCTGCCTGTTAGTGACCTTTGATGCAAGTTGTACTTGTAAAGAATGCTAAAACTGGAATATTAAATCAGCAGCAATATTAGATATTTTTTACAAAATTTTCCACCATGCATTTCCAGACACATATCTTACTTTAGTCTATTTTGAGTTAACATGTCTTGTTGGTCAAAGTGATTTTGAATTATGTTTTCTAACAGGAGTTCCAAGTTCACTTCAACTCTTACTTCTAGGACCTTCTGATGGTGCATGCTTGGATTCTGACAACTTGTCTGACAAAGGCCAAATAGCTCCCTATTGTGGGCACTCAGCAGCCTTTTTTATTCTGGAACATGAATATGTTTGTCACTTTGAATTGTCAGCTAGTTTCATTAGGTTCTAAGCAGCTAAAAAAAAAAAATCTTCTCACATTTCTGTGAAGCCAGTCCCTTAAGCCCACAGACAAATATTATCTGCATCCTATTAGCATGCTTAATGTGTCTGTTATCCCTAAGTTATTAATATGCTAAATATATCCACATGCCATGACAGAGTGAGGCAAAACTCTGCAGGCAGTGTACAGTAGCTCGTTATATCTGACTACGACATGGTGCACTCTTGAATACATCACAAATACTTGCTCATCAAGCTGACCTGCAGGGCAAGCTGCTGTTAAAAAGCTCTCTGATCCACGCTGGAAGACTCACAGGTGCAGAGGGTCTCCATTGATGTTGCATCTTCTTTGAAAGGCAACTGTTGAAAAGCTGCACCTGCCGTGGAATTATTGAACATGGAAAGTTGTTATGACTAATGGCGCAGCAAGCAACCGTGTCCTTACAAACTCTGTACCGGTCATACTATTGAAGATCTTTATGTGAACACTTATTCCAATCTTTATACATTTTGCTTCAGCGTTTCCTCAGAAAATGATCCAATTTTAGTTTGTTCGATTGTTCAGTTCTTTTGAGCTGAGCAGGTTTCATTGCGGTACAATTAGCTCATGGTTTTACTGAGGGCAGCTGCTCTTGTTCTTTGCAATGGCGGATCAGTGCGATATGAACAATGAGCTGAAAGTGGATGAAAGTTGCACTGAACTGCAGCTTGGGAAGTTAATTGATTCAGCAGTGGAAATCCTTTCTTACACCCCCATAATTGTCAATACCATCCTATTAACAGCTGTGCACACGTAAACAAAACTAAACAATTAAACCAGTTAAGAGTTTTTAAACATCTAAGAAAAAAGGCAAAGCCTTCCTGTCACCAGTGAGGCGTCAAAGCTTAAAAAAAAAGAAATTGCTCCACCTTTGAGAACTTTGAGAAGCAGTGGATTGGTGGATCCAAAACGTACTGTAATAAGAATGGGGGAGCAGTGTTGCCCAGTCTCCTGCCCAACATATTCAACAATGGATTAGATTTTTACCTTTTTTTAGTACCTTTTTTTTGTTTTTAGGGGGGTTTCTTGCAGACATTTTTCCTAATGATTTTTTAGGACCCAGTTCTCCTGTCATTTTTCATCTTAGGATAAATTCTAAAATAGTAATGTTCAAAGGTCTTCAGCCACCTCTCATTTCTTCCAAGGAGCCCAATTTTCTTGTAATTTTTAGGCACTTTATGACTAGCAGCCTGTGACAAAAACAGATCATTTGTTTCAATTTCATTAGTTGAATCAATGAAAAATGCCAAAGATCTCACAGTTTGCCAGGTATAAAATAATAATTTTGCAGCAACAAAGTGATTTCTAAAGCACTATTAGCCAAAAACTTGTGTGCAGTCTGTCCTTAAGACATTTGAGGAAACTTTACAAATGGAGGCTAGAAGAAGAAGTGGCAGGCCTAAAAATCTATTTACAGCATATGAACAGTCTCTGAAAGACTGTTGTGTGGGTAATGCTAAGCACAGAGAACCAGAAAGTGAGCATTGGCATAGCTGTTTTAATGAACGCTGCAACACGGCAAAAACCCATACAACAACGGGGCTGTACTTTCTTAGGTACGTCTTTTCCAAAATACCCCCAAGCCACCACAGGGTGGCACAGTTTACCCCATAACATCTCCCCTTTTAACACTTTCATTAAACACAATATTACTGCGATTACTTCTAACATAACTAGTAAAAGATGCATGCTTATCTGTTACTGTTCCCCTTTCTCATGTCCAATATGACCCCTAACTGGTCATTATCTCAACATCAGGACATATCTGAGATATTAACATTGAAGCAGTGACAACATATATCACTTACTGTTTTGTTTTTTTTTTTTTTGTTTTGTTTTTTTTGTAATGTGTTTATGTTTGATTTCACAAGCTCAGTCTTTCTGGGGGCTTGGTGAGCCTGCCACTCCTTGTGTGGCGCACAGGCTGTACTGGAGTCCGTGCTAGGGTCCGTCTTGCATGATCCGTGGGGGGCTGGCGAGTTGTAGAGGGACTCACCGGCCTGCTGATGAGCTCCCGTGGATCCTCCTGAATGGATGAGCTGCCCTTGCTGGACATGCCGTGAGCGGCCGAGTTTTTGGGCCGCGCACTGACCTCAGGCGTAACAGGTTCTGCTGGCTGCAAATCTACTCGGTTGCGGCGGTACATAGCACCTTCTATTTCCACAAGGTATGAACGTGGTGCCACCTGCTGGAGGCATGTGCCACGGCGCCATCTCCCGGTCCTGTCACCGGGAAGTGGCTTCATCCTGACACTCTGCCCAACCTGTAGCTCTGGGAGGTCGCTTGCAGTTTTGTCATAGTAGTGTTTAGCAACCTGTCTTTTGTACTTTATTTTTTCTGCTACACCTGATACAACACGTGGTTTCAGGAGGGCGTCAGTCACTGGGAGAGGTGTCTTAAGCCTGCGTGCCATGAGCCGCTGTGCAGGACTACTATCCATGCCCACTGTGGGAGTGTTTCTCCAAAGCAGGATAGCTCTCCATGGGTCCTCACCTGCTCGTGAAGCCTGTTTCCAGATGTTCTTAGCTATCTTCACCGCTGATTCGGCCTGGATACGGCGGAGCATTTCAGGACGCAGCTTCTTTGGAATGATGACCCTGTCACTTTTGAAGAGGACCCCATTCTTCACACTAATCTCATCCCTGAAGGCCCAATATTCTCTGATGGCGATCTGTGTGTCACCTCTCTGGTCTGGCCAGCCCTCCAGTACTGCTGATATTAGGGCCTGAAGGTATTTATCCGTCTCTGTGTATTGTCTGATTTGGGTTAAGCGCTGACTTGTAACATTGAGGTAGTCAGCTTGGTTTACCTGTTCAGCTTCCAACTCTGCATGTTGAGCTAATGAGCAAACCGACTGCCGTATGAAGGGCTGGTCCGAACTGAGAGGGGGTGTTGTGGCTCTGCTCAGTGTATCACTCAAATACATCTCTGGGCCAGGTTTGTAGACAACGTTCAGGCAGTAGCCCTGAAGAGTGAGCAGCATGCTTTGCAGTCGTTTAGGAGCACTGAGGAGGGGCTTGCTAAAGATGGCGACGAGAGGTTTGTGGTCACTTTCTGCAGTGACGTCACTTCTGCCGTAGAGGTAGTAATGGAAGCGCTGACAGGCGAAAACTATGCTCAGGCATTCTTTTTCAATTTGAGCGTAGTTCTGCTCTGCTGCAGTGAGTGCCCTTGAAGCAAATGCCACCGGTTGTCCATCTTGCAGGAGGCAGCATCCTAGGCCGTTCTGGCTTGCATCACTTTGCACTGTGACTGGCTTGCTGACGTCATAATATTTCAAGACTGGTGCAGCTGACACCAGGCGCTTAATTTCTGTGATCGCAGCATCATGTTTTGGGAGCCAGTGCCATGGCACTTCCTTGTCCAGTAGCCTGCGCAGTGGTTCACATACCTCAGAAAGGCGTGGCAGGAATTTGGAAAGGTATGTGACAAAACCTATGAATCTCTGCACGGCTTTCACGTCGGCTGGGGCTGGCATAGCTTGCACTGCCCTAACCTTCTCAGGGTCTGGTCTAAGGCCTTCAGCTGACAGCACATGGCCATGGAAGTGTACCTCTTTGACTTTAAACTGTAGCTTCTTCAGGCTAAGCCTGAGGCGGACTTCCTTGCACCGCTCCATGAGTGCAAGGAGTTTCATGTCGTGATCCCTGATGGCCTCTTCATCTGAGTTGCCACAGCCAACAACCAAGATGTCATCAGCAATCGGCTCCACCCCATCCAGGGCTGCCAGTAGCTCATGTTGTTTCCTCTGATAGACTTCCGGGGCCACTGAAACACCAAAAGGGAGTTTAAGCCAGCATTTGCGGCCCCATGGAGTCCAGAATGTGGTGAGAAACTGCTTTCACTGTCGAGCTTACATTGGAGGAAGGCATCACGTGCGTCCACTAACGAGAATATGCGGGCTTTGGGCAGCTTGTAGAGGACATCGTCTAGAGTGGGCATGATATAATGAGATCTCTTCAGTGCTTTGTTCAGTGGCTTTGGGTCAATACAGATACGAATCTTATCAGGTTTCTTAATGATCACCATATTACTAATCCAATCAGTAGGCTCTGTCACTGAGGTCAGGTGGCCCTCCCTCTCGTGTCTGTCCAATTCTGCTTTCACAGCTGTTTTGAGAGCTATTGGGACATTGCGTGGCGGGCACTGCACCGGTGTGATGGACTCATTTAAGTCAAAATGGACCTCACCGGGCAGTGACTCGATGGGTGAGGTGAAAACTTCCTTGTATCTGCCAATGAGCTGCTGCTTAGTGAGAGATCCTGGCACAATGCATTCCACCTTGTGAAGCTCCTCAGGTATAGTGAAGTGCATTAGGCCAAGGCGTTCACATGTTGAACCAGACAACAATGGGTATTGGTTGGTCTCTACGACCTCAAAGTCTAACGGGTATGTGTATCCCTTTATTGTGCAATGTGTCCTGAACAGTCCGAGTGATGTCATGACCTCACCTGAGTAAAGTTTCAGCCTGGTGTGGCTCGGGACCAATTTCCCCTTTGGCGCCACTCTCATCTTGTCTTTGAGGCTCATAACATTGCATGTAGCTCCAGAGTCCAACTGGCACTTTTGCTTTACACTGTTCACTTTCAGATTCACAAACCACTTCTTTCCTTGCTGTATGTCTGTTGAAGCTGCTGTGGTCATATATAAGTATGCTTCTGCTTCATTGTCCTGTGCTGTGTCTCCAGCTGTGTCCACAACATTTAAGTGAGGCTGTCCGGCCCTTTTCCTCAGGCACACGCTTGCGAAGTGATTAGGTGTTCCACAGTGGCGGCAGGTCTTTCCAGCTGCAGGGCATGCGTCCCTCCCTGCATGCCCTGCAGCTTGTGCTGGTGTCCGCAATATTTACAGTTGCTTCCACTCGCTTTCCCCCATGATTTGTTGAGCCCGTGCATGTTGCGCACAGGCTGCCTGGTGTCCGCCGCATTAATCGAGTCATCCGATTTATGGGTTAGCGCTTTCATACGTGCATCTGTGAGCTCCGCAGCCCGGCACATATCAATAGCTGAGGCAAGGGTAAGGTCTTTCTCACTTAAAAGTCGGCGGCGTGTGCCCTCATCTATGATTCCAAGAACTAGTCTGTCCCTTATGAGCTCCTCTTTTAGCTCACCGTATTCACAGGTAGAAGCCCTCTCTCTCATCCTAGTCACAAATGTGTCTATCAATTCTCTATCCTCTTGCTTCAGGCTTCCAAAGACAAAACGCTCAAATATAAAATTTTTTGCTGGCTTGAAATACCTTCCCAAGGCTGTCAGAATGGCTGTCACATCATTCTCTTGTTCCGCAGTTAGGTGCAGATTGTGCTTATAGATGTGCCTGCACTTGCTGCCCATTACTCGTCTCAGTGTTGCTGCTTGTACGTCTGCTGGCTTCCTGTTCAATCCGGTCGCTAGCAAGTAATCCTCGAAGTCCTCCTTAAACGTATCCCAGTTAGCCGCTATGTCTCCGGAGAGTTTCATCTCAGCCGGCGGTGGAATCGCATTTGCGCCCGCAGCCATCCTCGCGTTAGCTGTAGCCTTTATTTAAGCTTGGTGAGACAGACTCGGTCCAGGAAAAATGCAAAGAAAAAAAAACTTGTGATATTGAGTAGTCCTCTAACTATTTCACTTCTGACACCATGTTGTGTGGGTAATGCTAAGCACAGAGAACCAGAAAGTGAGCATTGGCATAGCTGTTTTAATGAACGCTGCAACACGGCAAAAACCCATACAACAACGGGGCTGTACTTTCTTAGGTACGTCTTTTCCAAAATACCCCCAAGCCACCACAGGGTGGCACAGTTTACCCCATAACAAAGACATACCATTAACGGTTCAGTAAGTAAATTTTTAAGGTAATTTAACAGCAAAAAAGAATCTTGCATTCATAAATGTGCATTGGTTAGTCTGTAATTACATCTTCCAACAAATTGATGCATTCCCATAAACTTAGAATTAATCCATTAAAATTACCTAGGAGCTGGCGCCTTTGTGGAAGCTGTCATGTTGGCCCGCCATCTTGAATACAGCTGCTGAGATCACCGTTCTGACTAATCGCATTTTATATATGTGGCTAGAGAATGTCCACATGCGTATCACACCTGACAAGTTATTTTTAATTTAAAGTCCACAAATAGCTCTCCCAAACTATATATGACCCCTTAACATTTGGACATGTATATTTTTTCTTCTTATCTCACCTCAAGCCTCATCTCCTGAACTGAAATCAGGGCTCTAACACATTAAAACATGCTCATTTATTACTGATATTGTGTAAATTACTTATTGTCAGAGATCTGGTCCTCCATTCTCAGACAGGTGACAATGAGCTGGCTAAACAAGAACAAAAGCTGGTTGTTGGCTAACATTATCTCAGCTAATGTTAGGCTCAAGGGTCCTAAACACTTTCCCTCTGATAAACAGTTTGATTACATTCTCACATCATATGAGGGTTTATTTGCTAGGTGTCGAAGTACAACAATGCTAGACCCACTTCAAAGAAAGCTTCACTAATGCCGGCTAACAGCAGCTAACAGCGCCAAAAACAGCAGCGCTTACTGACAGACAAGTTCAGGATATCCTCAACAACTTACTTCAGTATCCCTGTCAGACAGAAGTGAGCTTCACTGACTGATTGCCTCATATTGGACTCCTTTAACAAAGTAAATATATGTGGACACATATCGACAGCTGAGTTAAACAGCCTACAGATGAGTTGTTTGTCCTACAGCAACTATGATAGCCAGGATTATGCAGTAGAACTGGGAGGGGTAAGAAAATGGAATTCATTTGCAATCTGCAATCTACTGACATCTAGTACTGTACCTTCAAGAAATAGGAAAAAATTCAGCAATGACCTGACTAAAGAGCAGAGAGATGCACCCGACCCTTTAGTTGATCCAGCAGATGCCTGCCAAAGCCTCATCAGAAATGGTCTCAGTGGAAGGGTGGCTGTCAAAAAGCCATTCTTAAGGAAGGGAAACACAAAGAAAGGACTTAGGTATACTAAATTACTGTACACAAGAATCTGATGAAAATCAGTAGAAACAGGTCTTATGAAGTGATGAATCCAAATTTGAAATTTTGGTTCAAATCATGAATGGAAGCAGTCTGAAGAGAAATGCAACAATGGGTGTCTACAGCCATCTGTAAAACATGGTGGAGGCTCTCTCATGGTTTAGGGCAGCATTTCAGCCAGTGATGTTGAGGATCCCATCAGTTGATGAAATTATAAACATAGAAAACTGCCATCAGATTTTGATCTAATATGCAATACCATTTGGAAAACATCTGTTTGGCAGCAGCTTTTTATTTTTTAGTATGATGATGATCCCAAACACACTGCCAATGCAGTAAAAGGATACCTGGATAGAAAAACACACAGTGGAACACTATCAGTCATGGATTGGTCTCCTCAGAGCCTGGACATTTTTGAAGCAGTGTGGCTGTTACACAGACGTAAACATGACCCTGTCCCAACTTTTTTGGATTTTTGTTGCTGCCATCAAAACCAAAATAAACTCATATTTTTCTTAAAATAGTATATTTTCTCAGTGTAAACATTTTATATGTGTTCAGTGTTCTACTGTGAAAAAAATATGGGTTTATGAGATATGCAAATCATCGCACTCTGTTATCATTTACATTTATACGTAATTCCAACATTTTCTGAAATGGGATAATAGAAGCCCTAGGATTATTATCAGGAATGCTGTTTTAAAGGATACAGTCCAAATCAATTGCAGTTTTCTAATTCACTGATTGTATCTGTGAAGAACTAAGTTAATCTTTTACTGCAACAATTCTCAAGGTTTTTTTTTTTTAATACTATGCATAGCAAAGGCATTTTGCCAAGGTATGCCTCATTTCTTCCCCATTATAAATCACAAGCAGAGCAAATTCAGAGGAATGAAAACATTTCATTACTCTGCCTCATAACTGAAAATTTAAAAAAAAGAAAAAAAGAAAAAAACATTTGTTCAGTGTATACCAAGCATGATCCATTTTCAGGAATTCCATAAATAAAAATGTAATTATAAAAAGGTTTAAAACCGAGGCTCATCTGCATTGCAGCTGAGCATGACAGCTTACATCGGTAATCCTTGGGCAGAATGAGTTGCTTCTACTCGTGTTGACTTGTGATATCGAATCAAAGCCACAACAACAAAGGAATAAAAGAAAGAAAAGAGGGCAAATGGAGAGAGTACAATGACTGAGAGGAAATAACAGCTATTATGGAATTTAAGTCTTCATTCATGGTGAATTCTTAAGTCAAACATCTGCTTTTTAAGCTGACCACCTGCAAGCTCAAACAATTGCACAAGTGGAGCTGATTTGCATGAGGGCACCACAGATCATTTCTGATCAATTACACTCTTTCTTCAGTCCTTAATGACATGTCCATACTATTGATCAGACTAAAAAAATGTATAAAACAATAAAATCCCTAAGCAGGACTATGGTCACATCGCACTACAAAACTGTAGATTAATGGAGGTGGCGGCCTTCCTGCATGTTTCTGGCTCGACACGCTGGTGTCCACTGTGGTTGGTCTTCGCTGTTGGTTGCAGCCACTTGAGATTTCTGAGCTCATGCGGGTTCTCGTTTACATTCTGTATTTTTGTGTTTGGACTCTGGTGAGTCAGATGGCATTGATGGGATTGGGGGTATCCTCACGGCATGGACTGCACACTACCTGCTGTTGCTTGTTTCTTTGTCCTTGCTTGGGTGTTTGCTTTCTGGATTTCATTGTGGTGCATTTTGCTCTCTTTGGGGCAAGATGGATGTTGGGGATGGAGTGTTGGGGAGGATCACACTCACATGCTCACAAATGAAGAAAAAAAAGGCTACTGATGTATCAGAAGAATACAAGGTGACAGATGTCTCAACCCCTAGCTGGTGACCCTAATGATATGCCAGTTTGCTACATGTTTCATCTGCAGGATGAAATTAATTAGACTAGCTAATCGGCAATCTATCTTGCCCTGTCAATAAATCAACATACTTCCTCTTAAGTCATTCTCAGGCATGCACTGAAGCCCTGAGCTATTCTAGGACTTACCTGACAGAAGAGCATGGCAGCTGGTGGGCCCTCATACACAGTCTGTGTAAAGTGAGATTGCAACAATGTTTTCACTCTAATGAGCAAGAAGACGCTCTACAACGCTGGCGGTGAGGCCTGGTTGAGGAAGAGAGTGATGCTGATGCTACAGCTATGAAATTACAATGGCTAGCGTTTTGCTAATGCTGTCACTTTGAGGGAAATTAACAAGGTAGTGGCTGGTTAAGCAGTGGAATTTGCTATGCGCACGAAGTCAATAGCTAATAGATAGATAGATAGATAGATAGTTGTAAATATACAGTGGGCTACACACCCTTTAGCCATATAACCAGCACACACAAGCTATCTGCAAAGCTGTGCTTATTTTTGGTAAAGTTAAAGTACTCTAACATTTTTCTCAGTAGATACAGTACAACTACAATTTTACAGATTACTTTTTAATGAGTAGACATGTATCCTGGCTCTTGCATATGCCATATAAACAGGTTCTTTGCTACATGAAGTCTCTCCTGTAGCCTGAAGTGGACTATTTCCCGCTGTGGGCTCCATATAAGAAAGGACACCTGTGGAAAATGTCCTCACCTGATTCTCCAGAAACTGTCCAAAGTGCATGTGTGAAAATGGCTTTAGAAGCAAAACTAAAATCATAGGACCGAGCCTTTTCAGTGCAAACAAATTGGTCTCTTCGTGGCAGATTATGAGTCCTATTACACACCATTTGCTACAGTTTTTACGGTTCCCATTCAACAGGCAATTTTGGGATTGCTTATTTTTCTTCAATCTGTTCTGATATCACACCATGTCAGTGAGACACTGGACCACTTGGGCACTGTTCAACACAGTAGCTTGGCCAATGAACAGGCCAGGGAAGCATTGCTGGTTTAAATTACATAGAAAGCCTAAGAATAGGTATCACCAAAATGGAAAATAACTAAAGCAAATTAAATCAGTCCCTCTGGCTGGATGGTGCTGAAGTCGGAAAGGCAGGTGACCATCCCATTACATAAGATTTGTCAGTTTTTCCACCAAGAATTAAACAGACGGATTTAATTGCTTGAGACATCAATTATTCGATTTACCTTGTCTTATTTTTAGAAGAGACTAGTCATTCATCCTTATGTTTCCTGACGACAGAAAAAGACAGGTTTGCATATATAACAGCAACTAATTGTGGCACGTTCTTGCATGAGGCAAAGACATAAAGTCTAAGGCAAACACACATCGCATCTAATTAAATCCGACGAAATCAAATGGAGGCATTGTGGCGCACTGACACATTCATTCCTCTGAATATATGTGTCCTAATTTGTGAGGATACAGACAGCGTCTCTGCTTGCATCAAACAGCTACCACAGCTAGTGTCAAATCAAAGGAAGATGTTTGAACACAAAGGCACATATTGCTCTATTTATAGACTGCCTCCGCTGCCCTGTGTTCTAATATATGTGTATTTCTGCACATTTCTCTTTCATAAAGGGCAAAAATTTGTTGGTGAATGCACATTTTTTTGTTGGTTGTGATGACAGCAATGATAAACCTCGTCATGCTCTGTTTATCCAACCAATCCTATCTACTTCTGAGGGCATCAAATACATGTTTGACATTGTATTAAAAGAAGCTGACATCTTAGGGATAAACAAGGTGTCCTCTTCCATTTTTTCCTTTTGTCATAACATGACTTGAGGTAATTGACAGGGAGGAAGTCCACTCAAAAGATCTGGTTTAGTGAAAATACAATTTATTAAAATGCACAAAAGAAGCCTGGCGTCAGGAAGTTGGAAGAGAGAAACACACGAGCCAGCTTGCATAGCCTTAATGCCCAGGTGGACTACCTGTACTGACCGCATAAAGCAGCAAGCAAAAAGACTTTAAAACTTTTAAAATTTTTTATTTCATGTTTTGTTAGGTTAGGCTTCAAAATGCATTGGTTGAGTTAGGAAACTACCATGTTTAGGGAAAAAATGTTGGTTGTATTGAGCCAGAAGTAACACTATTTGGATGAGTCTGTTATTCTAGTTCTAAGCCTGGTTAGCAAGCTGCTTGTGGGAGTACAATGCACCAGCACAGATATCTGCTAATGCAGTAACAGACTGATAAAGTATTAGACTTTCACTCAGCAAAATGTGAGCACAAACCTCCTTTATACCATAAAGCAAACCCTATGATTTGTAAGCTAGATCCATTGTACTGCCCCTAAAGGCAACACTGCCACGAAGACAGACAGGAAGTCTGGTTCAGTGACTGGAATTTGCAGAAGCTAGACCTAGCAGACAGCTGCCAGCTACCAGCTGGCACCAGAGCTTTAAACAAATTAAACAAGCTGAATATGGAATAATTCTGTAACATCAAAGATCAAAGATAATCCCATATGTATGACTTCTGAGATGATAAAAGCTTTATTAAACCTCAAAATAACGCTCTGAGGTGTTTTCTTTCCTCGAAAGACTTTTCTACAGCAGTCTGTATCAACTTCAAGACTTAATAGAATCTAACCAGGTAGGTAATAGAATTAATTCACTCATGGTACAGTTGCTATAGAGCACAAAATTAAGTAAAAGGTCTAAAATCGCCTATTTGAACCAAGTTGAATTTGGGCATTGTAAAATGGGAGTCTGTGAGGATTGACTCATTTTGGGGCCAGCATTAAATGGAACTGCAGGTTTTGGCATTTCAGAATTGGCTTCATTTTTCAGCCCTGGAAGATGCTAATAACACAGCCTTTCACAATAATAACTCTACGTTAAAATCCAATGCCAAGAGGTTCTGACAAAATGCCTGTGTTGGATGAGTTGGAAGGATTTCCCCTTCCAATAGTTAGCAGTTCTGTAAAGCCAGTAAAAATTTTAAAAAAAGATACCACGTAGTCACATGTTTATCACTTTTAAAAGCTTTGAAGTATCTCAGCAGTCCCCCATGACATGCCTGAGACACTGCTACAATTAATCCAAGTTAAATTGTGTTTTCAGAGATCACACTTCTCTCAAAGAAGGCTTTCAAGGAAATTTAAACCACAAGCCCACAAGGATAAGACCAGAAAGGTGAGATGGAATCTCCCCTTCACTTTAAAAAGGAATCACTTTTGCAGCACAGATTCCTGTTGGCTTGTGTTCAAAGAGACTGAACTACTTCAGACTCCAAACAGTCCCCGGAGTGTGACTGCAGTGTTCTTGCTGCGCTCTCCCTTCTCTTTTCCTCTTTCCCTTCTATTTCTGTGACTCTCTCCATTTCTCTCTCTTTCTTTCTCTCTCCCTCTCCTGGCTTACTTTTCTTCCCTTTTCTCACTTTTACACTCTTTTGATTGTACTGCACTTTTGAGAGAGGGTTGTCATACTGATAGAATTTCAGACGCAATAGTTATAAGACGAAGCCGCAGAGAATTCATAAACACAGTTTGATTTGTCTGCCACGTCCTGTTTTTGAGTTGCATCTTATAACTTTTCAGGGAAACAATTAGATTTATTTGTGTTGCATTTTGACATAAATACCTTCAAAGAATCAGTCACTGGCAATTTTAGCAGCCTTTGCTCTTCATTTTCATTGTCCAACGACCTGCAGATTTTTGGCACTTGAGGAAGATTGATTCACAATACAAAATAATTAGAATGCAGTGTTTTAGTTTTTACCTTTTCTCGCTTATTTTATCAACTTCTGCAGAGTCAGTGCATTCTGATAGCTCCGTGTGAAAGGAATGCTACTTTATACAAATAAAGGTGCCTGGGTAAACGTTCAAAAATGACTGAAACTACTTAAAGAGTTCGGATGCAAAAGCCCTTGAACGCCACATCCGTCAAAAATAAGAGCGATATTTGCGATATATTTGTCCACGTGTACTATACGCCAATCAAATCATTTCAAGTCATAACCTACTAGCCTGAATTAGGCATTTGACAAAAGCCTCTAAAAGCCACTTCCCATTGCCTGCAAAAGCCTCCCAATCCTACATCAGAATGCAAGATCAGATTATGTAACTTTAAGTATTTTCATCATTGTGGCATGCAGACGAGCATGCCGCATGGTTCATAGTATCTCGAAAAAAAAAAAAAAAATTTTCCATTTGTAACTCAGAAACTCCGCCCACAACAATTTTGTCCAATCAGGTGCAGCTTGAAAAGCGGTGGGCGGTTGTAGAAGTGGGAGAGCAACTGTCAATCATCTGCTGTAGCTGTCCTTTCCCCAGATTGTCAAACTAATTAAAATAAAACTGAACCACACATAGTGATGCATTAAGCTAAAATTCATGAATGTGGTAGAAATTACATTGGTTTAAAATAGGCCTGTGTCCTTGCAATAAAAAACAAGAAGTATCTATTGGAAAATGTTTTATGTATGAAGTTAGTGTACAATGAAAAGATTATTTATATAAAACAGTACACTTAGATGCTGCAACTTAGCCTGCAATTTGGTGATTAGTCACTACTGTATGCTCTGATGCATAGATCACAAATTAAAAAAAAAACACATGATGTTAGAAATATGGACTCAAGGCAGACAGCAACAAGTAAGTCAAGTAAGGACATTACCTTCACCGACACCCACACCATCCCGTCACTGCCCGGCTCTGTTTAACTGTCTGCTCCCTCTCTGCACAAGCTGCTCAGACCTGGTTCCCCATCCCAAGTTGTTTCTCTCACCTCACTGTAAATAATAAACCCTAAGCATCGTAAGCACAGTTGTTGTCTGCTCTTGGGTCTGCTAACTGCTAAACCATGACACCACAGTGAGCTCTGCTTCAGCCCAACATAACCTGTTATTGCAAAAATGTACTACAGCACTGTAAATAAACCAGCTTGGCTGTCAATAATCTGTTCTGAATAATACAGAAGCAATGTGAAAGAAATGCCAAACTGCAACACACACACACACACACACACACACACACACACACACACACACACACACACACACACACACACACACACACACACACACACACACACACACACACACACACACAAAATACTTCCTTAATATTAAACAGCCTATCAGATTTAATTACTCATTAATTGAAGGTGCTTGACTGCTGTTCCAGATTGTTCTGGCCCACTCCAACCTCTGCTGACAAATACAGCAGACACTACATTTGGCTGCAGTGCTCCTGCATTTGAATGTACTCCAACCTGAATCCACGTTCCAGCAAAGCAGACTGCTGCCCTGTGGCCACAGACCCGCACCGGCCGCACAGGCTCCAGGTTCAGCCTGGAGCCTGTGCAGCAAGTCGTGGTAATATATTTAACTGGAAATTCTCTTTGCATCCCCATATGCACAATTAATGTAAAATATGAACTAAAATTAAGGGTCGACTCAAGGGGACAGCTTGACATTACTTAATGTTGATGCCCTTGGTTAAAATCTCATCTTCATTACACCTTTAGCTAAAGTCATATTCCTAAATGAATTTGTGTTCTTAACCAAATGAAGTGAAACTGATCACTGGGCATGTATTATTTATCAGAGAGTGGGAGAAACAGTTTGGCCCCAGGTTCCAATAGATAGAGGGTTAATCAATTCTACGTTGAGTGTTTGTCTCAAAAAACACATCTCAGACAATTTACACAAAGTACAATTTGGTGTCTCAAAAGCTTGATATCTGGATTTTGTTTCCTAATAAGTATAAACTTATTGCTAAAAGTATGAACATTCAGATCCCAGTTTTACTCTCTGGTGAAAACTGGATTTATATTAAAAGTTTTGCATCAACTGCTCGGGAATCGCAGCCATTTTTATATACTTTCCATGTGTCCCCTTTGAAATTCCAACGGCATTAATGAAAGTTATCTGTAAAATGAAAAGAAATGAATAATGTGTCCAGTGTGATATTAAAAATATATATCTATATTTTGTAGAAAACAGCTCTGGAGGTGTTTCATGATGAAGAAAAAAAAAAGCATTCAGCACATTCATTGGGCCTCAAGGACACACACAAGGTTTTTTTTTTTTTTTTAGTGTGTAACACTGAATGTAAACACAACTTTGTTTATAAGGAAACTCCCACGGGGCAGCTTTAAATATAAAGTTCAAGTTGTTCTGCTTTCATTATCTGTTCAGTAACAGCGCTGCAGTGTGAAAAGGTTTAAGTCGGAGAAAGAAAAGCCTGAACATCTTTTATTTATTTATTTTTTAAAGGTAATGTTTACTGTTAATCAATACTTACTTAACGTGAAGGTCACTCAAAGTGAACTTAATGTGATCCCTCGCCGAAAGAACCGAGGCGCTCACTTCTTGGATGTAACGAATTTCATCACTAGGGGGCTCACTGGAGGGAAGACATCAAAGGAAGACAATGTGCTAATGTGGAACTGAATGCACCCCCTGACTCTGCAGTTGGTGGTTTGAGAGTCGAGATAAGGAGTGGGAGTGCAGGCACAGAGAAAGGAGAGCAGCACACAACAACCTGGGTATCAAGGACATTCCACACAGCTTTAGAGTCACCCCTGACAAACAGTACAGCAAGACATCACAGGAACAGAGTACAATGGACTCATTGTTAGGCTTCCGTGAAGTGCAAATGGTGACTCTACTGTAAGTTAAACCTTCTTCAAGAATTGTTTCTAATAAGATAAAAGAAGAGCGCTTTAAGCCCGAAGGTTTTCCATTTGATCCACAGGAGCCATCAGCTCATCCATCTAATTAATAACAGTTAACGAACCTCAAGTGAGATTTAAAAGTTAAAATTAAAGTTGTTGCTAAATGAGCTTGCTTTAAAAAAAATAAAAAAAATAAAAAATTGTATAAAATCTGAAGCTGAGAACTGGCTCAGTTATATAAGTTGAAAAAAAAAACCCCAACAGGTTTTATATTGACAACTGACTGTAACTCAATTGGAGTTTTTATTTTGAAAATCTAACATAATTCTGCTCATGCTCAAAATATTCTATGATTAACTGGGGACTCTTATTTTGAAAATCTGGCATGCTAATTCGTATTTCTAATTCATAGCTTTGTGTAACTACAGTGAGCTCTTATTTGAAAAATGTGATATTTTAAAGCATACTCGTATTTCAGTAACAACCTGGAAGCTTTTGTTTGAAAGTCTGACATCAGAACATCCTGATAACATCCTATATTTATTGTTTTTATTTTGAAAAACTGGCACACATTAACAGTGAGTTTGTTTCCATATTTGATAGAGATATAGACAGATGTGGAATATGTTAATCCTGAGATGAGGGTTTGTGAAAGAAGTCTGATACGAGTCAGTGAAGCTCACTTCTGAATGAAGACGGTGATGTGTTGAGGATATCCTAAAATGTTTTTGCTGCTGTCAGCAGGCGCTATAGGGAAACATTCTCTGAAGTGGCTCTAACATTGCTGGACTTGAATACTCGGTGAATAAACTCTCATATGATGTGAGAATGACAGCCACTCCTCTGTATTTTTAATGGATTAATCATAATGATTTATGAGAATGCATCAAGTTGTTGGAAGATGTAATTACACATTAATAACAGCATACTTGTGAGTACAACATCCAGCCATCCATCCATTCGCTTCCGCTTATCCTGTTCAGGGTCGCTGGGGGGCTGGAGCCTATCCCAGCTGTCATAGGGCGAGAGGCAGGGTACACCCTGAACAGGTCGCCAGCCTGTCGTGAGTACAACATCCTTTTTTCAATTAAGTAAACTGAAAAAAAAAATGACGGACTATACCTTTAAACCCTGAGTGAGTTACCAAGGTAACAGGCTATCTGAACCCAACCTGCTTGGGTTCATGCTCTCACTGATAAAGTCGCTGTCACATTATTTTGCAGTCGCTTATGTTTTTACATACAAAGAACTCCCAGTTATTTTTGTACTTAAAGCGGTAACATGAGGCTGTGAACAGCGATTACACTGCAGATTTATAATGAGCTCCGAAAACTACTGGCAACATCACTCTGGCTCTGTGGACAGTTAGACAACCGTCAGTTTGTCAGACACTTCCTGTGCGCTCAAACTTTTACTGTATGTTGCTGTATAAATAAAACTTATCTGTAAGCGACAGACTCTTACATGCATAATACACCGATTAGAACATGAGAAATGACTGAAGGAATCTCTGTCACCAGCATTGTGCTGGAGATAATGTGAGTATTTTGGTGGATGAGGCTGAAATGACATTAAACCAAACTCAGTTTTAAAGTTTAAAGTGACTTTTTAAAGGCAGACTGCAGACATTCTGTATGGATGACTGAATATATTCTGACTGTATTTTATGCTGAATATGTTAAAACACGATCTCTGAAAATTCAAAGTGAACTTCAGTCTTGGAGGCTTTAACTAATATCACAACCCATAATTAAACTGTTATCTTCTTTTCCTACCATCAGCTGAATAACTACCTTTCAGAAATCAAATGCAAAACTATATGTAGGACTCCAGCTCCATGTAAAGTAAATGATGACCACAGAGAGCTTAAAAGAGACACATTCTATATAAAAATGTTACACTTTCTGTCATGATCACTGGGCAGACCAAGCTCATTAAGCTCCTTTCTCCCTTTCTCTTCTGTAGGATAAACGTCATAATCCACATTGACACAGATTCATATTTCTTGGAACACTGGATTAATACCCGTTGCCATGGTGAATCTTGGTACTTGAGCTCCATTGATCAGGACGTTCTTTCACACATACAGTGCTGTGAAAAGGAATTTGCCCCCTTCATGATTTCTCTCTTTTTTTGCATATTTGTCACACTTACTGATTTCAGCTCATCCAACAAATTTTAATATTTAAAATTTTAATATTAGACATATGATATGCAGATATGCAGAGTAAATATAAAACATAGTTTTAAATGATTATTTCGTTTATTAAGGGGCAATAAAGCTACCCAAACCAACCTGACCCTGTGTTAAAAGGCAATTTCCAGCCTTGCTAAATTATGACTTAACAGTGATTAACCACATTTTTTGCAAAGCTGAGATCAATTTCACTTGCCACAACCTGGCCTGATTACTGCTAAATCACCTAAATAGAACATGTTTGACACAATGAAGTTGCCTAAAGATCTCAAAAAGCAACACATCATGCCACAATCTAAAAAAAAAAAAAAAACTAAAGAAAAGATTAGAAACAAAGTCACTGACATCTATTAATCTGGGTCTCACCAAACTACAGTGACAGCCATTATCCAGAAATGGGAAAAAAAAAAGACTTGGAACAGTGGTGAACCTTCCTAGTAGTGGCCAACCTACCAAAGTTACCCCAAGTTCACAAGATTTTCAGAAAAACTTGAAGTCAAAGTTCCTGTGATTCAAACTCATCTGAGATTTTTAGTAGATGCATCTTTGGTGTGAATTTGAACATCCATTGTTCTTGAATCATGGCCAGCATTAAAGTTTTTGTGGAAAAGACGCTGCCCACACTAAAGCTATGACAATAGCTCAACTTTTTCTTCAAAACAGCTGAGCTAATAATGACTTTAATCCAATTTTGGCATTGTCAACATGGTGCTTCCTGTTTAAAGGGAGTTTGTCCTCGCCACTGTCACCAAGTGTTTGCTAATAGGCAATTTTCTGACTGCTGAGGTTCTCACTGCTGATTGTGAACTGGCCCTATATATAAATAAATTTAACTGCATCAGCTCTACAAGGGAGGGATTTACATTTTAATTTTTGTCTTTTAATGTCTGATTTATAAACCTAAATTTAACTGAAAAAGTAATCCAGTGCAGAGGAGTGAAATGGAAAGTTAACCTGAAACTGCAATCACACAGACACCAACATAAAGAGCCATAATTTATGCATATCCTCACATACACACACACACACATCCGCACCCTCAGGTCTACACTGGAGCGTAAAATGGAAGGAAAGGGTGCACTGAGCCTGCTGAAGTAAATTAACGTTACACTGTAGGTAAGTCTATCAACACTCAGCACTAATATGCGGCAGTACAATTGGATCATTGGTGCAATTATGTCACTGACTGTCAGCTGTGTTTTGTGTTCACACTTCTCCAAACTGAAAGGCAGCATGACTCTGTTCAGATATACAAAACATGTGAGGCATATAACCACCAGCTGCATTCATCACCACATTTCCAGCGGTGATGACCTTCAATTTCCTTCTTAGTTTGCTTTTGGACAAAAATGTCCTTTTAGAAAATCCTTGGCTGTTATCAAGAAAAAAATATTCACTGTGTCTGAAGTTACTCCCTCTGCAGTGCACGGTATTTATCTGGTGCAAGTGTACAAATTCTGGGCAAGTACATTCATCCACTATAATGTCCCTAAAATTCAACAGTAGCCTCTGGTATGTGTCTGGCACTCTATATTATACATTCACAATTACAATGCAAAAATGATTGCAGATCCTCTGGTAAGATATCACATCAGCTAATCACAGAATAGTCTAAAGCATAGACTGTATATAAAAATGGACTGAGCCTCTGGGACATGACCTTTTGTGTTTTTTTGCTCTGCATTTTGAGGTCACAACATGAGTGGCCAAATTTGAATGAGAGGGGAAATTAAGAGCTAATGCTCATAACTTAGTTTTACAAGCTGTATGGATGCAGTATCCAGACACAGATAGGTTAGAATTAGTGCAGTGTAACAAATTAATTAAAAAATTTCCCCAAAAATGAAGCAGAAATGTTGTGTTGGTCAGCTAATTCTATTAAAATGATCCAAAAGGCATGAGCACCACAAATACAGCCAAAAGGTTCAGTTCAGTGAGTGGATTCAGGCGAGGTGAGCCTAGCAGAGAGATACTCAAAGCAGCCACGCTCAAAACTTCAAGCTCTAACAAAATCCCACTGCGTAAGTTATTAAAAAAGAATCAATAAATTATTTTCAGGAGAAAATCAGTTAGAGTCATCAAGAAAGCTTTTGCACCCAGCTGCAAAAATATGAATTTCTGAACTGAATTTTGAGATGATCATTTTTCCCATTTCTTTTATACTCTTAATATTGTTACACAGAAAACTGGGCAGTTTATAATTATTTCTCCTCCTCTGCCTTTAAATTGAAGTACGTATTACAGCCTGTCCTCGGCCAAAATTCCAAACCGATCCCTACCCTTTTCCCTACACACTTATTCCGTTAGTCTTGAAGGTGCTCCACATCAGGCGCTGTTTTAAACCAACTAGCCTTAACTGAAAGTGGGTCAAAAAGCCCTCCAACACTACGTCTGAGCTGAAGCAGGTCAAGTAATGGAAGAAAATAAGATCCCATCAGCAGCTATTAGTTGCTAACAATAGCCTAATCACTTGATGATCATAGTTAATTTAGCCTGATTAGAGATCCACCAAAAGTATCAATCCTTGACCCAAAAAAACAGATTGGTGATGATGTACCTCAGTTTCTACTCTTTATCATTGATTAGAGCAGTTTATTTTCAAAGCGATGCTGAATATAGATCTCGACTATAAGGAGAGCAGTGCCATAAAATACTAATATTCTCTCTGTTTTCAAATTGAGAGAACATTTTCAAAGCTATTTTTCATTTGCTGACTTTCTGCTCAGAATAGGAAAATTGATTGGGACAAAGGTGCACTGTTTTAAAATTCATTTGGTGGCTTTAAGGATATATCACCGAAACACAGCACACATGGTCGAGGTTTAAATTAGACTGTAACAGCTCGTGGAAGCCTTAAAACTGATCATCACAGTCTTTCTTCCCTACTACACCAAAGAAGGGGCGATATACAGCCTTTATGTGCGTCTCCTCCCTTCGCTGAACACTACTGATTCATAATGGATGCTCTTTTGTGTCTGTCTAATTTTGCTCTTTCGTGTCTTTATTAAATCCTGCTCTTTGGGTGAGATGTGCATCAGCTAACCTGCTGTGCCTCTGCATGGTTTCCACTGATGAGAAGGTTCTCGCCAATCGATTTCCCACTTTTTTTGCTCTCAGACTGATCAGCAGAGGCACCAACACCACTAACAACCTTTTCAATTGTAACTCCTGATTTTACCTTTAACAAGCTACCAAATGACAAAAATCCCAAATTTGGAGGCCGGGAGATTGAAGCTAAAGTTGGTTAAATTTCTCTCTTTTTCCCCCTTAAATTCAAGCTATCAATTAACCTTTTCAGTTTGTTTTGATTTGTAGCTACTTTGACAAAAATCAATCTGTCACGCAGCAAGGAACACAAATCTAAGCTCAAACTGCCATCAGCAACTCATTAAAGCTAAAAAAAACAAGGCCTCAGCACCTCACAGATGAGGCTTTAGCAGAGAGAGATGCAGCATTACGGGAGTGTGTTTTGACTGAAATAATGTTGTCTTTATGAAAGCTGCTGCTGTCATGACTGTGAATTGGTAATGACTCACGAGGTTAGAGAAGAAAAGAAAAATATGCTAAAGCACAACTTTCATAAAAACATTTGTGTTTACTGAATAATATCTCCTGGATCGCTCTTTCTCTTCTGACTAATTTAAGAAGGCAGCCGTTGCCAGGTCTCTCATCCTGCTGCTGTACCCTCTGGATATTGTTGACCCCACAGTTTTCATTCACCTTGTTTCATCCAGTGAATTCATCTCACACAGTACCCCATTATGGGCAGCATGGTGGTGCAGTGGTTAGCACTGCTGCCTGGAAGGCCTGGGTTTGATCCCACCTTGGTCTCTCTCTCTCTCTCTCTCTGTGGAGTTTGCATGTTCTCCCTGTGTCTGTGTGGGTTTTCTCTGGGTACTCTGGTTTCCTCCCACAGTCCAAAGACATGCACTTACTGGGGTTAGGTTAATTGGCCACTCCAAATTGCCCATAGGTGTGAATGTGAGTGTGGATAGTTGTCTGTCTCTCTGTGTTAGCCCTGCAACAGGCTGGTGATCTGTACAGGGTGTATCCTGCCTCTCGCCCTATGTCAGCAGGCCCCCCTACAACCCTGAACAGGATAAGCAGAAGTGGGAGGATAGTACCCCATTATGCACTAATTGTGTTTGTCCCAGTGACACCTTGAGTATTTAACAAAACTATGCTTTCTATACCAATTGCTTGCTTCATCTTATCTTAACCCTGTAAGGTCAATGATGGCAACAACATCACTGTCATCACCAGTTCTAGGTTGGCAATAGTGGCTGAATAAAGCATCTTGAAAAGACCTGGGCCCGCTTCCAGAGAGCAGGTTCAGCAAACTCTGAGTGTAACCATAAACTCTGACTCAATTATTAAACAAAGATAACCCAGGTAAATACAAAATACAGTTTTTTAATGATTTATTTACCTGGCCCTGTGTGATAATACACCATGTTACAAAATTTGGATCACCTCTGGTTTCTTGAACGTGACAATGAGTTTACGCTGACTCTGTGGGGAATGTTTCCCACGTGAAGATTTAAGGAGGTTCTGAAGGCAAAACATGGTCCAACCCAGTACCAGCAAGGTGTGCCTAACAAAGTGGCCAGTAAGGATACTTTTTAATTATCTTCTCTTCCCTTGTTAGTGTCACAAGTCTTTAATGCCCCACCTGTTCAGCTAATCAATCTCCTTAGATTGTCTGAACTCCTAGTAGTTTTCCAGTGTACCTTGTGATTTTCTAGTTTTTCCTCATGTATGATCTTTTTGCCTCATGGAATTTATTGTACACCTGCCCCTTGCCTTGCATGATTCACTTTTGCTGACTGACCATTGTGCATGAAAACAAACAAAACAAAACAAAAAAACTGTCTTGGATCAGTCTCCAGATGTACCTCCTTCTTATGGACCACTACTAGTAGCATATCCCAGTCCTGACCTTAAGGAAGTTCAGACCAGCAGAGAGAATCTGCATTAGATTGTGGAAGTAGTAAATAAGTACTGCTTAAGACTGATGCACAGCCCCTGAGCTATACCAGTGGAGCTGCTCTGTGCAAGGCTGTCGTGGTAATGGGCAGCTCCCAGAGGGGAGTCTGTGTTTGTTTGTTCTTCCTTCCTCTCTGCAGCTAAAAGCCAAAGCTGTCATAGATGCTTTGAGTTGGTTAAATAAAGATTACATTTTATTATTACATAATAAGGATTATGCAGTAATGACCTGAGTAGAGAGTGCATCGTAATTTATAGTGCATATGGTATTTGTATTTGGCAGAGACTGTTTGGTCTCTGCAATTTGATGAATTGTGAGGGGTTATTTTTGCCTGTCATTTAATAATATTACAAGTAAGCTCACACACATGCAGAAATTTCAATCCTCCAAATGTATTCATGTCCACATGGACATTTAAGGGCAGGGTCAACTCAGGCACAGCCCCTGTGGGTTAAATGCTTCACTTCAAGTGCACATCAGCAGCCTGCGCTCCAAACCTCGAGGCTCTCCAGCTCCAGCTGAGAGCCTCCCATCAGTGTTTGGGTATCAAACCAGTGACCTTTTCAGCATGATTGGCTAGACCTCGAGTTCAGCTGGTTTACCCCTGTCAATAGCTGTTAGATGTTTACATGAGCAGGACTCTTAGCCTGGAATATTATCTGAATGTGAACACACTTGACTTAATATGCTTCAATGAACCTCAATCAGGAAGCCTACCCTCATGACCCTGCTAGATCTGTGATTAAGGAATAAAAGCATCTTTATCCCACAAACAGGTTTTTCTAAATTTGTTTCTATAAATGTGTCCAGAGCACAGATGTCAGATAGTCACATCATTTTTTTTTTTTAAATTGTACTCTCTGAAGCGATGGAATCAAAGAAGGACAATTTACTTTCTATCCAGCTGCAGGAGTTCATTTTTTAAAGCACTTCAGTTGGACTAGCACACCCTTGGGTTTGCAAGCTTATTAGGCACAAGTACAATGTGATTCATTATACTTTAGTCAAGTCTCTAAACACATTTAGCAAAATATGCAATGGATTTAAATGGAATTTCCTCCAGAAAACAGCAACATTAACAGGAACTGGCCGCTGGTGTTTGTCAGATGCAATCAAAGCACCAGTCAGGCTTCGATTAAAGTAACACTGTGCATGTTTATGCATGTCTGTGTGTTTCATATGTTAAAATTAAAGAAAATGAATAATGTTAATGAATGCTATAATGTTTCAGTCATATGCTTTTTCACAGACATTTTGAAAAATACAGAAAATGCCTTAAACCTGCATTGCTTTTAATGACCAGCAGGGGGCAACACCAATGGTTGTAAAAAGAAGTCAGACTGCATTAAGGTGTAAGGGAAAACAACCCTACTGCCCACAGGATTTAATAATTCACTAAACATTTTCTAAAGTGTTCATGGTCCCAGTCCCAAGTTTCAAGTGTTATTTAATAAACACAGCCTCCTTGTGATTAGGTGAAAGCTATTTATTATTAAATCTGTACATTCTAAAATTATATAATTATATATATATATATATATATATATATATATATATATATATATATATATATATATATATATATATTAGGTTTTACATTGTGATTAAATCAGAATTTAAATTTATAATTTTTTTTTTTATTTTAATTATTTATATTTAAATGTCTTAATTTTTTAGTGACATTCTTTTTGAAATATCTCCATTAATGCTATTTTTTGGGCACAGATTACCTCTAAAATTCTTTTGTTAATCACGGTCTCTGGGGCATTCATTTTCCTCTGATGGTGCCCACAATAATAATGGCTGCCATTATAATTTACAAGTACTTTGTTTTGCAATGCATGGGTTTATTTAATGCTTGCACACAGCCACCCACACTTGTAGCAGGTATCCTATGCTCTTGTGACTCTTTGAGAAATGAATACAGGGAACACTGCAAATAGGAACTGAGTTGGGTGAAGTAAATGGCCCACAATGACAAATTACTTCTTGAGTTAAGCTTGTTTTTTTTTTTGTTTTTTTTTTTTGTGCCTGATATTGTCTGTTTTAACTTGCTATTTTGAATGGAATTGGATTCACCTTTTCACATCTGCTACGTCAACAGCTACTTTTTCGAGGTTAGAGGTAGGATCTGGTTAACTTCCACCCCTTTTAAAGGAAGTTTGATAAACTGGGATGCCTGAATGGAAAAAATCTTGTACCAGAAGAACTCCAAAACCAAAATGCTTGTATGAGACTTCACTGGAAAAAGAAATAACTTCTAGTTTTGAACATGTGCTTAATTAGCTAAAACACAATCACACTCTAGCTCGAACCCTAAATGGGTCATCAGACATTAAGTGGTTCTGAAGCACACACTGTACAAGACCCTGAAAAGTGTTTTGCATTCAATAACTGTTCTGCAAAATGGCAAAACATGTATTTTAGAGCCTTTATTTAAGAAAATAATAATAATTAATCCAAATGTACTTAAAGTACCTAAAAGTACTACTCATTATACAGAATGTATGCTTCGCCCTGCAGAAGCATACATTATATCATTGAATCATAATTATTGATTAATTAAAGAGTAAGTCACTTTAATGTTGTACCTAGAGAGGATTTTAATTACAATCTACTGCTGGATGCATTATCATTAAAATATAGCACATTAAAACTGTACTTGAGTAAATGTATGATGTTAAAATCCACCGCTGGTTCTCACTATGCTGTCATCCAGTGCCACTTTGCCAGTCATATTTCAGAGGAAGACCTCTGGACACAATCCTGCAAATGATGTTGAAAACAGCGAGCATGACTGATCGGGGCACAATGTGTAATCCATCATGTATCTCAGACACAGTGACCCTTTTTGCTCTTTAATGGCTACAAGACAGAAGACATGCATTACGGCATATCTTTGTTGTAACATATTGTCTCAGCGCCCTTTGTCTTCATGAAGTTGAAGTCATTAGCTTTACTAAATTTAAGGAAAACTTGACACATGCAGCCACATTTAGCAGCCAGTATGGTGGTGGGCAGCGTGTAAATGATCTACTCTGCTTGCTTATTCTAACACAAAGAAAATGAAAAGAGAACAAGTATGTGTTCTAAACCAGCTGCAGAGTTATTGTTTGTGTGCATGTGTGCGTGTGTGTGTGTTTGTGTGCGTGTGTGTGTGTGTGTGTGTGTGAGAGAGAGAGTGAGTGAGAGAGAGAGAACAGAGAGAATGCAAAAGACAAAGGGAGTGTAAGAGAAAGAGAAAGTGCTACTGCCTACAGGTGTGCGCCACAACATTGCAGCTGTCTTCATGTTTGGTCCACAACTTCACACTTTTCCAAGAGCCAGTAGATGGTGAAATTATGTCTGAAGGACTTGGACGTCATATAACATGGTATGGTATAGTTGCATCTGTCTGTAGTTAACTGGGTCAAGCTAAATGGCAGAGATACAAATCGTACAAGACATATCCAATGCAATGGACAACAAGGAAAATATTGTTGGCATGTTTATTGACTTAAAAAAAAACTTTTACACTACAGATGAAAAAATATTAATAAAAAAAAAAGTAGAGATGTTATTAGCTGGATAGCACACACAATAATATGTGGGGTTCCACAAAGTTCTATTTTGGGCCCCAAACTGTTTATATAAATTATGGCCACAATGTATCTAAAATGTTAAAACAGGCTTATTACACAAATTTATGTTGCTTTCTAAAAAGTCAGGGGCAGCTTCTAAAAACCGTGGATAATGAATTTAAAGTTAAAAAATACTTGATAAATGATCACTAATTGCAGTGAAACAAAGTATATAATATTTGGTAACAGGAAAAAAAAATCAATTCAGATTTATGATAGATGATATTTAAGTAGCCAGTCCTGATAGACGGGGATCAGCCCGGCAGGGCCTCCGCCCTTGGCCACCGCCCAACACACATTGCATCCAACCCCTCAGACGCCTCCTGCAGGTGGTGGGCCTACAGGAGGCTGTGCCCATGTCTCCTCTTCATGCTGCGCCTGGCCAGGCACCACGGGCTAATGCCAGGCCACCCGACACTGTCCTTCGAGTTCCCTCCCCAGGCCTGGCTCCAGAGTGGGGCCCCGGTAACCCTATCCCAGGCAGCGTAAACAGTTCCCTTGGTGACTCTTCCAAAGGGGACAAACCCCTGGACAACATAGCTCCTGGGATTACTGGGACACAAAATCCCCTCCACCATGATGAGGTGGCAATTCATGGAGGAGTCTGGGGCCATGGTCCTCAGTCGGAAAAGGATGGCGTGCCCACTCCGGCTCAGGGACGAGTTGCTGCCCCAGGTGGATGACTTTAAGTATCTTGTTTAAGAGTGATGGGAGAAAGGAATGGGAGATTGACATACGGATTGGGGCTGTCTCTGCAGTGATGCGAATGTTGCACCGGTCTGTCGTGGTAAAGAGGGAGCTGAGCGTGAAAGCGAAGCTGTCAATTTACCGGTCAATCTATGTCCCTACCCTCAACTATGGTCACGAGCTTTAGGTAGTGACTGAAAAAATTAGATCATGAATACGAGCGGCAGAAATGAGCTTCCTCCAAAGGGTGGCTGTCCTCTCCCTTAGAGATAGGGTGAGGAGTGCAGCCATTCGGGAGGGGTTCAAAGTACAGCCGCTGCCCCTCCACATCGAAAAAAGCCAGTTGGGTGGGTGCCTCTTGGGTGACGTGTTCCAGGCATGTCCTATTTAGAACATGCTGTGTAAAATTCTATTATAATTATATTCTATTATAATTAAAAATTATAATCAGCTAAAACTTCAGCCCACAGCTTTGTTGGTCAAAGGTGATGGTTATTTCCATCTTTTGGTTGTTCTTGTCTTAAAAAAAACTACAAATAATAAAATATGACCAAAATATAAAATATTATCATTATCATTAAAAGTCCTGTTATATGTCCCTAAAAATCCAATTAATCCTTTTCCAAAATCTTGTCTGATTTCTTTTTTATTACATATGCTAGGGATTTTCAAAGTCTGTCACTGGTATTTGTTTAAATTTTGTCAGACTGGCACAATTATAAGTGTGCCATATGGGCAATCAGTTATCCCAATTTACTCTGTATTACCCATGGATGTACAGACACCTGTCATTTGATTACTGGAGAAAACTATCTGAAGTTTCACTGCTGATTGATAAATGTTTACATTATCTACATTATTAGGGAACTGATAGCCTTGAGCTGTGTAGATCACACTGATCTTAAGTATGCTTTGATTCTGTAAGTGTGGAACTGACTGACTTATAACTGCCAGAGGTAATACTAATTTTGACTCAAAACATAATAACTGTAACCTGTTGAACATTGACATTTACATCCTTGTTACATCTTTCCTCTGTGCCTCACTGCTTGAAGTTATTTTTAGTGTTTGGTAAATATGTGTTCAGGTAAATATTAATGAAGCACCATTTAAAAGGAGTGCCTAAGATAAACTTGAATAAAAAAAATTAAAATCTCAGAAAAGTAATAAATATCCCCTTAAATCTTTGAGATTTTTGGACAGATGTCTTTGTGACAAAATAAAACTGCATCCACCTTGATCCTAAATTTACACTCTTAAGTGGCTTGTGTGGGTGGAGGTAAAAGAAAAGAAGCACTTTGTGGCAGCTTGAGTCATCCTTGGCTTATCATGAGTGCTCTCACAGTTTGTTAGAAGAAAGGCTTCTGTTTTGCTGAGTCTTAATTCGTGACTCCCTCAACGATGTATTTTTAACACAGAAATCTGCTGCTGCTTCCTTTATACACTCAAGGATTTAATATCGCTAAGCTGCTTTTGTCATCCAATGTTAGACAGGCACTCTGCGACAGATTCTATGTGACGCTGCAACATGTGACCTTCTTACTTTCTGTCCTCTTCTTTGTGCTGACACAGCTCTGATTCCTTCCCGCATTAGGCGCAGGAAGAGGGGGGGCAACTGCTCAGGGTCTTGATGACCACTGTGCTATGATCACTTTGGGCCAGCTGGGTGTGTTTGTATTTGCATCTTTAATTTATAACCAGAGAAACCTTTTTTTCAGAGGCTAATCACCACTGCCGTGGCCCCATTATTGTTGCAGTGTCTCACAATCTGAGATGGCATGTAAGGGCAAATGAGCGCTGGCCTGAAAATAAATGTATCCTCGAAGGATTTTATACACTCCTACGGAGACGTGTATCGTGTATAAGCTATAGTTTTCTCGATTTGCACCTTGTTGTTAAATGTCTCTATATGCAACTTCCATCTGTTGCCATTTGGGTAAACTGCAGCACTTTTGAAGTGATTAATGTCCCTTTTTATGTCGTCAAGAACATTTCTGCAAGATTTACTCAGCCTTTGAGATGTAGACTATAAACAACCTAAAGCACTGTACAGTACACACAAGTCTTTGAACCAAATAAACACCCGGTGTAGCAAAAAAACCACCTGAACACTCCATGGCAAATGAGTTTACATCTATCTGGGAGTCTCAGGTACACTGTATACTAATAGCGCTTTTATTGGCTTAACAAATTAAAATTCATAACACCATCTGCCCACCTTTGTCTGTCATTAACATTAATTAAAAAATGGGATCGCCATGCAATGAATAATATAGACTTTTTTCTAAATTCCTTTGGCACCAGTTCCTCCCATCATGTTGCTAGACACCATCCACCTTTGAGGGCAAACACCCTGTAAGGAAGCTAATTTCCACCACTTCTGTCTGTGATCTTATTCTTTTGGTCAGCTCTCTCTACCACACCATGCTGATACAGTGATACATGAATCCACAGCCTGTTCAACAGAGCAATACCCGATTTAATAATTACTGAGTTTTCTAAGCTCGAGTGTGGTTCTGCCAAAGCTGCTGTACGTGATATGAATACTTTGAAAAGAAACAACTTGTTTAGGTTTAAGTAGTAGTTAGCTTTAATTACCAAAAACATTTTTTCAGGTTTAGACATCAAAACCTATGTGGGTTATGTTTAAGTGACAAGAAATTGTTTAGTCACTATACACTGCTTGGGTAGCTTTAGTCACTAAAACTATTTTGTTAGGTTTAGACACCAAAAGCTATTAGTTTCTGATTAGATGCTAAAAACTAGAGGTAGGACCCACACAACATCCAAAGATACGATATTATCACAATACATAACTCATGATACAAAATTTTTGCAATTTTAATCATTTTGCAACATGTTAAGCATTGCAATAACATATTGTTATTTGTCATCTTTTTTCAATTGCAATTACACTGTTATTAAAAAGTGTCATAAATGGTGCATGCACCTGATAAACTGTACTGTGTCTACTGTACTGTGTCTGCATGAAAACATGTGTATATGACTGTACTATTACAGGTATTCTGATCTTGAGACAGCAGTTACCAGTCCTCTGTGAGATGGTCATGAATCCACAGCCCGTGCATCACAAGCTTTCTGTTGTACTCAGACTTTATTCTTCGCTTCTCTGTAGAGGTTGGGTATGGCTGTTCGTGTGTGTCTAGCCTTTGCTTTCCACAATATTGTGTGGAGACATTAGTCTTGGACGTCTTTTTGCATAAGGCGAGTAATGGATTTTGTTATTTTCTCAGCTTGCCCTCAATTGTGAGGCAGCTTTGGCAAGCTTAAGTGTGTCCAGTGTTGGTTTGGGTTGGTTTTTCAGTTGAGCTGATTTAACGTTAGCTTTGCTGTCCTCAGCTAACATTATCTCAGGATGCTGGTGTAATATGAGCCCCAGTGTTTAAAGTATTCTTAGAGCATTTTACTTTCATACAACACTCCTTGCAAATCCCATGTTCATAATAATCTCCTTTTGTTCCATCCTTGAAATCCAAAATATATCAACACATTTGATTTAAACATACATGGCACTTTTCTGATTTCTCTCTTTTACCTGTCTCTCTGCGTTAGCCCTGCGACAGGCTGGCGAACTGCCCGGGGTGTACCTTGCCTCTCGTCCTATGACAGCTGGGATAGCCTCCAGCCCCAAAAAAGATAAGTGCAAGAAAATGGATGGATGGAAAACACTAAATATTTCTACTAGAATACTGCTAAAGTTCAATTTGTGTTTGCAATTTATTTAATCACATATCAACATTTTGTGGGCAGCACAATGATGTGGTGGTTAGCACTGTTGCCTCACAGCTAGGTTCGATTCCACCTTTGCCCGGGCCTTTCTGTGTGGAGTTTACATGTTCTCCCCGTGTCTGTGTGGTTTCCTCCGGGTACTCCGGTTTACTCCCACAGTCCAAAGACATGCAGTTACTGGGGTGAATGGGGTGACTCTAAATTGCCCATAGGTGTGAATGGTTGTCTGTCTCTCTGTGTTGGCCCTGCGACAGGCTGGCGACCTGTACAGGGTGTACCCTGCCTCTCGCCCTATGACAGCTGGGATAGGCTCCAGCCCCCCCCGCGACCCTGAACTGGATAAGTGGAAGAAAATGGATGGATGGGTCAACATTTTTTGTCCCAATACTGATACAATATTGCCATGTAAAATATTGCAATGCTATGGTGTATTAATTTTTTTTACCCCACCTGACTAAAAACTACTTGGTTAGGTTTAGGTCTTAAAAATTACTCATTTAAATGTGGTTTGGTGTAAAACACGCCCCTTCACAACAGTGAAGCTTCACATTTAAAAGTGACCACTTTGGAATCAGAGGCCACTATCACTAATGCCATTAACTGCTGTGTTAAGCTTCTCTGCCAAAGCACACTTAAATAAAAGAGCCGCACCAACAGCTTTGGCAAACTAACCAACTAACCACGGGAAAGAAAACGAACTGGCTGGCCAGACAGGCAGAGATGGAGATGAGGCAGGACACACACTCTATGATCCACTCACAAAGTCAATGTAGTGTATCAGTTATAGTTGACTAATGTATGCAAGCTTGCCGTTGTGATTACAAGCCACAACTCAAAAGTTGTGCTCAGCATTTTTATGACCAGTACCTTCATTTTAAAATAAGATTAAGCAGCCTCTACACGTAAACACCTACACAAGAGAGCGTGTGAATAACGTGTTTGATTTTCATTGGCAAATGATGAATAAATATATAAATATGGATTGTCTCAGATTTCTAAAAAAATCTTTGGGGACTAAATGGCATTAGGTGCCATGGGAAAAGCTTAAACATTAAATAAATAGACTGGTTCTTATATAGGGTGTTTCTACCATACTTGAGCACCCAAAGTACTTGAACCAATATGCCTCATTAAAGCAAGCATTTCAGTAGATATGTGCCAAGGATACTTTAGCATGCAGACTAGAGCAGCCAGGGATTGAACCACCAAGCTTCCAGTTAGTAGGTGACTTCCTGAGCTACAGTCATGTTATACTGTACAGCGACACAACACGCAAAGCCCACGTGTAGGAGCGTTCATTTTGGAAACGCCCACATGGGTCCTTTTGGAACAAACGACTGATATTGTCATTTGGATTGGAGGACATGTTGCAGAGTTTACATCACTTTCATTTTGTCCTCAAACAGTAACTGTTATATTCCATAATTTGACTTTGATTTTTCCTCCGTCAAGAATTAAATGCTTTTCGGTGGCGTCCTGTAGTCTGCTGGGACTTCAAAAGAGTTAATAGATTTTATTCAACCACTCCTCAAAGAAATGTCATCCTCCCTCAATAGGAACAAGTAAACAAAAGACATTTTATGCTAAGAAAGACTTCTGTGTGAGAAAACTGAGGGTCTGATCAAACTGTGATGATTTTTCAAAATGTTATTTTTTTTTTTTTTTTCTCAGTGAAAAAAAAGATGAAGGAGAAAAGATGGAGGGTGTGAAGAGAAGGGCATCACAATTAGACAAGGAGTGAGAGACACACAGAGAGGATCCAACCTGTCAGCAACCAGATGCCACAATGGAGCAATTATAAATTAGCGAGCTCAGGTATTAATCCAGCAGACAGCACTTTGGGATTGGCTATTTGGCAGGAAACATTTTGGCTGAAATCAAAGGTTGCACTGAAAGAGCTGACGCTAGGGGAGAGCGATGTAAAGAACGAGAGGCATAAAGCGAGAGTGCAGAATAGGGGGAAGTGAGGAAGGAATGTAATTGTCCCAGGCATCAGATCAGAGAGGCTGTAGTGAAAGGCTGACGGCTGGTATTTCTGGCTAATGAGACACTTGGCTGTTGGTGGCCATAGTTTGGTCAAACCTGCACGCTGCTAATAGGCATGTAAACACTCACACACACAAAAGAGATGCAAATAACGAGACAGCATTTAAGCAAATAGAGTATCCTTCCTAAAGTTGTGTTAACGAGCCATTCTGAAAAGAAACCAGTTTATTAGTTGTTGAAGGACTGTAAATGTTTGGCTTAGCAAGAAACCACAGCTGCTAAATACAGAATTTTCACTTTTCATTCCCCAGATCACAGCTTAGACACATTTAGAAAATTTGTTTTGATGAGTGATTTAAAGTGGGTGGTCAGGTTAAGGTGGGTGAATTTCAAATGTAGGCTGGACAGCTTTGTGTTACTTTTTGCTGCTTAAATGAGCCATTTTGTGATAATGAATACATTTAATCTAACCCTAAAAAGGGACAAATTAAGCGGTTTCCTATTTTCCATGTACTTTATATACTGCTCTCAGGGTTTTTCCTGGCTTAGAATGGGCCTTCAGTGGTGACTAAGTATGGCAGTAAGGCCTCAGTTACACAGGCCTAGAGACCCATCAGCTACTCCCTGGCACCTAACCGGCTGGCATGTGGTTGCTTGAGGTTGCTGGCTGTCACCAGGTGAAATCAGTCATAAAGAAAGTGCTGCACCAATACCATCCTTGCAGTTACTTTTGTTGCTAGCAGACTGCTGCGTTCGTACTGCTCGTAGTTTGTATGGAAGACAGCAACTTGTCTGCAAACTTGCTAACTAACCATTGAGCAATAGTAAAACTTGAAAAAGTGCAACACTAACTGAAAGACTGCTCATCTTCAAGGTAAAAGATGTGCCTCACTGCTGAAACCAACAATTTCAAACGACAAAGCTTTTACTCTGAAGCCAAATGGTCTCCATTTTTGATTTGCATTGCACTTTTCAGAACTTCAGAACAGATGAGCAATTCTCTGCAATCTGCTAGTAATCAAAGTAATCTCAAGATCTTCAGTGCAGCGCTGTATGCCTCTTTGTGACCACCTAGTGACAGCAAGTAGCTTCCTGCAGCCACTCGCCAACTGGTCAGGGAATGAAATCAGAGCGAGAGGATGGATGGAGGGCTGCTAGTGAATCAGGAAGTACACAGCATTAGTAAGGAATTGGAAAGAGGAAGTGAGGGCAGTTATGAAGAGGATGAAGAGTGGAGAGGCAATTGGTCTGGATGACATACCTGTGGAGGTCTGGAAATATATAGGAGAGAGGGCAGTGGAGTTTTTGACCAGACTATTTAATACAATCCTGGAGAGTGAGAGGATGCTTGAGGAATGGAGAAGTGTACTGGTACTGATTTTCAGTGCAGAGCTGTAGCAGCTACAGAAGGATAAGGCTGATGAACCATACCATGAAGCTAGGATAAGGAGAGAGGTGATGATCAGCAAGCAGAAGTATGGCTTCACTGGTTGATGGAGAAGAGAAGGTCAGAAGGAGCTGCACTGTATCTTTGTGGATCTAGAGAAAGCATATGACAGGGTGCCAAGAGAGAAATTGTGGTAATGGATGAGGAAGTCGGGAGTGGCAGAGAAGTACATGAGGGTGGTGCAGGACATGCGGGAGAAAAGCAAGACGCTGGTAGTGCGGTAGTGTTTAAGGTGGGATTATATTAGGGATCGACTCTGAGCTCAGTCTCGTTTGCAGTGGTGATGGACAGGTTGACAAATGAGGTCAGGCAGGACTATGATGTTTACAGACCACATTGTGATCTGCAGTGAGAGCAGGGAGCAGGTGGAAGAGAGCCTGGAGAGGTGGAGGTATGCTCTGGAGTGAGAAGGAAGTCAGAAGCAAGACAGAATACGTGTGTGAATGAGAGGCAGACAGATGTAACAGTGAAGATGCAAGGAGCAGAGTTAGTGAAGGTAGATGAGTTTAAATACTGGGATCAGCCATCTAAAGCAACAGACAGTGCACAAGGGAAGTGAAGAAGACAGTGCAGGTAGGGTGGAGCAGGTGGAGATGAGTGCGGATGGTTGGTGTGACATAAGGTAAGATGGAGGCGAAGGATCCACTGTGGCTTTACAGCTGAAAGAAGAGGAGTCACCCCCTTCCTACCATTAGAGCTCATGCAGGTTTAAGGCCCTCCCCCACTGACTTTTATTTTCAATATACAGTCTGTCAAAAAACAAAGGTGGCAAAAAGAAAAAGATTTAGGGCTGATTTTGTACTCTGATTGTATTAAACTGACAAAAAACAAGAGGAAGTTTTTACTCTGAGCAACAGTCTGCAAGTTTTTATAGTTTATTTTTTCCTTCATTAGTTTTCTACAGGCCTCATCAAAGTTGTTTTCTGTAATTAGAAATGGGTCACCATATTAAATCAGCCACATTTAAAAAAAGAACTCCACACTCACAGATGGCACTGCGCTCACATTGTTGGCAAGTTCATTCTGGCAAATGAAGAAAATCGCTATGTGAGGAACATTAGACTGTTGTGAGGTGAGCTGAGGAAAGAGGACCAAAACACTCGACTCAAAGGAAAGAATAGCTGAAAAAAAAAACAAACCAAACAAAAAGTAGTCTTAAAGGGGACCGATTATCCCCTTTGTCAGCACCATAATTTTATTCTTGACCTCTACTGGAGTAGCTTTGCATGATTAAGAGTTCAAATAACAATATTTGAGTAATACTGGACCTTGAGCTGATTAGGTCACAGTCAGAGTTTTGTGTGTGACGTGACCACATTATCTTCTGTGACTTCACTTACAGCCAAGAAAAACTGTGTCAATGCGAGCATTTAGAGCAGTCGGATGCCTCCTACAGACAGGTACAATATTCTGCAAAAGTCTTGAGCCTAGGGATGAACCAGACTTGTGTCTAAATATGGGAGGCAACTTAGCAAATTTTAAATTGTATCTTTAGGCCCAATTTTTTCCCCATTTTTTTTAGTTGAATCTTCAAAAAATGCCAAGGATATCATGGTTTAGAGCTATTAACTCAGTCACCTTTCTGTCCACTTTCCTTGAGCCAATCATCCTCTTCTCAGCGTACTTTAAATATCACTGCTCATCTGTCTTTCTCCCTTTCAGACTGGTTTGTTCAACCCACCACCTCTCTTTCACCTCAACTCCTTTCAAGCCTCCATCTTGATCTCCACCGCCACCAGTGTCAAAACACAGAGCCCGGACTTCAACACTGCTGAAGCAGTGTGGGATCATCTTGATGGAGAAAGGCAGCCAACATCAACAGAGGAACTTTGAATGTCCTTTAAGAGAGAACTATTCCTGAAGACTATGTAAAGACATGAAAAAACTGCCTAAGAGAGTTCAGGCTGTTTTGAAGAATAAAGGTGATCATACCAAATATTGACTTTCAAGCTCATTAGAACTGTACAAACCCCATTTTTGCCTACTATGCTCCATTTACATGTATGTGTGTATATGTTTCAATGGGGTGGCCCAAGAATTTTGCACAATACTCATACTATATTATTTGCTACCATATAGGAAATAACACAGCTGATAATTAAAGACCTGCATGCTGATTTGCGCTGTGGCAGTGCAGAAAGGCACTAGGCAGAAAGGGAAAAGCAAAAAGGACCAGATTAAAAAACACATTATGCAAGTATACAATAATATTATATTAGGATAAACCATGAATTTTGCTTTTTGCATTCAGTCTTAGAAATTAGTAAGATGTCATTTTAAGATGTGTAAGATGTGTCCCAGTCCCTGATTTCCCACTTTTACTTCAATCCTGCTTTAAAGTGTAGTTAATAATGCAGCCATAATGGAAAGTTTAATGACTTGTATGGCAGGAGTCCATTTAATCCATCTATTAAAAACCTGCACACTAGTGAATCAATTCACCACATATATCTGCAGGGATTGAAATGGCAATTTTACAGTGTAAGGCTATGCAGTACCTTCCTTATACAACTTTAGTGCAACAAGAGGTACAAAAAAAGGGAAACAATTTTTAAATAACTATCCTCCTGAGGAAAATAATTTCATACAGTAAGTCCATGGAATCCCTCAGCAGATGGCCTGGCCAGAGCTAGTTAACCACCCCTTCTTTTTTTTTGCTGTCAAAACCCTCTCGCGTGGCAGCTGCTCCCTCGTAGCTGATGACATCAAATAGCACACCATTCACTCCTGACCTTATTTTGTGAGACACAATGACAGTGTACCTGAGCACAGCTGTGCATCGCCATCAGTTATAAGCCATTCGGGCTTATCCAGGTTTCCAAGGATTTTCGTTCAGGGCGCATTGCCCACATGAAAGGGAATTTTGTCAGAGGGGCTCCATGAATTATGCAGCGGTGGAGTGGATTTGCAGATTTTGCTGAAATTAATATGATATGGAATACAGAACGGAGGCAGAACTGGTGGTTTTATCAAGCTCGGAGGAAGGGAAAAAAAAAATGTGAACCTGGATTCAGAGTGTTGGTTGAAGCCAGTGAAGCGTAAAGGACGTACATGCCAGGATGCAAATGTTAAAATACCTTTTCAATAGATGGCTGCGTTTAGGAGCTTTGTCTGAGAAACTTGCTGCTGACTCAGATGTGGCAATGCTAAAAATACTAGGAAAGAAATTGAAAAGAAGCGCCCATTATCTGACAAAAAATAAATAAAAAATACTAGGCCGGTTTTTGTTGTATAACGGGACCATGAATCTATTTTTTTCACTCCCACTATTTCTGTTAATCCAAGAGGGCAGCTGTTGCCAAATCTCCGTCATAATCTACGTCCTTGTCTTCCTCGGGATACTGTTGACCCTACACTTTTGAGCGCTGCTGTGCTTTGTAACTCCAGTGACAGCCAGGCAGACAGACAGATGGACTGATGAGGTGCTTGTCCACGGTGTCAGCACGCGTCGGCTCTCGTCCGAAGGCCCTGTCAGTAATTATCTCCATGCTGTAGGTGTTAATATGTGCTATAGTCTTCTAGCAGGGTGGCAAAGTGCTGTATGAATACTAATCCTAGTTATCTCAATTATCTGCTCTGTCAGGATGATTTGTGTTAAAAAAAAAAAGAAAAAAAAAAGAAAGCACGACACTCTGCCAACCTGAGGTTATTTGATAATAAGTGTGGATTGGGAACCCACTGAGCAAATGCTATGACAATTTATCTAATTGACAGACTATGACTCATTCTGTCTGGCAATTCATTTCATTTACTAATTCCGAGTCCCAGCCGAGTGCTGGGTAATGCTAAAGGGAAGGTTTAAGATTCCTTAATCCTATTTGACCATAAACAAATGTCCTTTTTTTTTTTTTTGGTATGTCTGCAAGATTTTTTTTTAAAACCTTAGTTTTTATCTCTTTAGTTTAGTTGAAGCCAGAAGGGCAGGAAAGCAATGCTCTCAAAGTCAAATGCAGGCCTTTTTATCCACTTCTGCTTCCTAAACACAGTGGTGGAGGTGTACTGATTGATTTTTTTACACACACACACAAACAGACTCAGACACAACAAGCTGCTCTCTAAAGTTTTTGTACTGAAATGTAAATATGTGCTCTCAAAGAGCAGGACCAAAGGAAGAGGAGTACACAGCCAAAACAAGCAGGATCCTAACATTGGAATGGTGCTGTAGAAACAATAACCAGGGCAGAGTGTTGAGTTTAATGGGAACCCATTGAGTTTTTCTTTATTTTCTGCTGTTTAGTGTTACAGTGGTGGATGCTTGGATTAAACTGAAGTTTTAAATAATTAGGTCAGCATTTTGGCAAGTATCTAGCAAGTCCCTATTAGGCAAATGTTTTAGCCTGCAAAATAAAGCACAAGTGCCAAAAACTGCAGTTCCTCTCATGGCCACTTGAGGGAGGCTCCAAAGAGTCAGTCCCCATAGACTCCCATGTTAAACGTTCAAATTTACAGCCAAAATAAACATGTTTATAGTCAGGTACAAGAAAAACATTTTGGTCTCTGCAGCTAACTTCCAGTAAGTGATTTTTGTTTTTTCATAACTCACTTTGGATTTTTGTAAGGCTTAGAAAATAGTGTCTACTTTGACGCAAGGGTGATCTGCATTACTGTAATTACACAATGGTTTGTCGTTCTGGAAAAATTCAAATGGTTTCTGAAAACTGAGAAATTGCTCTTCATAGCCAACATGTGGTTGTTCTAGTACTTTCACTTGTGCTGTGCAGGAAGCCCACAAATCTGCTCCTTTATTCACCCCCAAACAGCTGACAAATCTTTCATACGCTTGGTGTTAAAGGGTTAAAAGGGTTAATGCAGTGGTTCCCAAAGTGTGGGCCACAAAGGTACTGCATAGGGGGCCTCAGTAATAACAGAAATTCTCTTTGTAATTACTCACAAGTATGCAGAGCTACATAGCTTTATAAATGTATTTATTCATATAAAAAATTAATTAAAACTGGTAATAATAGGCGGTTAGTTTGTGATATTAATTACTCTGCTCTAAATTTACTGCTCTTGTATTAGAGGTTGTGTCCCAGTGACAAGTGTGTCATATATTGGCATTAGCACTTTACATATGAGTGGGATTTTCTGACTTTCTTGACTTTGGGAACCACTGGGTTAGTGAATGCAGCTTACTAACAATTCTTGCTAGTTTTGTCTAACACACTAGCCTCTCATCCAGATATGGTTAGATACAGTGCAACCAAACCACTTCAGAATTAAAGCTCATTTGATGGGTGGCATCAAAGTAGCTATGTCCATCTTTTATATACAGTCTATGCTTTAAATGATGATTTTTTATTATTTTTTTTAATGAATCTTGAGTCTGTAATGTCAGCGAGGATGGCTATTCCTTAATAGTGTCTTCTCAGTCACTCTGATTCACAGCACAGAAGCCCCGTCCACCTGCTGTTCAAGTCTTTTTGTTTCCAAGGGGCATCGAGACAGCAACAGACAGACAGCAGTTCTGTTATGAAATAACTCATGTCAAAGTTTTCACTAACCATATTATACGCATCGACTCGAAATATGATCAGCATTCTTTGTTCACAGCAGATAAACACTATCAGCTGCTCGAAAGCTTAAAGGGATAGTTCACCCCCAAATCAAATATTCATGTTTTCCCATTGGTCTGGTGGCCAGCTGGTGTGCCTTGTTCAATTGAAATAATTTGTTTGAAATAACCAGGTCTTGATTACTGGAAAAAGACACTGTTTGCTGCTGTTTTTTTGTTTTTTGTTTGCTTTTTTTTTTTTTTTTTTTTTTTTTGCTGCTTTGAGAAACACAAGGAAAGTTTCTTTTATTTTTATTACATTCAAGAGGAGATGGACATCTCTACAGCCAAAATTGACAGGGGCAACCCACACCAAAATAATCTAGATGGACAAATAAGTAAAATATGTACATGATTTTGGGATGCACTGTCACTTTAATTTTCCAAATATCTCTTGATGTTCCCATCAGCTGTACATTTCCTGTTGTACCAGTTAGTAACTCATTATTTTGACACTCTGAATTGAGATTGCAAAAATGATGAAACATTAATTTTTATTTATTTTTTATCTATTTCATCGACTTTCTTGAGTCATTTAATATTAATCTTTGTAAAACAGTTTGTTCTGGTTTAATTATTACTTTTTCCACATTTGTATATTTTGTGTGCTTTAGTTTTAAGTAATTTTACATCTGCCTCATTAGCTTATTAGTCACACATGCAACACTTCTCTGCATAAAAAGTACAGATAAAGCTTTGAATGCCCAAACCTGGAAGCCGTAACTCTATGACGTGTTTTCATTTGCTTTATTTTCTCCTGCCTTGCTCCAACATTTTATTGCTCAATGATTAATTTTTATTAATTCCATCTGGTCACTTTTAGCTTTCTCTGCAGAGTCCTTGGAGACACACTTGAAAGCCTCTACAGAACACAACCGGCCTGGTTTATTGATGATCATCATTTATCATCAGAGGAGAAAAATGTTCTAATCATTCTCATAGTTATATTATTTATAATATTTAATCCAGATGTCTTTAAGCTAAGAGGCTGGTAATGATTTCCGGGATGTTACCATCTTTATTCCTCACGGGGGCTACAATAGCTGAAGCAGTCTTATTGGATATTATGTTTTGTGTTTGTCTTTTTCAAATCACTCTCTCCTCTCCCGGTACAAAAAATAAATCAGATGAAATTAAATTTGCATTCCCAATGAGTGTTTGGAAGATAATGTAGCTGTGTCCTTACATTCTGCTCCAATACAGTGACTACAGAGGCCACTTATTTCTCTGGGATGCCTGGTTGGACGTGTGCCCAGGCAATGGTCATTGGCCCACTGGTTTGGCATAGAGTTCCCGTGGGCAGCAGCGCAGCTTGAAAATGTGAGTCTATGGATCACAGTCAAAAAAAAAGGAAAAAAGGAACAAGGCTGCCATAGCCTGCAGGGAATGTCAAATTACAGCATGGGATACAAGATGAAACAATAAGCGCAGATGATCTGTATGGCATACAACATTTGCCTTTTTTACCATTCATGTAAAGCATATTTAAATATATCGTATGATTGTGACATCACCGTCTACAGGTTTTCTTTGACATATGTGCATTCATTTTTGTTTACACATATTATTGGAGTATTGATTATATGATTCATTTAGCAGTATTAAAATGAATAATGCTTATTTGGCTAAAGAACCCCACACAAAATTAAAAGGAACCTTTTTATGTTTATTTCCTACTCCATATTTTTTATTCCTGGACTCTACTAAGGTAGCTTTGTACGACTCAGAATAACCCTCATTTATCTTGACGGTTCATCCTCTGTCCAAAACAAGCCATTTTAGTATCTTTCACCCTTCCTTAGCCAACTTTCTGCCAACTGCCCATTGCAAACAGAAGGTTTGAACAGCAAATGGGTGAGAGAGCTTGGTTGCAGTGTTTAATCAATGACCCATGTAGAGGTGTGTGTCAGACAATATTTCAATTCGAACCTGTTAACCAGTGTTGGTTCTCTGCTTACTTTGTCCTTAGTTAGTCTTTAGCTGGAGTTTTTGCCTCATAGGGTTTACCTGTACAGGTTTTGTCCAATGTAGAGAAATTTTTTGTGCCCCAAATCCATTTTTGCTAGCCCCAAAGGAAAATCAGGAGCACCAAAAGTTTGCAATGTTGTTGATAGTCAAAACTAAAGTTGAGATATTTGGCCATAATGCACAGTTTAAGTTTAACAAAAATCAAACACAACCTATTAGGACAAACACCTCATACCCACTTGTCAAGAGGACGGGGTGATGATTTGAGCTTGCTTTGCAGCCACAGCACCTGGGCATCTTGCAGTAATTTAGTGGACCACGACCTCTTCTGTATACCAAAGTAGTCTAGAGTCAAGTGTGAAGCCATTTGTCTGACAACTAAAGCTTGACCCAAACTGGGTCATGAAACAGGACAATGATCCCAGCAAAGCAGCAGATCTAATCACTTAGAAAACCAAAGGAATCAAGGTGATGCAATGGCCCAGTCAAAGTCTAGATCTCAACCCAATTGAAATGTTGTTAAGGGATCTTAAAGATAAACCTTTTTTTAGGTTATTAAATATAATTAGCCTCAGAGCATAATTGCGTGCCACATTTTGGCTAAACTGAGATAACTGCCTCACTCTACTTTGCTAACATGGTAGATTCACCCTGCATTATTGCCTATGAGGCAATTATGCTATGAGGCTACCGATATAAACATTGCACTCATAAATATACACTGACAAGTGTGTAATTACATCTTCCAAAAAACTGATGCATTCTCATAAATTTAGAATTAATCCATTAAAAATACATAGGCGCATAAAAGCCACCATGTTGTCCTGCCATCTTGAATACTTTGGACGAGATGGACATTGCCGTTCAGGCTAATCGCAATTTGATGTATGCGGCCAAAGAATCGCCATATACATAGTATGCCCATAGATTAATTTCAATTTACAGATCACAAATAGCTCTTTCAAACTATTTATGACCATTTAACATTTCTGCATGTATTTTTCATCATTTCTTTCTCATTATGTCTTTCTCCTCCTATGGCTCTCTCCTCCCTCATTTCCACCTCATTCTCTTCCTCCTCACCTCAAGCCTCATCTCATGAACTGAAGTCATGGCTCTAACACATGAAACCACACATAAACATGCATATTTATTCATGATATAGCTGACAACGAGAAGGCTAAACAACAACAACAGCTGGTTATAAGCTAACATAATGTCAACTAATGTTAGGCTCAAGTGTCCTAAAAATCACACTTTCCCTCTGATAAACACTTTGATTATATTCTCACATCATATGAGAGTTTATTTTACCAAGTGTCCAACAATGTTAGATCCACTTCATAGAAAGTTTCACTAACACAGGCTAACAGCAGCTAAGAGCGTCAAAACCAGCAGCACTTACCAACAGAAAAGTTCGGGATATCTTCAACAACTCAACTTATTATTGCTGCCACTGGACAGAAGTGAGCTTCACTGACTCATCGACTTGTATCAGACTCCATTCACAAAGTTTTACAGCCTCCTCCTGAGTGAATAGACGTGGACACCAAGGCCATGTTGGCTCTCCAACATGTAAAATATATGTCAAATATAACATGTATAAATAAAATTGAATTGAATTGAATTGATTTGAACTTCTGGCACTCAAACATAAATGGCAGTCAAAGTTGTTTGTCCTACAGCAGCCATGGTAGCTAGAATTATGTACTTGAATTGGGAGGGGTAAGAAACGAGAATTCAGTTACCTGCAATCTGCACTCTACTGACATCTAGTGGTGAGATTTTACACACGGTACCTTTAAGAGAGCTATGCATAAAGAAGTGCCCACAAACCTCAATGAATTGAGGCAAATTGTTAAGAAGAGTGCAATGATGTGAGAGACTGATGAAGTCATACGGAAAACAATTACTTCAAGCTATTGCTGTTCAACAAGCTACTGAGTCATGCAGCACTCTTAGTTTTTTCACATTGTTTCTACATTATCGTTAAATAAATAATGGCAGTGTTATGTTCATCTGAGACTGTATTTAACTTATTTGAAGACTTGGTAAGGGCTAGATAATTTTTTTATTATGTCCGGATAAGTGAAAGCTATCTAGGATATCTAAGAACATTAAAAGGACATTCCTAGAATGCACCACTAATCTTTAAAGCATCCTCAAGCAACATTTCTCTCGTCTACTCTCTCATTCTTAAAGCACCGCAACTTTTCAGTGTTGTGAACTCACTGTCTGAAAATATAGAATCATGACCGAGGTGAGTCTTAACTGCGCCATTTATATATTTTTCTAACCTCCTGGTTGGAAGGGAAACCTGCTACCATCAGAGGCAAGTCTGCTCTGCCCACTCAAGGTCTGGCAGCTCATTAAGGTCTATTCTCGATCATGTGTGAAAAATTGCCCGCAGGTAACCGAGCCTTTCCATTTTTTTCACAACAGAAATTTGCACAGAAAAAAGAGAATTCTTCACCCATTGTATGAACTGGTTAAACCTGCGATGGCTGTGTCTCCACCGTGACAATATTTGTATGAGCATGTTCCTCTATTATGCACAGCTCAGCTTGCATCATTCACCAGCACCCCTGCTTCTACCTGCCTCCCAGCTCCTATTTTCTCACTCTTCAGTTCACTTTTGTGGTGAGACGTTTGAATTTTCTAGGGGCCATAGAACGAGGGTCTACAGTATGCATTATTGCTTCATGCTGTCTGTGACATACTGTATTGAATTTTGCTGTCAGAAAAATGCCAATTGACTTTTGCTGTATTTTTCTTGTATTTTAGCTCTTTTAAGTTCAAAGCCATAGTGAATTCATTCACAAATGGGTTTTAGTCTTTTAGTCTTTTATTTCAGCTGTCCAGAGTGCCAGCTGTGTCAAATGCAATATGAGGCATTTTGGTAGGTACGTTACAGAAGACTGAATTTCATGCCTTATATGACATCTACCAATATGGATGCATAGGAGGGCATCAGCTGTGGGCTGGCATAAAGATCTGTGGATCTGCTGAGCTAGCTACTTAACACTGCCTGAACAAACTCTTAGGAAGTATGTGTGTGTTTTTTGTTTACAGGGCAAAAATACTGCTACTTATGGATAGCAGAGGCCCCATACAGAACAGAGTACCCATTAATGACAACAACCATTACACTGAATTATTTGAACAAAGCATGAAATGGTGGAACTGGAGTGGTGATGGGTTGCAAAGCAATTTGCAGATCCATAGTTGTAGGCAGCATATAATTAAATAACCCACCTTGCATGACTTCCGCTAATACCGAGGCATAAAGGGTGTCAGCTGAGCCGTAAGTTGATGTGAGCTGGCTGATCTGTTGGGATAGTGGCTAAGCTTAACTCTGTGGCCTGCCTGAAAAGACTAATGGCTCAGTCACACTACAGCAAAACTAGAACAGCAAGCTCCTTGTGACTAGAGAATAAATAAGTCAATCAGTGGTTGCCTGGCGATTGCATTGAATTTTTTCACTTTGGGTGACCCGACTGCAAGTAGTTAAGCCTGTGTATGTAATTTCTGAGTATGTAAATGGAAACAAACTTGCAATTTATGACAGATAATCAAACGGATTTCACATAATTGCCACCGTGATCAATTGCAGCCTGACAGCAACAGTGATTCTGTCTTATTGCTGTTTTATCAGCGTCTTAATACACTAAAGTCACTTTGAAGGCAGCAACCAGTGATTGCAGATTGGGTCCCTGTCTTCAAAGGAGCATTTCAGTGTCAACAAGGTTGCAAGTCCGCACACACAGTCGCAATATTTTTTGTTGTACCTCCAGCCAGTGTTTTCCCCAGTGTGACTGTAGCATAAGGATGTACTCAAATGTGAGAACAATACTTGTGATTTTTTTGCTTGTTGGGAGCAATTCACTCGTTGTGCATAACTTTGAAGCTGACTTCTTGTCACTGCTTGTAGACAGTCCAGGTTTCGGTTGCCAAGGTAACCCTCTAATTTCTCAGAGGTAGTTGCTTCAGTCTGTCAGCTGGAAGTTGAGAAAAGTTTATCTCGGGTCTTGCCCACCTCGTGTCGCCCGCAGTTAGCTTACCTTTAGTCGCTTGAAGCCATCAAGCGACTAACGCTTATCACTTTCTGTGGTCTCCATGTCACTGTGAATCACTTCTACAGTAGTTACACACAGCTTTAGGAACAGCAGAGAAAGCGGTAAAGCCATTATAGTACTTTAACATGTCATCTCAGTCTAGCATACACAAAGAACCATTAACTTTTTTAACTCCTAGTATTCAATAAGAAAACAGACCAATTAGCTCCTTGCTGTTCAACTATTCACTGGCTGAAAAAAAAACTGTCAGCTATATAGACATGAATAAAGCTCATTAAAGGTGATGAAAGTGAATCAAACTAACAAAAGGTGTAAGCCACAAACCCCAAGAAATGACCTGAATGAACATAAAACATCTACACAGCTCAAATTAGATGGGCTCTCTGAGGGTTTGTGGCCCCCCCCTTTTACGTTACTCGTGTTCACTGTTCCGCTGCTAGCATGAAAATGCTCATCATACCATAGCACCTTTAAGGGGCATTTACATTTCCTGTTTGTAGGTGCAAGGCTTATAATTTTTGTAATTTCCTTCTGCTAAATTAACTATATTTTGCCCGGTAATATTTTGTAAATGAAATCTTGATTTACTGGATACATGTAAGGCATATTTTGACTTACCTTTGAATTGTGTCACTGGTCACCTTGCCTTGATGAGCTGCTGACCGTAAAACCTTTATTAAAACTTTAATTAATAAAATCTTTAGTGTCAAGTTTGTTATACTGACGGTGGACTCATCTCCGTGCTTGTCCTGCTCGACCTCAGTGCAGCATTTAATGCTGTTGAGCATAATATTTTATTACAGATATTAGAACATGCTGTAGGTATTAAAGGTTCATGTAAATGGGGAGTCTTCTTCACACACTAAGGTTAATTATGGAGTTCCACAGGATTACCTGATCAATTCTATTTACATTATACATGCTTTCCTTAGGCAGTATCATTAAAAGGCATAGCATACATTTTCGTTGCTATGCAGATGATGCCCAGCTTTATCGATCCGTGAAGCCAGACGACACACACCAATCAGTTAAACTGCAGGAATGTCTTGAAGATATAAAAGCCTGGAAGACCTCTAATTTCCTGCTTCAAAATTCAGATAAAATTGAAGTTATTGTACTTGGCCCCACAAATCTTAGAAAGGAATCTTGGAGTCATTTTTGAGCAGGATATGTCCTTCAATGCACATATTAAACAAATATACAGGACTGCTATCTTTCATTTGTGCAATATTTCTAAAATTAGAAACATCCTTTCTCAGAGTGATGCTGAAAAACTAGTACATGCATTTGTTACTTCATGGTTGGACTATTGTAATTCATTATTATCAGGCTGTCGTTAAAGCTCCATGAAAAGCCTTCAGCTGATTCAAAATGCTGCAGCGAGAGTACTGACAGGGTCTATTTTGTCCATATTGGCTTCTCTTTATTGGCTCCCTGTTAAATCCAGAATTGAATTTAAAATCTTTCTTCTCACATAGAAGGTCCTGAATAATCGCGTCTTGAATAATCAGGAGGTAGAGCAGGTCATCTACTAATTGGAAGGTTGGTGGTTCAATTCCTGGCTGCTCCAGTCTGCATGCCAAAGTATCCTTGGGCAAGATACTGAACGCCAAATTGTTCCTGATGCTTTCATCGGAGTATAATTGTGTGCAAATTTTAGATAGAAAGCACTTAGATGTAGAAAAAAGTGCTTGTATGAATGTGTGTGTGTGTGTGTGTGTGAATGGGTGAATGCAAACTTGTTGTATAAAGTCCTTTGAGTGCTTAAGTAGAAAAGTGCTACATAAGAGCTAGTCAATTTCCCATCTTATCTTAAGGATAAGATGTAGGGAGGCGGAGCCTTCAGCTTTCAGGCCTCTCTCCTGTGGAGCCAGCCACCAGTTTGGATTTGAGAGACAGACACCCTCTCTATTTTAAAGATTAGACTCAAAATTTTCCTTTATCATGGGTATCAGATGTTAGATTCAACTCATTGTCATTGTGCGCACAAGGCACACAACGAAATGATCATTCCAGATCACTCATCCAGAGATGAGCATCTGCAGTCATGCAGCCAGAGACCGGCGCTACCATTAGGCAATTTAAGTGTCTTGCCCAAGGGGCTTGGGCATGCAACCTTCCGGCCACAAGGCGAGCACCTACCCACTGCGCCACTGCCACCATTATAGTTAGGGCTGGATCAGGTGACCCCATTACTTACACTGCAATAGGCTGAGGTTACTGGAGCCTTCCCATGATGCACTGAGTGTTTCTTCTTCACTCACCTCTTTTCACTCGGTGTTTATACCCCACTCTGCATTTAATCATTAGTTATTATTAATCTCTGCCTCTCTTCCACAGCATGTCTTTTGCCTCGTCTCCCTCTCCTCATCCCCAACTAGCCGCAGCAGATGGCTGCCCCTCCATGAGTCTGGTTCTGCTGGAGGTTTCTTCTGTTAAAAGGGAGTTTTTCCTTCCCTCTGTTGCCAAGTGCTTGCTCATAGGGGGTCAGCTGATTGTTGGGGTTTTTCCTATATATTACTGCAGGGTTGTTGCCTTGCAACATCAAGTGCATTGAGGCGACTGATGTTGTGATTTGGCACTATATAAATACAACTGAATTGAACTGCATATCATAGATGGATGTAGCTGCCAGTTGTGGAAAAATAAAGCCAAATGTTCAAGTGCCTTAAACCTGCATTCTATTTTTGTGATGGGTTTGTGCCCTCAGTTGCTAGTTTCAAGTCTTACTGTTCATTTGGCAAATTATGGTCTGCATTAGTGTTAAAAAGAAGGATAAAAAGGATATGATTTGCTTTGACAAATTACTAGCCTATGAGCACACAGTGTTTCTCGGGTTTGGATCCACTCCTCACTCTTCTCCTTTGGTTTCAAAAGACCAAGATCGCGACAGTGAAAATGCTCAACTTGAACCATCAATATAGGACTTCGCTGAGCAGCGGGTGACACCAAAGTGACTATGCCTATGTTTTATATAGAGTCTGTTATCACCCAGATTCTAAACGCTCTTTCAGGCTTTCCCATTCTGCTAGGAATAGGTTCTTCAGAGAAAAAGTGAATCCACGTAGGGCGTTTTTTTTAAAAGATACTGAATATTATTTTGCAGCTTTTTTAACTGTAAAAATATCAGTATCTTCAAAAACAGAAAGCCCAAATCAGCCCTACCCCTCTGTAAAGGGAAATAGATAAACCCATGACAGATTTCATATCGTTCCATTTGATTGCAATGGGAGCCAGCGTGTCAGTTTACTCATTAAACTGACATAAGCTTGTCTCTCACAATGCAGCTGATTGACTTACATCAAAATGGCTTTGCCCTTGGTGCTCTTCAGACTGGCATTTAGGATGATTGGCCATCATCTAATCGAACTGAGAATCGGTGGTGTGCTTAAACTATTGACCTGCATTCTCAAATTGGTAAAGGCAACCGAAAAAAAAAAAAAAAAAGCACTGGGCTAGCCTCCGATTTGCTTGAGTGTTGCACAAAAATGAAGCTTTATTACCTTATTCTTTAGCAGAGAGAGAGAGAGAGATCATCTTTTTCTTGAGTGTAACAGGAAAGCCGCCAGGGACACGGGCTTGAGAAGACAAACAAAGGAATATTGGTTTTGATGTGAGGCCAGCAGGGCTGCATGTGGTTGCAGAAGTTGGGAGATTTAAGCACAACTTTATCTTTATCTCTCCGCACCGTTATCTCTTTGAGGGTTATCCAAGCGGTACGCATCATTCATTGGTGCAGCACAGAGGAATGCATCATGCAATCATTGAGTGATTGTATCCCCTGTGTAGCGAAGCAAAGGGACTGATTTTCCTGGCGGGCAGACAGACAACAGACAGACAGCCAGACGGACCTATGTGCAGGGATAAAAAAAAAAAAAAAAAAAAAAACAGAATTGGAAAAATTTAATCACTTCCAGCCTTCCGTTGTGTGTTATTATTGTGGCAGATATGTGTGGGCCCCGTTCACAGAGAGCATCTAGAGAATTATCTCGCTCAGCTGGAGTCTCATACATAGAGCTTCAATGCAGTCCCAGCAAATAGATCAAAACCTTGCTGAGACTTACAAAGGCTTTTCGAGTCCCTTTTCCCTTTCTGATATGCAGAATAAACCGGCTATAGGCAGGCAAAACGACACCTAACTGCACCCCTGTCTTCCTAGCATGTGTGCTTGCATACATAGACAAGGTAAACATAGACTATCGCTGCCCCCTCATTTGCTGCAATAACAGTCACACCGCAGAGAGGTGAAAAAATTCAATACTACATAGACCTGTCTGAGTGTCTGAAAACTAAAACAATTTATGAGATTCTGTAATCTTTAGGTGAATTATTGACCTTTGCTTTAGCGGACGCACATCAGAAACCGCACTGTTTTCCTTGCATCACACCCAAACACAGTCACACACAAACACAAACAAATGTATACACCCAGTCAGTGCTACACAGGGTAGGTGGACCGGATATCACACTCCTCTGCACTTTGCTACTTTATGAAACATTACCCTGCACAGCAATATGGTAATGCACTGCATAATGCACACACACTGAACAACCCACACAAGCAAATTACCTAGGAGTGCAGCGGGCTGTATTGTATTGTGCCACTGTGCTGTATAGCGCAGATAGCAGCAGCAGCCAGCAGGAGTGGTTGGTACGAGGTTAGGTAAGGTGGCTTTGGCCACAGTACGCCGCCGATCAGCTGGGGAATAGCCAGAGGCAGCGGCATGATGGGTACTGGAACAAATGCGAAGGGAAAAGAGGCTCACGGTCCCGCAGTCCCAGCTCGAGCTGACTCCACATCGGCCTGACACATGGCGCCTGCATGCCGAGAAAGAAATGAGACACATGAAGAGTTCCAACAAAAAGGGAAGAGCGGGTGAAAGGACTGAAGGTGACTGAGGGAGAAAAAGGGAGTGGGGTGTTATTGAGTGTGCATATGTGGTCCACAGAGTGGCCAGAAAGGCAGGAAACAGGCAGGCTTCAGCTGGGTTGCTACTTTAGAGTTTCTGACAGATGCTCACAGACACTCCAAATATAGCAGCTTGTTCACTGACACACACACACACACACACACACACACACACACACACACACACACACACACACACACACACACACACACACACACACACACACACACACACTCACGAGGTGCCTGTGCATGTTTGTATACAATGGTAAATTATCCATAAAGATCAGATTCATTCATTGTACCGTGCAGGCACAAATATAGAGTGCTGAAGGGATGACAGTTTTTGGAGGCCATGCCTAGAAGTTAGCACCACATTGGTTCCCTCACTAGTTTATGACGCTTGATATATGTTTAGTCCACTAAAATAATCTCTAAAAAATGTTTAAACTTTACAGTGTAAATGCAATTGCAAAAAGTAAAAAACTGTGATGTAGTTTGTCTAAAGCTGAGCTGTAAACAAACTACACCACAGTGGGCATCACTTTAATGCCACCACTGCCAACGTCCTGTGTTCAGCATGAGGACATTAAAGGTTCCCGACAGCATCTGTGATCTTCATGTTTTGTGTTTTAGAACAAAAAAAGAAATTGTCCAATTCTTGTCAAGACCACATACCTAATTTCAGGTTATCAAACACATCAATGTCAGTGAGTTACGTTAGCACCCCTAGTTAGTTATCAGAAAGCTATGTGTTACCAAGCTACATTTTATCCATATTAGCATTTTGGCAATCTGCGCCTTGTGTTGTAATGTACAGAAATACAGCAACCTAAAACTGGCATTTGGATAGTTCCACTTACCAGTGGAAAAATGCTTGTTGTACCTACTGAGTGGCAGAATTCCACGTTTCCACTCTTCCTGCTGATAAAGCCTCATGTGCTCATGGAATTAAAAAATTATTTTTGCTTACAAACTGAATTAACAAGTGGGGCCCTTCAAGTACAGCACATAACAGTATACAAAGTCAGTGGAGACTGTGAACTGTTTTCTAGACCAGCGTGGGTGGGATCTAAACACACAAGCCAACACAGCTGTCAGCAGTGATTTTGATTGACCGAGACCCACACTACAGTACGTGTCAAAGGAGTAACTGACTGTTCTCTCCAAGCCTTGTTTTTCAATTTGGAGGAATTTCTTTAGAAACGTCTCACAACAGTTCAAACTGAAACATCTGGTCTTGTGACTTTGCTTCAAGAAAGCAGTGTTGTGCTGCCTCTGTGGTTTATCCCCCCACTCCCCAAACAGCCTCAGGCTGACCCTCCCAGTAGAAGGGCTTTTTGTTTTCTGCCCTCCCGTTTCCATTATCAGGGTTCAGAGATTAAAAAAATAAAGCTGTCAAAATTAAAAAGTCATTAGATCAGACTTATCTTTATCGCGCATACAGCATTTAAGACATTTATCACGTGACAGCATGTCAGTTTAACGTCTGCCATGAGTGCGTATTTATCGCATTTGTCTGAATTTCAATACATTAAACAGCCAAAAGGAAATTAATTATGAAACATATTCAAATGAATAAAAGGAAGATACAATGCCCCTGTAGGGATCTTATTGCTTTTTTAGGCTTAATTACAGCTTGTAATGCAATATGTTAATAATATGTGGCCTGTGTGAATGTTCCCTGATTAAAAATCCTCCCACGCTGCCTTTTGAACTGGTGGAGATTTGAAAAGCCGCTCTTAAAAATGGTTCTTCATGTTGGAAATGTTTTGGAATATTTGCCCCCGTGGCTTGATCAAACAGCTCGTAGTGAATTATCAAAGTAAAAGCCCCTTCAGTCAGACGTTGCTTTAGCAATAGGGAGGTGTTATAATGGAGAGGACCCTCTCGAAATGCAGGCTTTCCAAAGATATAGAAGGAATGGCAGTGGATGCATGAGAGCAGCAAAGAAAATTAGGCTGGGCCATTTAGAGCACACACAAAAATGGTTTGAGTACATTTTACATCAGAAAAGCAGAACATGGTAAACACTGGAGCGGGTTCGAGGAAGCCGCTGTGCTTCAGGACAGACCTCTTCAACCTTTTTATTTTTATTGCTGTAATAAAATATTTTAAGACAGACAAGAACAAGGTTGAACACTGAAGAACACCATTTTTCTTCACTGTCCTCACTATGGTAGCCCCATTTAAATCACTGATTCTCAATGCTATAGTAAACATAGCTGAGGTACTCTTATTCATTCTGGTCACATCTGAGCACTTCACCCTTTCCTGAACTCCAGTTTGACTCTGATTGTTTACAGGCATTAAGTAAAGCCTGACTTTCAACCTCTCCCTGCTCATTTTTCATGCCATTTTCCATCTTCCCGGCCCACGCCGGATCCTGAACAAAAAAAAAAAAGTAGGGGAGACATTCACTGTAATGAGAGCTCAGGGTTGGGTGAATTCAATCGTAAAGGCTCCCACATGTGGGAATTTTTTTTTTTTTTGGAGTAGCCTCCTGCTATTTTAATTTGAATAATGCAACTGTCAAATGGTTTGGCTTGGAGCCACTGCATTACTTCCTCTAGTCCTCTTTCCTCTTATGTGCAACTCTATTCCCCATTCTGCCTCACATCCAACCATCTATCCACAAGAGATGATACACAGAACAGAAAGATCTCAACAAGTGGGCATCAAAGACATACATGCTGAAGAATATAAATGAATAAAAAAAGAAAACCTGGATGTTTACTCTAGCCACTCATGCAGGTCGAAATACCAGCGCTTCTAGCTGCACTTAGATTGATGTCTCTGACCAGACTGTAGCGCAGCACTTACAGTATTTCTTCAGTATCATATCTGCTTTCCCTAAATTATATACTGTAGCAAGAGTTTACTATTGGTATTTTCAAGAATGCTGCATTTCTCCTCAGAGCCACATTCAAGACTTCCTCATGACGGGAAGATTAAGATCCTCTCAGTCTCCTCATAAGAGCAATATCTGAACAGCCAGTATCACCCAATCACTATTCAGTTATTCAGTGATTTGAAACTCTGCCTGCATCTCCCTCAGACCCCAAAAGGAGACAACATTAGTCTGGCTACATCCTTCACCGGGGTTGCCAATAAGCTCTGCTACAAGGGCACAGCTGGACTAAAAGACTGGTTCTTTTCTACATTTATTCTCTAAGCACAGCCTGAAAAAGGGAGTCTGTTGTATTTCAACCGGTGCACTCTATACTCTTTGGATTCCCTCCAGCCATAAAAAATCAGCAGGTCACTTTTCTCAAAAACCCTGGCCAATAACCTGTATTTAATGATAAGCCCTATTTCCAAATAACCCATTTTTTAAAAAAGGGTTTTAGGGAAAAGCACCATCCTCAATGTCAAACCTCTTTTTATGAACACTCGCCACATATGAGAAATTTAAATGGGATTCCCCTTCACTTCAAAACACTCAGCGCGCTCTTCGTTAGAGTAAGTGTAATGATATTCACTGAAAGCTGACGCTCGTAATTGTTTATTTTATATTCATCGAGATCTCCGCTCAGCATTTAATACTGTTGATCATGCAAATTTGTCAGGCTGCCTTTAAGCATGGGCTTATATTATTTGTATGCAAACTTACACTAGAGAATATAATGCGAAGGCTATATTATAAGCAGCATGCGCACGCGGAGCTCTGCAACATCGCAAATCAAATTCTATTTAGCTTTTTTCCATTTCTGTTGCATTTTGTATCTTTTCTATGATATATGAACATGTCAGTGTAAACTGTGACTCAGGCAGATCAGAAATGTGTTAGAATAATGTCTAAATGTCACAGTGATGCCTTTCAAAAGTCAATGAATTTAATTTGGGATTTTGAATAAGCTCTAGTAGACTTACTAGTGGCTTCTTTGTTGTCACATTTTTTTCCCTTTGACTTAAAAAAAAAAAAACACACACACACCTGCAGCATTACACACCACACACAGCTGTGGTAAGTTCATTGACTCCAAGACTCTCTGGCTCAGACACCAGGTTTGTTTGGCAAAAGTGTAACAAAGTCTTCCTCATCTAAAATCATCCTGAGGTCTGACCTTTCAGAATTTATCAATTCTCCACCTGATCTGGATTTCTGTGTTCTTTCTGGAAAGAAATATGTGTGAAACTTTGTGTTTTACTTACACTGTAATATTTTTGTCTGATTACGGTACACCTCCGTTGTAAGTATATCACTCAGATTCATACTATTTTTGCTGCTCTTGGTATCAGTGTTGAATTGGTCAATTTAAAATGAACTGATGCACTGTTGGATTATTGCAAACATCCCACTCTTAGACACTTTTATGCACAGCAACATCATGCTAACTTGTTCTGCTTTGTAACAGTAGTCATGATCTACACCATAAACTATGCTAACAACATGCAGCTGTCATTCTCTATATTTCCACATCTTTTTTTGCTGATTTTTTTTTTCTGTTTGTTAAACCTTTTTATGGGACATTACTGAGGAAATGAAACTTCAGGATATATTGGAAGGTATTTGAACACTTACTTTTCCCTTACACTTCATGATCCTGAGACTAATTAAGGCTCCTCCAGTACCCCTTTGGAAATAGGCTAACAAATAAATAAACAAATAAATAAATAAGAGAATTAAAACGCACAAGCTGAAAGTTAACAATCTGTTTTTTGGTTTTTTGATTAACTGCAGCAGAGATGAAAGAATTTTCTGCAACAAAGCTTCACGGCCAACATGAATCATCGCCTTCGTAGGTTCACAATTCGGGAAGATCACAAACTCTGACAGTTATTTCATCATCATACAGCTCAGCTTCATCTGACATGTCTGTGTATATGTAAGTGCATATATAAATATATATATATATATATATATATAGTGAGACTATTGAAATCACTCATGAATATGAAATGTCAAACTCTTTAGGATATCGAGTGAAACAGATGATTGGAGGCAGACTGATAACTGTGTGTGGTGTCTGAGACTCTCCCTGGAATCCCCTCGCTGTCTGACGACACTGGGAGTCACATACTGTAATGAGTGTCACAAAGGTTAATGAGGTACCTGCTTTGACAGCCTGCTCTCAGGGAAACTCTTACCACTTTTCAAAAAATTAACTTTTGCACACATATTTAAATCTGGATTACAGAGAAAAGCTGGTAAATCCCAACCCGGTGCCCCTAACGTGCACAAAGAACCTCCTGCGTCACCTCTCCAGGGGCCTCCTGAGGGCAGACAGAAATTACTAGTTGAAATATTCTCCCCATTATATTCATTATTTGGCTTGGCCTAATTCTGTACCATCAGGATCTAAAACACTGAACAATTTAAAAAGGATTTCAGTTTTATTGAAAGCTGCACAAAGATGAACTCTGAAATAACCTCGACTATGATTCACCCAGTTCGACTGAATTTAAAGGGGATGAGCACTGGCAGGGAATTCCTGGTGCATAAATCACGTCATGGATCAAACTGGAAGAAGTCATTGCATGCTGTTAAAGTTATGCAGTCAGTTAAAGTTGCAGCTTTAACTGACTGCATAACATTTTTTCACTCATAACTTAAGGACCACACAGGATTTGGTGCCACATTAGGTTTGACAGCGTACTTTGCAGTACGCATCTATTGTAGTTTGTTGCGTTTTGTTTTTGCCAGTAGGCCAACCTTTCCACCACAGCCACTCCTGCCTCTTCAGACACAAAATGATAATGCGCACAGTCCAGGTTTTGAGTGGCTATTTTGTGGAGAAAGAAAGATTACAAAGCAATTTCTGTCTTGCAGACGGATGGATTTAAGCATTTTTTTGTTTCCACAATGAGATTTTGACCCACCCCGAATGCTTGTTGGACACATTTACACTTCTAAAATATCCATAACAATCTGTTAAATTCAATTGCAGTGTATTAGGTGTAAATGGCATCATGTAGACTGTTGCAAAGAGCAGTCTCGGGTGTCAACGATATTTTGTACACCAAAGCATCCCCCCTGAGTTTTTGCAGCACTCTACCTCCAACTCTAAGAGAACAGTCATTCACACCATAACAAGAGATCACTTGTCAGAAAAACAAATATCAAGCAATTGAAAAATGAAATAATGCTGCTGTTTTCCTTTGGAGGAGTATTTGTGTGCAGCTAACCGTCACATTTAATGATTTCTTTTGGATTTTCAAGTTACGTTCAATTACCGCTGAATAGACCTGCCAGTAAGCAGCGTTCAGCAGTGACACTTGAAAATTAAAACCGTATAAAGAATGTCTTTATTTTAACCCCCCCCCCCCCCCCCCCCCCCCCCCCCCCCCCCCCCCCCCCCCCCCCCCCCCTTTTGGTAAGACAGGCTGCTGATAGATTGAATCAAAGACCTTGAAGTGTACTTTAGTTTGTTTCTACATGTAAAACTGTCAAAACTATTCTATGAACAAGCTCTTCCAGCACTGAAACTGCTATTTGTATAATTTTTCTCCACACAAGTCTATCATTTAGAACAAAGGATGTCACACTACAGGAAGAGGACACTTTTATTTACAAAGTTGAGTTGATGGAAACATCATCATCTTCATAGAGTACATTTGAGGTCCTTTAAAGTATTGCAGTAAACTGTATCATACAGATGTAGGATTGGCACATGCCTATAAACAGCTCTCTTTCTGTAGCTCTGAATGATCAGTGTGCTACATGCAATAAACTGCTGCACATGCTTTATATACAAATACTCGCCACCCTTCTTTATGATTAATAACTTGAGGCAGTACCTGCTACCTCTATCCACAGTCCTCATTTTCTGTATGTGAACAACCACAAGAAACATATTACCCCAGCTAGACAAACTAACACATGCAGCTAGATCCACCCAAGCAAGACTCAAGATACAATTTAACCCCATAAAAAAATGCACACATAGGTGTAGGTACAGGAGTGGTTCAGTTATCTGTAAAGCTACAGAGAGTGAGGCTTTCCTGATGACAGAGTGTGGAGAGAGGATTTTTCTTCTCATTCGAGGTGGCAAAGCTTTTAAGAGCCATGTTGTAGAAATCCTCTGCAGTAGATGTTTTGGATGTCCTGGCCACGAGATTTATTCAGAAAGTACTTTAAGGCCCTCAGATCCTGCAGTGGCTCAGTGAGCACAAATTGTTGTTAAAAAGTTATTGTCAGAAAAAGAGCTGCTGAAGTTAGCTAGCCATTGAGCTAGCACACATTATTCTCCACATTAAAAGTCCTCATTTTTTTCCTCTTCATTTGAAGCTTGACATTTGGTGTGTGGGGATCAGTCCTCCAGTGCCTCCGCCCTCCCGACACACATTGCATCTGGCCCCTATGATGCCTCTTGTGGGTGGTGGGCCTACAGGAGGGTGGGCCCATGCCTTTTCTTTGGGGGCTGCACCTGGCCCGGCCCCATGGGCCAAGCCATGTGCACCAGGCGCTCTCCCACGAGCACCCTCCCCAGGCCCACTTCCAGGGTTGGGCCCCAGTATCCAGGACAGGGTAAACTGTTCCCTTGATCTTTCTTCCACTGATAAATCTCTATTTTGAAACATAGAATGACCAAGATTTACAAATAAGGATTATTTTATAATTCACTATGACCTAAAATGAGTTTCTGAGCCCATAAACTCAGCAGGAGTTTACAGAGGCCATAGACTTCTATAAGACCAAAGTTTTTTGCTCACCATATACTGGTTACTATACTTTCCAACAAGTAAGTGCACTGAATGCGCACTGGATACACGGAATTTCTTATGTATATAATACAGAATGCCTGATACCCTCGCTCAGTTTTCCTCTAGTTTCTCCCACAGATACAGAAGCAGTCGACCTCCCCACCCTTATGTATAGTTAGGTATGTGTACAAAATTGTGTTTACAATCTGTATATACTGTAGTCTCCAATCTCCAAACAGTCTTGAAGTGAACAGAAATTGTGTTGTGAGAAAGTTTCCTCCGAAACACATTTTCCTCTGTAATAGAGGAGCTCTACAGTAACACTATCTCAGAGGAACAGGTGAGTTTTGAGCCAACTGTTGTGATTGTCATCTATTATAGAGAAGCCAAAAAGCCCAAAGTTTGCAAGCACTGCTCCAGAATAGAGGAAACTTGTAGTATGACACACACACACACACACACACACAGGAGAGGCTTACACACATTCATATGCACACTTCCAGTTTGGCTTTTGCATTCATTTTTTACATCGCAATCTGTTGAGCTATGTCTACAGGGTCCGATCTTTGAATAATAGATGTATTAGAAAAAAGGGGAGCATTTCTACCACTGTAAAGGACTGTGAATAAAACACGATTATGAACGTACACCCGTGTGTTTTTGTGTCGACATCACCTGCTCAGACTGTTTGTGCAGTATGTTAAAGACCCCACCCCCACCCGTATTCATCACCTGTTATACTTAATTCTGGTGAGGTTCATTTCAAAATAAATCTTTTACTCTCGAACAATTAGTGCTGTCATACTGAATAAAAACTACCAGAACTTTGAAGCACTGAAATCAATTATTCTAGCTGAGCCCCAAAGTGTCATTACTTCATTTTATAGATCTATAATTTGAATTGCTTTCCTCTTCTGAGTTTTTGTTATAAAATTGCTGTCTCACATTCATTCCAATTATCATTTTCTCGGGAAACACGATTCTGTGTAACCCAAACTGCGATAACACATTATAGCTCTGTGGGTGCTTATTAAACTTCGCCATTTGGGGGAAGCATTTGCATTCACTATATTAAAACACTGTTTAAGATATAATCTCTTGTAGCTTTTAAATATTTTATAATAAATATATTTTTATTGCTTATATCCCCAGCTTGGGTCTTTCCTTTAAACACTGGTGCACATTTAAATTAATTAGCTGCTACCTGACCATAACATCCTCCGGCAATCCATCTTCATTCATGTGGCCACATTGGAGGTCAAAGGTGAAATATCATTTAGGCTGACATTTTTCCAACGATTGGTGGGCTGCCAATGTGATTAATCGTCACCACCGGTCATTATTGAAAGGCAGTGAAGACAGATGAGAGAGGTGAGATACGACTGACTGAGCAGCGCTGGGTAACATGATATATTCATGTGTTAGTGGTGTGTTTATGCCGCATTCATCTCAGTCCTCACATCAACATTCCCACTGGTTCAATCTTCTGTGTGATCAGGTGGTGTACTAAAAAAAAATACTACTCTCATTACAATAGCAGAGAGCTTCTGATGTTTGAAGATGCTAAGTACATCTTAAAATTTACAACACAAGCACATAACATAACATGACAATCAGATTCTTGAGGCAAACAAACTAATATGTGCAATTAAATATAGTTTTGAGGTTTGGATTTTTTTCTGTAAATTTTCCATTTTTGCTTCCAAATTTATGAACCTTCAAAAAAATCTTGAACATTTAATGCTTGAGATGTTAATGACAAAAGGGAGAACAAATCAAACCACATGCAACAGTAAAAAAATTCCAGTGATTCACATTTTATTTTAAAGATTATGCAGTCTACAGTTCCCTCTAAGATTCATATTATTACAATAAATATTGCTTTCTTAAATTCTGTTACTTTGAGTGATTGTTCACCAGTTTTACAAAGTTCTGCCATATCTGGAGCCTGGAGTATAATTGGCCATTTTTGACTACTTTTCATTTTCCCTTTATATTTCATTCACCTTAAAAACTGTTTACCATGCCTTGTTTGGTATCATTTTTTTTTCTCATTATTTCTTTCTCCTCCTCCACCACTGCTCTCTCTCTGCCATCATCCCCACCTCATCCTTTTATTCCTCCCCTCAAGCCTCCTCTCCTGAACTGACGCCAGAGCTGTAACACACAAAAATGTGAATACATGCTTATTTATTCCCGACATTGTTACAGCTACTGATTTTCAACAGATTAGACATGCGACCCTCCCGTCTTCAGACAGCTGACAAGAGCCGGTTAAACAACAACAGCAGCTGCATAATGATGGCTAACTTTAGTGATGGTTGATTGATAATCACTCACACATTTTTTAACACTTTTTCATGAATATCAGGCTAAAGGGAAGCATGAACTGCATACTTGAACCTGTAGTAATAGCAATGGTACAATGACCCACCACCACCAAATATATATTCTAATTACAACTTACAGCAATTTGGAAATGTAGCATAACCAGAGTTAATGAACATTTAGATATTAAGGTGAATAGAGAACAATTACCATAGATAGATATGCTTCCTTTCACATTTGCTCACTTTAACTGGTTTGTTCTTCAGCTAACACACAGAAATAACAGAAGACTTGTGAGAATGTTCTTGGTACAAAGAATGAAATTATGAGCCTATAGGATTAGAGACTGAAATTAATTGTTAATTAAAGTAAAAATGAGGCTCAGTGCAATTTAGTGCATTTGGGTGACTCCCCCCACAAAACAAAAAAATTAAAACAAATTTCCATTAGTTTTCTCATCATGTACTTTAGGCCTGTAATTCTATTATGTTACTCTCCTCTGTTCTCTTTTTCACCATGCATTTATGTTATGCATGTAGCAGAGACGCACAAGCAGAGGAGACACACATGGTGAAACAGAGAGCAGTGGAGAGCAACAAAACTAGGTGGGCTCAGGATCACTTGAGTTATACTGTACAGTGTTCAGCATGGGTTAATCTCTAGTTCTCTAACACACAATGATGATGTTTACCTTTTTCATTTTGTCCAAAACCATAGGAGATGGTTATTTTAAGAAATATTTCAGCCTGAACATGGTATCCTGTATTTAGATGTTAGCTAGCTCCCTAGCTTACTGCTAACTTGTAAGTTAGCTAATGTTTAATTCTATTTAAACTCATAAATCTTCTTTTTTTTGGGGGAGGGGGGGGGGGGGGGGATTCCTAGAGGCTTTGCTTGATTGCAACACTTGTGAGAACAACTGCACCAATTGCTTGATATAAGTTTAAAGAATATGGACCATTGTTAACTCTCCATGACCCTTGCATGCTCCTTTGCTCTTGGGAATTAAAGACGCATTTGCACCTGTAAGTGGCTCCTTACATCAGACTTAACCAACATATTACATTAAATAAACCAAAGAAGATGGTTTAATGCAAATGAACTCCTGGTATGATGTTTTACAATGTAACAGTTCTGCCTGACAATAGCAAAATGGAAAACTCCTGAACAGAAGACTACAAAACAACACTAAATGTTCAGAGTGTTGTAGCTGCACACACATATGAAACTGTGTGCTCTCACACAGCCCACATAAGGTCATCACAGGGTGACACACCAACAAAGATGCCTGCAGTGTGACTGTCTCAGCAGCACAACATAAGGCAACACTGTGCAATCACAACAATAAAGAAGAGAGCAGAGCCACAAAGAGACAGCAACAAAGGCATGACAAACACAGGAGGATTTTTACTGTGTGAAGATATATGAGGCCTGTGAAGTGCGTCGTTACAGTTTAAAGGGTTTCCTGTCCACATGACACCTGAGGTGGGAGGCTACATACTGACTGACACCTCACCTGTAACATGTCGCCCCCACAGCTCTGTGCTGGCTTCAAGGTGAACGCTACAGTCCATCGATTTATATCTGAGATACACAAGGAAGCACGCACGCAAAGTTCCATGCATGTGCACACACATAAAGACAGTCACACAGATCAACCACGCGCAAAGTCAATAATTTGACAGGTGTCAAAGCCAGCCTCCTCCCCTCTCCTTTGCCCTCGCCTTTTTTATATATTTATTTTTTAGCTCAACATTCCTTCAGCACCAGAGCTCCAGTGCCCCTGAGTATTAATTATTTGTATTGCCTGTGCTCTGATCTATGGTCTCCTGTTACAATTTGCATGGATGGTGCAAGGGAGGCATGTCTAATCCTTTGCCATAGAGAATTCAGCGTCTTTATATAATATGGAACATGAAGAAAAGTTCCTTTAAAAAATAATAATAATAATAATAATAAAAAAAAAGTTCTGTAGCGTATTAGTTGTTTCTTCAATTTTCTCCCAAAGGGTAAAGATGAAAAACTCTGCAGCTCCAGTAAAAGATTTGCGTCAGATTACAGGCTTCTTACCCTATATTTGAAATTTGGGGGTTTTGGATGTGGATCGCTCAATGAGAACATAAAGATTTACTGATGAACTTACATTATTCACACACTCAGGGACACTCGGAAGGCTTAAAGAAAGGCATGAACACCCGCCAAGAGTGATGCCTCCATTTGATTTGAAATTTAATTACCATTACTGAATCCCAAGGTCAGCGTGGCACCCAACCGAGGGATTTTAAGACCCACTTTATCTGTGGATCTTTGAGATCTGTCATTTGAAACTTAATAGATGATGCTGGGATTTGCAAGGTAGGTGTAATTAAAGACTCCCAGACTAGTGATAACTGGTACCATGCTTGAATGCTTGTATTGAACTGTGACTGGAAATCATTAGCAGAATATTTCATTGATGCTACTGGATTCATGTCTATTGCAAAAAGCTTTAAAAAGACTGTGAAGCTTTCTGTATTTCTGTTTCTTATTCTTGTTTCTGCTTTGAAGAATACAAACGGATACTCTGCTGGAGTCATTATTTAGGCGCGGAGGGGGAAAAAGATGGCAATTGTTGTATATCATGGAATAAAGAGGAAACAAAGAGGAGTTTAAGAGATTTCATGTCAAACTGTTCATCTGGCCCAACTGTAATGAAACTCTAATTCAACCTGTGGTGTATAATAAATTCATAAATCAATTATCATCTGGATTTAGCCTTGGTGTCTGAGTTATCCTGCTGTGCTTTGCTATCTGTAGCCAGAGGACAGGCTTTGCACAGTGTGGGGGCTAGTCAAGTGAATGCACAACACAACGGAAGGCTGCCTTTGAATGTTGTAAATCCCACCTCATGCGACAAGGTCACTGTCGAAGATAAGAATTGCTCCATTTACTCTCTCTGCTTTTACTTTTAAGCATGTTAGTTTGTATTCCTCTGTGCAGAAACAGGACTGCAAGACCTCTAGATTTATCTTAGTACATGTTTATATCCTGAAACTCCCCTTAGTCCCATTTTGAAAAGAATTTTTACAAATAGTGCTTTCATTTCATGAGATCCCTTAGCATGCTTTCCAGCCCTCATGAACTGTAATATTGTAGTTAGGAAACTTGTTACCCAGATGTGCTTTTGCTTGCCTGAAAGCAAACCCCACCAGGCCCCACACAGTATATTCTCTCCACTCTTAGACTGTCTCAATTAGGAGGTACTACAGCTACTCCCTAGGTGTCTCACTTAATGAGAAAGTTCTCCTAATCTTAGCTCTAGTATTACTCGTGTGTTTAAATAGAGGGTAAACAAAAAAGAACAAGGGGAAATTTCAATTACAATCTTTCAATATTTCAAAGGAGGCTTTGTCTCAGTAGTTGAACTTGGCCAGCTTGTGAACAAATCCCATCTGAATGCCTTCATTGGTATCAGGGTTTTCTATGTGATCCTTTGGATATCACCTGCTCCTACAGAAAGCATGTGGGTGATTCTGAATACAACTAAATGCAGCATAACCATCCATTTTCTTCCGCTTGTCCCTTTCAGGAGGGACTGGAAGCCATCCCAGTTGTCACAGGGTGAGAGGCAAGGTACACCTTGGACAAGTTGCCAGCCTGTTGCAGGGCTAACACAGAGATACAGACAACCATTGCCACCTATGGGCAGTTTAGAATCATCAATCACCTCACCCCAATAACAGCATGTCTTTGGACTGTGGGAGGAAACCAGAGTACTCAGAGAGAACCCATGCAAACACGGGACGAACATGGAAACTCCACACAGAGGCCCTGGCCAAAGTGGATTCGAACCCAGGACCCAGGGAATTTAGAATTCAGTCACTGTCCATGCTGCTGGTAAAGAATCTTGTATAATTGTCCATGGTGCTCAAGAATTATGTGTGTAGAACTGTTCTCCACTTCCATGATATTGAATCTAGAGTTGAGTCACTTTCCATGGTGCTGAATCAAAGATTTGTGGGTCACTGTCTGTAGTGCTCAATAAAAGATCTTGGGTCACTATCCTGGGATACTGCATTCCATTTTCCACATGCTAAATAAAGAATTGTGTTTGCCTGTCTGCTCTCTGGAATCTTTTTTTGATAAACTTTCTTCTGGTTATCAGATCCTGAATTTAGAATAAAATTTTTATTATGAATGAAAAAGCTGTGACGCTGTTCATAACGTAGTCTCTAGAATTGAGGCATTGTCCATGGTGCTGAATAAAGAATATTGTGTCTCTGTCCATGGTGCTGGATCTGCACTTCGGCTTCACTGTCCACTGTGCCGAATAAAAAACTGTTACACCCCTATCCATGGTGCTGAATCTGTAAACACGATGTGCTGTCCATGGTGCTGATTAACAAACTACTGTAAATGGTAAAATGGTAAATGGACTAGTTCTTATATAGCGCTTTTCTACTCAGTCAGAGCACTCAAAGCGCTTATACAACATGTTTTACATTTACCCATGCACTCCCATTCATACAAGCACTTCCATGTTTACTAAGCTAAGTGCTTTTAATTAGCTAACATTCACACACATCCATACTCCGACAGGACGGTCGGAGAGCGACTTGGGGTTAAGTATCTTGCCCAAGGATACATTGGCATGTAACCTGGAGTAGCCAGGAATCGAACCGCTGACCTTCCGATCAATAGGTGACCTGCTCTACCTACTGAGCTACAGCCACCCAAACTGTATGTATCACTGTCTGTGGTTCAAATTGGACAGTGACATATTGTTTTATCATTCGTCACAGGTCTGAACAGTGCACATCACTATCTGTGGGGCTTCATTGAAGTGTAATTTTCAAAGTACTTTTGTGAGTAGACTACAAACATATTCAACAATTTACATTATACAGTAACTGGCTTCCACATACATTGCTCATTGCAACATTTGTTTCCCTTTCTCTGGAAAAATCCTCTAGTTCTGCTTAAGAAATTTCGAAGAAAGAATGACATTTCTTGGGGCACCACATGTCTCATTCACACAGCTATGTCCCATTCACCCCAAACTAACCGCTGTGTCACTGTGCCCAGTTCTGCATCAATGACTGTTGCGGGGGCAGGATTGTGTGTCTCTGTCCATGCTTCGGATTTCAGAATATTGTCTATCTGTATTGTGTGTCACTTCCTATTGTTCTGCATGATTTTTTTTATTTTGCCATCATGCTACATCAAAGATTTGTGTCACTGTGCCCTGGACTGATAAAAGAATTATTTGGTGTGGTCCATGGTGCTGAATCAAGAAGCATGTTTTCAATCACTGTCCATGGTCGATGTGGTTGTTTGTTATCACTCAAGCTGAATCACAAATTGTCACAAAATATGTTTTGCATGGACGAACAATGCTACTGAATAAAGCATGTGGCTTTTTCCAAGAAGGGCTGTGAAACAAAGGGAGTGTGTTGCTGTCCTTGGTTCTGAATGAGCACTGATCACTTATTCTGTTTATAGTGTAATTTTTCAGAATAAAACCACAGTTATACAAATCAATATCTCTCTTTCTTTGACAAAAAAAAGAAAACAAAATATATATAAATTTGTAGTTAATTTGCAAAGGACAGACCAGAAAAACACTGACAGAGCTGTGTCCAATGTTCTGTCCACATCCACCAAAGGTAATTCCTAATCCGCTTTTTCATAGCTGTGAGGTCAACTGGAGCCAGGCATTTCCCATCAAACCCTGAGGTGTCCAAACCCAGTCCCCTTGCTTTTTCTCATGACATCAGAGTTAGTCAGCATTTGCCGGTGATTATTTCTGTGCAAGCTAATGAGCATATTTTGCATGTTCTGACTGACTCAGTTTAGAGGACTCCCTGCTGCTGATTGGTCCATTTGCAACATCCTGACTTAGTCTCACATCACCATCTCAGTTGTGGTTATTTTCACAAAGCTCTTTCTTGATGCTTTGTGTATTTGTGGACGTAACACTGTTGTTGTTTAAACATAAATTGAGTACATTTCATAAAAAACAAATACTAGTGATTTTCTAAATAGTGTGCCTGTGGACTTAAGCATTCATTTTTTATATTCATTTATGTTTGTGTTTTCTATGCTTGTGCCACATAAGGTTATTCAGCACTTTTTTGAGGAGATTTTTTGTTTGCTGTAATGACCTTGCTTAATCCTGAAATACTTTGCTTTACTCACTACTTTACCTTAGACAGTGACACAAATCCTTGGGTCAGAACTGGGTCGGACACACTGAGTACTTGTGGATTTCAGTAAAGGACTGTGTGTCATTGTCAATTACATGTCACTGTGTATCATCCCAGATGAAAGGGAGTCACTGTCCATACAAAGTAAACTTTTGACAGAAAAATTGATAATATTAATGCATTTTTTTTTTTTTGCTATGATTTGTCCAGTTGTGTTCCCACTAAAACAAAGAATACAAAGTATAAAAGCTGAAATTACTATAGAGTACAAACTGAAATCCAGTATCTATCAAGCATATCATTAGTTCAGGCAGGCCACAGAGTCAAACTCAGCCACAATCCTGGCAGTTCACCTGATGTCAACCCAAATCAGCTGATGGTCCAGTTTATACACTTCAACACATCCAATTAGCACATCCCAAATAAAGGGTGTTATTTAAGCTCTAGCCTGAACTAGAGTTAAGGTGCAATCTGCTTTGCAACCCCCTCCTCCTGTCCTGACACTACATACTGTAAGCAGGAGACATGGCATCAAAGAATCTATGAGAGAATTCTGAAATGCTTAAGATGATGCCTGTCTCCCAAAGAGCCAATCAACTGCTGGACTGTAAAACACATGAGCCACTCATGTTTTTTCACTGATACAAGTACATAGTGGGGATTCGCAACCCTTCAAGAAGTTGTAAAGCTGTGAAACTGTACACATACACCTCATTTTGAGGGAAAGTTAGAAAATTTCTGTAGTGTTTTTTTGGGTGGGTGGGGATTTGACTGGTTGTTTGTTACATGTGCCAGTCATGTCACCGTCTCCATTTAAAATTAAGTGAAGAAACTTTTCCCACTCATTTCGATCGGGGCTTCAAAATAACTTCCAGGATAATTTCCAGGATTTGTGGCACATTCCACAGACTGCTTTGTTATGTGCTGGGTCTGGATGCTACTCTCCCTGCTTCTGGCTCGCTACGTATGTTTATGGAAGGGCGGTGAGGTTCCAGAACAGCTCCATTACTGCAGACAGAAATAGCAATCGTCTTTTGTCTATCATGGTCCTGACTAAACATATTCATGATGGTAATGTAGTATTCAGCAAAATGTAGAGTTGACTGTGTTTTAAGAAAAATATTCATTTTAGTCTGCCAATTATTGTGATGTAGCCATGAGGGCATCTGTAATGTCTATTTTTTATCTTGACCTCGTAACTTCTCCTTAACCTTGTTCATTAAATATCCATAAAACTGAAGACATTGCAGCCTTCCATGGATAAGATATTCTAACGCATTTTGATCAGATCTCTTCATTTTATTACCAGTGGCTGAAATCATGCTATAATTTGTTAAAGCATATATACCAGACTCTCTATTAAACATCCTTTTTTTGTTCACATAGTTGCTCCATTAGTTTATCTCCAGTTTCCAGCTCTTCACTTGTATTATTAAGCATGTGTAATTTGGTGTTGCACTGACCTCTCTTTGGACTTGGACTTGCTGGTAGGTTCTGCATTATTACTATTTTCCATTCTTTGGCAGTAAATGCTGAGTAGGTCTTTGTTGTCTTTCCTTTTTTTTAACCCTCTTTGTTCAGGGTGCTCTTCCACCCTTCTTTTTCAAGTCTTATTCAGTTTTTCTTTTAGTGCTCAGACAGTTGAATTTAAACCGTAGTTTAATTCCTGTATTATCAGTGGACTACATCTATCTGATCACTGACACTGCTTGAGTACAGAAGAAGAATTATTAGGCTATGAAATGAGATCTCGGTAGCATCTATCACCAAAGAAATGATCTAAAAATAATCTACTGTTTACATACATTAGTAGGAGATGTATAGTGCCTAGAAGAGCCCATTGGCTACATAGCCAGCTATACAACAGAGTTCAGATGAAACCTGAAAGACTGGTCACAGAACAGCATGCCTGCATTAGTTTTGGTAGACTGAGTGCACAATGAAATGAGGATTAAAAACCTTGGATATAGGCCCAGAAACCATTCAAACAGAGAAACAACCTGCTCTTCTACTGTCCTACACTGGATGACCAATACGAAATTGACTAAATGCCTTTTCCGTGTAAAGCGCCTAATTTCATGAGATTGAGGAAACCTAAAAGAGATCCAGCCTTTTCTATTGCATACCTGGGGGCGTAGTAAACACAATGAGCTCTGATTGTGATTTACCACTTTAATAATCCTCCATTTGCAGCATAGTTTGGGATGTGAATGGCAAAATGGAAAGCACTGCCTGCAACAGTGATGCATTTGTTGGCATTTTAGAGCACAAATTAAAGCAACAATAAATACAAGTGGAAATGAGTCTGTGATTTTCTTTCCCTTTTCATGGAAAAAAATGACACATAGCCCACGGGCTATATATAAAAGATGGATATAGCTGTTGGTTTGTGAAGTTTATTTCTGAAGCCTTGATTTTAGCATTTTTCTTTCTTCTTTCTTTCTTTCTTTCTTTCTTTCTTTCTTTCTTCTTTCTTTCTTTCTTTCTTTCTTTCTTTCTTTCTTTCTTTCTTTCTTTCTTTCTTCTTTCTTTCTTTCTTTCTTTCACATGTGTTTGGGGTATAGACTAGTTGATTTGTTAAATTTGTGTAATGTTTGCATACTTTGTATACTTAAGACTTTTCGATATAGAAGACTGACAGTCTTTCTTTCTTTCTTCTTTCTTTCTTTCTTTCTTTCTTTCTTCTTTCTTTCTTTCTTTCTTTCTTTCTTTCTTTCTTTCTTTCTTTCTTTCTTTCACATGTGTTTGGGGTAGACTAGTTGATTTGTTAAATTTGTGTAATGTTTGCATACTTTGTATACTTAAGACTTTTCGATATAGAAGATTGACAGTCTTTCTTTCTTTCTTTCTTTCTTTCTTTCTTTCTTTCTTTCTTTCTTTCTTTCTTTCTTTCTTTCTTTCTTTCTTTCTTTCTTTCTTTCTTTAATATAGCACTCAAAAAGGCACCAACACCAAAAACACAGTTAGAAGTCCAGTTGAGTGACAATCAGCTTCAACTACCTGCGTTGGCATCTACCTGTCAGTCAAAGCAACCCTAACTTTAAGCATTAGAACTGCCAAGGGGATCATTTGACTACTTGGCATTTTAAAAATCATGTAACTCTCACAATTCTACCATAATTTTATTTTATGTGTTAGTTAATGTGATGATTGTTGGGCCATTTGTTTATTGGTACATTCTATAATATTCTATAATATATTTTAACTTCACGATCTGTAATGCAATGATCAAAATCATTTTTAAAACTAATAAAGCCCCTAAAAATATACGCATAAAATTCTGATTTTGTCCTATCTTATTAATTTTGCATCTAGATTAGAAAAAATTGATGAAAAATAAGAACTGAACTTCTTCAAGAAATGACTTCATTGCCATTTCTGCAAACCTCCCCAATGGTTCCAGGGGGTTAGAGTTAAACAGGAAAGTTTAAAAAAAAGAAATTCGAGCCCATTCCAGCTGTTACAAAGGAGTAAAGTAGCTCTAAACATAAAAATAAATTATTTGTGCTGTAAATATGTTTATTTCTGCTGTAAAGATGGCCATTATACCATGCGAGTCTACGAGGACTGACTTGCTAATGGAGGCAGCCTCAAGTGGCCTTTTGAGAAACTGCAGTTTTTGGCATTTGGTTATTTTTCAGATTGCTGCTGTACTTAATGTTGTTTGAATAGTCTTCATATGTGAAAAGCAAACAAACAAAAAACAAGCAAACTAACTAAAAAAAAGAAAAGAATAAAAACACTTTCATCTTCAAACAAAATCTTTTAATTCCTGTTCCAAAAGCAATCTTCCTTCACGGAGAATGACTGGAAGAAAGAATTCTGTCTTTCCAAACAAACACTCTTCCACAAAGAGGTGTAGAGTAAATAAAGGGTCACTGGGTGTGACACACACATAGGTGACTGCCATTTCTCTGACCCAATGAGTGCCACTCGTAAGTGGCCACATAAATGTCAACATGCAAGAGAGCGAGAGACCATCAAACTGTCACAGTAATCCACAACATTTATACATCTGTGTATGGGTGGGAGGGCGTTATGTGTGTCATAAATCAATAAAATACTCTGAACTAACAGCATTTGCTCAAAGTTTTTTTTTTTTTTTTTTAATTGCAATTTGGTTTTTATATTCAACCTGACTTGTTTAATGAGTATTGATTTTGCAGAATGATGATGCTTTCTGATGAAAAGTGAGGTCTAATTGAATGTTCATACACTTGAGATTCAGTTAGGCAGCCTGCATGAATTCCTAATAGTTAGTGGATGAGAAATAATGGCTATAAAACTAAAACTCGAGTCAGGAGCAGTTCTTCTGGTAATCACGCAATTGTGTGTCAGAATGGAACCGACGCTGCTGTGGTAAACGTACGTTTATATTCCTCGTCATTAAAAATAGCAAAAAATACGTCTGTATGTAATTTTTGACCTTTTTTCTGTTTCTTTGGCTATAGAGGCACTAATTGTAAATTAACATACAGGCTGCTATGACACCATGTCCAGAATATATATGAAGAGATACCAACTGAATTTAAAAATTAATTTGAGTGTACTTATGTTTGTATCACCAGGTGGAGTAGAGAGAGACAGAATTGTGCCGAACAAGCATTGTTTCGTCTTGTCTGATTGGATCAGCGCTGTTAATGTTAATGTTTGTCATGCAGACATTGCTTATAAAAGGAGTTAATTGCCATTACTGACAGTGTAGGGTTTCCATAAGGAAAGCCGGTGAGCCTGGTGGATGCAGCAGGAAGGGTGGGGGTTGCGATGCTGCACTTGATTAATGCATCCATTCGCTATGACATTGATTGTGTGGCACAAAAGGAACAGGCTTGACCCTGTCCTTGCTGTTAGAGGGCCAATGCAGAGACACAGGCAACAACTCACACTTACAGCTGATTTAAAATCACCAATTAACCAAACATGCAAACTCCACACAGAAAGGTCCCGGCCAACCAGGGGGCGCAAACCTAGCACCTTTGTGGCGTGAGGGGACACTGCTAACCACTGCGCTGTTCCAATTTCAGACTACGCTTACACCTCATTTTGTTTGCAAAAACAAACCCCACAGGGACGGTTATGGAAAGTTTTTAGCCAATGCAGCTTTAACATTGATCTCACCCTAGGCTGAACCCCGATATCTCCTCAGACATGCATATCAAATTTCAAAGACTATCTTTCCTTTCAGGTGTGGCCAGAAAAAAATAAAAGTTCCTGCCACTGACTGTCAGAGAAAAACAGTAGGAGGGCTTACAGTACGTCACTGCCACAGGAGAAAGGGCATAACAAAGTAAATTTAAAACTCCAAAGAGTGACTGAAGAGCTCTGATCACTAACTTGGGGCCCAGATCTGTCAAGCCAATCAAAATGAGGGCTCTGATCATGGAGGGAAGAAGGAGCATGGGTGGACAGAGTTGTCATGAAATGACACAGTACCCCCAAAACAGGAAGTATGACACATACATGGCACTGCATCTAAAGTATTTCATTCACCCAGAGTGTCTTTTTTCTTTGACTCTACAATCACATGAGCAAGCTTGAGGTACATGCAAGGCTGTAGTCAAAGCAACATGTTGAGTCTGAGGAAAAAAATCCAAGACATTCAACTGATAAAAATGTATAAATTTGACAAGTCCCATTTTTAATAGAGACCTCATGTTTAAGGAAAATTTGAGTCAAAAAGCAACACTTCATTTTTTATTTGCTTATTTTTTTTTTCAGAATCACTGCCTTATGATAAGATATGATAAAATTTCTCAGATGTAATTTTTCTAGCGGAAGCAAAATTTCCTTAAAGATGACACATTAAGCTCATTTCTAGCTCATTTCTAGTACTGTAGCAATGTATGATTCACAATTTAAAATAATCTTAAAGTGAGTCTTTTTTTAGCAGTCCCTCAGTTCATCCTCTGTCTCAAAGAAACCATTTTAGCATCTTTTGCCTTTCCTTTAAGTTTTCTTTGGATTGGCTGCCTCTGGGTGGGGCTTCAGTGGTCAGAGCCAGAGCTGTGTACCTGAGTTAACCATATTAGGAATATCCTCTCTTAGTGACATAATTCAGATGCCCATAAATACATGAAAACGAGTGCTTACAGGAATCATAGATAGCTGGTAAACTCTCTGGGGAAACCTGGTCTTGTTAGAAGAGATGGCATTCATCCCACTTTAGATGGAGTAGCTTTCATTTCTACAAATCTGGCTGGATTTACTAAACACCCCAAAACATAAATAACCAGAATTGGAACCAGGAAGCAGAGTTGCAGTCTTCACCTCTCTGTGCAGCTTCTCTTCACCTGCCTTCTTCTTTCTGAAAGTGCTGTAACTAAGTTTAAGGATATAATTCCTCCATTATTATCCTCTTAATGCCATGTGCCAACACAGTGCAGAGCAGCTACTGTACCTAAACTCTGCTCCCACAGAGGTCGATTATCTCATTAATAGTGTTACATCCTCACTGCATACAACCCTGGATAATGTGGCTCCTCTGTTAGAGGAGGCAACAAATGCTTTACTCCACGGTATAACTCTCAAATGTGCACCTTAAAGAAGATCATTCACAAGCTGGAGAAGAAATGGCATTGCACTCAATTAGAAGATCTTCATTTAGCCTGAAAAACAGTTTGTATACTATAAAAAAAGTCCACCGTAAAGCTGATATTGTTGACATTGCTGCTGATATTTTCTTAGACGCTTTCTCTCCTATCGATATTTCAGACTTAATTTCAACAACGTGTCTATTAGAACCTATTCCTGCAAGACTGACCAAAGAAGTCCTACCATTAATTATTGCTTCAATTAAATATGATCAATTTATCTCTATTAATGGGTTACATGCCACAAGCCTTTAAGGTGGCAGTAAATAAACTGTTACTTAAAAAGCCATAATTTGATCCAGCTGTCTCAGCTTTTTCCAAACTTTTTCTAATCTTCCTTTTCTCTCAAAGATTCTTGAAAGAGTAGTTGTAAAACAGCTAACTGATCATCTGCAGAGGAACGGTTTATTTGAAGAGTTTCAGTCAGGTTTCAGAATTCATCACAGTACAGAAACAGCATTAGTGAAGGTTACAAATGATCTTCTCATGGCCTCTGACAGTGGACTCATCTCTGTGCTTGTCCTGCTAAACCTCAGTGCAGCATCCAATACTGCTGACCATAATATTTTATTACAGAGAGTAGCACTGCATCTAAAGAGAGTAGAGCATAGACATTACAAGTACTGCGCTGCAGTGATTTGAATCATATCTATCTAAAAGTGTCCAATTTGTTCATGTAAATGGGGAGTCTGTTAACTAAGGTTAATTATGGAGTTCCACAGAGTTCTGTGCTATAATCAATACTATTATAGTATCTGCTGGTGTCCTTCTACCGTTGCTGTGTAGAGAGCATCCTGACCTACTGTCTGTGCGTGTGGTTCAACAGCTGCACAGCAGCAGACAGGAAAACACTCCAGCGAATCATCAACACGGCTCAAAAGATCATAGGCTGTCCCCTGCCCTCCCTCCAGGAACTGTTCAATGCCCGCTGCCAGAGGAGGGCACAGAACATCCTCCAGGACCCCTCACACCCTGGACACTCCTTGTTTCAGCTACTGCCATCAGGCAGACGTTTCAGGACAATGAAGGCCAGAACAAACAGACTGAGGAACAGCTTTTATGCCAGGGCTATCATTGAACTGAACTCTGTGTGGTTTGGACAGTGATGTGGGGTGGTAGTGCTGACTGTGTGCATGCGTTGGTGTGTGTATTGGGGCTAGATTCGTCTTAATTTACTATTGTGCACTGTATTTTAGTAATCATTTTTATCACTCATATTTTTATTATTTTATTATTTATTGTCTGAGGCACCTAGAAAGGAATGCATTTTAAATTTCGTTGTGCAACTTCTGTGTACAATGACAATAAGATTCTGATTCTGATTCTGATTCTGATTCTGATTCTATTTACATTATACATGCTTCCCTTAGGCAGTATTATTAGAACGCATTGCACACATTTTCATTGCTATGCAGATGATACCAGATTTATCTATCTATGAAGCCAGATGATATAAATTAATTAAACTGCAGGAACATTCATTTCATTTCAATTCAATTCAAATTTATTTGTATAGCGCTTTGTATTGTAGGTAAAGACCCTACAATAATACAGAGAAAACCCAACAGTAAAAATGACCCCCTATGAGCAAGCACTTATATATATATATATAAATTAAACCTCAGATGCAAATTGATTTATTGCTTAAAACTGTATTTTTAAAATTTAGTATACAGGCTTATAGATTTTTTGAAAAAAAAATCACACTGATGATGTAGAGGTCTCATGTATGGACTATGATGCACATGGCATTACAGGGTTAAAGGCCTTATAGCACCACATTATTAGCTCTCAGACTGCTGGCTTACTTGTGGTTCCTAGGATACTTGAGAGTAGAATGGGAGGCAGAGCCTTCAGCTTTCAGGACCCTCTTCTGTGGAACCAGCTCCCAGCTTGGATTCAGGAGACAGACACCCTCGTATATTTTTAAGATTAGGCTTAAAACTTTCCTTTTTGATCAAGCTTATAGTTAGGGCTGAATCAGGTGACCCTGAACCATCACTTAGTTATGCTGCAATAGGCTTAGGCTGCTGGGGGGTTCTTTTCTTTCATCTTATTTACTCTGTTTATACTTCACTCTGCATTTAATCAGTAGTTATTATTAATGTCTGGCTCACAGGGGTCTTTTGTCCTGTCTCCCTCCCCTCACCCCCAACCAGTCATGGCAGATGACTGCCCCTCCCTGAGCCTGGTTCTGCTGGAGGTTTCTTCCTGTTAAAAGTGAGTTTTTCCTTCCCACTGTTTCCAAGTGGTTGCTCATAGCGGGTCATTTGATTGTCGTTTTTTCTATATTATTGTAGGCACTTACCTTACAATAAAGTAAGTTGGGGGGACCGCTGTTGTGAATTGGTGCAATATAAAATGAACTGAACTGAACTGAATTGAATCGAAAGCTGTAGCTTTTCACACATGGGGATTACTTGTAGTTATGTTAAAATTTTACTATTCAAATGAAATGATTAAAGATTTCAAGGTTTTTAAACTGTGTTTCGTTCATCTAAATTATCTATTAAATTATGGATATTTGAAACATAATAAACGGGACAAATAAAGGACATTTCCTTATCCCTGATTGGCCATTCTCCCTACAATCATACATGTGATTAAATATGTACTCACTTGAGAGCTGCTTTTAAAGGTCACTCCAACAATTAGCTCCGGGAAAAAGTGAGTTGCTTGATAATGTGTCTCATTCATCCATTTTAGAACCTTTGTGTTTTTTACTTGCTTCTTTACTTCCATCTAAAAACAATTGTAAATGTAATGTAAAAATAGAAAAGTGCTACAACCCCGAGGTCAGGCATTCATAATTCATGTGTCAGTGTCTGAGATGTGATCACATTTTTTGTAATTCTTCAGCAAATGCCGACTGGGGCATTGAGGCTGTCAGGTTTATCAAAACCTCAGATGGAAAACATATATCCTGTTGGACAGGATCTTGTCAGGGATCACAGATCATCTCTCTGAAGCTGCAAGCTCGGTGCTTTTTTAGATTTGACTTTCGGGTCACAGTGAATACAAGTCGGAACAGATCTGCAGTTGTGGTCAGAAGTTTACATACACTCATCGTGGGCAGGAGTGTCATGGTAATTTTGGGCTTTTAATGATTTCTTTGAACTGTTCTTTTTCCAGGGTGGAATGATTGTACAGCATACATCTTTAATGACTTTAAAATACAAAAGAATTGTCTGCACAAGTTTGAATTTATTTCAGATTTTCTCTAATCCACAGAGGGTCAAAAGTTTACATACACCACCAATAATATTTGGTTAAATCTCTCTTAGTTGCACCTCAACCAGATGCTTTTGGTAGCCATCAACAAGCTTCTGGCATACTTCTGGCTGAATATTTGACTACTCTTCTTGGCAGAATTTGGGCACAGACCTGACTTTTAAATCCACAAATTAATAGTCCACAAATTTTCAATAAGGCCATTCCAGAAGTGTAATGTTTGCCTGCTTTATCCATCACCAACCCAGCTTGCATGTGTGTTTGGGGGTATTGTCCTGTTGGGACACCCACATGTGTCCAAGTTTCAACTGTCTAGCTGTGGTTTTTGAGGTGAAGTTGACGAATTTGTAAGTAGTCCTCCTTCTTCATTATTCTAACCACTTTGTGCAATGTACCAATGACAGCAAAACAGTCCCAAAACATGATGCTACCACCACCATGCTTGACAGTGGGTACAGTGTTCTTAGGTTCGATCTTCAATCCTCCAAACATATCTCTTATCGTGGTGGCCAATTAGTTCAATCTTTGTCCCATCTGAAAATCAAACTTTTCTCCTGAAGGCATTGGGCTTGCCCATGTGCACAGCTGCAAATTTCCCTTGAACCCAGCTAATTGTAAATGAACTCTACCAATTCTTTCAAGAAGGGTGGTCAAACAGCCAGCCAGAATAATGCCAGAACCCTGCTGATGGCTACCAAAAGCATCTGGTTGAGGTCCAACTTGCTAAGGGACATTTAACCAAATATAAGTGGGAGTATCTGTGTACTTTTGAACCTGTGTGGATCATAGAAAATCCAAAAGACATATGCTGTACAATCATTCCATCCTGGAAAGAGAACAGTTCATCATTAAAAGCCCAAAATTACCATGATATTCCTGCCCATGATGAGTGTATGAAAACTTTTAGCCACAACTGTAGATCAGTTCCGACTTGTATTCACTGTGACCCGAAAATCAAATCTAAAAAAAGCACCGAGCTTGCAGCTTATGTAATCTTTTGACCACAACTGTAATTGAGGACATGATAAACAATTTACCAAAAGCTCTGATGAAGATGTAAAGAAAACTTGAGCACTTAATTTGACCCCTGATCGATTTACTTGGGAGTTTCAGTACTTGTTAAAAATCCTGCAGGCAAAAAAAAAAAAAAAAAAGAGAAAGAAAAATTCTCACTCACTTGATCTTTCACATTCATTTTATGTCCATACTTAAAAATTTATACTTGTATCTCAGGCTACAAAATTACCCCTATGATGAAACTGCTATCTTTGGTGCATTGTGGACATTTTCTGTCACCAGCCAGCTAATTCAGACAAACATCTACTAAACACTCATCCTATCCGGTTGTAACTGGCTCTTAGGCACCAATTTATCATGAATGGCTTATGGAACTAAGGAGCACTTCTTTTCATATGATTTCCTGCCAATTACCAAGAGATCAGGGATGCTCACTGACTCTTGCTGAATTTCTGTTCCAAGAGGGGGAGAGAAAAAAAAAGAGACACTGATTCAGCAGAGATGAACTGGCTACCATGGTAACAAGCCACGGTGGCATTAATTGTGGCATCTTAAAACATAGGACGAAGGCTGTGTCACTGAAAAGAACTGTCATTTGTTTCACCTCGTCACCGAATGATTTAATGTTTGACAGCTTATTTTAACCTTACAGGGGAATGTGTTTGAGCTTAATTGATAATAAAAAAAAAAGTATTTTGAAGACAGAGAGTGAGAGCGAGAGAGAGGGTGTGCGAGTGAGAGAGAGGGAGTGAGAGAGAGGGAGTGAGAGACAGTGAGAGAGAGAGAAGCAGGACAGCAGAAATACATACACTGACTTCAGTGCCGTTGAATTTAAAAGGCCACAGAAGCACATCAATGGTTGAATAACAGAAAGCAACAACCATCAAACAAGATTCAGGCCTGAGTTTAAAATGTAAGTGTGTGTGTTGGCAGATACATAAAAGAAACAAAACTAAAGTGAGAAGCAGCCATCACTTGGACTGACTCAAACAACAACAAAAACAAACAAACATACAAGCAAAAAGGGTAAAAAGGGTAGTAAATCAGAATTTCCTGACATTATTCTTATTTTATTCTTTGTCTAAAAATTTCCACTTCCCTACGGTTTCTTGCTTGATGTGATGCACTATACAATAATATGACTGAGTCGTTGAAAAAAATATTATTCCCAGAGTGACAGTGTAATTGCACACCTTTTGTTTTGTTGTTTTGTTTGTTTTTTTCACTTCCTTTTGGAAAAAGTAAAAAAAAAAAAAAAAAAAAAAACCCCAGAACATATAAAAAAGTAACAGAAAAAAAATACTAAAATGATATCATGATGGTAAAAAGGAGAAAGCTACAAACCACATTTTGCATAGGGAGGAGGCCAGGATGGATGGATGGGTCATCAAAACACTAGATTTAACATTAGAGGCCATTGTTTATTTACCCTTAAACAACGAAGTATAAGGCATTAGGAACTAACTCGCAAGTTCTTTAATAATATAGATGATGGGTGGATTGAAAAAAAAAAGTGCCTTTTCAGGTGCAAAAAGACTGACCATGTGATTTACTGACATGCAAACTAACACACAAATATTAGCTGGTATTGGTAATGAGTCTCAACAGACAGCAGGCAATGCAACAACAAAGCAGGAGCTACATGTAGGCGCGAATAATTCAGGAACACACTTTCCTGACTTTTTTTTTGGTTATTTTTGTTTTTAAGATGTTTAACAATACATTTTCATTCATTAATAAACATCTTGTGTTGTGTTTTATGTGATTCATCTGACCCACCTACAGATTTGTTCATTTATGTATTTGGTATTAAAGTATTCTTTGCAGCAGATCCCAGATATTTACTGCAATTGGTCCTTTATGTAGGTAATCATTTTTCTATTAAATGTAGATGCACTCACGCTTATTAAGATCAATCAGCACTCTGGCACTTATAATGCAGTGTTGTGTTCAATGAAAGACTTGTAGATGAAATTGCAACTTTGCCTGTAATTACTGAGAAAAGTCATTGCATCAATAATTGTTGCCCTTCAGTCATTGTCAATAAGAAATTCACAAGAATTTTTAGATTTCTGTATAAATATGACCAGAAAACATAATATTTACATAACTCCTAAAAGTAACTGAAGGAAATTAAAGAAATTCTAAGAAAGCATTATGTAAGGTAATTTATTTATTCACCTTAGCGGATAATTTGACGGCGAAATTAGAACTTGGTGTTTTCAGTCACTGGGATGCCAGATATGAGTGGGAAAGCCTGTTTTCATCTGAAGAAAAAAAAATGCAAGGAGAAAGCCAGAGTTAAATGCTGCTAAAGATCACATGGATGAGTCAAAAGTCAGCATATTTGTGGGCAGATAAAACCAATATAGATATCTTGGGTTTAAATGGGAAAACACTGCATTCTAGTATAAGAACATTATCCCATCTGGGGAGCATGGTGGTGGTAGTATCATGTCTTGGGCCTGTTTGACTGCAATGTGAATCATCATGCTTGTCATCACTGATGGAAGCGTGAATTTGAAGCAGCTATTGGAAATGCTTAGTTGTATCTGATCAAAGGTGTCACAACAGATATAAAAAAACAAAAACAAAAATACAATGTTAAGATGCATTTTTCTCCAGAGATGTGAAATACTGGGAGAATTTATCAAGTATATGTTATGTTTGTCTCATTTTTTTGAACTGGGTTCTATTTACAGTATGTACTTTAAGGATGTTCATTAAACTCTGACAATGTTTAAGGTCATGATTATTGAAAAATATAAAAAAAAATTTACAAACATTTTTTTTGCAATGATATGTGAAAAAACTGTGTCTAGATTTCATTGTATTATTGTCAATGAACTGCATGTGTTTGTGTTTTTGTGTTGCACAATTATTATTCAAATACCGTTGGATGCAACAATGATCCAGCAGTGATACGGATACAATCTCCTCTACATCAAGTGCCAGATTTTGTCATATTGTGAAAAATCCTTATAAAAATCCCTTTTCTAAGAAGCATAGGAAAAATAAAGGCTTCTTCTTCTTCTCCTGATTCACCAACATGCATGTTTTCCTTTCTTAGTCTTGCTTCACTAGACTCTCAGCTGACCTTTAGCAGGTCAGCTGTGACTTGTGTTGTGTTGGCGGGTGAAATTTGTGGATAGATGTGTATAGATTTCAAGTCAAACATTCTGCTGATTCCTACATACGGCATCGCTGATCGATGCATTGGGAGAGCTGCTCCTGCTGCTGCCTCTGCCAATAGCTGTATCGACTTCCAGTCTGGACTTGACCAATCTTTTTCTGTACATGACACATCTGCAAGACCTTTGCTGTATAATTAAAAAAAAAGAGGCGTTACAACGAAATTCAGAAGAAGTGACTGCACTGTGAGTTTTGAGGAATAGAAATACTTTCTCTTTGTTAAAGTATGCTATTAAATTTCCTTCAGTAGAACTAGTATTCTAGACTTTACAAATTAATATCATACCTCTATTTCTTAACCTTATGCTTTAACTTAGACCTCGCTTGCCTTTTGCAACAATTTGGCCTCCATCTGTAGAGTTTAATAAAATCTTACTTGAGAGAGATCTCTGTTTGTCCATCTGTTCTAAATCTATCTCGATAACCGTTTAGTTGAACCACTTCAAACTTGGGAAGTGTATTGCTGGGGACTTGAGTCAGTACAGAGCCAATTTATTTTGGCAAAGGAATTTGACTGCTGGCTGCTCCACTCTGTGTGTAGAGGGAGGTGCACAAATATGCAAACATGCATGTTTGTTTTTGCTATCTTTGTGAGGACAGTGACAAATGACTTCATTTGGAATCTGTAGGACTTGGCAGGTGAATCCATTTTCCGTTTCCAGTCATTGGCATTACTTAAACCCGACTCTCTGCAATTGTCACTGAATTGTTATCCTACTCATATACTGGTTATATTTTCTTACCTGCTTGTCTCCTCCTCCTCCGCAGTAAGCCCTGTTGGCGTGCCTGCTGAAGAACTTACCTGTGAACCTGCTGGACCCACCCTCTCACACCATCTTTGTTGGATTCTGAATCTATTGATTTGGCGGGGATGTCGGTAAGGTGCTATACCAAGTTTGTTTTCATTTGGATGAACTTTTCTCCCTTTTTGGCTAAATGTTGTTCTGTTTGCAGTGATTATGGCCAGCTCCACTCCGTGTGTAGAGGGAGGGGCAACACATACACAGAGGCATGTTTGTTTCACTTCGTAGGGACGTTCAAATTAATGTATTCCAAGAATTCTTACCCCTACATTTAAATAAAACAGCTAATTGCCAAACCCTTTCCTTGAACTTATTATTACTTAATATTTTTCTTTCACATTTTTTAAGTCTCATCTTCACAGAAAGTCTTCGGTTTCCTGTGAAAAATGCCAGTCATGCACAGCCACATGTTTAACAGATATCCTCTAAAGACAGACTCTGAATGTGTGTAACATGTTTATGGGCATATCTGTAAAACACAGCTATGAAAACATTTGTTACACTCTCCCCAAAAGGGCACTGCACTAGGTGCACTCTTCTTAAGGTTTGGCATGATATTAGATGACACTTAATTTTGTATTATCGCTGCCCTCCTCCTGTTCACCTAATCGACTCAGTGATGAAAAGATATTTACTCCTTATGCATGAATCACCACGAACCCTAAACAGCCACGGCTTATTTTGAATGCTGTCCACACACACTGAGCTCGACATGCTGATGTGAAAACAAGCTTAACATGGCTGCTGACCTTTCTGTAATTACCCGAAGAGTATTTCACTCTCTCAAAGCCTCCTGCATTTGAAGCCCTGGGAGAAAGTGCGTGTCCTGCTGATGCACATCTGGAGGACACCAGGGCCATGCTGATGTGGCACATGTTTACTTCTAGGCTAGAGAATGAAATCAAATCAAATTAAAAAAAAAATAAAAAATCTCAGCTGGGGTTTTGGATGCTGGGGGCAAAGATGATATTTGCTGTTTGACAAGATGATTTGCTGGAAACCGCTAAAGGGAGACATTTTGATAAAACAGCAAGGTTTTTGCTGCTTTTTGCAAGGCCAGCTCATCCGCTCACCAAATGTCTTTATCAGCTGAGATAGATAAAAAATTAGTCTTGGAATATAAGCCCGAGGGGAGGTCAGGTAGACTTTCCAACAAAAAAAAAAAAAAAAAAAAAAAAAAAGAAAGAAAAGAATAAAAAAAAGGTGGCTCAGCCTGATAAAATCCCTGGATTATTTAAAGACACAGTATTTCTTGGAGAAGGATTAAATTCAAGAAGGTCTCTGTTAAGCAGGTATGAAAAAATGTATCAAACTTTACTTAAAAGAAGATCTTTCTGATAATTACGTTTATTCCAGAAGCCATGAAACAGTTTAAATTATGACATGCATGTTGCACAACAAATTGTGAGTGATTGCCAATCATGGCCAGTTAGAAATAGTCATCAGCCATGAGTGTCGGGATGGGAGTGGGAAATTGCAAGCAATCTTGCAGCACAGCATCACTGCCTGACTGAAAGCTATTGATTGGCTTCAGTGTTAGTTTTTATTTTCTCTGTGGGAATTGCGACATGTATACAGCAATTACATATGAATTTGAAAATATGCTTTCTGAACTATTGGATTTCATGAAGCACTACAATCATCTTAAAGACAATTTCTAACAGTCACTCCTGCATGTTGACTAACCATCAGGAAAACAATGCCGTGTTGAAAGAACAGAGAACAATTACAGTAAATCTGACCCATTAAACTATTAGGTTCCAAGGTGGCAGTTATTCTTGACACACACACACACGTTTGGATGCATTTTGCTAGCAGCTGCTAACGTGATGTTCGAGCTGCTAACCTCGAGCAGGGATGTGGGCAGAGGGTGACCTCTGCGTATGAGTTTTACATATTATTATTATTATTATTATTATTTTGGCTGGTCCCTTCATGGGTCGCCTCCATGTCACCTTATCCACTCCTCTGCCACACCAACCCCCTGGATGTCCTCTTTCACTACATCCATGAATCTTCTTTGTGTTTTTTTGATTTTCCTCCTGCCTGGCAGCTCCACATTCAGGACCTTTTGTCCAATATAGCCACTGTCCCTCTTCTGCACTCCTCCAACCCATCTCAGCCTTTCCTCTCTAACTCTGTCTCAAAAGCTCTCAACCTGAGCTGTCCCTCTGATACACTCGTTTCTAATCTTATCCCTCCTGGTCACTACCATTGAAAATCTTAACATCTTTAACTCTATTATTAATTTCTATGCTACTTTCAGAAACACAGCTTCAAAGTGTTTATATCTGGTTTAAAATCCACTCATGAATCCACTCAAACAGAAAAAAAGATCGACATATCCCAACACACTAAATTACTGCAGACAAGGACCATGGCACTGGTATTCCCTGATGACAGTGGGAGTCCCCAAACAGATCAATGCACTACTATAGTCCAAAAACAGCTGTGGAATGGTGCAAGGGACATAAGAATTTAAATCAAGCCTCCCTGGGATGGGCCAAACAAATACACAGGACCCCAAAGGGGTCACAGCACACCCCCAGAGATCCTGTGTCTAAAGCCCCGACACAGGATCTCTGGGCTTTAGACACAGCAGTTCACGGCTGTTTTTGGCAGAACAACTGGGATTACATCACTACGTTTTAATGTGGCTTATCACCACACTTGACCCGAGTAAAATAAGCACACCATGTAAATAAATGAATACAAGCATGTCTTCACCTTTCTTGCGTGTGATGCTGAACCTTGCCTGAGCCCGAGTTGCACTGCAGCCCAGCGACTGTGTATGGAAGTGACGTATGAGCTCATCTGGTCCCGCATCACGCTAATGCAACTCGACAGTATCTGCATCACATCATGATGCTGAACCCCATGCAATTATTCCTTGGGATACATTCATATTCATAATCCAATTAGTTTTGACTTCAAGATAAGGGCTTTTTTTTTTTCTCTCCCTGATACAAATATGATTTATCCTATTTGGGGGGGATTATATCAGAGTCTAAATGTCTGGGCCCACAAGGACTGAGTCAAGTTAAATGAAGTCAGAATTGTTATCTCTTCATTTCTTTAGTAGAAATGAGATGCTCAAGTGTAACTAAGCTATGTTTGTCCTAGTCCACCCACCCGCCTGCTGTAAATAAGTGGAGGCATTCGGCACATATGATACACGCACGCAGGAGGTGCTCATTTTTTGCGCTTTCAGGAAGCACACTTCATGCGCACCAAAACAAATCAGCAGGAATTCTCTCCAACACCCTCCCCCACATTAACTCCCCCACATGCACCACACACACACACACACACACACATATCCTACATCCAATTAATTAGCGTGAATGAGTGATGTGTCCTTGCCTCGGCCGCCTGACCGTCCGCCCTCAGCCTGTTTGCTTTTTGCACGCCGGGGACCCGGACTGACAATCAGTTACTTAGTTTGGATTGAACACATCACTTGCGTGCTTTGATCTGCCCCACAGCAGGACTCTGCACCATTTGAAGATGGCAAACAAAACATTCATTAAACACAACAGACGTGCCACAAGTGAAGGACAGTCTGGGATGGACAGAGGCATAAAGCTCTGCTTTCTCTATGGCAGAAGAAAGACTCGAATCTTAAGTAAACTTGTGTAAAAATCCTGAAAAATCGAGTAAAAGATTTTAAAACAATTCGTAGTGAAATACATTTAAAGAAATCATCACAGAGAATCATCACTTTAGTGAGGAATACATCAGAACTTTGCTGATGATTATAGTTTGACTAAAACATCTGATTCTGTGCACTAATAATAATGCATTGAAGCATTAATCTGAATTTCCAGTTGTATGTCTATAAATCCTTCCTGTCCTGCATGCTGGTTTATTTTCATTCCCGTGCATCACCCTCCTGCCCCGTCTTAGTTTCTCACCTCCACTTGTCAGCACCAGGAGGATCTGCCTGGCCTGGAAGCTGACACCCATCCTCACTGAGGCCTTCCCCAAACCACCTGCATCTTGCTCACTCCATGCACCATTGTCCTTCAGCAAACACCGTTAGGTCATATTTGAGGCTGTGATCCCTGTTAGCTTAAATGTAGTTCAAGAGAAAAAGAAATACAGAAGAATGACAGTATGGCTGCAGTAGTTTGAATAAGTTCAAACATTATGAATGCAAATTTGAAGTAAGTTCCATATTTGGTAACACTTTAAATGGAGGAGGTAAAATAAATGTGCATCACTGCAGGATTTTAGCCCTTGACAGCATGTCACTTTATACCAAAACAGTGCAGCTCTGTGTAACGGTATGGAATGGCTCTCCTCACACCTCTGATGAAGTGATCTGAGAAAGAGACGCAGATGGAAGCAAGTTTAGACAGACAGAAAGACGGGAAAAAACACAGGAGATGAAGGAGACGGGCAAACCAACAGGTAGACAGAGCAAGAAACCGCAGAGAGAGAGAAGCAGGTAGACAGAGAGACAGATGGGCAGGGAGGAACCATAAGCAGTCAACTGACCATAATGGGAATGCTTTACAGCCATATGTTGGTGGTCCTGATGATGTTTTGCTTATTGCAGACACCTCCGATGCTTTGCTGGAGTCTCCTGACTCCTGGACTGGTCTCTCATTGCACTCCTGCCCATGTGTCTGCTTTGTTTCCTCTCTGCAAAAAATGATGTCAGAAAGAGAGAGAGAGAGAGAGAGAGAGAGAGAGAGAGAGAGAGAGAGAGAAGATATTTAACTTAGCATCCCATTTTCTGTCATGCTCTTCAATTCCACTGAGCACTGCAGATGGAGGAGGTGGAGGAGAGGGGAGTGGGGGTGGGGGGATAACTACCTCAACTCTCCGTGCAGCCTCCCCACCACCATCACCACCACCTCCCCCCAGCCCTCCTACAGCTGATGTAATAATCTCAAACAATGGAGTATAATATAAATCAATGGGAGATGAGAAAACGTTCAAAACACTCTCAGCTTTGTGTTATTTTTTTCTTCACTTTTTTTTCTTTTTTTTTTGCAAAGGAATTTATGTTAGCGGGGATGAAAAAAAAATAGAAACGGTCACGCACACATGCGCATATAGGGTGCCACACTGACGCATCGTTTGTGTATAGTCAAACTGTTTTTTTTTTTTTTTTACCGACTGAGGCATGCCTGTAGCGGATAATTGTTTTTACCGCATTCAACAAGTGTTTGTAAAGCGAGGGCGAAAGTCGGGAGGTGTAACAGCGGAGGCTTTGCAGGGACAAAGTAATGCCCTCTTCTTTGCTTTTTTTCTCTCTCTTTTTTTTTTGAGAATGGAAGGGCTTATCTGAGGCACTGAACTGAGGTATCACGATCCTAATGTGGAAAATCTCACCAGTGTTTTTTCTATGACGATGCCGGAGTTGGACACTTTTGCCATGGAGCTGGCGAGCTTTGAGAGCAGGAATCCAAGCAGGAGCTCCGTTTGAGGCAGAAGAAGAAAACATATTTTGGTGTCTCTGGAGAGAAAATCCTAAACACTGAAAGCTTTTTTTTTTTTTTGTTAAGTGATTATTTTGTTCTTGTTTGGGGGAGACGAAAAGAAAAATCTCGCCCTATATGTGGATTGACCCCCCTCCACCCCCCCGCTCTCTCTTCTCAGCATTCCCCTCAGTCAGTCGACGGATTTTTTTTGTTTCTTTGTTTTTTTTTTTTGCCATTACAGCTCAGTAGAGGGGTGTCAGATCTTTCTTAGAGCACCGCGCTAGGATGAACACAGTCTCCGCGTTCTTCTTTTGTGATTCCCGAATTGCCACAAAAAGAGGAAAAAAGAGAGAGAGAGCGCGCAAGCGAGAGAGAGAGAGAGAGAGGTGTTTGTAGTGGTGCTGGTGGGGAGGAGAAGAAAAAAAAAATCGGCGCAAACGAGCGAGGCGAGACGCCGAGGGATGTGAGGGGGGATGCGGGTGTTTTGCAGTGGTGGGATCGCCTGTGAAGCCCCAGCGCTGGGAGTGAATTCAAGCACCAGGGGAGAGGGGACAGCTCCCGACGCCGCAGTCACGCACCGAGACTACCGGGGGAGGAAAAAGCCACGGATTTGTTAATTTCCCCCACACCCCCCTCCACTGCCAAGGTCAGTGTTTTAACGAACCGAAAAAGCCAAAAGATGCGCTGGACTCCACTGCCGCTCGCTGCTTTTTTTGTCCCCTTTTTTTTTTTTTTTTTTTTTTTTTTGATTTTTATCACAAACGCGCGAGGCGTGTGAGGATTCGGTCGATGTGAAGAGACGTTTATGTTGGTATTTGAAAACTGGAAGTCTGGAAACGAGAGCAGGTTAGACGCAGCATGGATGTGTGATAAAAAGACTGCCTTATCTCCCCTTCGTAAATGTCTGTCTCTTTTTTTTTTCTTCTTCCTACTGATGCAGACCAAACCCCCAGCTCGTATGTCTTGAATCCGGAAGGATTTGTCCACGTTGAAAAATGCTGCTTTGGATTGTCCTGCTGAAAAGCTGCGCTTTGTTTTGGCCGGTGGAAATGTTACAGAGGGACGTTTGTAGGAGCAGATATGCTCCTGCAACTATGTAGAGGAGATCTGCACATAGACTGCGAAAAAAGGAGCTTCAACCACTCTGCAGCATTTGACGGCCCGAGCTCGAAGTTTATCACTTGCTGCTGCACGGAATTCTCTATCCAGGCTCTTTCCCAACGAGTTCGCCAACTTTTACAACGCCGGAGCCTGCATTTGGAAAACAACGGCTTGCACGACATCGTCCCCGGCGCCTTCATGGGACTGCAGCTGGTGAAAAGGCTGCACAATCAATAACAATAAGATCAGATCGTTCAGGAAGAGTACGTTCTGGGCTTAGACGACTTGGAATATCTCCAAGCTGATTTTAATCTACTGAGGGGATATTGACCCGCCGTTTTCAGGGACCTAAATAAACTTGAAGTGTTAATACTTAATGACAACCTCATCAGTGCGTTTACCTATAAACGTGTTTCAACATGTGCCATTACGCATCTCGACCTGCGGGGAAACCGACTCAAAACGTTGCCTTATGAAGGGATTCTGGAGGCAGATACCGGGCATTGCGGAGGTTTTGTTGGAGGACAACCCGTGGGACTGTAACTGCGACCTGGTTTCCCTTAAGGAATGGCTGGACACATACCGCGGAACGCGCTTATCGGGAGGGTGATAGGCGAGGCTCCCACCAGGCTACAGGGCAGCGACTTGAACGAGACGTCAGAAGCGGATCTGTGCCCTTCACTGAGTGGCGGCGGGGACATCAGCCTGGTCGCCCCTCCCACCCAGGAGGAGACCTCCATGGCCCATGACACGCACCCCATGCCTTACAAGCCCAACGGAAATACCAGCGGACCCCCGACTCCCGGCGGCGGGCCCAACAAGAGCCACCCCAAACCTGGTGAGAACTGGCAGCTAAAACTAAGCCCACTACAGCGGTGCCAGGTGTGGGCAGAGAGCAGCTGCACAACATGACGTGCCCCCAGCCGTGTAACTGCAAACTGGTCGGCTTCCAGGCAGGGGCTGGGGGTAAAACTGTGAGAGCAAGAAGATCGAGAGCCTGTCCAACCTCAAGCCCAAACCTTTGGCTGCTCACGAGCTGAACATGAGAGATAAACAACATACACGCAGTGAAAAAGAACCAGCTGCTCTGTTACTCGAGCCTCAACCTGCTCGATCTGGGCGGGAACAACATCAAGGTGATTGACAACAGCACGTTCCAAAACCAGAGCGAGTTGCGGTGGCTGTACTTGGATAAGAACTATCTGGAGACGCTGATGGCAGAGATGTTCGTGGGCCTCGTGAATCTGGAATATCTCAGTTTGGAATACAACGACATCCAGCTCGTAGTGGCAGGAGCATTTAGCCCCATGCCAAACCTGAGGGTTCTCTTCCTCAACAACAACTTACTCAAATCTTTACCCGTGGATGCTTTCCTTGGAATTTCTTTATCCAAAATTAGCCTGCATAATAACTACTTCCCCTATCTCCCCGTGGCTGGCGTGTTAGACCAGCTCAACTCAATCATCCAGATCGATTTGCACGGGAACCCGTGGGATTGCTCGTGCAACATTGTGCCCTTCAAGCAGTGGACGGAGAAACTCGGGGCCGACGTGATAGTGAGCGACCTCAAGTGTGAGTCCCCGGAAGAGTTCTGGAAGCGAGACTTCCGTTACGTCCGGAACGACCTATTGTGCCCCAAACTCTACGTCTCCCCCACGTCTTTGTCCAAAAACAGCACTTTCACGCAGGACTCGGGGACCGCGCTCGAACTCTTACCTGGAGCCCAACAGGGTCTCCATCTCCGTGCTCGTCCCGGGTTGCTGCTGGTGTTCGTCACATCCGCGTTCACCGTGGTAGGAATGCTCTCGTGTATTATTTTGCGGAATCGAAAGAGATCGAAGCGGAGGGATGGAAACTCCTCCGCCTCGGAGATCAATTCCTTACAGACTGTGTGTGGACTCGTCTTATTGGCACAGCGGGGCCTTATCACGCAGACGGGGGCGCGCACCGGGGCTTCGACTGCAGCACGCACCTCCTCCACGACAAACGATGCGTAAAAATAGTGGGGGACTCTTGGATACAAACACACACAAACTGCACATTAAAATAAACTGCAAGAATCTTTGGTTCTTCACAGGAGAAACTTATGTTTTATCCATTTGAACCAGTCTGCTGCTGCTGCTGCACAGGCCCCCACTCTGTAATATATGTATATGCCAACCCCCAGGCTACAACCCATCCCTCCCTCTCTCCCTCCCCAGTTCTAGGATTTGCCGCAATCGGACTACAGATCTCTATGAGACAGAAAGAAGGGAGAGGAAATTTAAAAAAAAGAAAAAAAAAAAAAAAAAAAAAAGGGAGCGAGTGCGTGTGTGAGAGAGTGCGTGTGGAATCAAGGACCGAGGACCCCGGGGAATGGTGCACGAACGCATGAATGTAAATGTAAAATACTCGGACCCGATGTATCATAATCTGCATGAAGATATTTCGCATGGTTTCAACACACACACGCGAGCGCGCAACGGCGAGGAACCATAACCACCATAACAAACGAAAAGGAGCCAACACGACCCTTTCATGTTTATATCAATATGACGACTTATATAGATATTAAGAATTATATATGACTATTACAAGTGCCATTTCTCTATTTTTTGTGAACCTGCAGTTAGGATTTGTATTGTGTTTTAAATCTTGTTTGGAGAAAAAGAGGGGAGGTCAAAAAAAAATCAATACTGATCGGGGAAAAAAGGGAGTGATGGAAGTGAAGCTGTCAGTGCATGTTCTTTTTTCTGTTTGTTATCATTTGATTGTCGATGAATATTTGGGGTTATTTATACTTAGGTGGCGCAGATTAAAAATCCACGTCTGCGCACTCATCATCTCCTTTATGAATGTAAAACTGTGTTATTTTATGGTGTGCCAATTGTTCAGATATTCCGACATGCAGATGAGCATGACCAATTAACGTCACTCAGATGCTTATGCTGCAAAGTTAATGTAGCTAAAATAACCGTGGTTTTTCTTTTTCTTTGTGTGTCAATGAATATAGCCTGCTTTGGGTGAGAGGAAGAAAAAAAATTGCAACAAGTCATAAAGGGGGGGTTTATACCGTCATATTTTTTCAAAGCAAAGAAGTGTTTTCAATTGAGCTAATGCAATTCGATGTAAACAACGAAGGTAGACTGACATAGACTAGAATGCTTTTTTTTTAATGTCAGAAAAAAAAGTATTCCTCCACATAAAAGCTTATGGCTATGATTCACTCTCATCATATTGTGAGCTTTTGTAAAGCCATCTAATATCTTGTCCAAATAGGAGAACTCACTGTATTTACGACAAAACGTGCTTGGAAGAGGCTGTTTGGGGTTGGGGTGGGGTGGGGGTGACCATTTTAAGGCAAGAGAGAAATTAAGAAAGGGCACCTACCTACAGGCATAATGCAGCGGTAATTAGATAGTGCAAGATGCCTTTTTTTTTTTTTTTTTTTTTGGTTACCAATTCAGCATTTTTGAACTTGATATACTCTTCTTGGGGGAGGGGGGTCGCATGGCTTCTATGGGCTCATGAAAACAATGCCATGACTGAATACCTGTTTTCTTTTTTTCAGAGCTCAGCTGCTGTCAGGAAGTATGCTGCTTATAGTCTAGGCTGCTTTACCCGAATTTAAAACGAAGAAGAAGAATGAAAAAAAAAAAAAAAAAAAGCTTTAAAAAAGTTGGGGCATATTTGAAAAATTATATTTTTATTTTTTTTTTTAAATTCTGCAGTGGCTCAAACAGAAGGGAGAAATGTGCAATTTTCTTCTTTTTTTTTTTTTTTTTTTTTAAATTTAACATTTATTACGTGAAAACCCTGCACTGATTTTTTCACTTTGCCAATTGATTTCCTTTTCAAACTCCACCCCAAGATGCCTAATTTCAACATTAAATCAGCCTAATTTGGTGAAAACTTATTTAAAACGCCATGGCCATGATGAGAGTGTACAGAGATGACGGGCTTACACCCCCATTCTGCCCCTCAACACCCCCTCCTTCTTGTTCCACAAGTAGGCCTGCAGTTCAAGCTGGCGCTGTTCATGGTGCTGAATCATTTTCCCGCTTTTTTTGTCCGTCGGCCCCTTTGTGCTTGCGTGCAGGACCGCGCGTGCACGGTCATGCAGCCCGCACGTGCGAGGACAGATCAGAGAGAGAGAGAGAGAGTGAGAGGGAGAGAGCAGCTGCGTGACCATTTGCATGTCTGTGTACCACCCCCCCCCCCCCCCCCCCCCCCCCCCCCCCCCCCCCCCCCCCAAAATATCCAATCACATGCAGCTTGACCTTGGGGACTATAACATCTCCGCAGATCCGCGACAAAAAGTCGCTACCCTCATTATCATCATCTGCCCCCCCCCATCCCCACTACCACCACCACCAGCTCCCCTTCCCCCTTCTTTCCTGTCCAGTCACAGGGAGGGGATATATTGGGGGGTAACTATGTGTCTATTCTGTGGAGTATTTACTGTGCCACAGCCCACTGATGATTTGTCATAACTTTCAAACGCTGTGTTTCAAAGTTACATTTATATGCTTTGCGATATTTGACCTGCTTCTATTTTGTTAAATAAAGTGTGGTTGAGGTTGAGTAAAAAAAAATATATATGTATATTTGGTTTTAGGTTTTCATTTATCGGAGTTGGTGTAATGACACATTACAAGCCTGGTTTATCATCTGTTCCAGTTTTTCATCCTGAGGAATTTCCAGATATTTAGCTTGTTGAGGTACACTGTGCAAAAAAAAAAAAAAAATGTTATTATCAGGGTGAATTAAGGGTTTTCCCCCTTCCCTAAGTGGAAATTCAAAATATTTTTTGTAATCTAAGCAGCATGTTTTTATTAGTGCTGTGGTATAGGTTAATTGGGTGAGCAAGCATTGTACAGGAAGTTAATGCTAAAACGCATACATGATGCAAGCTTATCCAAATTTTTATGATGTCAGAAAATTATGATCAATATAATGTACTACTGCATAGATAAAACATGTTTCAGTTTTTGGAATTAGATTTTCAGTGTGTTTTTAATGCTAAACAGTGAGACGGTGTTAAAAGGTACAAATTGCCATGTCCCCATCACCCAAATGTTACCAAAAACTGTTTGGGGTCAGTTTGGATAAATGGGAATGCATTGCTTCCTTGGAAAATGGTGTAACATCCATTCCACCTCAGATTTATCTTCCACATTACATAAAAGGAATAGAGAATTTTCAAATTGCCCTTAATTCACCCGATATTTTTTATATTTTTCAATCCCTGGAGAAAAAAAAATCATAAATTCTTGTGTGTTGCTGCAGTTCTAGCTCATCACACAACTCCCAGTTATCACATGATATCAAACAGAGCATGATGATGTTCTTGTTGGCAAAAGAAAAAAAATTAAAGATGGCTGATACCTGAATAAGGATGATCAGGACAGTTATAGTTGTAAGGCCATAAGTTAGCAGCTCCATGGTCCCCTCAATAAAAAGCTGATAAGATTTGTTTTCTTTTCATAGGCTTTTGGATAACCTGAGAAAACTGGCTCTGTGGGAAATCAAAGTTTATGACACTTTCTAGGTTTTATGATTATGAGTAAATCGCAAGAAGTAAAGCTAATCTATAAATAAACTACATCACAGGTGCTCCTGTGTGTGGTGTGGTGAGTGTGATGACAATGAATGTTCTCAACAACTTCTGCAGTTTAACAAATTGTTAGCAAACGCCTTCTCTGGGAAATGTAGCAGCATCAAAATTTATCATTGGGCTATTATTTATGTGTTTTGTGTTGTAGAAAAAAAACAAATCAAAGAAAAAAAATGAACATAGAAATATTTAAAGCTTGAGTTTACCTTGTTTCAGGCATTCAGAAAAACCTGGACTTCCTGAGAACTAACTGGAAGTACAAAAAGCATCAGGAATGAGTCCTGATTTTAGCATCCCCCCCAAGGAAAAAAAAAAACATAAGAAAAAAAAGAAAACTTTTAAGAAAGTTAATTTTTGGATGTACAATTTTCTCTCTTCTGCTGTGTAAATGTTTTTATCTTTAACCTTACAGCACTAAATTAGCTGTTGCTAGCTAGTATCAAAAAATCCCCATTACTGCACCGGAATCTGACTTCTTGCATTACATTTAAAATTTTAGTCTTGTACTAATAAATGAAAATATATAAAGTGGATATAAATTTAACAATTGTTGTAATTTACATACCTATGATACAATTTATGTGGAAAAAGTAATATAATGCTTTATAAATTTTCTGAGTTGCAAATACCTCCCAACATACAAATCACCCACATGCTTTTATTTAGGTTTTGTGATTCAGAAGCTGAAAGGATTTGCTTCACGTATGATATAAATACATGGACCCTTTTCATGTTTAATGGAACATGGAAATGTGGTACCTTGTGCAGAGTGCTACACTGCGTGTAATCCTGGCTAACGTGTCTTCAAAACATTACACTCCTTCTGTGTGAATACATTAGTGACAGGTGATCCTGCGCCACAGTCCCGTGTGATTCAGTGAACAACAGTGGGACCCATTCATTAATGCAATGGATGATAGCTGTTGGAAACACAGCGGAGTGTTGTAGCCTCTTTTACACGCTGGGCACACAGCACTCCAACACTGTTGTGGCCCAGCAGGCCTGCCGTAGTTCGTGTGATATTCCCCCTGAGGAGCTGGCAGTTGATGCAACACTTTCAGCAGGGATAACATCATCTGTGCACCTTATAACACTCAGCCTTTGGTGGAAGTCTCAATGGTCTTGCTTTGGTTTAAGTTGGGACTATTTAATCCTGAGGGTACTGAAAATATATTTCATGCGTTTGGTATTCGGAAGATATGCCTTTTTAAAAATTATCTTTTGCTTTATATTTTATTGGTTAAAAAAAAGAAAAAAAAGATAAAGGGGTGGCTGGTTTGGCTGGTTAGTCATCAGCTTAAATTCCCATTATGACTTCAACACCCACTTCTAACATTGGCTTCTTTTTGTGTGTGAGCCAGTTCAGGCAGACTTGCCTTGTTTGTTTGTTTTTGTGTGTGTGTGTGTGTGGTAAATTTGTTACATACAAAACGAGAGGTCACTTAATTGTTTTGAGGTACTAACTTTAATTTGTAAGCAAAAGATCCCAGCTGGAAACAGAACTGTCATTCAGCATATTTGTCGCTTTGCTTGCCTCGGATTCAAGCAAAATCATAAATGACAGGCTGCTGATTTAAAAACAAAATTCCAATTAAAAAAGTTAAGCGCCCGTGTTTCCCTTTTAATTTGAGCTAAAGCGTTTGTGCCTTAGTTTTCATGTGATTCCCAACGGTCAGATCCAGCGTGTCGGCACTTGTTTAGGTTTTGTAAACCCCCCCAAAGATTTTAAGCTCGGGTATTAGCTTTTGAAGCTGGCTTTGATGGAAGTCCCATGTGTTGCACTGAAGAGGTGCCAGTAGCTTTGCACTCCCAGACTCTGCAGCCACTGCAACCCTCCCTGCTATCCCATAGGGGTGTGTAATAGTGATTATCTGGCATTATCCCCAGGGATTTCTTGGTGTTACTCCCAGATATTATTATTAGCCCATCCTCTGCAGAGCACTTAGCTTATAAGTCTCAGTGGCTGGCTTTTATTAGCGGTTATGTTCTTTGTGAGCCACAGTAGTTGTGAAATAACGGTCATTCTTTAATGTGCTTGCACCAGTGATTGAGCTTGGTATTAGCTTGAATGCACTGGAGTGCAAGTGTTTTACATGAATGGAAACACAGCAGCGGGACGTGCAGGAATTAGCTTCTATAATCATCGAGCTTGTTAATATACTTTTCACTATGCAAACATATCCTAAAAATACATCTCAAGTTTAATTACACCAACAAAGCAAAATCTTTAGAGGGTAAAAATTTGTTTTGCCTGCAGCCTTGGTCAATGTACTCACTTTCAGAGTGGCTAATCAGTCTTTTGCTGTTGTGTATTTGCTGTTGTGACAGCTAAACTGGAGCCGAAGCAGGGTGGAACATTACATCAAAGTGTGGCTGCACCAAAGCAGCAATGCAAGAAATAACTTGGGATACTTTTGAAGGGGTGATATGTTCTACAAGTTCAAATGTGGGCAGATAGATCAATCAAACCATAAGCAGTTCAAATATTTCATGCCTCACTCATATTCCCACATCTGCCAGATAGACTATTGCGCAAACATCCTAAGTAATTAAAACGATCTCTACTCATAATTGACCCAGATCTGGTGTCAACGCACTGCAAACCGGCCTGCGTCAAACCGCCAAGCGGGACCTTTAATCAAGATGAGTGAATGGCCTACCGAGTGTTTCCTCTAGCTCTAAGTAATCCTCTTCTTGCAGCCTCCACTTATTGATTATCTCATTGATTTGATTTAGGAGCCATGTGCGCACCCATCCCTCACTGGCATTTCAGGCATTATGTGGCTGAACCTGATCTGATTACGCTGCTCATTTGGGAGCTACAAGCACAATATGGAATGAGGGTTTGTTTGCAGTCATAAAGTAAGGATGTTTACATTTTGTTTAAGAAAGAGGAGGCCTTCAAGGCTGCATTAGATTTCCTAAGCCCACCCACATCACAATTAGCTTCGATGTGGCCAACATCTGTTGTTTCCTCTGGGCCACATTTTGGTCCTGACGATGTTGAGCCTGGCTGCTTCAAATTAGCTACAGATAGGCCTAACGTGAAGATTGTCAGGTGTTTTTTTCTTTTTTTTTCAACATTTGGGACACATCTAGCCATCAACAATGCTTACCATAATACTGTACATGTAAAGTCTGGCTCAAGACTTTCGGGGCCTTGTCTGGCCATAGAACTCTTGCAAATACCATAAAGTGCCAAAAGTAGGCCAGATTAGGCCTAAATGTCTTTGCTATCTGGGCATTATTTCAGCACACCTTGTCCTGCACATATAAGTGAAAGAATGTAGGTTCACTCACACACACGCATACACATGCTCCAGCTCGAAGGCTCAAAGGAATTTTAATTTCCTGAAGCTATTTTAGTCTGAACCCAAGCAAACCTGCCCTCATTGTTTTATTACAATTATCCGGCTGGTCAGAGAACAACTTGTAGCTGAGCAAAAGGGGGCCTATTGAGCACACTTAAAGTGCCTCTTTAAGTCCATATATGTAGCAAAGCTATCTGTTTAAAAGACTATTTTTTTATATCCCGTCCTTTCCACCTTTATGGGATAAGTGGTGTTAAGGTGCTGCTGATGGTATACAGTGATCTCTTTCTATCACAGGCTCATTTCTACAAGATAAAAAAAAATCCAACCTTTTATCCTTTTACGTCCCCTCCTAATTATTTGAACACAGAAATCCACTTCATTTTCATAGAAACTCAAAGTCTGTTTCAGGTTATGACACTTGATCATGCAGTGATTATTTGAGCTTTAAAGTGTAACAAAAGCAAAAATATAATACAGTGCACGCAAAGGCCAGGTCATCTTTGTCTACAAAGGCTGTATGAGCTGTAAGATATTGGAAGAACAAGATAACCGAGGATACAATATGATAAAGGTTGAAAAAACAGACTTGGCCTTAATGTTTTGTGGGGTACTGCTGTCTCAGTGACTCCACTGCTATAAAAAAATAATAATAATATATATTTTTCTCTATATCCAACCTCATTTCAGCCTGCACCGCAGGTTTAGGCTCTGTTGGGACCCTTTCATGCTTACATGGAGAGTCACGGGCATCAGTGATGAGAGCCATGATATTGGTTAAGTGAAGGTGAAGGTCAGCTGCAAAGTGGCTTGCAGATGCGCAACAACTGTGAGCAGGCTGAAGCAACTGGAACAGATTGCCTTAAATGAGATTTACCAGTTGGATGCATGGAAGCTTAACCATGCACTGTCCACTGGTACTGAGATTGCTATGACTATGACACATTACTGTAACCCAAATTTCAGAAAACTACAAAAGTGATGATCAATTCATCAAACAGGTTTTCCACATTATTAAACATGTGCAACAACAATATATCAGATCTATCACCTCATTTGAGGAGTTTCTAGGGAGCAATGAATCGATTTGATGTTCATGTGTGTTGAAGAAGGTGTAAGTTGCTTCAAACCACCTCTAAGAATACACAACTCAGACATGGATGTATGATTGATGTGACCAGCCAGCAAATGACATGCAGAGACCTGGAAGTCCTTCAGAGAGCATCCAGTAAAGATTATTCTCTCCCCACTACCAGTGTGCATCTGCCCGAGAATCACCAACTGACAAGAGGGAAATGGTCAATTAGTCTACATAGTGTTAACTGTTCAATTCAACATCACAATCCAATTGATTTATTTGGCAATTGAGCGGACAGTTTTGTGAAATACGGAGTGTGCAAAATCCAGTGTGTTCATTCAATTCCAGTTCCTAAACACCCTGAATAGAAGTAATTTTCTGTTGAGATAACATATAATAGAGGAAGAAAAAACACATTCACAAGCAGTGTTCATAAAATAGGAACATTATATGAAATATCAAGGTGATAAAACAATGTCTGGTAAAGGTCTCCAGGACTCTAAACACAACATTAATTCAGTTAGGTAACATTTTCATGCTTAATAAAGCAAACTGCAGGTTCATTGTAAAAATGCAAACTTATATGCATTCTGCAGCATAAATAATTACAAGCTGATTGCCTTTTAAACCTAAAATATGAACATTTAAAGTGAAAAAAAAAACCACACATTATGGCTCCATTACTTCAACATGACGAGAGATTTCTGATCGTTCTAAATCTCAGTCTGGGAGTCATTTGTGCAAGCAACATTTTATACCCCAAATTTGGAAAAAGTTGGGATTCTGTGTAAAATCTAACATCTTTTTACACAGATTGTAAAAAGATGTTTTCATCCCATTCTTGTGTGATATAGGATTCTAGCTGCTCCACAGTCTTCAGTCTTTTTGCCCTGTTCTGTCTTTCACAGTGCACCAAATGTTTTCAGCTGGTGAACGCTCGGGACTGCAGGCCGGCCAGCTCAGCACCCAGAGTCTTCTATTATAAAGCCATGCTGTTGTAATTGCAACCATATCTTGCTAAAATACGCAAGGTGTCATCGGATGGGAACACATGTTGCTCTAAAACCTCTATATACTTTTCAACAATGATGGTGCCTTTTGAGAGGTAAAAGTTGCCAATTCCATGGACACTAATGCACCCCCACACCTTTTGAATGGAGTGAAGATAACAAGCTGGATTGACCCTCTCCTGTTTAGTCCAGAGGACGTAGAGTCAATAAGAAATTCAAATTTCATTTCATCTGACCACAGAACAGTCTTTTTTTTTTACATTGCATCAGTCCATTTTAAATGAGCTTTGATCCAGAGAAGAACGCTGCATTTCTGGATCATGTTCAGTTATGGCTTTGACGTTGGATGGTAGCACCTTAACCAGCATTTGTGGATGAAGGCAATAATCTCTGGAAGTTATCCTGAGCCCATACAGTGATTTCCATGGCAAACTCACACCTGTTTTTTAAGCAGTGCTGCCTGGCATCCAATCTTGATTTTTGGGCTTGTCCCTCACACACAGAGATTTCTCCAGATTCCCAGAACATTTTGACGATATTATGTACTGTGGATGATGAGATATCCAAAGTCATCACAATTTTATGCCGAGGAACATTATTCTGAAATTGTTGCACAATTTGTAGAAGCAGTTTTGCAGATTAGCGAATCTCTCTAAGACACTCTTTTTATACCCAATCATGTTACTGACCTGTTGCCAGTTAACTTACTTTGTTGCAAAACGTTCCTCTAGCTGTTTTTTGTATCCCTTACTTATCCTGCCTTTTGTTCCCCTGTCTCAACTTTTTTTTCTGAGACATGTTGCTGCAATTAAATTCAAAATGAGCTAATTTTTTCTTAAAACTAGCAGACACCCAGGGTATGCGTGGGAGATAAGAAACATACAAGCATATGCTACCAATGTACCAATGTTGTTGTCTTATTAGACTAAAAGCGCACTGTTCACAGATCCTTCCTGTGCAACACTTCCATCCACGAGGGAGCAAACTTAACACAAAAGATTAAATGCAGGCTTGAAAACTTTTTTTTGAAGTAACTAAACATCTGATTGTACTTTATCATAAATTCAAAAAGAAGTTTATGCCCTAGATCATTTATTTTGTTTTCTCATTTATTTATTTTTATTTTTATTTTTTTTTACAGTAAACAGGGCTTACTGATGATGTTTGTCCCAGGAAAATGGCGACTTTGTTGAGTTTGGTTGAAGAAGTTGAGGTTCCTCTGATGATTGCTTAAACATTTCCAAACAACATCAACACATTCCAGAAATGGAAATGAAGTTCAGCTGCATCATCTGTAATTTCCAAATGCTACTTCAGGTTAGCTTCACACAAATGAACATGACTATTTTCTGTGTGAACGTATTCAAAGTTTCATGAATTGCAAAGTAGCGCAATTACACTTGACAGACACACAGGATTCTTTGTTACCAAAGCGGTGTCACTTCGAGGATACTTTGCCTTTATTTAAATGACTCATTTGTTTTCCAAAAGGAGTATAATGAAGTGTTTTTGAATTACCTTTCAGACATGCTAATTACAGAAAGCCTAATTAATCTCAACACACTTCTAACTGCACCATTTGCAAAGCAGCATACTGTACAATTCTCTTCTCTTCTCAAATTGTATTCAGCTACATTAGCATGCTCAGTGGCTCCAGCTACTAGTAGGTAACTTTGAACTCCACTTTAGTGAGACATTAGCCCAAAGCAGAGTGAAAAGATGAAAGATGAAACAAAGCTGCATTGCTGCATTGAGAGCAGTGCAGATGGGGCTTTGCTACCATTAGACAGGCACACGGCAGAATTTGATGTCAGTGTCAGCAGTAGGCGACTGACCACCATGGACGTAGGTTTGTTTTAGTTTTGCACTGAAAGGGGTGAGAGTGTGGGAGGTGGGGGTGGGGGAAATCTGCATTACGGTGAATTTTCACGCACTAATTTTTACCTTTTCTACATCAGTATACACAAAGGAACACAGAACACTCATTTACCAGGCAACAGTTCAACATATAGTGTAATAGAATACAGTGAGACCATCCAGGCTTCTCTGCTGCCTCCAAATAATTAGTCTCAAGTTTCAATTTAATATTATCTGTCCAAGTCTATTACCTGTGCCTTTTGTTTGGGAAAGTAACCTGCTTAAATATGCTTGTGTAATCTTTTCACATCATTTAAAAAAAAATTATAATACCCCCTGGGTATTATTGACACACAGATTGAGGCTGCAGCTGCAGTGATGTGGTCCGAGATATCGATTTTACTGGTCAATCTACATCCCTACCCTCACATATGATCACGGGATTTGGGCAGTGACCGAAAGAATGAGATCACGGATGCAAGCGTCTGAAATGAGCTCCCTCTGTAGGGTGGCTGGCCTCTCCCTTAGAGACAGGGTGAAGAGAGGTACTCAGAGTAGAGCAACTACTCCTCCACATCGAAAGGAGCCAGTTGAGGTGGTTCGGGCATCTGACTAGGATGCCTCCTGGGCGCCTCCTGGGTGAGGTGTTCCGAGCATGTCCTACCAGGAGGGGGCCTCAGGGCCAGATAAGTGGTAGAAAATGGATGGATGGACAGAACCATACTGGACTGTAATAGCTCAGAGGTGTTACTCTTCTTTGGAACTGAGTGCATATTAAATTGCACCAAGTCAGAAATATCTGTGTATTGGGAAGAATTCTGTCTATCTCAACTTTCTTAATGAATTAGGCTTAAAACAAGAACAGGCAACATTATCTTAAAATCTTGAAATCTAGCACAAAAGATTTCTAGTTACCAACCTATCTTTGTGTACAGTGTGGAGTCTGCTGCTGACTGAGATCACAACACTGTGTGTGCATGAATATGTGTGTTTCTGTGTTGTGAGGATACTGACTTATAACACAAAAGATTTTGCGGTTGTAAAAACTCATAATTTATATTAATATTTCAGGAGAACTACCTGTGTCACGTTATTAAACCTCATAAATTATAAATGGATAATTAAACTTAAGTAATTACTTCTTCTACTGTTAACAGTGAAATGATTATTAACGCTTACTCATAATAATTAATATTATAATTTGTTTGTGTAATTTGTGATATTTTATGAATTTTGGATTATCTATTTTATCATAGCTGATAAAAGATGAGATCCATTCTAATGGCACACGTTCACCTTTTAAATACGAAATAATAAAAACAAAATGTTACCATCTTTAAGTAATAAAGGCTTAATTATGATAAGCAGGCATGTCCTCATTGCCTGGGTGTCAGAGACTGCTATTTATTTTTCATCCATCCATCCATCCATCCATCCATCCATCCATCCATCCATCCATCCATCCATCCATCCATCCATCCATCCATCCATCCATCCATCCATCCATCCATCCTCTCCTCCAGCTCTCCTGGAAGAAGTTAGTAATTGCTCCAGCCTGTCCTGGGTCTGATTGTGGCCTACTCCTAGTAGGACCATGTCACCTGGAAAAAGTAGAGAGGTGATCCACCAAAGCAGAGACTTACTGCCACTTGGCTGTACCTAGGACCTCTGTCCATAAAAGTTATGAACAGAACTGGTAACAAACAGCCACTGGGAATGAGTCTGACTGACTGCCAGTAATGTGAACCAAGCTGTTCTGATGGCTGTACAGGGACCAAATAGCCTGTAACAAAGGGCCAAAGACCCCATACTCCCGAAGACCTACAAGACACCCTCTGCAAGTCCACAGAATACCTGTAGACTGGTTGGGCAAACTTTCATCTACCCTCAAATATACCTGAGTGGATAAATAGCTGGTCTCCTGAATCTGAGATTCAGCTAAGGGATACACTCTCCTCTCCAGTACCGTGGTGTAGACCTTCCCAGGGAGGGCTGAGGAGTGTGATCCCCCTGAATTTGGCGCACACCCTCTGGTCCTCCTTTTTAAAAAGGGGCACCACAACAGTTGACCAGTCCAGAGCCGCTGTCAACCAAGTGTCAACCAAGACAAGCCTTTTCGTGAACTCAGACAAATCTCATTCACTTCAGTGACCCAGCCATGAGAGAGCTTTTAACTACTTTGGTGACCTCAACAGAGCACTTACTGTATAGTTTTGCTATCTAAACCGAATGAGATGACTAGTGAAAGCAAAGACAAAGCTAACGAAGCAAACGCAAGACACAGTTTCCAGTTTTATGTGCCATTACACCTGCCTTACGCTTTAGAACAAGTTTTATAAATATCTCTTGCAACTTTGTAACAACCTTCAAAATATTCTTTAAAGACTCACAACACAGTAATTATAGTTAGTAAATATTTACAAATTTTGATAGACTTCAGTTGTAACTTTGCAAAAAGCATTTTAGCATTTGTTAACAAAAGTATTACCCTTTATTTAAACGTTGATGAGACGGGGATCACCATGGCTCCTTTTTACTAGGTAACAAGGACAACAGGGCAACCACACATCTTCACAGGTTGTGTTATCAAACCAGTGCTGAGGCTCTCCTTCCACTGGGAGCATTTTTATACTTCAAGCATTCCATTTACCCCTTCATTCAGATAGAGAATTTTTGAATTTTTTTCTATCTCCTGTATCCCCCTCGGAAAGATGCTGATCAGTGACGGACGTGATGCCCGGTCTATCAGCAAGTCATACCCACTGTTCACCCAAACAGATGACTGCAACTCATATTTCTTCAAATCTGATACAACACAGTGCAGACAAAGATGACATAAAGGGCAACTATACTGTATGTGAGTGGTTATGAGGCAAAAAATAAAACAAAAACTATCTTGACCAATGTTACATGACTGAGCTTCCTTTAGAAAACGGGATCACGAATCAAATCTCTTTGGGTTTCTGCACATGGAAGCACAAGCTGAAGAGTGCAGTCACTGCAATAAAAATCATCTGCATTTCATAATTTTTTTTACACCCTTACCGCACTGTTTGCTTCTCTTTCTGACTGTACTCAGATGACAATGTTTTGATTTGTCATCCTTTGATGACCGGCAAATCGATACGCTCTTAAAGACAGGGTTAGGGAAGGAATTGACTTTCTTTACACCCACTCTATTTAGCCTGACAGTCTGAGGCAGCTCACAACAAACACATCATCATCCCGATCAACATCAACACACACGAAAAAGAAAATAATAAGCTGCTGACATCAGTTACCAAGCATTCCTTTCTATTAAACAGTATGTTAGACCAATTGTCCAAATGTGCCTTCACGGCTCTTTGTTATCATATGTTAAAGCTGTATTTTTGGATCTTTGTGCGAGTGTGCGTGTGTGTGTGTGTGTGTGTGTGTGTGTGTGTGTGTGTGTGTGTGTGTGTGTGTGTGTGTGTGTGTGTGTGAGTGAGTGGTGAAAAGGAGAAAAATGTGTGATAAAGACTTGCATCGTTGCTTTGCCAGTGCTTTCCAAGAAAAGTTCTACTTTCCAATCTTCTTACTGCCTGAAGGACTTTTTTTTTTCCAGAACAAGAGCATATTCTTTTTCTCTTGCAGTCGCTCTCATATTTAGGTTTAGACAGAATGTTGAGTTGTTGCTTAGCACCTCGGGCGACGAAGGCGACATGCACAAGGGATGAGGGAGTAAAGGTTTGCTGCACAAAATCCATGTGACTAGAAACCAGGCAACTGTTTCAGAAAATGTTACTGGCGATTAATCCAACGTTTGCCGCATAGAGATTCTGGTTATTTGTGCCAAATGTTTTTTTTTTGGCCCTTTTTGCTGTTAAATAACATTTTTTTTTTTTTAATGTTCCTCACCAGAATTGAGAGTCTTAGTAGAAATGCTACCCTTGACATAAACCGCCAGTGCACAAACACACACCTTTATCCTCTGTTTCTCTCTTTCTCACACACACACACACACACACACACACACACACACACACACACACACACACACACACACACACACACACACACATACAAATGCATGCTGGATAAATGTTGTCCTTAACCTGGCGTACTACAACCGCTCAGCAAATGCCAGCTGGGTCAACAGATGCCCTGGGCCTTATAGCCTGCTCTCATACAAAGAACACTGGAGCTGTCCCTTCATCTACGGACACACATACACACAAACATGTGCACACATGCCTAACCACATGCCCGCACATTTTGAGCTGTAGTGACAGCAGTCTACAAGCAGATTATGAGGTTTTATCTTGCTTTGTGTTTGCGGCGCTCAAATTGCAGCAAGCAAAAAGGGTAGCAGGTCAGAGTTGGCAGGGTGGGGGGTTGGGGGAGGCATTACAGAGTATGAAACCAATTCTGTAATTGCAAAATGTAACACAGGCAGAGGCAGGTTACTGTGAATATTTAAACACTTACGTTAGCTATCAAGTTGCAGTTTTCAGAGACAGAGCTCATGAGACCTTTGGGATGGAGATCTATGGTCCCCCATGACCATGAGGTGAGACGGACCCTGCGGCATATCAACCCCAACAAGGCCACTGGACCTGATGGAGTACCAGGACGGGTTCTGAAGCACTGGAGCACAATGGAGCTGACAGCAGTGCTCACAGACCTGTTTAACATCTCTCTGGAGCAGGCCTCCGTCCCCACGTGTCAGCGACAATCATCCCTGCGCCAAAACAATCAGCCATCAGGTTTCTCCATGACTTTCGGCCAGTGGCCCTGACGAAGTGCTTTGAGCGACTCATCCTGGGACACTGGAAGAACAGCATCCCCTCCTCTTTAGACCAGCACTAGTTTGCCTAAAGGGCAAACAGGTCAACCGAGGATGCATTGTCACTGGCCCTCCACTCTGCCCTGACCTACCTAGACCAGTGGGATCGATATGTGCGGACGCTATTCACTGATTATAGCTCTGCCTTCAACACTATCTCCCCCCAACAAACTCAGCACCAGGCTGGACCTCCTGGGCTTCAACACACACCTGATCAACTGAGTCCTGGACTTCCTCACCAGCAGACCACAGAATGTGCGCATGGGGGAGCGGGTCTCCTCCAGCATCACCCTGAACACTGGTACACCACAGGGCTGCGTGTCAAGCCCCTTGCTCTTCTCCCTCTACACATAAGACTGCAAACCCACCCATAAGACCAACACCATCATAAAGTTTGCAGATGACACCATCATGGTATGCAGGATTACATCCAGCAATGAGGCTGCCTACAGAACAGAGGTCGAGAACCTGGAGAGCTGGAGCAGAGAGAACAACTTGATCCTCAATGCAGCAAAGACGAAGGAGCTGATCCAGGACATCAGGAGACTGAGGCCCCTTGTCCATCGCCCAGTCACAATCAGCCGCGAGAGAGTGGAGGTTGTGCAGAGCATCAAGTACCTTGGGGTCAACATCAGCCATGACATGACCTGGACCATCAACACCACATCAAAGGTCTAAAAAGGTCTCCAGAGGCTTCACTTCCTGAGGTGCTTGAAGACAGCGTGACTCCCACAACAGTTGCTGGTGAGCTTCTACAGGTCAGCCATCGACTCCATCCTTACATACTGCATCTCAGTATGGTACTCTGGCTGCACAGCAGACAACAGAAAAGCTTTCTAGAGCATCATCAAGACTGCTGAGATGATCACCAGCACACAGCTCCCCAGACTAGAGAACATATACAGGACCCGCTGCACCAGGCGGGTCACAGCCATAATCAGGGACAGCACACACCCCGGACACTGCCTCTCCACCCCCCTTCCTTCAGGATGGCGCTACAGGACACTGTATGCCCAAACCACAAGATTGAAAAATAGCTTCTACCACAGAGCTGTCACACTACTGAACACTGACAATATCAAACCCAACAGACTGTAGCCCCGCCTTCACATCCACTACGCCACTTTAGTGCACTGCACTGCTTTTTGTATATATATTTCTTATTTCTTATTTCTATCTTGTATTTATTATGTCAGCACCTGGAGGATGGCTCCAAGAAAATTTCGTTGTATTGCGCAAATGCTTTGGTTTTAATTAAATTTGTTTTGAAAATACAATCTGATGCCAGCAAACACGGCTGAATCCCTGACATCAACTTCCTCGTCAAAATTGGTTGTGGTACGATGGCAAAAAAATGTCTCTTACAAAGTGAGAACCATGACTCAGATTATTGCAATGAAGGAATTAAAGTCAATTAAATTCTATTAAATTTTATTTATATAGTGCCAAATCACAACAAACAGTCACCTCAAGGCATTCTATACTGTAAAGTAAAGTCCCTACAATAATACAGAAAAACACAACAGTCATAATGACCCCCTATGAGCAAGCACTTGGAGAGACAGTATAAAAGACATGCTGTGGAAGAGACCCGGAAATTATATATATATATATATATATATATATATATATATATATATATATATATATATATATATATAAACCAGTATAAATATAAGCTTATAATATGACTGATGAACAGAATGTCTATGGTGATCTAGTTGATCTGCTTTTACAGAAATTCTCAGCTGTTGAAATGAAAAAAATGCTTTAAAAATTAGTTACAGTTAATTACCCTCATTCCAAATTTGAATAATATTGATAATTGAATTATCGGTGTGCTTTTGTAGTTTTCCCCCCAGTGAGTTAGAGGTATGGGAGTCTTGTAAAAGGTTTAAAAAAAATAATCTGGCAGGTACTCACCTGGTTGAGTAAGCACACATGTGAAATGGCTGCAGGGGCCTGAGTTCAAGTCCCCCCGGGGCTATTTTCTGTGTGTCATTCCCGTAGCTCTCTCCCTACCTTCCTGTCAGGCTGCACTGTCTTATCAAAAAATGCACAAAAAAAATAAATAAAATGCCCCTGAAATAATGTGGCACGGGCAAACATGGACTTCACAGGCTGTTAAGGTTGCAGGTTTTAACAGAGTTGAATATATTTATTCATTCATCTTTGTCACACAGCGAGAGATTTCTGAACCAATGAACAAATCACAAACCGTGCAGTTACTCCTAGCACAGGCATAGTTTGCCATCTCATCCTCTGTTATGCTTTTTTTTTGTTTTCCTTTCTGTGTGATGATTGCATAAAAATAGTGGCTTTGTCCCATTTCTCTCTATCAGCCTGTTTTGAGTCATTCGTTGCTCGGGAAGCCCTCCAGAAAGGAGCAGCGGTAAAAACACTATGGGATGAGATGCTGCTCGTGACTCATATTGTCAGAATCCAACAGTGGAAAAGGGAACCACATATAAAGGCTGATACCGAGAATGTGGCGATCCAAGTTTAACGTTTGATGTTACATTCCAATCCTGTCAAGCTGTTTTGTGTAAGCTGGTGTGCCAAGTGAGGTGCACTGTCAAAGGAGAGGGAGTAGTCTGACTTTGGATATAGTACTTACGAAGGGGAGATTAAAGTGAGAAATTTACACAGTTGTTACACAGTAATTATACAGAAACTTCACCTTAACAGCAAATTTGTATGTAAATTTGCATTTTATAAATAATAATTTGTATGTATAAATTTATGAGAGCTGTAATTTATATATAAAATCATAGCTATAGCAATAAAAACTCTTCATAAAATAATCTTTTGTTTTTTAGTCTCCATGCATATTGTTTATAAACTTCTGACAGAAAAACACTGTTTGCCTGTCAGCCTCTGTGGTTAGCAGTGTGGTGTGCCGAGCCAGCCCGCATCAGTGTTTAACAAGTACAAGCAATAGGAGAAGGCCTGTGGGAATAGCTGTCGCCAGTTCTGAGTGAGACACAGGAAAATCTGGAAAGGTGGGGGTGGAGGGGTGGGGTGGGGGTGGTTGTGGGAAGGAGCGTTGATTGGATTCATTGATGGAGGACGGGGAGAAGGAAGAATGCAGCGATAGCAAATGATAGCGAGAAGAAGCGAGGTTAAAATAGAGCAATCTAGAGTTCAGTTTCAAAACACTTCATAATGTATATCACTCCAGCGCCTCAGCCCTCCCGCTCCCCCCATCTATATTTCTTATTTGAACAGTGCAGTGGCAGGAAATGGAAAACATGTCATATAGGAGGCACAAGAAGCATCTCAGAATGCATCTGAGACTGAATTAAGTTTATCTTTCTGTGAGGTTCATATAAGAATCATGGACAGTTTTTTTTTATATGAACTTACAGTGCAGTTGTTTTGAGATGGGACTTTATTTGTGCGTCACTGATGACACAACTACATCTTACTGATACATCTTTAGATTTTGCAAGTTGTGTTTTTTTCTTTAATACCCAATTTACTGCATAATATGTGCACATGCAACAGCACTAAAATGCAGTATGAATATATTACTGTATCTGTGTTACACAAACAGATACAGTCTAAGATATTAATATGTTATGGGAAGCTATTGTTATCACTTCATAAATGTTACTGATAAGGTGGATTAATTAATTCACATATTTGTTATGGTAAATCGTGGGTTTAATAAAAACATAAACATGCAAACACACACACACACACACACACACACACACACACACACACACACACACACACAGTACTTTAACAAATGTATGTTTAATTATGTGTGTATTGTAATGTTTCACAGTTGGGACACCGGGTTGTTTCACTTCATCCTTCAGCTGTGAATGAGCAAAAATACACACTGGCTTAAGAATACTTTTGTTTACTTGTAATAATCTGTTTATGGTGTTTATTGAGCTTATCTGGGGTTCCCTTGAATTCACATTTAACCATTATCATCAGCATCGTAACAGCATCAAAGAGTGAATTGGACTGGCAACCTGTAGGTTGGGCAAACTACCAGAAACCAGAAGATACATTTCACATGAAGTCTAACACATTTTGGCTTTTCACCAAAGTTAATTTGTGTGGTCATCACAGGATAACAAAGCCCATTTTTAAACAACAGCAGGTAATAAGTCATTATTAATTATTAATAGGTTGTTTCCTCCTTGTTTATAGCAGTGTGTGATGTCAGAAGGGATTGAAGTATGAGGGAAGTGTCACTCTTCCTATGAAGGCACGAACACTTGTAAAAGAAATGCAATTTAAGAAATTCGGGGTGTTTCCTAAAATAATATTAATATATTCTTCGTCATCATAGATCCTTTGAAAATGAGACTTTTATTGATGTATGATGCATACATAACAGCACTGGCATGTTTTTATTCTTTCCAAGGCTTTTGTAAAGTAAGAGATTAAATAGTCAAGCGATGTATGAAGCGCAGCGCTCATTATGACATGGAAGGCTGGATTGGTAAATCGGTCTTTCTCTCTCTCCCAACAATAAAGCATATTACTGCTACTACTGAAAGAAAAAGCCTCTCGCTCCTCGTCACTCTCCGTGTCTCCACAGTGAAAGACACACAGCAAGCCGCAACAGCTATTTCATCTGTTTTCTTATTGTTATGATTCATATTGGTATGAAAATTAACAGCCGAGTCGAGTACTTTGCATAATGTTCAATCTCTGAATTACGACCACTTTAAAGTAGAAAATGAAGATGAGGACCTGACTTTTTATTAACAATGTAGCAACTGATTTAAGGTGGAAATGTCAGATCAGCGCATTGGGTTGTCCCTCAGTGGAGGACTAAAACAGGCAGACAGTGAAGTGTCTTTCTCTTTGAGATGAGGTTCATTTAAAACTAGCCCCACTGTAACCAGCACCAGCTAATCATCCATTTCATCCACTGGCGAGTTCACTTCTCTGTGATACTGCTGAGTTTCCACAGACTGCATGCAAAAGATGGAGGTGAGGATTCTGAAACGTGAAGCCATGATAGAAATGATTTAAATGGCCAGCAGGGGGCAACTGCTCTTGGTGTAAAAAAAAACAAAACAAAAAAACAAAAACTGTAAAGAAGTCAATAAGAAAACATGTTTGTTATTTCATCTCTGATCTTATCTCTGATTAAGTCTAATTGAATGCAACATGATGGTCCCCATCACAGTACAAAAGGAGAATAAAGGGGAGTATGATTTTGGGCAGGCCTACCTTGAATAAAGTCGATCTTAGAATAAACTCGTATTTGTCCAACTTAACTCGTAAATGATAACCATTTGGGAACGAGGGAAAGAATGCAAACGTATCTTCTTATTTCTAGAAATAAGCCAGTTGTTTTTCTTTTTTTTTTAATTATTCATTTATTTTAATAAATCTGGTGACATCGGAAAATGAGCTTTGCTGCTGAGGAAAATATCCACAAGCATCACTGTTCTCAGTTGCATTATTCACTGAAAAATGATCTTTAAATCAAAGCAAAGCAAACAGATTTAAACTGCTATAGATCAGCGTTTGACTGTACAAGAGTGGAATATTGCATTTTCGTGTTACTGCAGAGTGGCTGAAAGCTGTAGCCTGTGAATCAACAGCAATTTGAAGTTTGGTGTGAGGAAGTCAAGTCAGGTCAGTGTACTGTAATTATACAGCTAATATCGCAAATCCCAAATTTCCCTCATGGGGTTTTACAGTCACATAGTAATAATGTCTTTGTTTTGTTTTTTTCCCAGCAGCTCTTGCTCTAGTGTCCAGTTCAGGTCCCCTAAAGGACAATAACAGCAGCAATAATACTGAAACACATTAACACACATATGTCTATGATTCAGTTCCCCCGGTGATGGCAGGACTATCATTACACCAACCTCAATACATTAAAAAAAAAAAAAATCAGTTTGAGACAGAATAGGACAAGACATGGATTAATAATATGTACAGAGACAAATTGGTACAAACATTAGAAGTTGTATACATACAACTGATTGTAAAGCATAGTGGGTGTGAGGAAGTGCAATCAAGCCTTTTTTTAAAGGAAAGATGGAAACAAAAGAGAAAGAAAACCCGAGGATAATAAAATCAAGGAAGGTCCTGGGAAGAGATTTATAAAATGTGGGGTTCAGCCCTGAGTCACTGGCACTGGAGAAATACAAGAATAAAAATAAATGAATCAAACAAATGAATTAAAACAATAAAATTACAAACCCAAATCCGAAAAAGTCAGGCTGCTATAAATAAAAACAGAAAGCAACAATTTGCAAAACTCATAAATCCATATTTTACTCACAGTTTAACACAGAAAATGTTTAAATATTTATTGATGTTAATTAATGTTCAAATTTAAACTCATTAATGTTTAAACTTTAAAAAAAGGACAATTTTAAGAAATACGGTCTTCATGTTGATGGCAGCACCATGTGTGGCGTCCCCTCTTCTTTTTAACAACAGTCTGTAAACATCCATAAACTGGAGAGACCAAATGTTTGGACTGCTGGGAGACGAATGCTGTCCCATTCTTGTCTGATGCAGGATTATAGCTGCTCAACATCCTGGGTCTTCCTTGTTGTCTTTTTCATTTCGTGACCTGGATTGGAGGATGGCTCAGTGAACTGTGCTCACAGACAGTGATTTCTGTCTTGAGCCCGTGCAATGATTTCCATGACAGAATCACTCCTGCTTTGAATGCAGTGCTGCCCGAGGCCCGAAGATCACGAACATCCAATGTAGACTTTCAGCTCTGTTGCTTGTGCAGAGATTTCTCCAGATTCTCTGAATCCTCTGAGGATATTATGCACTGTAGATGATGAGATATTCCAAGTCTTCACAGTTTTACAGTATGTTGAGGAACATTATTACAGAACATTATTCTGAAGTTGTTCAATGATTTTTCGCAGATTGACAAATCTCTGTCCACCATTACATCGATTTCACTTTTAAAATTATATTGTTACATTGCATGATTATTGTCATTGAAGGTTATTCATTAGAATTCTGGATTACCCACTGTCACAAGTTACTCATTATTAGAGTACTTTAGCATTACAAAAAATAAACACTCTTTGCTAGTACTGTGTGTATGGATGACATCATGTATATAGTCCACTTTAGGCCCAAGTCAAACAGGTGCTGAGACCAGTTGGTCACCATCTGGGAGCCATCAGCCACTAGGGAAAAATGTGCGTTCCCCGACTCTGTTGACTTTAACTCATTGCATAGCATTTGCTCCAAACATAACCAGGCACAAGCTTCACCATCAGTGGTGCGATGCCACACTTTAGGCTGCAAATGCTTCTGTAAAATATGAAACAACGCTCTTTGCAGCTGACTGACACTTATTACCAGCTCAGCAAAAAATAATGCAAATATTTTCACAATGTAAAAACCATCCTCTCTGTATCTTATTAGCTAATCTCACCACATGCAATGACACACTGTGTGGTTAGTTGCATTTTACTATCCAGTAATGAGTCAGAGGGACACAGAAATGCTGCCAGTGTGCAATGAGATTTTCTTTTCACATTACTAGTTGTACTGAAAAAGTAATCTGAGTACTCTTCTGCAGTACTTTTTAATGTGCTACACCCAATACTGGTCATAGCGGCAAGAAAAAAACCCTTGAAAATCTGAAGGTGTGACTCACTGTGGCGTTGGTCACTGTGTTCCCTGAGATGAACAGTAGGTTGGGTATTGATTATATGGAGCGCATCTTTTGTCCCCGGGCCCTTCTCTGAAGGAAAAGAGAGGAGAGAGAGCAAGCTAATCTATAACCTGTCACTGTCTCTCTCTTGATGGCTGGATGATGGATGACTGCACCCTCTCTAACAATACTAAAGCACTCCCTGTGTGGGAGGCCTTTCACACAAGGGCAAGGTAGGAACTGCATGTCTCCGTGTGTGTGTGTGTGTGTGTGTGTGTGTGTGTGTGTGTGTGTGTGTTGGGAGGGGGGGGCAATTAGCTTATTTTTTTCACATATCCTGACAGCTGACATTCAGGCCTTACATGTTTGATATGACACTGAGATTGAGTGTCAACCATTTTGGACTGTTCTTGGGTAAAGATGCACTGAGGGTTAAAGGAAGTAAGGAATTTGAGAGAACTAGCATTTTTTTTGACAGTGTTAGCCCCCCTCGCCCTCTCACTCCCACGCGACTGCAGCTGCTCTGCACACCCCCAAACCACTGTGCAACTCACAAACCTTACAAATGATCTGTCTCAGGCTGTGTGATCTCTACAATATCCACAGTCGCTGATGCGATGCATCTCAAATCAGAAAATCACCCCACGAAAATCAGAGATGATGAAAGCCTTAAGCGCTTGCACAGTTGGCAGAGGGGGGGGGGGTTTCTGCCTCCCACTCCTTCTCTTGTTCGCTCTTTGGGGCCTGCACTGGGTCTCTTGGCTTCGTGTCTTTCTCCTGTCTTCCTGTCTTCATTTCTGAGTCCCGTATTCGCTCTGTTGCTTTTCCTCTCTCAGCCTTTTTCCTTGTTCTCTCTCACCCACTCTTTATCCCTCCCTATCTGGTTGTCGGTCGCTCCCAGGGGCTTAATTTATGGTTGTGGAGCTACAGAAACACAGGGATGACAACCCACGCTCTCCTCTGCTTTGTTAGCTAGCTTGTTGGTTGGCTCGCTGACTGGCTGGGAGTACAGAGTGTGTTGATGTGTGTGTGTTCATGTGTGTGTGTGTTCTAAATAAAAAATGTTTTTCCTTCTCTAACATTCCAGTCTCTCTCTCTCTCTCTTTTTGTTTTTTGTGCAGCCGGTTTCATGTTGGTCCAATCAATGTCAGACACTTCATGTAACACGGACTGCTTGAAATTCTCCATAGAGAGGCTTTTAAAGATAAATATTATTTGTACTACAAAAAGGCTGGGGCACTTTGATGGCAGCGCTGCACAGTCTTGCATACGATGACTGTGCTTTATTCAGAGTTTAAAGACCAAACAGCATTGCACCATATAGTTATGAAGCCTAGAGGATGCAGATGTGCAAGCTCGTTTGTGTAAAAGGGAGAACTCAGAATTTGATATAGCTTATGCTATGTACTAAGGACAAATAATATAACCTTCACACCAACATGTATAGTGCGCATTATAATCTAGGCTAGACTATTGACACGTGAACCCACAGTGTCTCATCAATAGTTTTGTACCTGACTTTGTTTGCACCTTATGGACAAATTTAGAACTGCTTCAGAGCATGTGTGCAAAAAGTACAAGTCTGACTGTCTTAGAAAATTTTAAAACCCATCTTTAAACTGAATACTGCTACTGCTACTACCACTATTATTATTGTTATTATTAATATGACATTCTTATTAAGCCAAAAATGCCCTGAATTACAATTAGAAATATCAAAACTAAATTGTGTATAAAGACAACATGAAATTAAATGAAAGCTGTTGACTTTAACCTCTTTAAACAGATGCCAACCATCTTATTTTAGCTTATCTAAATTAATCTCATCTACTTGTCATGGATCGGATGGTGCAAACACATTTTTTTGTCTGCAGGGACGCAACACTGACACGCACATATTAGTGAATGAAACCCATGGATCCAAGATGTCTTTTGGTTTGTTTAGATGCCACTTTGCAAACTTAAACTATAGTGTTCCTGAATTAATGAGCAGCAGCGGCTCGTGAACTTCAACATTTAACATGCTGAGGCCTGTCTTTCCTCCCTTGCATTGTGTTAACACACACCTGAATGCTCCAAAACGTCTAGTTTTATAGAGGTGTTTGCACTTGTTGATCAACTGTTAATCACATGCATTTGATTAGCAGCACCTGGCTGCTATTTATCCTGTTAATGTCTATGAAACCAATAAGGGTGTACTTATTTTTCCACACATTGCTTCTGCATTTTGGCTTAGTCTTTGTTAAGTAAGTAATTGCACAGTGTAATGTGTCATGTCTCGTTGTTCATTTTAGGTTGCATTTCCCCAATTTTAAGACCTGCTAAGGACCAGGTGATCTTTTTATTATGTGATATGTAAAATCTTGAAAGAAGGTGTACTTTTTTGTTTGGAAAAGAAAGATTAGATCAACTTTCTGCCAATAATATAACTGGTTGTTATATTAATGTACCCGCAAGCATGAAAAGAGATCAATGTTCGTTGTGTCATTATGTCCAGGCCTGTACCTGGAGCTTATTTCCTGGACTGATTAGGTAAGACATTTATAAACATTATGAAATTTTTCTTCTTCTTTTGTTGAATTTGTGGACCTTATATTCAGAGATTTATTATATACAGTAATCATCTCAGCTGTTGCTGTTTACTGTCCTGGAAGCCTCCAAATCACTTCATCAGTGTGACTGTGAGTGATACATACATAGAGATATATCTTGATATACCTTGATGTATGGAAAACGTTGTTTTGTATCTTTATATAAAGATATATTTATTTTTAGTTATTTGTCTCTTAATGGAAAAAAATGACATAATTGAGTAAATAAAACAAAGTTTATTGCATTAAAGGATTAAAGTTATCAAAGCCATCAGGAAGACATGTGAATGGAGGTCAAGCCCTGGAAACCCAGCTTGTACATGAGAACAGGCGTGGATCATTAAAGAACTGCCATTTTGGGGTTTAACCCTTTGCACAGTTTGGAATAGTTCATAAAATTAAAGCTGTGGTTTAATGATGAAACCAACACATTTCAAAAGCTGCAACTTTTATGTGAGAAGTTGACGAATATTTGCAAGCATGTCAAACTCTTCCATGTGACTTACTGGTGACCGCAGCACCCTGCAGGAGACCGAAGCAATCACAAGGAAATTTTAAATGTACGATCATATACTTCACCATGACCAAATTCACTTTCCAAGTGCCAGCAACCACTCACAACCGGTCAGGGAATGCACATACCGTAATGACTGGTGGTTACCAGACGGTTGCTAACCAGTCTCTAGACCTAGGTCATCACACAAATACAAACAAGGTTGTAAAGGCATGGAAAGGCCTTAGATGTGCGTGGGTCCACTGATGTCATTGCCCTTATAAGGGCAGTGGATGAATGTAAGGTTCTTGTAGAATGAATGCTGATACCCCATGGTGCCTCTGCTTCTGCCAAGGATGTGTGAAACCATCATACAACTACTACACAGACACTACACTACACTCTGCAGTGTTGGGGTGGTCCATAGCCATTGCCATATAAAAAATTGCACATTCCAGCTGTGATACTTTTTTGACAGGGACATACCTTGTGAGTGTCCTCTACCTTGAATAGCTTTTGCACTGGTCTGATGTCAGTTGTGTGCACAACATAAAGGCCCCTGGAGAGAAAACCTTCAAACTTAAGAAGTTTTTTTTATGCTTTGTAAAGTGTTGGGGTGGTCCATAGCCATTGTCCTATAACAGATTGCACTTTCCAGCTGTGATGGTGCATTTTTATTTGGGAACCATGACTCACTTCTTTGTTCTTGCTACCAGAATAACTGAAAACCTGAATGCAGGCAAATAGGCAAGAAAGCTGGAACTGGGTAAAGCACATAAAGGAGAGCTGTTTGCCATGGCCAGTTAGAGATGGTATCCACTGCCTGTGGAGTGTTATTTTGTGAGTAAATTTGATACTTCAAAATGTGCTGTATACTCTATGGTCTATGTTCAACTTATACAGCTCTGAAAAAGAGCAAGAGGTCACTTATTGCCTGCTAGAGATGATTTTGGACAAGGCCATCTCTGAAGCAGTGGTGAAAGCCACTGCTGCCTACCTGTAGTGCCTCTGCTTGTGTTAAGGAGCTCTGGGAAAGAACCCTGGGCTCAGGGGCCATGGGAGCAGAGGATAGCAGTGCAAAGTTGTAGTCTGAGCAGCACACCAGTTTGAATGGTCAATGAGGTGAGCTTAAATTGGGTCCCTAGGAGACAGCAGTGTGAGCTTGAATCTTCAACTGAACAAAGTTGTTTTAACAAGATAGTCTATGCTCTCAAGCCTGGATGGTGGTGAACCTGCGTTCCATATCTGTGTCTCTGGTGAGACATGAAATATGAGAAGTTTGAGACTTCTGGGGTTGTAAAATGATACATTGATGATGGGCACTGGGGGACATGTCAATGTTGTCTTCAGTCATAAAATGTTTCAGGCTGGAGAGCAGATTCAGTCAATTCATTCAGATCTGTTGCCTTCTTTGTTGTGCTTGGGTATATGATTAGCAGGTTAATGCAGAGAGAAAAAGTGCTGCTGCTGCAAGGCTCCCAGACACTGTAGAGGCAAAGAAAGCCACATATGTGGGGCTGTGAATCCCCTGTCACCAGAGTGAGGAGGGTTGGAGAAAGAACATGGAATTAAGGAAGCTGAGCTGCTTGGGTCCTCCTTTGAGGTTTCTGGAGATCAAAGCTGAAGGGGTCCAGCTCTGCCATCCATTGCAAGTGAGGGCAGTCTTTGCTCAGCATGAAAAATGGATCTCATTTCGAGTGGGACTGGAAAATAACACACAATATATCAATGAAATTATCCTTACTTCCTTGACTTCCTTTATTTTATTTTGATTACATCTAATCACATTCACAATCTTATTTTCCACCCAAGTGGCACCAACTGTAATTGCAAGTCATTTCCACTTGGTTTTTTTGGGGGCATCTTTGAATTCAGCCCTCTGTGGGTTGAAAATTTTCATTTCCATCAAATGATGTGGCTCCTTTCATTCCTAACACATTGCCTAGTCCATATCGGTACAGATATTCAGCATTTTTTTTTTTGCCACTGAGATCTGATATTTCTTCAGTCAGTCCATCTATCCACTTTCTTCTGCTTACTCAATTCAGGGGGGTGGAGCCTATCTCAACTGTCCTAGGGTGAGAGGCAGGGTACACCGTGGACAGGCTGCCAGTCTGTTGCAGGGCTAACACAGAGAGACAGACATTCACACCTATGAGCATTTTAGAGGGGCCAATTAACCTAATCCCGCTAACTGCATATCTTTGGACTGTGGGAGGAAACCTGAATACCCACACAGACATGGGGAGAAGATGAGAACTCCAAACTGAATGGACCCGGATATATCCCAGATCCCAGATTCCAGAACCTTCTTGCTGTGAGGCAACAGTGTTAACCACCGCACCACCATGCTGCCCTTCTTTTTTTTGTTTTTGTGTTTTTTTTTCAAAGTGATTTTTTTTTTTTTTGAGCAATATACGAAGAAGTACTCAGTTTCCCTGTTGGTAAATTTTGATAGGTACATATACAGACATCACCTTTATCCAGAAGATGCACCAATAAAAAATCTTATTTAAAATTACAACAAGGCATTGCAAGGTATTGTATTTTATTTTGTAAATTTTTCTGTGTATTGTTGTGTTCAGTCCACGATAGACTTACAAAGTCCACGAGAAGCTGCAAATCAACTCAAATTTATGAAAATATCCCAACTTTGGCTTTCATGATACACTGTCACACCAAATTTTCAGCCAATAGTTTGATATTCTCCAGTGGCCTGCGGATTCTCTTTGTGAAAAGGGTGTTCATTCTCATGCTTTGTGGGCAGCTGAAAATGCATGATTCAAATTCACTTTTATATTGAGACAAAACAAAAAAGAGAAGGCCTGGAGAAAAGTAATTTGAATTATACGGTTTTATAATAAGTTTATAAATATGTTATCTTTATTTAATTACTGCTATTGGTTGTGATTTGGAAGGAAGTAGTTCTCCTACTGGCTATGAACATTTGTGGATTGTGAAATGGTAATGAAGGATGAAACTGGTCCAGTTTTGCTTCTCCTTGTCTTGTTAGTTTAATTCTGTTCACCTGTTCTCCCCAGCTGTCTCCACTCTTCCCTCGTTACCGCTTGTGTATATATTGTCTGCGTTTTCTTCAGTTTCTTGTCGCATCACCGTCACCCTGTCTGCTATGTGTCCATTTCCTGTTTCCCATCTAACCTTTGAGTTTTAATTGCCAGTTTTTTGGCTCCTGACCTCCTGAGTATTTGTAAGGTAGATGTTTTGCCTACAAATAAAGTGTCAAGTCAAGTCCTGTTTCCTGACAGCTGCATTTGGGTCCTCTCCTGGCTTCCACACAACACAATACAGGACAGGTTGAATGATAGACTATATACATATTTAAATACTTTGATTGGTTGATCATATGAACGCCATTTGATTGGCTGGTGATTGAAAAGTTAAACCTTTTCCAGTTTTCCAGTGTGAGGAAAGCAAAGAAGCATTGAGATTTAGTTCGACAACTCATGACAAGTCAACACACATCACACTGGAAGTGAAAGAGAGATAAAAGCAATGAAGCCTGAAATGTATGTGTGAATCCTCCCCAAAGCAGACTGAGGAAAAGAGTCTTCAGTGTCCTTCTATCTGCGTATACACTATATTGCCAAAATTATTTGCTCGTCTGCCTTCACACACATATGAACTTGAGTGACATCCCATTCTTAATTCACAGGGTTTAATATGATGTCGGCCCACCCTTTGCAGCTATAAGAGCTTTAGCTCTTCTGGGAAGGCTTTCCAAAAGCTTTAGGAGTGTTTATGGGAATTTTTGACCATTATTCCAGAAGCACATTTGTAAGGTCAGTTACTGATGTTGGATGAGAAGGCCTGGCTCACAGTATCTGCTCTAATTCATCCCAAAGGTGTTCTATCAGGTTGAGGACTCTGTGCAGGCCAGTCAAGTTCTTCCACACCAAACTCGTTCATCCATGTATTTATGGACCTGCTTTGTGCACTTGTGTGCAGTCATGTTGGAACAGGAAGGGGCCATCCCCAAACTGTTCCCACAAAGTTGGGAGGAATGAAATTGTTCAAAATGTCTTGGTGTGCTGAAGCATTAAGAGTTCATTTCACTGGAGCTAAGGGGCCGAGTCCAACTCCTGAAAAATAACCCCACACCATAATCCCCCCCTCCACCAAACTTTACATTTGGACCAATGCAGTCAGACATTTCCTGGCAACCGCCAAACCCAGACTCAGATAGCCAGACAGAGAAGTGTGATTTGTCACTATTGTAATTCATTATTATCAGGATGTCCTAAAAGCTCCATGAAAAGCCTTCAGTTGATCCAGAATGCTGCCGCTAAAGTACTGACAGGGGCTTGAAAAAGAGAGCATATTTCTCCCATACTGACTTCTTCTCTTCTGTTAAATACAGAATTGAATTAAAAATCCTTCTCCTCACATACAAGGCTCCATTTAATCTTAAGACCTCATAGTACCATATCACCCCAATAAAGCACTTTTCTCAAAGACTGCTGGCTTACCTTTGGTTTCTAGGGTATTTAAAAGTAGAACATGAGGCATCAGTAATTATTAATCTCTGGCTCTCTCCCACAGTGTCCTCTCTCTCTCCCCTCACCCCAACCTGTCACAGCAGATGACTGCCCCTCCCTGAGCCCGGTTCTTTCTGAGGTTTGTTACTGTTTAAAGGGAGTTTTGTATTCCCACTATCACCAAGTGCTTGCTCACAGGGGTCATTTGATTGTTGGGTTTTCTCTGTAATATTGTAGGGTATTTGCCTCAAAATATAAAGTACTTTGAGATAACTGTTGTTCTAATTTGGAGCTATAAAAATACAATCCAATTGAATCTAATTGAATTGACTGCAGAATTGTGCACCATGTGGCTCAGCATCCACTGAGGCCGCTGGGCAATTTTATGTGGCTTCCGCTTTGTTCACTGTGGAATATTTAGTAGCAAGGAAATTTCATGGTTGAACTTGTTGCACAGGTGGCATCCTATCATGAAGTGATTTTGGAAGTGGAAGTGATTGGAACACCTGAATTCAATGATTTGGATGGGGGAATGAATACTTTAGTAGTATTGTGTATGTCTGACTAACTGTTCCTAGCAACAATCACTTTCGCGTCAATTAAAAATATCAGCAGGGTGAATTTGTCATGTGCTACTTATTAGTAAGGCTAAGATAGAGGTTCCAAAAAGAAAAATGAAAAAACACCTATAATAATAAGACAAATGTGTTTTAATAAATACATCTGGCAAGTCTGTTTTTTGAAACTTTTCTTTACTGAACCAGTTAGTCCTAGAATCTGTAAGGGGTAGGTGAAAGTTCTCCTAGCAGTAATGAGTTAGTGTCTCTTTTGTCCTTTTTTCTTGGTTTCTTGGTTCATCAGAACAATGTAAGAACACCCAGATAAAAAGTAATTGAAATGAGTGCGTGTCTAAGCAAAGCTTCTAGCTGAGGGCCTGAAATGATCAAGGGGTCTTACAAAGTGACTCACACTCACAAGGTTGGAAAGACTGTAATTTTATACAGTTAGTCATACATCTCACTGCCAGATGCATTATATTTATTTATATGTATATATAAAAAAAATGTGGTGGGTGTCTGTATACGCTATAAGCCTTACTCATGAATGAGCACTTATTATGCCTGGCCTGGGAGAAATGGAGTAAGCTGCCAAACACAGAGAGTGGAAATCAGTGAAAATAAGGCACAACAGAACAGTAGTAAAAACTAAAAGAGCAACATGTTTTACAGATGGTAAATTCCAAAATGTATATATTTTAAATTTTCATCAAATGCACAGAATTTTTGTAGGCATTTGAGTCAGATGGATGCACAGCTTCCTCATCGAGTGAATGCCTGAAAGAAATTTCCCCACTGTGGTCTCCCAGCTGCACAGCCAGGGTTCTGAAAACCCACACGTTTCTGAGAGGCCTTGTTCTTAAAGATTAAGATAAACTAGACAAGATGAGTTTCAACAATGCTGCGGTTTGTTTGAAAGCTGGTACACGAATGGCAGTTTCCGAGTGAATGATGGCGAGGAGCGAAATCTGAATTCAGGATGAGTGTCAGGTTAATATTCTCCTGCTTTCTGCCTAGACTATAATTCATTCTTGAATCGCAGCACGGAGAGAAACATGAAAGCCCTTTACTTCCCTCTTCTCTCTTCTCATCAGTCGGAGCCTTGCATGCATCCTCTCGATTACCATCGCTCATCTTTTCTCTTTTGTTTCTCCCCTCGTGTCCCCATTCAATCCATTTTCATTTCCCCCTCAGTTCCCTTTACAGCTGCTTTCATTTCAACCCAATCTCTCAATCTTCCCCAACTGCTATTCGACACCCTTTTCACGAGCCCTCCGACAAGCTCTGTCTCACTTCCTCCACCTGTCTGTCATCTTTCTCCTTTTTCTTTTAACCTTCCGTTCTTTGTTTTTCCCTGTTACTGCTCCCTCCACAGACTTCTCGCTTATTGGCATACTTTGTCTGCTTTTTTCTCTCTTTCCAGTGCAACACATGAACTGGCTTCCACTCTGTCAAATGCATTTTCCTCTCCTCTGTCTCTCTCGCTCCCTCCATTCTTAGCAAAACCCTCCATGGACCAATTAAGTCCTCCAGCTTGATGTCTTTCCCAACCCTATACACTCAGGCCGAGCGGACAGTTCAAGTGTTTCAAGGAGGACACAAGGCACTAACACACACGGAAGACAGTCTTAACAATGACTTGAAACATACTGAGCTTTAAAAGTGTGCTCAGGATTTGTGGCTCTCCGTTTCTTTCCCATGGGTTCATTAAACCATCAGACAGCCTCATCTATACCAGTGGGGTCTCAGGGGAAGAATCTGAAGGAGTCACAAAAGTGTCTATTTGTTTACATGAGTATGAATTGCCCCCCCACCCCCCCTTTTTTTTTAATCCTTTCTTTTGGTTACAGTCAGTATGACCTGGAACCTAAGGAATAAAACTGGAAAAATTTTTCATGACTGCATTAGATATTTTTTTGAGAGCTCCCAGAGGACACAACCAAGAAAAAGGAGAGTTGGAAAAAGTGACACCCATTGCACTAACTCTACCCTAGCACCTTGCACCACACAATAATGACTGCTTCCCCCCCCAAAAAAAGAAACTATAAAACATATAAACAAGCTTTAAGCCTTTTGAATTAGTGTTCTGTGCAGTGGAAGAATTGCCAAATGAAAAGGTCTGAATTGTGAAAGAGGCCCTAACACAGCAGAAATTGCTGAAAAACTCTCTGGGCATATTACACAACACACCAGGGTACTGTCACATTTGTGTGCAGCTCATTTCTCTTGCAGTGCTGGCACTAACACTAAGAAACATTTGTGTGTCAAAATTGCATGTAGTGTCAAGCTTGGAAGTTTTTCAAGTGACATTTGGGGCTTAAAAATAACAACTTTAAAAGAATAAATTGCTGTGAATTTTCACTGGTATGGTAATGTGATCTTAAGGAAGAAACCAGTGGGTTCAACTAAACAATAATATTAAAATCAAGCATCTAAAGGAGAAATGTCCTAGCAAGCAATCAAACCCCACACTCCATTGGAGCTTTTTAATGATGTAAATGGGACACTTGAGAAATCACCATGTTTGCAACCCCCCCCATCCCCCCACTATACACACACACCACACACACCACCACAACCCCTCAAGAAGGAAAAAAAAAACCCATCAATCTGACAGTTCTGGCACTGAAGTTCCCCGTGTTACTCAGCTCTCCCTCCACAGTCAGACAAGTACCTGCTGAACACAGATGACAGACTATCTACCATCGAAAAACCGTCTCACGGCAGAAAGGAAGAGGCTGCATGTCAATTAGCATTGAGAAATAAAAAGAAGTCATTCAGAGATATTCAATAGATCTTGATTGGGGTGAAAAAACTGAATGAGTCACCCTTAAAAATAAAGGTAGGCACATTTCGTAATGCAGAAAAAGAAGGATTTGTCAGAATTAAATGGGCATTATGAACTAAAAGCCCCATCAGTGTATTTATGCTGAAAGCCAGCAGTTACAATGGTGCCATTAGTAGATTGAGGGTGAGGCTGAAATGGGCGAGATATGTATTAGCTCTGTATTCCATCATGCTGGCTTTAAAATAAAACAATGACTATGAGGTTAAAGTGCTGACTTTCAGTTACAATTTAAGTGTGTTTACATCCACATTAGAGGAACTATTCTGGAATAGTAGCTCTTGCTATGGAGCTTCCCTCAGTTTTACTGGATTCAGCGTTTGGTGTCAGTTTCATCATGTTCATGGATAGTCTGCAACTCTTTGGTTTTCCTGGTCCTGCCAGGCCTGTATTGTAGCAATAACCCATCCTGATTGTTTTGAAAGCAGCCCATAAGTCAGCTATAATAACTCATAGGTGGAAGCTTGGTGGAGTGGTGGTTAGAACTGTTGCCTCAAACCAAGAAGGTCCTGGATTCAAATTCACTGGCCAGCTGGGGTCTTTCCATGTGGAGTTTGCATGTTCTCCCTGTTCTTGAGTTGGTTCTCTCCAGGTAGTCTGACTTCCTCCCACAGTCTAAAGAGATGCATGTGTTTGGGTAATTGGCTATTCTAAGTTGGCCATATGTGTGCATGAATGGTTGTCTGTCTCTCTGTGGTAGCCCTGTTATAGAGTGGTGACCTACTGTATTGCAGAAGAAAAGGCAGGGTTACACTCTGGGATGGATGGATGTCTTTTCAGCATTGTCTTTTATCCTGTCTTCCTCTCCTCATCCCCAACCCGTCACAGCAGATGGCTGGAGATGGAGGTTTCTTCCTGTTAAAATGGAAGTTTTTCCTTCCCACTGTTGCAAAGGGCTTGCTCATACTGGTCGTTTTGATTGTTGGGTTTTCTCTGTAATTATCAAATGGTCTTTACCTTACAGTATAAAACACCTTAAGGTGATTGCTGTGATTTGGCACTATATAAATTAAATTTAATTGAAATTGAATGATAATTCCTAGGCTGGTATTTTGTCTTGATCACGGTCCTAAAAGAAATCCTAGTAATAACAAAAATAATCATAATAAAGGAAGGCATTGTCCAGTGCAACAGCGATACTCGCTGATTATTTTGCAGCTTTATGCAGCTCTGTGAAACAAAGGAATAAGATACTATAAAGCCCATTTTCATCTGGGGGTGCCACTTATTGTAGTTTTGTCCTAGGCATTCAAATGGTTCATTCGCTCACAAGGTCGTGGAGATTGATGTCTTGGGTTATGGCATTAGCGAGACAGGTCTGCTCCTCTCAACTAATGTTTAACATAAAAGTTTGCTGTTGTGAAGAGGTGTATTTTATATTGTTTCATTTAAGAAAAAAAATACACAGGTCCCAATAGGACTCTTGTTTGGCAAATCTACAAGTTATTCCATCATGATTCCATTCCAGCCTCCCAGTACAGACTGTGAAAGTCTCTGAAAAAGGGACAGTTCTCTCTCGGGAGCCACTATTGCCACACGTGGTGCATCTTGGCAACATCGCCAAAGGCCACCATTCGTAACGGAGAAATACAGGCAGCATCTGACAAGCTGGCATAATGATGCATTATACCTCATCGTAAAAAGCATAAATGGACTGCCATTTATATGGTGCATTTCTAGTCTTATTGACCACCAGTGTTATCTTTTAAAAGTAGTTCATTAGCTTTACCTGCTAAGAAAACTATAGCGTACAGAGTATAGAGTACACTTAGTCTACCAGAAATGAATACCCCTTTTCAGTAAATGTTCACAGTCTGTTATACTGTCTAGAAGGCATTTATAATACTTTACATCTATCTCTGAATGTCATAACAGCTTTATATTGCTCAACCATGTAACCAGCGAGCAAGCCCTTGGAGTACAGCTTTAGCCAAACTGAAGGCTTGCTGTTTTGAAGCTTTAGCACTGGCATCATTCTCCTCTTCAACAGGCCACCAGTGTTGTGTAGCTGTTCTAAGCTTGCAGCTTTGGCTTTTTGTAGGCATCCTTTTACCCACAAATTCAAAAATGCATTGAGGACATAAATGTCCTTTATTCTTTATGCACAGTGCTTCATCTTTTACATATTCACACACCAAATAGACCCACTGGGGGGAATTTTGGGATTCAGTCTCTTGCCCAAGTACACTTTGTCACACAGACTGGAGGAGCAAGGAACAAACAACTGAGCTTCTACCTTTTGAGTCACAGCCAACCTATATCAGAGTTTAGATCCACACACAATACTTGTTAATAGCATCAGTTCATTGTTTTGGTCTCTGTGAGGAATGTTCTGACAATAAGGAGAATGCACTGCAGAAAACAGCCAGCCTTATCCTCAGAGAATCTCAACTTTAACCCTCTAGTCAGTTTCATTTCCAACATGATCTTCTAGTGTAGAGACAAGTAACAGCACCTAAAAGAAACCCTAATTGTTTCTGACTGACTATTGTCAGAATTTATTCCAGATGCATCTAGAAATTTGATCCTGCACATGTAAAACAATAAAGCATCAATGCTGATATGTGTCCAATTGATAATTCCACAGACTTTCACCTTTGTCTTTCTTCAAACATCCAACACGAAGCTGCGCATAGGCATTTACACCAAGATAACATGGGGGACATGCAACATCATTTTTGTTCTTTCTTTTTTTAATATTATCGCTGAGACAGAAACAAAACCACCACTAGTTTTCTGCAAAAATATATCCCACAAGGTTTCAAACTAGTAATTTAGTAAGTCAAACTGTGAAGGAAACACCAAAGCTAATCTCGTTCAAACGCCCTGAGTCACGAATAAGCTAAATCTGTATTTAGCGTGAGACTTATAATTCCAGGCGGGCACCGCTGTGATGTCATATCATCGATTTTCTCTCCGTGTCTTTCAGAGCAGACAAAGCTCTCAGAGCTATTGTTTGTTTATTTATGGTAGGCTTTTTTTTTTCTTGCTTTCATTATAGTTGAAAAGAAAAAGAAAGATACAGAAGAAGGGTGAAAGGGATGATAAGATAAGGAGTAAGGCACTTATACAGAGAGGCACATGATATGGGCACATTTGTGCACATGCACGCATGCACATGGAGAAATACACACACACACACACACACACACACACACACACACACACACACACACAGAAAAACGCACGCAGACCATCAGCCTAATTACTAGCGACAGGAAGGCAGCTAGGGGAAACGACTACAGCCCTGGCCACTTCCACTGTGGTGCACCGCTGGCATCATGCCCTATTTATGCATTTAACTCACACACACACAAGCACATATGATATACACATTAAAATGGTCTCATTTAGCACACATTCACACACACATATCAGCGCACAAACAAGAACAGCTGTATTCACACACAAAATGTCCTCTCAGATAAAGAAATGCACCAAGACGCATGCATGCGGAGACACAGAAAAGGAGGATGAAATTACATGGTTGGTAGTGTTATCACTTACAGTGATTCAGCACCATGGACATAACCACATGTGCAGTAATAGAGATAAAAACAGACACATTTGCACTCCACATAAAGAAAGATATGCAGTCGAACAATGGCAAGTCCCGGGGCGCAGGCTTCTGAGTCTTTTAATTGCATGTGTGTTTTGACAGGCTAATCTCAAGAACAGGACATTGCCTGCCCACCAGAGCCTTTCTATATTCACTTGATGACCACTGAAATGCATCTTTAATGACCTAAGAGACATTTTTATTCAGTTTTATAATTGTTATGTATGTATGTATGACTTTTTATTTGGGTGTCTAGCTGAGTTACATATTTACATGCAGGATCAGCCACACAAATAGGCATTTTCAGAGGTCATCCGCAGTGTAATATTTGTGAATACATTAGGTTGTCAGTTACTGATAGAGTTCCATTGGAAACAATTACTGATTAATCCAGCTATTACATTTTTAATCTCTAGATTGGAGCTTGTACTCCTTTATTGCATGCATTCATTAAGATGGTTTATGAAACATGCTTAACACTTGTGCGATGATTTTAAAGAAACTAGAAACTGTTTATTGTAACATGTCATACTGTAACAAACATGCCCAGTGGAGGGGACATGTCCACAATATGTAACTGAGGGCTAAAACACTGACAAAATGATTAGCTAGCTAAAAATATTTGAATTCCCTATGTTAGATGATTATTTTGGCATAGTTTTGGTGCAATTAGTAGGAGTAAGTTAACTTTCTAGGAGTTAGGGTCTTAGAAAGCTAAGACCTCAGCCACACAGACCTAGAGGCCAGATGTTGATTGCCTGGCAATCACCAGTCATTATGGGGAAAATGCGGATTCCCCAACTGATTGGTGAATGGTTTCTGGAGACTGCTTGCAGTCGCTAGGTAAAACTGTTTGTAAGGTGGTATATGGTGCTGCACCAAAAACCTTGTGATTGCTTTGGTAAATAGCAGATTGCCACAGCTGCTCATTGTTTGTGTTCCTTTTTTTTTTTTTTAACTGTTACTGCCACTCAGTGGTTAGTTAGCAAATGTTAGCAGACAAGTTGTCTTCTTCCATACAAACTACAGGTAACTGCAATAATCTGATAGTGACCAGATCACTCAGAATGAAGATTTTGATGCAGCACCCTCTTGGTGACTGTTTTAATGTAGCGGCAGCCAGAAACTTCCAGCTGCCGCTCTCCAACAGGTTGGGAAACACACTTTTTTCCCTTGCAACTTGAGCTTGCAGTCTCTGAGACTTAGGCCTAACACTATACGTGTGGATCCTCTCACAAAAAAATATGTAATAATCCTCTGACGAAGCACCAAAGTTTAGCTAACTGTTAAAAATGTAATATCCAATATGTTAGGAAGCTACTTTAGGTTGCCAAGTCAATTACAAACACACTGTTTATTTTTCTAATATGACACAAGTTACATTCTGTCAAAATGCTTCAGCTTAACTTATAGAAATATAGCAGACTAAAGCTAATATTTTGTCCTCAGGTGTTGTTTCAAAAGACTGGAAGCATGCGATAGTGCAACCTCTGATTAAAAAGGCTGGCTTGGATCCTACTGTGCTTTCAAACTTTAGACCGATTTTCCAAGCTGCCTTTTCTTTCAAAAATTTTGGAGAAAATTGTCTATATATTGTAGAGTTAAAAGAGTTTTTAGAGTCAAACAACATTTTTGAGGTTTTTCAGTCTGTTTTTAAGCATTTCCATAGCACAGAATCTGTACTACTTAAGGTTTTTAATGACATTCTTTTAGCTACAGACTCTGGGGATTATGTCATCCTAATTTTACTAGATTTAGTAGCGGCTTTGGATCACAGTATTTTAATTTCTCATTTAGAGCATTGTGCAGGCATTCATGGCACTGCCCTGAATTGGTAGTGGTCCTACCTGGCTGAGAGAACATTCTGTGTTAGTCTCGATAGTCTTCATGTTCTCCTCTGTTGTGTGGGATACCCCAGGGTTCCATCCTTGGACCCCTGCTATTTTCATTGTATCTTCTTCCCTTGGGTTCCATTTTTAGAAAGCACAAATGTGCTTTCCATTTTTATGCTGATGACAGTCAGGTGTATGTCCCTTTAAAACAATTAGACTCCTATTCTATAAAATCTTTAAGTGCCTTGATGAAGTTAAAAACTGGATGGCACTAAACTTTCTTCATTTTAAAAACAAGAAGACAGAGGTTTTGGTTGTTGGTGGGTCCTCCCCTGTAGATCTGGGGCCTCTAACACAATACACAAAAGTTACTGTTTCTAACTTGGGTGTCAGAATGGACAGTGTTTTTAACCTAGATAAGCAGATCAGTGCAGTGGTTGAATCCAGCTTTTTAAAACTTAGACAATTGTCTAAGGCCAAACAGATCCTTTCAAAACAGGACTCTGAAATTGTAATCCATGCGCTCATTACATTGCGACTGGATTACTGTAATTCTCTCTATTATGGGGTTTCCCAGTCATCCCTGTCCCATCTTCAGCTGGTGCAAAACGCAGCTGCTCAGCATTTGACTGGTACACGGAAGAGAGATCATATTTCTCCTGTTTTGGCTTCACTGCACTGGCTCCTTGTTCATTTTAGAGTGCATTTTAAAATTCCTTTATTTGCTTTTAAGTCATTAAATGGGCTTGCCATGTTTTCATTGGCAACAGTCTGAGAATTGAGATTTATTGACTTTTACTCACTTGTTTTTACTCATAAATTTTAACTATGTTTAATGTTTTTTAATGCTTTCATATTTTATTGTGTTTCTAAGGTTAAACACTTTGGTCAGCTCCTGCTGTTTTTAAAATGCTATATAAATAAAGTTGGCTTGGCTAATATTTGGGTGTTTGACTTATAAATGATCATTTTTTTCTGCACACCCAGGCTAACTAAATGTCAGGATTCCACAGTTTACCCATTCTTCTCGCTGATGTCTCTATGATGGCCAGAGGTGGGAAGTAACGAAGTACAAATACTTCGTTACTGTACTTAAGTAGATTTTTTAGGTATCTGTACTTTACTTGAGTATTTATTTTTCTGAGTACTTTTTACTTTTACTCCCTACATTTTTACACAAGTATCTGTACTTTCTACTTCTTACATTTTCAAACAGACTCGTTACTTTTTAACACGTCAGGGAGAAGTTTGCGTTTCCGGTCAGTGCGCCGTCAGTCATCAAACGATCAGAGCCTAAACGGAGGAATAATAACAGATAAGAGACAATCGTACTGCGTATCCTCCATCATCGGGGCTTATCGGGTACAAAGGGATTAAATACACAAACCCATATAATTAATGTCTCATTTATAGCGCTATAATCAGGGGTCACAGCGGGCCGGACCGAAGCCGTAAGTTGCGCTGCGGCACATAAACAGCTTAGCTAGCGCTACTGAAGAGGAGCGAGCACGAAGGGAGTAACGTGTGGCAGGTAAATGCAACGTTTTTAAATGCTCAACAAATATCAGCAAACACACAAAGTGTGTGCAGTTTGTCACACAGTGTGTCTGCTAGCTAAAAGAAGAGCTGCTGTATTTCAGGGAGAGCAAAGAGAGAGAAGTTCACTCAGAGATGGAGAAAGGGGACAGGAGAGGAAGAAGAGAGGCTAGAATTAAAGGTAAGGCCTGGAAAATAAACTGAAGTATGCTGACTTTGTGTTATTCAAAGATTGTATGAAAATACTGCAGTTTAGTACGTAATAAACAGGTTAGCTTGTTGTACTGTATTTACAGTAAAGCTCTGTGTTGGTGCACTTTGTGTTCATGGTCAGAGTTACAGGTTACATCAGTGCAGCAGAGATGAGTTTGAATCAAAGCTGCTGATGCTGAGATTCATTCACTGAGTCCAACATTTCTACAGCCTGTATGCTGTCAGTGTAGGGGATGGAGATCAGCTCAGAGAGCTGTGAAATACTGGGTTACATCTTTGTGAATTCAGTTCATCCACACAGAGCAGTAAACCTCAGAGCAGCAGCAGCAGGTCAGCTGATCACAGCCTGCACACCAACATCATTTACTGCAGCTACAATAGAAAGCTGTGATTCTTCTCCCCATGCAGAGACACTACAGCTGATCTTATGGTTCCTCCACCTTCTGAATCCCACTGTAACCCCTGAGGATCCTCATGTTGGTGTTTAGGTGGAGGCACAGTCACCCTCTACTATGGAGTACACAGAGAACAGAGCTGTGTTTAAATTCACTTTCACAGTTTGTGATTCAAGCTGAGTACATTCATTAGTATTAAAATTTAGATTGGAATAACGTTTGTGTTCTCATGTATTATTTTATATTATTACTATAATATATAATAAGGTTCAGTTAGCTTTACACAAAAATATCAGGTAGAAACGTCCTCCAAAGAGCTACTTTTACTTTCTTACTTTGAGTACATTTCAGAGCCTGTACTTTTTTACTTTTACTTAAGTAAAGAACTTGAACCAGTACTTCGACTTTTACCAAAGTATTTTTTAACACAAGTACTTGTACTTCTACTTAAGTACAGAATGTCAGTACTTTTGCCACCTCTGATGATGGCAATATCCACTTTTTAAAATTATTATTTTGGCCTTTTGTGGCTTTATTGGATAGTGTTTTGCAGACAGGAAAGCGGGAGGAGAGATAAGGGGAAGACACTTAGTAAATGGTGACTAGGTCGGGACTCAAACCTGTGCCGTTTGCACCGCCACGCGGCATATGTGTTGCCTGCTCAACTGCTGAGCCACCCTGGCACCGGCAATAGCAACTTTTGACCCCTGAAAGGTCTTTTGGATGCTTGGCAGCTTCTAAAAATTTGGATCCTGGTTCTTTATTCTGTTAGTAAGGTATTACATCACAGTGCCTTAAGGGCCTTGACACCCTTAAGGCATTATTGAGTTTTTTGCTAGCAGGCAGAATTTACACAGAGGCCTCTTCATACAAGGTCTGAGGACAACCATAAACTGTTTTCCCTTCCTGTCATTGAGGGTCTTAATTATGTCCCATCTCCATGAAAAATTTGATTGCCAAATAAATGGATAAATAAGAGAGAAAACAATTGATTGCTGGTTACAGAGAAGGTTAAAGTCATTTGCATGTCCTTGAAGTGCCGTGGGTTTGGAGCAAAAAGCACTCAATGATTCACTTGGCACAATAGCTGGAGACTCTTTTTCATTCTTACCCATCACAGGTTAGCACTGTTATGTAATTAAAGAACTGGTTAACAAAACATATTAGCTATGAATGCACATATCACAAAGCACTACAGCTTTTTAAGCATTTTAACCCACTGAGGGTCTAGGTTATAATTGGCATTTTTGACTGCTTTTAGTTATTTTTTTCATTTTGACAATCACACAAAAACATTTTTTACTCTATTTGATATCGCGTCTCTCTTTTGTTGTGTCTCTCTCACAACTTCCACCTGTTGCTCGGCAACCAAATGCTTTTGTAATTGGTTGATGTGGTGCATTTTTCCAACAGTAGGAAAGGGAATGTCATGTTTTTTTTTGTTTTTTTTTGTGAGCTTTTTTGACTCGCAAACACTTTCTGATAACGGAAATCCCATTTTTTTTTCATCTGTGAGGCTGCAATCTGTTTCGATATTGCTTTCTGCTAAATGCTAACATTAGCATGCTTTTTAAAGAATGTCAACACAATTTTCCTGTTATACTGCAAACATAATGCTTAGCATTGTAACCATCATTGCTCACCATGCTAGCATGCTAACAATAGCTGTTTAGCAGTGCACACATTGCTTTTTAATTTTACTTTTCATTCTGGTTAAAAACTGTACGAAATACCATCGCAATCAGTTTAACATATTTCAGTGTGGTAGCCCAACTAACGACTAACATTTCAAAACCTGTCGTTACCATGGCTAAAAACTAGCTGAAAAGAGGAAATGTAAAATGACCCTTAGCTGCATTCACTACAATGCAAATATTGAAAATAATGAAAAGGAACCACAATGTGCATGCAGACAGTAGCAGAGACAAACCCTCAGGTCATCAACACTGTGACACTTTCACACAATTTCTTTCCTGGCAATAGCTTCAGACTTTGAACTAGAGCACATCTGAAAGCATTGAAGTGGAAAGTGCAGTCAATAAGGCTTTGTCAGGCTGGCACATACGATCCTCCATGCTGCCTGATGTAACATTGGAATAGCAACTGATGTCTTTTCACTGCATTCAGCTGTCAATATAAATGGTTTTATAGACAGCTTGTACAGTGCACGCACAGCCTGTACCCACTATTACAGCTTTTCCAGCATGCCTGCACCTAGCAAACTAAAGCTAAACACACTATTCTGGACATTTATGTCAGACTCCACTTTGTGCATTATTCTTTCCTTTGTGCATTCCGCCTACAGGGATAGCAGACAAGTTCACCTCAGCTTCCATCAGATCACAACTAACCTGTTTAGGATTAGGTTTAGGGACACAGGGTAGGTTCATATCTATCACGTCATGTGGAATTTTTACCCATTTACTTACCCAAATGGGCCAAAAAGCATGTGAGAGATTTGATTTGAAAGATAAAAATCTTCTCATTTCTATTTGCTTGCTTAGCATGGATCCCAAATCCTACAGTAAATGATTAAGAATTATATATGTAAATAAAAGATAGAGCAGTCCCTGTGAAGCCTTGAGCTGAGCAAATTTCTGCTGCCATATACTGTAGGGATTCAGAAACCTGATGTAACCATTGCAGGATGGATGTGACTGACAACCAAAGGACAATGCTTGCTTATTCAGTCGAGACTTGCCAATCACATGGTGGGACCTCCATGCAGCCCGCCCTAGGACTATAATTCATAAAATGAACATCGTGTTCCATTGAATAAGACTTTAAACTTTTGACTAAGGCCATAAACAGAAATATAGATTAAGCTTTTTTTTTTTTTTACCCTGTAACTTCTGTATAATCAGACTAATTTTTGCCGTTGCCTAACACCACAGAAAGAGTTGAATTAATGATCGAACAAAGTTAGGAAACTAACTTACATCTTTAGAGACACCAAGGTTAAATATTTTATGCAGGACTTGGACAAACATGTCCGACAGCGGAAGCAGAATTGATATTGAAATTCATTCTTTTTGTACTCATGCTTTTCACATGCATTCAGAATCTTTTTGTGTCAGCTAATACAGTAAAGTTTTACTGTGCAGCTACTCCTTAACAAGAAGTTCTGCTGCTGCTGCACACCTTATCTGACTGCCCTTGGTGTCATTATGGAATAACAATGCAGTGCACATGTCCAGCCACATAAAGAGAAAGAGAGAGACTGAGGGGGGGAGGAGGCCATAGAGAAAGGAGGGTGCCTCGCAAATTACAGCTCCCACTTTCATGACATCGGAGGGGGGTTTATTTGGTTCACTTCGAATGTCAGAGATGGACAAAAAAAAGAATGAGAGAGAGCGCGGGAGATAAGGGACCAACTGTGGGGAGAAGATGTACTCTGTACAACGACTGAATAAAAGTGGAGAGATTTGGACAAGGATTTCTCCTTCCATCCCTTGCTGCATTAATTCAGAAGCTTTGCTCTGTTTACCGAGAATGCGCTGACATTTTCTCCTTGCAGCTTTTGTCGTTCTGTCATGCAATCACAGCCTTGGATGTAACACAGTAATTATAAAAGTCAATATTGAAAAGATCATCATGCAAATTGGTGTGTGCATTGGGAGTGATGATTCGATGCAAATTCTATTAGCATAATTTGGTCTATCTTCTCCAAATAGAAAAACAAAATCAGTCCTGGGTGTCAATCATACAGCTTGATGAACTGTAATGGTTAACCCTAAAATCAATCAATAACATTCCAAACTATTAAACAATCACGCATGCCACAAACGGGTTAGCCCACTTTCCATGTGCTCTTTATTTCGATAAGCTTCTATCCGTGCACTAGTTTGATGTGCAGATTTGCATTGCTCTCAACTGGAACTGTGCTACAGGCAAGTGCCCCCCCCCACCCCCAAACATCTCTTTTTATCTCAAACTCCCGGCATCCTCTCTGTTACTTTTGGCAAGTTGGCAGCTAATGTCCAACCCTGATGAGAACCACTTGTAAGGACAATTCCAATTTCACAGCAGGTGGGATAACAACACTTTTATCTGACTGAAATTGTTCAATTAGCTACAAATAAAGTCAAACATTTCTCTGCTTCCTCCAGGGGTTATGGATGAAGAAGTGAAAAGGGAAGAAAAGACCTTGATTTTGCCCATTTAGGGCATGCTATGATTTTTAATTACCCAACGGAAGGAGTCTTTTATTGAGCTACACGGCTTCACACTGTCACCTGTCCTCTCTAATTGTGCGTCTTCACTCCTGAGGGGAGTTGGAGGGGAATGTAATTACAGTGAGATCAATAGTCAAGCATCAACGATGACACAGTAACGATTCATATTATATGCAGATTGATTCATTTCCGGACATTGTTTAGTTTAATTTAATGGAAGTCTGCAAGCTTGAGGGGGGCAATCTCCTCACATTCAGAGAACAAGGCTATAAAGGCAATTATATGGGTAAGTTTAATTGTCTGGGAACTATATGGACTGATTAAATACCACAGTAAGAGCAACTAACAGCAGCTTTTAGGGTAATTTTGGAGGCATGTTGAATACTTACAAAGTCAGTTAATTTTATGATTTTTTAAGGTTTTACAAAAAGCATCTTACTAACGCAACACTGTGAGTAAAGTAGAGCGTACAGTCATGACAGCAGTTCACTGAGACTCTAATGCTCTTTGTCGAGAGAATAAAAGCGGTACGCCAATATATTGAAATTTCAACCTTGTGATAGCATCATGTGAAAACTCAGGGGAATGCTGAATTTCTGAAAATATGTATATGTATATGTATATGTATATGTATATGTATATGTATATGTAACTAATTTATTAAAATTATGAAATGACCAGTTCTGGTGATGAAACAAATGAAAGATGATCACTAAAGGTATCAAAATTCATCATTTGACTTGCTGCCATAAATTTGTACCAGTATATCTTACAACCAGAATTCCAATGAAATAATAGATTGACATCATATATTGTAGAGCCTTTATATTACAATATAAATTTCCCTGAGGTGCAATTAACAATTTACTGTAATGTATAAGGTACAGAAACAAAGTCATACGTCTTCTTATCACTGATTGGCTGTATTGCACAAACAAATTAAAAATTAAAATCTACTGAGGATGACAAATCTAACCTTGGCAATGAGCACAGTTTGGGTGAAGACCCATTAGGTAATCATCATGCCAAAGTTTGATTTAAGTCTGACAATACTGTAGGTGGTGCAGCAATTCATTTGGGTAGATAAATGAACTGATCATTGAACAGACTGACAGACAACTGATGAGCTCATGTCTCACTATGGCACGAGACCATGAGTCCTTCTGCCACCTGGGTCAGTCACAAACAAGTTATCACCAACAAGTTTTCTAAATTATCTCATTAAAATAATCATACAAACACACTTATTTAAATTTGACCCATCTCTACTTTAAGGTCGTGTCCTTGAACATCTCTATAGCACATCAATCATGGCTGTTATTTCTAGATTGCTCCCTGGAAGCCCTGTTCTGACCATCTGCACTTTGATGAAACTTGATTTATTGTCTGCACAGTGGTCCAGAGTGAAATTCCAGCTGCAGTTTTTCTAAAGTGAAACTGTGTCAGACTGACTCAACTTTCATGTTGAGCTTGGACACTCAGTCAGTAGGATTTTTCTTCTGGTCACCCAGAATGTCTCAAGCAAGTTTGATGACAATCCATCCAATAGCTGTTGAGATGTTTCACTAAAAAGACAACAGTTCAATCTTACATATGTGCCAAAATGTATGCCAACACATCACTATACTAGTGAAATATTTGACCTGGTGAAGCAGATGATGAGAAAGCTGTAGTCACAAGTATTTGTCTTAATAGAATCAAGAATGCCTAGAATAAAACAAACCTAATTAAAAATAATCCAATAATTAAGGTTTTTCTGTTGTAGGTAAACACATGTACCTATCTATCTACCTTCTTTCGTTAAGTAATTTTGGGACACCCATAGTCGCACAAATTGGCCTTCAAGATACCAAGAATGTGGCATTCCATCCAATAATTAAGGTATTTTGGTTGAACTACCTATACTGTACCTACTTACCTATCTACATATCTTGACACCATAAAAAGCCTTCAGAATCCTAGTATATGTATTTTTACATAATTATCCATTATGTGTACCTTAACATTCAACTGTTGTCAGGCCACATAAAGTGAATAAGTGTCTTTAGCAAAATAAGCATTACTATAATACTTTCCCCTTTCTTTTAGCATTTCTCAGTGTCCTATAGAGTTAAGGTGCAAGACAATAATTGATGGATGGGTCATTGTCTTGGACGGCCACTGAGGCTATGGAAGAGTGTCTACCAAAGACTTTAAAGTGCAAATAATTCACAGAAATACATTCTGTACAGCAGACAGCTGTCTCCCCAATGTAACGTAGCTACCACTGAATGCTTGTCAGCTTTTACTGACACTGCCTGTGCATATTCAAAGCAGACATCTATAGTAAGGTGCCGTTTACACGAAGCCGTTTTCACTGGAAACGGTGTCGTTTTGATGCGTTTCAGCCTTTCGTTTACACGATGGCGTTTCAGAAACGATCCGCGTTTACACGAGGACATGTGAAACGATGAAAACGATGTAGTTCCCATGCCAGGCCACAAGTTGGCGTTGGTTTTCTCTTTGCAGTTTGTTTACGCAAGACGCGCATGCGTGGAGTGACACAGTAGGTAGTGCGGCAAATTGTTCATTACTTACAAAACGGCCAATGTGAGAGGTTTTGTGTGGACCGATGATGAGGTTGGATCGCTGCTGCACACAACGCTGAATTACAAAACGGTAAAAACACAGGAAGAGCATAAGAAGCACTCGTGAATCCGCGAGTACTGTTTATCAGTTTGCGCGTGCGCGAAAAACTGGCCGTCGCAACCATAGTGCGCATGTGCGAGTCGAGCGTTTTCAAATCACCCCGGTTTCAAGTGTTTACACGAAAACGCAAGCCGGTGCGTTTCTGAAACGCTCCACTCTGGACCCCGTTTCTGAAACACATCGTTTTCACTCTGTTGTCGTGTAAACAGAAGGGCGAAACGCATCAAAACGACACCGTTGTCGTGTAAACGCAAGGCCGAAACGCATCAAAACGACACCGTTTCAAAATGAAAACGGTCTCGTGTAAACGGCACCTAAAATTACACACTGGAAAACAATGACAAAGGATAGGTCCTTCTAGTGGCTGAGTCATTTCAGGATGACACTAGGATAGATGGAAAGAGAAAAAAAGGAAATAAACAGCAAGTGACAGAAAGACAAAAGAAAGTAAAGACATGCTGAAGGACTGAAACAAAGAGAAATGTCAAAAATAGATGAAAGTTCTTTTGTGTGTCACCAGGATTCTATGAAGTATGTCCCCCAGAGATAGTGACACCAACCCCCAATGCCCAAGAGGAGGCATAATATTAAAAAAAGGCAAGTCTATTCTCTGCACTGGTCACTGTGTCCCTGCAGACAACGGGAAAAGGTCTATTTGTCAAAATAATTTTTTTCTGTCCAGGACCATTTCAGCCAAGCATCCATTACCGAACCCCTGAATTCATGCAACATTAAACTGCCAGTAACCCAGCTGGCCATTTGCTCCATCTGAATGAACCACTACAGCAGAAACCCCTTTCAGGAAATGAACTTTGCAAAGGTACAACATGATAAATGAAGCATTATCAGTTGGTGCGGACTAATGTTTGACCAAAACAGGGAGCTTGATTTCATTATAATTTTTCAACAGCGCAGAAATGCCCCAAGTGGACTATTTGCAGAGTAAGATCTATTTAAAGGTCATTTAGAGAAACATTTTACAAAACTGTTCTTTGGTTAAAGATTTATGCTCTACACATTGCAGACTTATGAAAGTTCTTGTGATTTATTCCACTATGTGAAAACCAATGTCAGTGCTGTACAAAGTTTATGGAAGAAAGTGGAAGTGATGTAAAAGAAGGCATATATACAGTACCAGTCAAAGGTTTGGACACACTCACCCAACTTTTGACTGGTACTGTACATATATATAGGTCTTTGTGCTCCTCCAAGCTTGGGTCCTCTGCCAGAGGCCTGGCAACTGGCGGGTCTTGTAAAGTATCTTAGATCTTAGCTGCTCCCAGGACTGTGCTCTTCTGGACAGAGATCTTGGATGTTGTTCCTGGAGCCACGCTCCTAGTTTGGGGGTTACTGCCCCGAGTGTTCCGATTACCACGGGGACCACTGTTACCTTCACCTTCCACATCCTCTCTAGCTTTTCTCTCAGCCCTTGGTATGTATCAATCTTCTTGTGTTCCTTCTTCTTGATGTTACTGTCACTTGGTATTACTACAAATATGACTACAGCCTTCTTCCTCTGCTTGTCCACCACTACTATGTCCAGTTGGTTAGCCATCGCCAGTTTGTCCGTCTGTCCTTTGAAAGTCCCACAGAATCGTAGCTTGGTCATTCTCAACCACCCTTGTGGGCGTATCCCATTTTGATCTCGAGACTTCCGGGTCATACTCGGCACAATTGTTCCTGTATACTATGCCTGATTTTGTGTGGGTTTCCATTGGATCAAGGTGAAAGGGGAATGAGCAGCACCCTCTAAAGTGCCCATCCTCACTGTGGTTCCACATTCTTCTTAACTTTGTGTAGTTTATGGTGTATTTTCGTTATTATTTTTATTTTAAAAACAGAAATCAAAGTATGTAAAGATGTTTTCCTGTAAAAAGGTTAGTTTAATAATATCTAAAAAGAAAAGGTTTGGATTTTGTATTTAGTTTCTGCAGAACTAGCTAATATATATAGCTATGGTGGGACTCATGCCTTAATGATGATTCTTATCATTATTTTATTGTATTGACTTAGACAAATGTTTTTTAATGCCTGGCTGTATCCATGCCATGATTGCACATCTTTGACACATCTTTGTTTTGCTTTGTTTTCCAGTTTCCGTCTCCTGCCAAGGCTAAATCACAGTGATCATGGCTCTCTTGTCATGAGTGGGGAACAAAACAACTAGCTATCAATGGAGCCGCTAAGGACTGAGGTGGGAGCCAGAGCTCCACCCTCTCTCTCTAGCCCACCCTAAAACCTCTTGAATAGAGGGCGTTTGGGTGAGTGAAGTGTTTGGAACTCCAGCTGCATTTACTCCAAGCCTTTTATTTCACCAACAAACAAGAATTGAGTTTAGTGAGAATAGAAATACCCCAATCACTTCAGACTCCCTCAGGAAAGACATTTGACTCACTTATATCGAGGTGATGTAAACTGTTTTTTGGTTTTCTGAGAGGAATATTTCCATTCCTGTTTATTTTATTTTTTTTTCACATTGGTTAATTAAAAGAGGCAGGGATGTCAGGATATTTATAGCAGTACAGACATCAAGTTTTTCTTCATTTCCTTTCTTGGTATAGAACTTCCTCTCATTGCTTGTGTGTAAGCTGTTAAAAAGAGAAAACTAAAAGCTGCAAAATGGATTTCATGAATGCATCGGCTCTGCTGTTCTCGATTAAGACACACACACACACACACACACACACACACACAAACCCCTACTGACCAATATTTTGTATTTATCTGAAATTGCTAATGCAAACTGTCACTTAAACTTAACAGAGCTAAAGGTACTTCTCTGAAATGGTCACTCTTCTATTTCCATCATCATTATACTACAAAAATAATAGCTTTCAAATGTTACGTTGCTCAGAATAAAAAATGTTGTTTTCCCAACCAAAGCACAAAGACGTCACACCACCAATGTAGGACACTCACTGTCTTTCATTAGGAATTTTTCCATACCTCTTATCTGTTTCTCTGGGGGTGTCATTGCTCGCAGTTTGTTTACTTCTTTTGTTTTTATTTTGTTCAAGTTTCTTTTTTTTTTTTTTATTATCACTGCTGCTCCACATTCAACTATTTTAACTTTCAATTTGTGACAGTATTATAATAAGATATTTGTAAGTGTTGATGTTTTTGTTTGTGTGATGGAGCATACAAACTGTCTTCACACAGTAAATATGAACTAAAATTGTACTTGTATAGGTCAAAAAAATAAATAAATAGGAATTGTGACAGCAGCTGGTGAGAGGCAAACAATCTATAAAGATTGTCTCTGTTGAGGAGCTACTGCGCATATTGGAGCTTCCACTTGTGCTGCTGGGGGAGCTCAATGGCAGATGAAATCCAAGCTGTCAGTCACAATAAACTTAATATACTCTGTTTTATGTCTGTGCAGTAGGCTAAAGGTACACAAAAAATGTTTAAAAGAAAAGCAGGTTCTAAGGTGCTATTTTTTTTATAACAGTGATATGGAATACTGAAGTAGGGAGCTATCTTTACAATATAGATGGGAGAAATGCATATAGTGGTGGCCCAGAGGGGATGGATCTTCTCACAGAGGCAGAATGTCTCCAAACGGCACTGAAGGGGCATGCTTTGCCTGAAAATACTGGGTGAAATAGATGTAAAATGACAGTCACATAAAGTCTTTTTTGCTAGCATCATTCACTGCCACTCTTTTTTGTATCACTAACTGATACTGCTGGCTGTGTATTTTGTTTCTGGGTCCTCAAACGACCTGCTTATAATCCAGTTTGGCGCAAACACCTGACTTAATGGCTAATACCTGGCTATAAAAACCAAAAGTAGTTGGATGGGCCTGTAGATTGGTACAGAGCATTTGACTGACTTAAACCTAGTAACAGTTAACCAAAGGCTTGTTGGTTAGGAGTAGGTTTGGGATTAAACTTAGAGTTATATATCCACCAATTTTTATATAATGGTTAATTATATGGAATAGTCAGAAAAATTGCACTGCTGAAATGAATGTGACTTCCCCTAATGGACAGATGTTCCCATTCCTGATGTTAAATAATTAAGGCTGTTCCCATTTTCAGGGCATCAAACACTGCTTATTTGTCAAATTTACAAACAAGTTGTCCTAGCATGTTGGACCTCCATGTGGTCCTTACTTTTTAGCCCTGGTTTGGGTCACTTAGTCATATCTGAAGAAATAGCTCCGTCATGTGGGACCAACATTTCCTAGTAAGTCATTTCATTTGCCATTGCAAATCATGGCAAGAAACCTCATTTCCCTTTTTAAAAAAAAAAAAAAAATTACTGACAGAGAAGCTGCAGCAGGAAGTGGGGACCTTGCTGATGCTTGATATGTTTTTCTTTTCACTCAGCCTGTTGATCTCCTGTTGCCTCTGTCTATTTAACTGTCATCATACAAGATGGTTCCATTAGAATAATTTTCTTAGTGCATCATTGCAAAGGAGGATGAGAAAAGACAACAGATGCTCAAAATCTGTTTGCATGCCACATGTATGTATGGTTCGGTGATTATCTGCCAGGTGGATCACTACACAGGAAATGTGCAGCAGGTAGTGGCAGCTCCTTATAAGGTATTCTACATGCCATCTTTACTGAGGTGCACTGGAAAGCAGAGAGGTAAGGCATGTGTGCAGAACAGTGAAGCCCTCCAGGACTGGCCTCAGAATCAAAGCTTAAAGGAAACACTTCATCCTCTAAGAGCGGCTGGCTGGCTGGTACTGACAGTTGTGCCCTACTTTCTCAGCAGCACTACCACATTCCCAAGAGTGACCAAAGTGGAACCAGCAAAATCTCATCATCTGAACTTCGCATGTTTCTCCAAATCCCCCCAGTAGCACAGCTGTGGCTTTCACGATTGTTGGGGGTGGGATCACCTCTTGATGCTACACTGCAACAAAGAAATGCTACAGAGCAAAAACAACTGCCAGCAACCTCAATCAATTGGTCAACCTTCACAAGTTGTTTTCTTGCAAAAGAAACCAGTATGAGGAATGTAAAAAAAGACAGGCAGTGTGTTATACAAGGCCGTTGAAAGGTCAGTAGACGTATCAGCCAACACTGACACATTGGTGATATCCAAACCTTAAAAAAATATATCTTTTTTTGCTGCTTATTTGAATCTAGTGAGGTGGAACGATATATTTTGCATTTGAAAATTCAGCTCTCGTGGAGCTTTGAAAACTCCTCATTTCTCTGTGTTTGAGATCCAAAATGCAGCAGATTCACCGAAACATATGAATTCCAAGACTAAGTAAACACCAGCCACCGCCATGCCATTACAACCGATGTTTTCCTCACAGTGTGTATGCATGTGTATGTGTGCATGGCTCTGGTTGCTATGGTTATGCCTTTCTCTGGATCAGTCTGCAGGCGGATAAATAATGCACACTAATGCTGGCATGGTGACAGCACTGCAGCAAGCTGTTGCTCACCTCAGCTCTGCTCTGGAAACACAACCACAGACATAAAAAGACTAATGTGAACATATAGCAGCATGGATGCATGAATACCTGCATCAGTCTGCATTGGAAAAGACTGATAGCGTGCTTACAGACAGAGCCAGATAAAGGTTTTCTATCATCTCTAATACTGATTGAACAAAAGCTTAACACAGCTGCCAGGCTGTAAGGCATGTTCCGGTAAAATGAGATATCAAAGTTTGTTCTGACACAACTGTCTAATGAAGCAGGTGAATAAACTTTAATGGACTGATGTCAGTACCTTTCCCACTGTGGGCTGCATTCAAAGGTCTCCATCAGCATTTGCCTCTTCAGAAACTGACAGTAACAATGAATGAGGGATGTGACATCAAGAGATGAAGGAGGTGCAAGAAGCTTCAATGGAGCACCATGTTATCTCTATGTATTTGGGTTCAAGGGCGATATTTAGATGAAGCCTGGTAGTCCTTTGTGTTGTCACTCACAAATCGTCCACAAAGTAGACACTGATTAGCATATATTAAGCTTTGGTCTACATTATTTTATCCATGCAAGCCCCCAGGGGAAAAGACTTTTTGCAGGAGAGACAAAAACCAAATATTTCTTCTGGCAAATAACTAAAGAAAAAAAAGGGGGTGGGGGGGTGGGCATGTTGATGAAAAAGTGTCTAAATTATAAGTGTTGGCAGCTTTATTTTAACCTTCTAAATACAATGAATGTTCATTCATTCATGTTGGAAAAGCATATTTTGGTAGCAATTTTCAAAAAAATATGATCCTAATTTGATAGATGATAAAATGTCAGACCTCAAGACACCTCACACCCAAATTATTTTTCAGTTAGAAACTATATATAGTGTCGTTAGAGTCACAATATTCTGTATATTATTATTTCAAATCATATCACACTTTATTGTGTTTATATTAGTGACACAAAAGTGAGCTCAGAGAATAACACATTTAATGGGCCTTTATTTAAAATAGTTAGGTTTTACATCATGCCACAGCACAACAATATATACTCAGGAACATTACTGAAGCTGTTGATAATTGTCAGTATTGAGCTGTATTTTTCATTGACCTATAAAAAGCATTTGATTCAGTAGATTATGACATTTTATTAGAACAGCTAATCTCAGTCAGTTTGGATGAACAGTAAGATAACTGTCAAAAAGATGTGTGCATAATTCTAACATTCGTATTCATAATTGAGAAACTGTGCGGATTAGGTTTATTTTTATGTAAGTAGGAATCTAAAAGCTGTGAGTGCAAAGTCTTGTGAATAGAACTCTAGTTTCTTCGACTACGAACTCTTCCCTTCTGTGTGGACACAAATTCAAGATTGTGTATACGAGCAGAAAAGTGTTGAAATGATGTCACAAGGCGGAGTAATCGATCCCCCATCATACCAAACACAGCATGCTTCAAATTCAAAAATGGCTGAGGACAGTGGACTGGGTGGAGCTACCAGCTCAGGTATTACTTTAAATAGTAATTTTTTTCTTAATATATGTATATAAATACTGGATACATGTGTCACCTGAGCTGGTAGCCCCACCCGGTCCGGTACGGTCCGGTTCGTAGTCAAAGAAATTAGAGTTGTATTCACAAGACTTTGCATTCACAGGTTTTAGATTCATATTCACATAAAAACAATGTTAATCTGCAGTTTCTCAATTACAAATACAAATGTTAGAATTATGCACACATCTTTTTGACAGTTATCTTACTCTATAGTTTCATGAGTAACTTTCTGACAGAACTCAGACAGTGGTCTCCAAAGATTTCAGGTCAAGTCCACTTACCATTCCTACAGGTGTTCCACAGGGATCTATTCTTTGATCTCTTTACTTCACTCAGTAGATAACAATATTATCTCTGTCACCCAAAACTGCAATGCACATTTTTATGCAGACGACACTATATTATATGCCACTGGCTTTTCCCTTGATCTGAACATTGGAAATCTACAGTGTGCTTTTGATACATTTTAAAATTCTTTGAATACACATAAACTCATTTTAAACTCTGGTAAAACTAAGTGCATGACATTTATAACGTTACCTAAAAGTTTCCAGCTTAGAGTCCATATTTAAACCTTTTATGGTCATTAAATTGAAACTGATGACTGCTATTAATACTCAGGACTCTGGCTGGATGCTAGACTTGCTTTTAAAAACCATGTGGAATTTTGTACATATTAGATTCTTGTACAGAAACAAATCTTGTTTGTCATTCACAAGTGGCATGTTTCTATATCCACCTTGAAGCCTCTTGATTCTGTATATCACAGTGCATTACAATTTACCACAGGTGGTTCTTTTCTTACTTACTCAAAGTGGGATGGTGCTCCCTTGCAATTAGAAGAAAGCAGCATTGTATGATGTTTTGTTTACAAGCGGTCTGCTTGCCTCCTCTACTTGATTGAATTTAAACAAAGTACTTACAATGTCAGGTAGCATAACATGTTAACATTGTCTGTACCGCTTGTCCACACTGAACTTGGAAAACAGGATTTAAATACTTTGCTCCCTAGACATGGAACAAGGTACAAAAATCTATGAAGCTGGATTCTCATTAAAGTGTTTTATTTGTCTATCTGCATCTACTCTTGCATATGTTTTTTTTAATTTGTGCTCATGTATAATGCGTTCTTTTATTATGCAACTGCCTCAATTTTTGTATGTTCTTTGTACACACGTCTCTCTTGAAAAAGACATCTTGATCTCAATGAGAATACCCTTTTAAATAAAGTATTTAATAATAGTTATACTTTATAAAAAGGTAATTTGTTGCTTATTAGAAGGAAACCGACAATAACAATCCACATACTGTAGTTGCTGCTTTTCATGTTTGTTATAGCCTTGATTTTGCTCAGTCGAATGAAGTATGAATGCAATACTTCCTCATCACTTTACTGACATAAAAAAGACATGTCAGTATCTGATACCAGGAGCCTAATACTACTCTAAAAAAACTCTAGGGAAACTGTCATCAAATTGGATCTGTGTTTCCCACCATTAGACTTTCTTGAGCTACAGTTATGTGTATAGTGTTTTAATATATTCTGGAAGCATTCCATTGCATTTCAAGAGACGGGGTGTTGTCTAGCTCCCCCAATCTCTTACTAAGCTAGTAGGGTTGGTAGTCTCAAGCTGTCTGGATCTTTGTTGTTTCATCCAGAATAGTGGTTCTTGCACTTACTAGTCCTTGGCCTCCTTGTTTTCGCTTAGCGTACAGTCTCAGGCTCCTGGATTTGGGGTGAAATCCTCCATGCATGGAAAGGAGCTTTAATGTCTTGATGTCAGTGGCTTCTATTTCCTCCTTTAGCCAGCTCATCATCCCAGCAGGGTATCTGATGACTGGCATGGTATAGGTGCTGATTGCCTAGATCCTGTTCTTCCCATTCAGCTGACTCCTCAGGACTTGCCTTACTCTCTGCAGGTACTTGGAGGTTGCAGCGTTCCTAGTGGCATCTTCATGGTTCCCACATGCATGTGGGATTCCAAGGTAATTCCAAGGTAGCTGTCCTCAGTATCTGCAATACTGGCTTCTGGTAGTGCAATCCCCTCAGTTCTGACCACCTTCCCTCTCTTTTTTTAACCATTCAACTACACTTCTCTAGTCGTAATGACATTCTGATGTCATTGCTGTAGATCCTAGTGATGTGGATCAGTAAATCAATGCCTTATTCACTCCTGGCATACAGTTTAATGCCATCCATGTAGAAGAGGTGACTGAGGGTTGCTCCATTCTGTAGTCAGTATCTGTAGGCAGTCTTGTTTATGATCTGGCTTAGGAGGTTCAGGCCTATGCAGAACAGTAATGGGGACAGAGCATCTCCTTGGTGAATCCTGCACTTGATGGTGACTTGTGCAACTGGCTTGAAGTTGGCCTCCAGTGTTGTTCTCTACAACTCTACTGAGTTCCTGATGAAGGCTCTTAGGGTCCTGTTGATCTTCTATAGTTCTAGCCATTCAAAGATCCATATGTGAGGCAGTGAGTCATAGGCGTTCTTGTAATCATGGTAAGGAGCTTTCTTGTCTTTATGTGAGTGGCTTCTATCTCATTCTGTGTCCAGCTTATTATCCCAGCAGAGTGTCTGACAACTGGCAGGGTGTAGGTGTTGATTGCATGGCTGTTGTTTTTCTCATTCAGCTGACTCTTCAGGACTTGCTTTACTCTCAGCAAGGAACTTGGTGGATGAAACAACAAAGCTCTATGAATACATCATGAAGATGGCTACAAAGGATCATGTGCTTAGTGAATACCTCAGTCAGCAGAAACCCAAGAAAGAAGAGGACAAAGAACAGGAACCATCATGGAAGGACAGGCCTCATCATGTACCACTGGCAGATAGAAGAAGTGGTGGATATAGAAAAATCCTACCAATGCCTGGACAAATCTAGACTGAAAGACAGCACAAAGGCACTAATGGTAAATGGACTAGTTCTTATATAGCGCTTTTGTACTCTATCTGAGCACTCAAAGTGCTTATACAACATGTTTACATTCACCCAAGCACTTCCATATGTAACTAAGTGCTTTTATTGTCTAACATTCACACACATTCAGACTCCAACGCTTGCGTCGGAGAGCAACTTGGGGTTCAGTATCTTGCCCAAGGATGCTTTGGCATGCAGCCCGGAGCAGCCAGGAATCAAACCACCAACCTTCCAATTATTAGGTGACCTGCTCTAGCTCCTGAGCTACAGCCACCCCATGAATCTCACCCCACTAATCATGGCAGCACAACAACAAGCTCTAAGCACAAGATCCATAGAGACTGGAGTCTACTACACAAGGCCCAGGTGTAGGCTGTGCAGAGATGCCCCTGAGACAATCCAGCACATAACAGCAGGGTGCAAGATACTAGCAGGCATGGCATACACAGAATGCCATAACCACGTGGCTGGCATAGTATACAGGAACATCTGTGCTGAGAATGACCTGGAAGTCCCGATGTCAAAATGGAGTACGCCCCCAAGGGTGGTCGAGAATAACAGAGTTAAAAGCCTGTGGGACTTTCAAATACAGATGGACAAACTGGTGATGGCTAACCAGGGGCTTAATAAATACCAAGTGCTTAGAGAAGTGCTATGGAGGATGTGGAAGGTGAAGGTAACAGTGGTCCCCCGGGGTAATCGGAGCACTCGGGGCAGTGACCCCAAACTGGGAGAGAGGCTCCATCATATTCCAGGAAAGATACCTGGGATCTCTGTCAAGAACAGCACAGTCCTGGGAAGAGCTAAGATACTGTGCAGGACTTTAAGCTTCCAGGCCTCTGCTAGGGGACCCAAGCTTGGAGGACAAAGACTGCCTGTGAGGTGAGGTGTGATTTATATATATATACTCACTGTACTGTATACATATATGTCTAATTTCATCTCATCATATTAGTGTACTATAAAATAAAGTAGTGCCTTAGTGCATTGAAATGCATTACACATTTGTTTTTCAAGCTGGGTTCAGTTCCTTTGTGAATCTAGCTAAACAAATACAAGCACAGGTGACAGCAGAGGAATGCAGCTTATTGTTCAAAGCTTAGAAATTAATGCTGAAGGGAACAAATAGATTAATAAGGAAATTTTTTTTTTATCTCTGTGGAAATAGGTGGAGGTTGAATGGCAAGGAAACTGGTGAGCAGAATAACCCATGATTTTAAAAATACCATACTTGCTCACTCAGTGTGAGAGAACAGCTACTGTTTAAAAAAAAAAGTGATAACAAAGGGCTGATGGAAGTGATAGAGAATAAAGTACACGGAACAGACGACAAAGGGGGACACAAAAGAGAGACAGCTAGATGGAGAGTTCTTTATGTTCTTTAGTGAAAGCTTGGATGAGTCATTGTTCATAAAACTGTCTTGATATATGGAGGAAAAAAAGCACTGCAAAAAGATAGCAGTGCTATTTTTACAGTATGGTTGTTCATGTCAGAGTCACATGTTATAGCTCAAGTCGGCTGAGAATCAAAGATTCCTGCCCAAGAGGAAATGGAGAAATGAATAAATAATGTTGTCTAGTTTTTCAGTGTCAAACACTTTCATGGTATAATAACAATAAATTCTCTTGCCTTTCAGTCTTAAAACTTGTAACAAATCACCTTGTGCACTTGGTGTAGCCAAGAGATTAATGCAAGACATCAGGTCACTCCATGAGCATAATGAAACTGGTCGCAAAGATGTCTCACATGGAAATTTTATATGAACTTTCATATTGTTATAACCACAGACACAAACATACACACATAAAATAGCCGCTAGAAGGCAATAACAGTGGTGAGAACACAAATGGTTCATGAGAAAGAAAATTTAAAAAAAAAAAAAGCAATAAGTTATAACTAGCAGAGTCAGCTGCTGCCAGTCGAAGTAAATCAAATTTAAACCACCTACCTGCAAACATTCCGAATGAACTGCGAGGATATTGGAGGGAATCTCAGGATACACCTGCTGATCGCAAATGATGTTCAAAGGATAATTCAGGCAATATATTTTTCTATATTGTATACTTTTCATATTCTCATCAAATCTAGTGAATGAATGAAAAGACCAAAATCAATAATGAATTGAATTTATCCTCCTATTAAATATTGTTTGGCTTTCCGATGCCTGATGCAACCTGTTCCTCTATGCTGTCATGTCCAAACTATTAAAAACACATCATGGAGCTGCAATGTTGGGCTGGTGTCACTTTCCAACATAAGTACAGGCATTGTATTGTCTTTCAAATTGATTTTAAAATCTCTCTTCAGATACTGTAGAATGCTTCTTCAATGGCCAGTTGTTTTAGGCCTTGTTACTGTCAGATCTGGAAATCCGATTTGTGTGACAATGCACATACTTCTTGTCACTGCTTTCAATTGAAAGGTATCTTTTTCTTGCTAGTGTTGCATCAAAATTGCTGTTACCTGACATCCGTATATTATGTTCACATCAATAAGAGTGTTGTACAAAAACGCAGGCTTTATAGTTTTGATCATTTCTACAAAAGAGTTTTTCTTTCATGGTTCTGTTAAGGTCGATTTCTTTTATAAAAGTACTCTTCTTTGTGTGTGTGTGTGTGTGTGTGTGTGTGTGTGTGTGTGTGTGTGTGTGTGTGTGTGTGTGTGTGTGTGTGTGTGTGTGTGTGTGTTTTTTTCTTAAAAGGTGACATTTGGAAAGGAAAGCATGAATTCAAGTCATAGTATAAGCTGATAACTAAAATAAATCTAGAAATGTATTTTTTATATAGACTTCGACCCAATGCAACACAGCCATTCTGTGCCTGTAATCACTCTATTCTTGAATGACTCAGTTTGGTCCAAGCTTTAGCTGTCGGGCAGATGGCCTATCATGTGACTCTAGAATACTTTGGTATAGATGGGAGAGTTCATGGTTGATTCAATGACTGCAAGGTGCCCAGGACCTGCTGCAGCAAAACAAGCCTAAATCATCACACCTCCACCCCTCGACTGTGCTTGACAGTTGGTTTGAGGTGTTTGTGCTGATATATTGTGTCTGGTTTTCATAATAAACAGTAAACATGTTTATTGTGGCTAAACATCTCCCCTTTGTTCTCATGTGTCCACTGGACATTGTTCTGAAGTCTTGTGGTTTGTTCAGATTCAACTTTGCAACCTAAAGCTTGTGCTGCCAAGTTCTTTATAGAGAGAAGAGGCTTCCTCTTGGAAACCCTCCCAAACAAGCCATACTTGTTCAGTCTTTTTCTGGACATGCTAACTGAGACCCGTAGAGCCTGAGATATAGCTCTTGGGTTTTTAACAGTTTCTCTGAGCATTGCAAGAGCTGACCCTGGGGTGAATTTGCATGGTTACCCACTCCTGGGATGATTGTGGCATTGTGTTAACACAACCCTGAGTCTTCCAGACCAGCAAACTTCCAGAACATCTGCTTTTACAAACGTACTCATGCTGTCTGATTAATCAAGTGCATTTGATTAGTAGCACCTAGCTATTACTCACCCTCTCAAATCAAATATTATATCAAATATATATATATATATATATATATATATATATATATATATATATATATATATATATATATATATATAAAGAAGGTTACGGCATATACAGACCCATTTCAAAAAATTAGAATACTGTGGAGAAATCAGCCCAAATTCACACTGAATGCTAACATCACTGCTTCTATTCCAATTACCCTTCTTTCCTTCTTTGTATCAATCATCCTCCACTTTGTGTACTTGAAATATCACTGCTCTTCTCAGTCACCCTTTTCAGACTCATTTCTGCAACCCATGTCCTCCCCATCTATACCTCACTCAAGTCTCTCAGAGCTCCATCCAAGCCTCCATATTTCTCTCCACCACCATCACCAGTGTCTAGGCTCCAGGGGGGTTCTGCCCTCATTCCTATTACTGCTCGGATTCTGTTCTGCTATGATGGCCACTGGAGTGTAATCACTAAATAGCTAATTGAATTCCATATATATATATATATATATATATATATATATATATATATATATATATATATATATATATATATATATATATATATATATATATATAGTTTTATATATAGTTACACATCTTCACAAAAACAATAAAAATGTTTTTCTCTTAAGTGAAAAAGATCTTCCATTTCACACACAATGAAAGCAAAGCTAGAATTGAATTTGAATCCTTTCAAACCTTTAGCTTTTTAAGTGAAAGCTTACAGCTGAGGTAAATATTTACATATCCTGTAAATCTAAAAAAAGCAGGAAGGGCAAGATTCCCCCAATGGACTGGGGTCATCCTCAGACCTCTGTCCTGTGCCAAGTCGGAATTTTCAATTATCCATCAAAATAATTTAAACTGACTTGGGTGACCTTTACTTAAACACCACAAGCTCGTTGACATTTGTAGTTCACAGTGGTATTCAGAGTGATATCCATGATCCATTAGCTGATCTGTTGAGTTGAGTCAAAATTGAAATTTGTCTGATACTTTGGTTTAAATAGTTTTTATTCTTTTTTTAGTTTTTATTTGCACACTGAGTATTGCATCATCACAAAGCTGCTGGATTTAAACCTCAAACTCAATCATAAAAAGGGCCAAAATTGCAAACACAGTCTGAGGTCATGGGCAATTTTTTTTTATGTGATATCAGAAAAAAGCAACAAGCTATTTAGTTTTTTCTTTTATTCAATTTCTTTCTTACTTTCCATGAACTGACAAATTTCTTCAGGCAGCTCATCACACCTGTGATAAGGCACGTCACCAAATGCAAATGGTAAATGGACTAGTTCTTATACAGCGCTTTTCTACTCTGTCTGAGCACTCAAAGCACTTATACAACATGTTTACATTTACCCCATTCACACCCATTCATACATGCACTTCCATGATTACCTAAGCTAAGTGCTTTTATTATCTAACATTCACACACATTCACACTCCAACGCTTGCGTCGGAGAGCAACGTGGGGTTAAGTATCTTGCCCAAGGATACTTTGGGATGCAGCCTGGAGCAGCCAGGAATCGAACCGCCGGCCTTCCGATCAATGAGCTACAGCCACCCCATGAAAATTCAGAAGCTATTTCCTCCAGAAAAGACTGAAACTGCCGCTGATTTAAACCTTTGCCTCTCATAAAGTTCACTGTCTTTGTTACAGTGTTTATGGCACGTTTTGTCTTCAGGACTTTGCTGCACAGCATTTCCTGCTGTGTGACGCAGTGATGCACTGTCAGTTCACCTGTGCAGATCTCCCTCTGCATCTTCTCCTACATCCGTCCCGCAGTTTCACTCTTTGGTGGGGAAAGGAGTCCACTTTCTGTTTGGCCATTTCTGGGGGTCAGGCTAGCTTAAATGTTGCTGTAAAAAGTGCAGATTGATGTTTTTATGTGTTGACCACTGATCAATGTGTTACTGGCAACGCGGGAAAACAGGTTAGTGCACAGGTCTTGACCTGTGAGGCAGCTGTTGCAGTGCATAATGGGATTACTAGTAAAAGTGGTGGGAGCGTCATTTACCGGTGGGCCACAGCTATATGAAGTTATCTCATGGGCTGAATTGAATTAATTCACGGGCCGGATCTGGCCCACGGGTCATGAGTTTGACACATGTGCTTTAGAAGCAGCCAGTGGGGTTGGGACTACAGTAGGAGCCAGAACGAGAGCAGAGAAGTGTAACTGAACTGAGTTTGGGTATAAATCTGGATCTTTTCATCTTCTACCCTTATACTTTATTAATGTTACATTTGATCGTTTCATCTTTGGCAATATAAAAGAAGAATAAACAAAAACATTGCTTGGTAAGAACTTTGATAAATAATACAAAAGGGACACTGGCAATAGTATTTAATAAGCTAAAAAACACTTTCTTCTCTCTTTGATTGCAATGGTGTCAAAGGCTGATGGTCTCTCATACACATTCACTTTTTTACACTCCTACTCACTCTGTTTCTTTGGCATTACAGTGGTATGATAAAAATATAACAAAAACAAAAGAATAAAAGCATGTGAAGAGGATAAATGAAAGCACCACAGACAATCATCGACTGGTCCCTGATCAAATCTCATCAATGTTGATTTTAGTCTATTTTTGAAGTGCAGTCAAAATGATGTGAATGGATAGTTTTGCCACTCACATGAAAGGCCAGCCAAACAAAACAATTAACATTTAACATGCCTTTATGCTAACAAGAACAATAACAACACTTAACACCAGCTCCCTCTTGTAAAATTTAATAATGTTCCAATTTTACTGCCATCACTCAAAATTACATCCGGAATCTGAAGTCCTCAAAGATCCATAATGGCAAGCTTTTTCACTTGTATTCATGGTTGCTAATTTTAGGTGAATTGCCATTCTGATTTCCCAATTGGCTCTGCTTGCTGATCATCAACTCACACACCAAACAAATGATTGCCCACAACCATATATATTTTTTGAATAATTTAAATTTAATTTCTAATTAAGCACCAGCCATTATATAATGTCTCATTATATTCACCAGCCTCTGTAAAAAGATGAAAGTGAGAGGAAGTCATGAATAGCAATCAATCTGTATTTGGGAATTAATACAGATGTGTATGGAGTTTCCCTTTCTTTAATGTCTTAACATCCACTAGCTTGCCAGTGACTTGCTAGGGATAGGGTTAGGTTCACCTATCTCGTGTTATAGCAGCAAAACTGCAGGAAATTTTTCAGATATTTTTCTTTTTTTGGGTTTCTTGCCAAAAAAAAAAATCCAAGACATGTACTACAAAAACACACATATGGTGAAAAGAACATGCGGTTTGGAACATTATAACAGATTCATTACAACATCACTTTTAGAACATCACAACCCAGAGAACTTTTTTTCTTTTTTTTTAAGAACCGTTTCCTTTAACATCACTTGAATCGCCTTTCTTTTCCATTTTGATTCTTGGTTTGAACTTCAGCAGGTTGTCTTGACCACGTCTACATTGGGTTGCCGTGGTGTGATTGGCAGATTAGATATTTGCACTAACAAGCAGTTGAATGGGTGTACCCAATAAAATGGCTGGTGGATGTACATGTAAGTACAGTCAGTAAGTCTGTACATAAGTCAGATTAGACCAAACTCTGAGTTTATTGTAAGTATAAATTAGTTACATGTTGCCTGCCCTGTACACTTAACCTTCACCAGGTCCTTTTTGACCTCTCTAGGATTAGGAGGATGGTTTGATTTCAGATAATGTAAAGTTCTGTACTTCTTACAGAATTTGTGTCTGTTTGGACTTAAATGGAAAAGCTTTTTACAAAAAAACTGTAATGACAAAATGTATGAACCTTGAAATGTAGCATCATTTGCAATAGTTTCTGAAAATATGTTCACTCATCCCTACCCCTAACCCTAGATGGGTTGCCAGTGACCTCACAGATGTAAAACAAGCTCCAGTTAACATACCACAACAGAGAGCATACCAGTTATATACAGAAAGCTTGAATTATGTGTTTATGTGGTTAGAAAGCATAATTTCTGTACCCACTGAATGAGGAAGTTCTGCACCAAACTACAATGACTTCTAGCAGTTTACCCTACACATTTCCTGCCCTCTCTAACATCAGTTAGCATACTACTTGCATACTAGGCTAGAGATGTAGTCTTTCATTAATTTCCCACAATAAATCCAATCACTCTGAGTGCGTGCAGCACTCAGTTCCTATCTAAACATTCCTGTCAAACTGTGTTTGTCTGCGCTGCAATGTGTTGACAATCTCCATGTTGTCTGTACAGTAGATGATTGATAGTGAGGGTACAGCCACAACTGATAGCTTCAGACTACAATGGAGCAATAGTCAACTGATGTGACAGAGTTGGAGAAACATCATTATGAGAAATACATTTTGGGAATCATTATTGAAACACTTTTGTTATCTTTTTATGCATCATATCAGTGGAGTTGTTTGGGCTGGATTTTTTTTTTTTCTTGCTTTCCACTGAACTGATGTCTCACTGTAGCACTGAGTCAATCTGAAACTGAAACAGATTTAATCTTAATATGCTGGCAGCATTTTCAGCAGATGTCCTGTTGCCTAATATGAAATAACTTTACTCAAGGCTTTTGTACTCAAATTGGAAAACCATCCAGAAACACAGCACTTGAGCCCGTCTCCCAGGTGAGCTGTGTTTCTGTGTAAAAAGGGCACACAATCCAGCTCTGAGTAATGCAGCATTTCTAACTTTAATGGATGTTACATTGTCTCCTAGGCCTTTCAAGCAAGATTTATCTTTAGCTCTATATAAAAATTGTCTGAAATAGTTATGCATACAAAGAGCCAAATCAATAATAAGAAAATATCAACCTTCCTTCATCTGTTCTCTTAGGGGACCTAGTCTACTTTCCCTATGTTCTGTCATATACTGCTCAAAAATGAGTGGGTTATTTGATGATTGCCATGGCACAACAAAAAATGACAATAAGTGTTAAAACCTTTTAGTGCATATACATCTATAGTCAAAAACTGAAATAGACCGATTATGTTATTTTCTTATTTTCTGTTATATATTTCATGTTAAACAAGGCCAAAATTTCAAATAATGAGATCAGCATGTGTAAGAAATCCTTGTGAGCCAAAAGCTCATTCTTCAGACTCCTCTGAACCCTTTACAAGCAGCTGCCAAAGGTTTGTACTATGAAGCAGGAAATAGCTTCAAGGTTAACCCTTATTATGAAGGTGATTCACTTCTTACCAGGGCACATCACAATGGTAACTCATGCTGCAGACCTAACCTGCTCTGGAGCAGTTTCTATTTTAGATTAGCAGGTATAAAATTCAATCAATTCTCTGGAAAATAGTGACAGCATTCCTGGAAAATCCCTCGGACTTCTGTTGGAGATGGCAGGAGGGGCCAAAAATTTTCTTAATAGTATCTGAAGTCTTTCCCTGATCAGCATCACTAAGAAGGATGGATTCTTAGATGCAACATTATACTTTGATTTTTTTTTTTTTACAGCAATTTTAATGTTTTCTATTCCATCACATATGATCCTACAACAGGGCACCTATTTGTAGCCTATTAGTGGACCTTATATCAAATTTGCAAGTAATCTTATGCCCATGTTTGAAAACTGTTTTTATATTTATCCTTTACTATCAGACTATTAAACACTTTTGATGTGTGCAACTAGTTGACTAGATGTTTAGTCATTGCTGGCTTTGCCAGTTGATGCCAGAAGAATGTGCAACCTCTTCATGTTTGTCTAATATTATAGTTTTATCTTCCTTTGAAAAAAATCAGTGGCTCTACTGCCAGTAGACCTATCCACATCTGTGACTGGTCAGATGCTTACAATGCCGCATGTGAATGCACCTGTAGATTGATAAACCCTGGGTTAATTTATTAAGTTGACAACTGCCTTCATGTGACCTCTTATCTGATTGCCAGTGTGAGGGTAAGGGATGCCAGATAACAGGTTATCGAATTTGCTTTGTAGTACAGGGCCCTGGTCTGAGGAGTGAAGCTGGTGCCTAAGTGCCTTACACCTGCACTGCAAAACATTTCTCACTGATGACCAACAGGTGGCGACTCCTCTGCTTTGCAGAAAGACACTCCTTTGCACTATGACCTCAGCATACACTTTCCTCATGTTCCCAATTAGTTCATGGCCACAGTTGCCTTGCTAGTACCAGGTTGGACCTCCTTTTTCTTTCAGAATTTCCTTAATTCTTTATGGCACCGATTCAATGAGGTACAGGAGACGTTCCTCTGAAATAGGTCCATATTGATATGATAGCATCACGCAGTTGGTGCAGATTTTGCCAAGTTTGGTGAGGACATGCAAATTGTAGCCTGAGTTTCCTGTTCTTAGCTGACAGAAATGGCATCTGGTGTCCTCTTCTGCTTCCAGATTCAACATGCTGTATGTTGAGAGATGGTCTTCTGCATACATTGGTTCTAACTATAACTCTACAAACCCAAGAAATAGCTGTGCAAGAAAATTCCAGAAGATGAGCAGTTTCTGAAATACTCAGACCAGCTCGTCTTACACCAACAACTGTGCCACTTTCAAAGTCACTTAGATCACATTTCTTCACAATTCTGATCCAAAGTTTGAACTTCAGCAGCTTGTCTTGACCACTGAGTCAGTGCCATATGATTGGTGGATTATATATTTGTTTAATGAGCATTTTAACAGGTGTACCTACAAAGTGAGTAATCTGTTTAGCTTTGAGAGTTTCATGTATTCGTGTTTTCTTAAAGTAAGTTTTCAAATGTGCAAACAGTCTAGCACCAGAGGATCTTTTGCCAAAGAGAAGATAGGGATGGAGTCACTAGGTGCGTGGTAAATGGCAATTGTAAAATATCACACGGTAGATCAAAAATCTATGGATCACACTTCCAACTGAAAACAAATTAATCACAGATATTCAATCTTTCACAGAAAAGGTCAAAGTTTGACTAAAATCAGACTTGAGCTGCAACCATTTTAATTAATTATAATACATTTAAATACATTTAATAATAATGAGATTGTCATTAAAGTGAGAAAACCTGTTTCAGACATGGATGACCTGAGAGGATACTATTTTGAACTATGTATCATGCAAAGCTGCTCTAATAGAGTCCAAATACAAATCAAAATATGGTGCTAAAAAAATGTATAATAAGGCCCTTTAAGATTTATCTTCAAGAACATCCTTCAAAAACTTTTTTAACATTGTATAATAGGTTTATAGCTGGCATGTATATGTGTATCGTTTTGGGTAGTGATTAAATATGCCACCACTTTAATACCTCATTCGACCCTTTTCTTACTACTCGCATCACTAAGCTGTGCTAGTAAGTTTCCTTATCTTTTGAATTCTGATTTTTTTTTTTTATGAATTATGCTGACACTCTTAAAGCTCAAAGTTCGAATGCATTATGCTGAAATGTGAAGCGCTATATGCGCAGCTTCAAGGCTTTCACAGAATCTGGCCTCTTGAGATTTATTCCTTAACTTGTGATGCTTTATGCATCTGGACAGATGAATGTTGCACAGGCGTCTCAGTTTCACACACAAAGAGGAAACTCAAGCTTTAAAAAGCACGGTTTCTAAAGTTTCTCCATAGTTATTCTGTAAGACATGTATTTCTGTTTGATAATTCTTTTTGAGTCAAGGCTCCTGTTTTGACGTGAAGACCATAGAGACAAGCAACGCGGGCTTGGTGAGGGCTCCCCAAGGCTAGAATTCAGCAGATTTCAGCTCAAACAGCCTCCACAGAATGCCAAAAATACTGGCGAGAACAAGTCCTTGAGAAGTGTAAAATGACCTCAAATGTATCTCAGATTTCCCTGGAAGCTTTAGAAATGCTTGTCTTGTTTGCTTCTGGGATAAAATTGTAAAGTTAATGCAATAACTGAGAACCTTTTGAAGCTTTTTGCAAATAGCTGCTTGGCTAATAAATTGTGCCCAGTGGAGAGTGGGCGAGTTGGTAATTTTTTTTTTTAGAAAAAGAGCCAGCCCCGGCAGAACACAGTCAAATTGCAAATGCAAAGGTCACGGAGGGACAGCCTATAATCACATTACACTCGGCTCTATCATTCAGAAGAGAGAGGCATGAATGTGCATGTGTGTCTGCTATTATTCGGCAGAAAGTGGAACCTGCTGCCGTGGACTGGTGATGAGAAGGCGTCGAAAGAAGATGACCCTCCATTGTTCTCCGAGGAATCAAAAGGATGCCTATCAAAAGGTGTGCTATCAGTAATATAAGGCAGATTAGTTCAAACCAGATAACAGGAATTAAAATGGATGAAAGAGAACAAGAGGATAGCGAAGAAGAGAGAAGACAGATGGAGCCAAGTCTGATAAAGCCAAGAGAACATCAGCTGATGCTTAATCAAACTGATCTCTAGCCCAGTACCCCCGTATCTTTCTACACAGGATTTTTCTTGCCTTTCTTTACTGATGGGGGGAGTCGTGTGCTGAGCATGCACACTTTTTCCTGCCTTCCTAAAGCACTGTTGCACATCTACAGATGCAGACATCAGAGTTCACTGTATGTTGACCTTTTAACCTCTTCACATCTATCTTTAGAATTGATTTCAAACTTTTAGTCTTGACTTTCAGAGCTTTTAATGGACAGGCCCCCCAATACATCACCGAAATGTTGACCGTTTTTTCTTCAGGCCGCACTCTTCGGTCCTCAAGCCAGAACCTCCTGAGGGTCCCTAAGACCCGGTTTAAAACCCGGGGTGACCGGTCCTTTCAAGTAGTAGCTCCCAGGCTGTGGAATGCCCTGCCGTTGTCTCTCCGTATGGCCGAATCTGTCGATTCTTTTAAAAAGCAGCTCAAGACACTTTTATTCAGACAAGCTTTTAGTTAAATGTCCTACTTTGTCTTATCGGCTATTGTTATTTATTTTACTTGCACATTGTAAAGCACTTTGTGATTTTATCTGTGAAAGGTGCTATATAAATAAAGTTTTACTTACTTACTTTACTTTACCAGGTGGGTTAGGTTTCGATCTACCCCCTTACAAGAACACTATGGAGGAAAAGCCATTTGAAAGGTAGAATCTTCTAGTTTCTGTTTGTTTAGCATGTAACTACTCCAAAATATGGGGTTGTTATTATGACTAGGGTTACTCCTCCTATTCGATGTTGTAGACCCACCATACACTCCAATGGACCAGGTAGAGGCCATAGTCAGCAGCTGAAAAGCACCTTCACTGTGGCTATGTGGGAGCATTCGTTCCATTTTCTTCTCCCAGTCTGTCCAGTTCCTCCACAGTTTTCATCTTCAAGTTACACGCAAGCATATTTAAACCTTAAGGCTACTGTAACCATCTGCATGATTCAGAAGAAAAAAAAAAAGAATTTCAACGCCTAATGTCTGGGAACAAAGATGCTATATATAGGCATGAACCCAAATGAACAGCAGACTCTGTATGTGAAAATTCAAGAGGTCAGAGACATTACCACAGACCTGCTTCTCCAAAACGGTTTGGTGTGGGTGCACTGATCAAGGGTCACTCACTGCCATGACCAGACCTCCTAAACTTCCCTAGTCGATATCAACCCACCTACTGTACAGAGACTCTGAAAGAAGACATAGACAGGTGGGAGGAGTTCCTCACCTCCTGAGGGCCAGAGGAGAGGGAGGATCACAGTGTGAAATCTCCTTTTGCCTTCAAAAACAACTCAGTGTAGTGCATGCATGCCCTGTGCAGGATTTATAGGTTACTGTGCTTAGCCAAGTGATTTAGCACAGTTTTTCTTATGGCATTCAGCATCAGCTGAAGTGGAGCTGAACTCAATGATGAGTAGCTCTCCGTCTTTGCTCGAGGCAGTGGACAGCTTGCTGTGTTTTGAATCATATGAGTGAATTAAAAAGACATTGGTTGATATCCTGAGTTATCAAGCTCTTTAGTGTACTAACACACAGTAACTAGACATCAATACTGGAATTTACCAAGCCCTATCACAATAACCTTTTGCAGGTACCCACCTTTCTCCCAGCCGCATTTTTGTTCCGCAGCCTGCTCAGCCATTATGCCTCCATAATGTGCTGCTGGCAGAGATCGTGATGCAAGTGAATCGCTCATTTATGAAACAGCATTTTGAGCGTAATCTTGTGTAGCCACATCTTTGTCTCAAGCTCGTGCAGTTCTGGAGAAATGTGACAAGAAATGTTGAATAACGGAGAGCCCGCAGCAGCAGTTTGATTGTGTCGCAATTTGAAAACATGTCCTGGAAACACCAGCTCTGCTTCGTTTGGCAGTGTTATTTAAGCCTTGCTAATGATGAATTAGATGGAAAATGTAATGATGTGTTTACCTACAGGCAACAGGAAAAAGTATTAAGCCTGTCCAAAAGCCTGTGGAATATACATAGATTTTTTTCCTCTTTCTGAAGCTGGCATTTTTGTGATTTCAGATGAATGTGGGTGCGTGTCAAAGCTTACAGTCATGTTGGCTCGATAATACACAGGTGAACACCATGTTCTGTTCCCTCGAATTTATATAGAGAGTCGTCTATTTTGCTGATAAATATTAAGGTAAATATTTTATTTGTCTTCCATCTACGTCTGACATGTGAGCAAACTAAAGCTTTTTCTCTATTTGTAGAGAAAGCGGAGCGGTGTCAACATGGCAACCAGGAAAACTGCTTTAAAAGATGTGGCAACTGTTGCATTTCAACCCAACCAGTGATATATTTCTAACCAAAACCTGGCAGTTTTTGATGCTTAACCTTAATCAAGCAGGATGTTTCAATCAATAAAATATGGAAAAATCATACAAACCGTGGTGCATATGACTCAACACTGGGTTTCTGGTGTGAAAGTAAAGATAATGCACTCCTCCATCACCCTTCCAACCTCCAAATGTGAACTTTTTCTCACCTTTTTATCTGCACACATTCCAGTGGACTGATGAAACGTTGCTTTCAGGGACTTGGAATAATGTTGGGAAGTCTGCCTTGATGAACACAGATAAACTGAAAATTTGTGTCCCCGCAGCAAAAATTGATAAATTAATGGTTGAGACTATATAATGAACTGGCCCTGGTATTGTAAGAGTTATAATAATTCTCAAAGGCAGAACCTTTTTTTCTTTAGGAAGGTAGCCCAGGGGGTAACGTGCACATGACTAAAGTCCAGTGTTGTGGGAAGCAGGGGATCCTCACTTTGTTTGGTGTGAGAGTGAGCGAGCTGAGTGAGCAGCCCTTATGTAAATTCATAGAAAGAAGATCTGCGCTCTCACATCTGCCAGCACTCCTGGCTGTTTGAGCTTTTCCTGCTGTTTCATTCTTTTCATCACTTTCTTTTGCTGGAAATCAATTTCCAGTGTCTTTTCCTTTGTACACCCCAAACTCCTCTCAGTGATGTCTGTAGTGCAGTAAGATGGCAGTAAGAGCCTTTTGCTTTAGGAAGGTAGCCTGGTAGAAAATAAGTGACTGCCCTCCTGCTTGGTGTGTGAGTGAGCAGAACATTAGCAGCACGCATAGTCTGAGTTTTGTGACAGTTCTTGATGAAAGGAGGACCTGCAGCAGCCAGAGATGGGTCTAGATGCCCAATTACAAGTAACTCAGTTACTGTACAGCTGCAGATTATGTTTATGTATTATTTAAAAAATGAATGAAATTCTAGTTTGGTGCAACTTTTCTACAGCTTCTTTGTACATCTCTCCTCCACAACAGAGTTGGTCTGGATGGAAATCTGGAGGTCTCCTTGTTATAGTTAAGAGACACATATCTGGAAAGATAACAAATATATCACTAGTTTAGTTTAGCAATATCTTCAAAAGATTTTATTTTATTAGAACAAAAGAAGGTAGAGCTGAGGTTGATGGTAATGCCCTTCATTTAGCAGGTATCCAGTCATAAGTCTAGTGGAAAATCGATGCAAAGTTAAGGGATCTGCATGATTACCTATAGGAGCCAGAAAGTGTTTGTAACAAAGTCATGCTAATCAAGCTAATGAAGCTTTTTGCTTATCCAGGGTCATATTTTTATTCTTCAACTATAATAGACTAGCTTTGCATGATTCACAGTTCAAGATTATCCTTATTGAACTTATGCTGGGTTTTGGTGCAGCTCTGCTAATTAGCTTTCTGAAACAAGCTGTTCTGACTCCTTGGATTCTCTCTTTAAGCCTACTTTCTCTTGATTGACTCCCCCTCACAAACAAAAGGCTTTGAAAACAGCAGGTGGGCGGAGCTTCTGCGCTCAAATTCAGAGCTGCATGTCTGACATCAACGATCTGTCAGCATACATGTCATCAGGGAAGAGAAGAAAACCAGAGCAGTCTGATCTTTGAAGCCTGAACTTTCGCCTCACAGGGATCGCTTGCATATATACGACCTCATTATCTGAAACTTTGGCCGTGTTTAATATATGGTGGAAAATAAGGCGAAGGCTGCTATTTCGCTTCATCCTTACCTCATCCTGGATGTCAAAAGAGCCTCTCCCAACGTCTCCATCTGGCATCCACCACCACTGGCCTGTAGACTCCAGAGTCCTGTCCCATTTCCTAACTTTGTCTGAGCCGCTGCTGTGCTGTGTGGCTTCATCTGAGTTTATTTACCACCAAACACTTTTATTACTCCAGCTCAGTACGTCAATAAATGATGTTATTTACTTTTGAATAATCTCTCCTTATTGAAACAGTTGTTGACAGTCACTCAGAACTATAAATGTTACAGTGGTGATAACCAGGGGTGGGCATTTTATAAATCTGGAGCTTTAGCTGAAAAAAAAAGAAACTGGATTTTGCACAATTTTGTGGGACATCACTGCTCCATCCTTCGATGTATAAAACTGGGTGAACAGTCCTTGTTGTTTTTGCAGCTTTTCAAGCAAAGGTTCAGATCTCCATCTCGAACTGCATCAGTCAAGTTCTTGTATTTCTCTGTGTGTTTCGTCTTGTAACGGTGATTCCAACTGTAATCCGTAGACACAGCGATCTTCTCTAAACCAAACGAGCACATGGCTTCACCTCTGACTTCAGCTAATAAATACTTAGGTGTCCACATCATGTGAAAAGCTCACATTCTGCAGCCATCTTTTTTTATTTAATATGAGCTGACATTTCTAAGCTCGCAAACTCACATCTCTCGTAAACATTTGCTCCAACACATTTACAGTGAAGCTGAATTTGCTTGCACACACTTACGTATGTAAAATAAATAAATAAAAATTGCAGTCGTCTTCAAAATAACAGCAACCAAGTTGTATTGTGATTTTCCACAAAGTTGCAAAATAACAGTGAGCCATTATGAGACTGGAAGTTTATCAAAGAGTATTTGGTGGCTTATTTATGTTTGAATCCTAGTTTCCCATTAACCTCATGCAGGCAAGTCAGGGAGAACCAAAGAGCCTGCAGGCTGTACAGTTACTATGAATATCTGGCAAACCAAGCAAACCAACAGAGAGACAATGAGATCAGTAGCAACACCATTAAATTAAAAAAATTAAATAATCTAAGCAAATATTACATTTCCTCTATATCTTGTATGCCTAAACCAATTAGTTATAAAAGAATAAAACACATAGCATATGGTTATAGAGCAGGGGTATTCAAATAAAATTTAAAGAGGTCCAGTCAGACAAAATTTCATGAGGCCAAGGCCCGGAAGTCCAACTATTTAATCTGATATATAAGGTTTTGTTAGTTTTCAGAGCATTAGTTTTTATATTTGGTCAGTTTTTATATTTCGTCAGTTTTAGTTTTTCATACTTTGTCAGGTGCAAAGTGACTATTGTGTAATAATAACTCGACAAAAGATACCGTTTAAAAAATTGGATTCAACAACCAACTGTTCACAAAATAGCAGCATTACGTGTTTAATGTGTGTAATATTAAGGAAACACATCAACATCAACAAGGAGAAACATAAAGAAAAACATGAACTCCAAAACTGAATAAACTCTACAACAAACTTCAGCGTCAGTGCAGAACACGTGGTGTAAAACATCAGAACACAGCGAATGTTGGACAAACTGAACTCTTTGAAGGAGTCAAAGCTCAAATCCAGCTGCATCCTGATGTTCTCACCACATGAAGCTGCTTCTGTTTTGGAGCTGCTCAGAGAGCTAGCTTTGCAGCCTCTGTACACAACCTACTTAAGTGGCCAACCATATCTGCTTGTGTAGCTGGATTGTGTGTGTTAATTACCTTGCGGTCGCGTGCAGGTGTTTTATATGCGGTTCCAGCTGGGACTTTTTTGGTCCTCGCTCTTTGTGCTCAGTTTTTTGGCTGCAAACATATTTGTCCCTGTTTGTCCACTTTCTTCATTTCCTCACATCCATTCCGATAGTTCCAGCAGTCTCCCTCCAGGAATTTGCTGACATTTGTGAGTCCTTACATTGATGCTTTGATTATTATTCCTGATTATTATTCTCTCACTGATGAATTCAAACACGCAGCAGAAAGTAGCCAGACACGCACAAGGACTGAACAGGTTAATCACAACCTTGTGGGCTGTGTGGACCCGACATGATTTCTCCGGAGGCGCACGTCAGGTTACGGTGAAGGATCAGTGCGGTTTATCGGCAGACCGCTGCCATTACTTTGCGGACCGATGCGGTGAGCATGCACATGCCCGATGGCGCTCCCAGCTTAAACTGTTACAGCGAGAAAAAATGATTTCATATGAATCCACAAGGGTTTTAAATAAAATTACAAAAACAAAGGTCATTTTATCTATAATTTCTGTTTTTTGCTTTTAATTATAGATTTTATTTATTTTAGTTAATGAAAATGTTTTTTTCAGTTTCAGTTTTCATTATATAGTTCATTTTCGTTAACTATAATAACCCTGTTTGTTACAAAGTTTACCAGCCGGCAGGAACCAGCTTGGTGGTATTACGTGGTATAGCCAAACTAGCGTGCAATTGGTCAGTGGGTTTCCTTGGACGTTTCACTATTAGTAAAGACTGTAAAAGCTGCACTGGTAAACCAGAAAGCACTCAAAAAGATTTTAATTAAGTGGTTATTTCTGTTTTGGTATTAGGTTCGGGTCCGCTTGAGACATCATTTAGGTCCGGATCCGGACCGAGGTCCACCTATTGGTGATGGCTGTTATAGAGAGTATTTGGCCTAAAAGAGATGTAACATTCAGTAGTTGTATAGCCACCTTTCTCCTCTTGCTGACAGTGACGTTGCACATTAGCAGGAACATTTCTTTGCATCTGCACACTTGTCTTTCAGTGTGAGTGTATCTGAAGGTTTTCATGCTTTTTTTTTTTCAGTGTATTAGCGTCTGCTTTTTTGTGTAAGTGTTTCTAGCATCCTGGATGAGTGCTGTGCCGCACAGCTGAGAATCTGCTGGAGGCAGCAGCACATTTTTACCCCAACAATAGCAGTTTGGGGATATTTTGTTCTCTAGCAAAACAACCGTGCCACATACTTTAATAAGTGCTGAAACTCAGGGTCTCATTTTTCTTGAAACCCTCTACTTTTCTGACACCTCAAGTCATTTTCCTCCTTTTTCTGTCAGGAGGCTTTCATATGAAGGTACCTGTAAATTAAGGTGCCAACAATATTGGAGTGATTTAGCTATTATCGTTCCCCTGGAAACAGTTGGATTTATTTTCCTGAAGGTAAATGTTTTGTATGACTTTTATTTAACCAACACAGGAACAAATGTGCTTGAACACATTTGCACATAATTGTAAACAGTAGTATATCCGTATCTCCTAAGTATTCCCTTTTAAATAAAAATGTAAATGATAAACTGTCCTACTGAAATATTATTATATAACAGCATATATATATTTGTGCATTCTCAATGTGTGTGTGTCTGTGTGTATATATATATATATATATATATATATATATATATATATATATATATATATATATATATATATATATATCCCCTCGGGTCCTCTACCAGAGGCCTGGGAGCTTGAGGGTCCTGCACAGCATCTTGGCTGTTCTGGACAGAGATCTCAGATGTAATTCCTGTAATCTGCTAGAGCCACTCTCCTAGTTTAGGGGTCACTGGTGAAAGGAATGCCAGAGGAAGTGCTAGAGGTTGCAGTTCCTTAAATAACCTCTTGAATCTGGCTCCAAAATGCATCCACACAGAAATGAAAATGACCAGTTTTGCAGTAGAAATGTTTACAGGCTGATAGAGAAGAACCCTGTTTTGTTTCTGGAGTTAATTTCCCTGTGACATTAGGTACTAAGTAAGCCACTAGCTCTCTGCTAGGCATCAGCTCAGCTAATTGGAGTCAGTGAACTGGACCCCTCAGCGGCGTTTGTGGTGGTGGTGCCCTCTGAAACATTTTAATGCAGTTATCTGACAAATAATATGGCTTGCTGAGTGGTTAATTGTACAAACCCTATTCCAACAAAGTTGGGATACTTTGCAAAATGTAAATGAGAGAATGCAATGATTTGTAAATCTCATAAACCCAGATTTTATTCACAGAAAACATCAAATGTTTAAATTGAGAAGATTTATCACTTAAGCTCATTTTGATGGCAGCAGCACCAACAAAAAGATGGAATATGGCCACATTTCCTACTGTACCCCCATCTTTTGACAACAGTCCATAAACGTCTGGGAGTTAAGGAAGCCAGTTGTGGGAGTTTTGGGAAAGGAATGTTGTCCCATTCTTGTCTGATAAAAGATGCTTATTGGGTGAATTTTTCATTCCGTGATACAACAAATTTTTTAAATTGGTGAAAGTTTGGGACTGCAGGCGAGCTTCATTCATCACCCAGAATCTTGTACAACGAAGCCACACTGGTGTAATAGCTGCAGTGTGGAGTTTGTCATTGTCGTATGTGAGCGTTTGCTGAAAAAGATGCAAAAATACAGGAGCATGTGTTCCTCTTAAACCTGCACCCTATCCATCTTTATAAATGCAAATCATTCCATCCATCCATCCTCTGCTGCTTATCCTAGCCATCATTGCATTGCATTTTTATTCACAATTTACAAACCATCACAACTTTTTTGGAATTGGGGATGAGGTAAGAAACTATCCACAAAGATTGTTCTCCATTTTTGGTAAGTAATATATATTTTATGCTGCATAGCACTAATTAGCAGGTATTTGTGTCTGTGGAATGCACCTATGCAGTCTATGGATGCAGAACGCTAACCAAGCTTGGTAGCATTAGCTGATATCACACACCACCCTCTTCTCCAGATATGGTGTTTGTGGTTTTGGTGTCTCTTTAAAAATCAATTAGTTAGAAATAAATCAAAAAATAAAGCAAAAACCTGACTAATGTAATGTTCTGCAGTGGGGTACTGGACTGGAGCAGAGAAGTATCTGCTCCAGTCCAGTGCATGCATGCAATCTATGGATGCAGTTTGCTAACCAGCCTTTTTAGTGCCAGCTGATAACTTAGCACTTTGTTGTGTTGTGTCCAAAAAGGGTCACATGGCGAGGGCCACAGTGCTGAGATGCTGTATGCTTTCCCTCACTTGCTAAAAGAATAAATTCAAATATATTTTTAGTATAAAAAGTTCAAAATGTATTGAATTGAAACACTGTATGTCCTAGAAACAACCTGTAAATCCTGTCTCCATATGTTCACAGCTCCATTCTGGCATTTAAAAGCGACACTTGGCAGGTTAAAGTGTCGACAAGATGTGGAGGGCATGTGGGCGACAACCCCCCTCCCATCCTGGGATGCTCTGCCATTGGTCTGGTGTAGCTGAAAAAAATAAAAAATGATGAGTGTGTGTGCATACGTCGCGTGTATGTGTGTGTTTCAGAGCACTTCCAGCGCCAGCTTTCTGCTGTGCCAATCTGTAGCAGCCATGGAGCATCCTGGACTTGCTCAGCCATCAATCAGTTGCCCGCCATGGCTGAGTGCTTACAGACACACACATATCCACTCATGAGTTCACACAAACCTCTGACAAACCTCAGTTCAGAGAAAACCGAGGCCACCCGCTACTTTATTAAAAGGCTACAGCTGTTGTGTACGTGGGCATGGAGCAAAAAAGATTTTCTCACCCAAGATTCAACACAGACAACAGGTCGTGCTGCTTCGTCATTTTCTCAGTTTCTCTGCTTGTCATACTCTGCTGATAGCAATCTGGAGGACATAAATTCTCAGTTTCACAAGTTCATGGGACATAAATTTTACATTTGTCGGATGCTGGAGAGTCCCACTGGTAAGATGCTTTAAAAATATAACCAGAACAGTGAGCACAACTGTGTGTCGTGCTATTGTGTACCAAGATGCATATAACACAAACACTGTATGAACACTAAACAATCTTCTTTTCATAGCATTTGCTGAAAAAAAAAAATAGAGAGATTGTCAGAATTGCAAGAGGTATAAATGCCAAAGCTCCTGCATATAAAAGTGGTGCATTCAAATCCCTCAAATGTGATTTCTTATATATGTGACACTTCTTTCTAATAACACCTCACAAATTGTGAGGAGTTGGCTGATGGTACAACGTAGGTCATCCTGTCCTCACAACATCATATTTTTTGGTTTAACAAGGGCCCCTCCACAGCAGCTTTCTACCTGAAGACATCTGTGTCAGTCCTTGGGCCAGAAACATGAAGCTACAGGTGCAGAAATACAGCAGGCAAGGAACACGTACATATTCCAAATTACAACAAGTTATGACAGAGTGGCAATTAGATCTTTAAGCTCTTAACATCCACCTGATAGGGCGACCTATCTATGGGTAGAATTTACAAAATGCTGCTTTTCAAATGATGTGATCTTGGCTCATGCTAACTTTGTTCATCAACAGTGGTTCTCAAACTTTTTCCATCATGCCCCACTTCACCGGATCAAATCTTTTCAAGCCTCACATGAAACGCGGTTTGGGGGTGAGGGGGGGGCTCGACAGGTCTATGTGACGATGACGCTGGAGAGTTTCGCTAGTTGCCGTGCTAACGTGCTTGCTAACGTCTGCTAACGTAATTTCCTTGTTCTACCGTGACCATTAATCCGATGTTCAGCATTTGTTCCACACGACTTTTCCCCTTGGTCGTTCACGCCACACCTGTCATGACCCCACAGTTTGAGAGACACAGATATAGAAGAAGGGGCTCAGCTTCTTCATTTTGATGTGGAATGACAAAATTGTGCTCAAGTTTTGCTGCTAGCCAGTCAAATTATGTGATGCAGCTATCAGTATAAATATGATTTCATCTGTGCTAGTGCTTGAAAAGTTGGACTTTTCTCAGTTCGTTAGTGCGAGCATAATCAAACTATTGATACATAAATCCTTTTGGCAACACATGACATCACCTGATTCAAAATGAGTGAGAGGCAAAAGCAGTGATACATGAAAACCATGTGTGCGAATGCAGTTTTATGTACATTTTTGTGTTTCAGTATGGGATGCATAAAATACTACTGAATGATCAATAGCACCACCATTTCTTTATTATTAATTTAGAAATGTGCCTCTAAATGTATTTGAAAATGCTCCAGAACAAATTTTAATTAAGAATCAGTTTCTTACCCTTGTGTTGTTTTTTGCTGTTTTGGTGAACATAACCTAAAATACAGTATGTGTGCACGTTCACTTCACATAATTTATTTAAGAGCTGAAAGCAAGTGGGGGTCATTTTGATGTTTTTCATATTTATTTTATACATGCAGCAGCAGGTGGTGCGGTTGTGTTTAACATGGCGAGTGTTTAATGGTAGGCCCCAGAGCTTTAAGGTAAATTGAAACCGCGGGAGGTTGGAAGATCAAAAGTTGCCTGTCCTGGATCTATTATTTTGCTGCTGGGCACTTCCAGATTATTGGTGTTGGGGGGTCCAGGGTTGTTATTGGTGGGCACCACTAGGGGTCTTTCAACATACTTCTTACTATGTGGAGGTGGATAAACAGTCTGGTCTTATCTTTTCAGTATGGGAATTACTGAGCTACTGTATGAGCATCCACCCACCTTTCTATCCATCCTTTTTTTTTTAAACCCCTTAATCGGTTCAGGGTCGTATGGGGGCTTGAGTCTGTCCTAGCTGCCTTATTCTAAGAAGTGGGTAAACCGTGGACAGGTCAGTATTAGCAATGAGCATCAGGGTTTAATATCAGTCTACATAAATGTAGTTTAAGACACCATCATTTGTTTGAAGCAAATACTACAATTGCTTTCTTGAATGTTATAGCATTGAACATGGAGTGTGCATAATCTTCACAGTGTATATGTAGAAACAAGGTCACAACAGAGGTATTATTCCATGCTCATTCCTCATGACTTTCTTCAGCAAATGCAGTGGCTGCTTATATGCTTTGAAAATGGGCCTACAGTGTGTGCTTAATCATATGAATGTTTTAAATATCAAACATACTGCATAAGACAGGGTTCATAAATAATGTGACACCATCAAGGAGATTACTCATCTATAATGCATGGTTTTGTTTGCTTCGCACCCTGTTGGGCACTGTACTTGTCTTATATGACAGCTCAATAGACACATGGAAATTCATTACTGCACAGCGGATTAAATATTAAAACTGTTGTTTATTTGTTTTGATTAAAAAAAAAAACCTGCAGGTGATCGGGATGCTGTCAAAGCTTAGCTCTTGCCATAGGAACAAAGGTCCAATAAATGTGTCAAAAGAGATGAAATGGAGGAAGCATCAGGATGTGATGTGATTGGTTGACAGAACCTTTTAACAATGCATGATTTATTCAGGATCACTGTGTATACTTCACATTGTAAGTCCTTTTCAGTGATGAGTAACCCTAACCCAGATTTTCTTTTGTGAATACCCATGCTCTTAAAATTAGTTATTTCAACAAAATAACTCTGTGAGTACACTAACATTTGATGTATGCACAGATATTGTTGCATTTACAGTTACATAAAAAGGTAAACTGCTTTCTCCACTGGCACTCTGAGCAGTGGAATTATTTAATCTCAGTTTAATTTGTATGATAATAAGTAATGGCATCCATCCATCCATTTTCTTCCGGGACTGGGTCGCAGGGGCAGCGGGCCTAAGCAGAGAAACCCAGACCTCCCTCTCTCCAGCCATCTCCTCCAGCTTGTCCGGGGAAACACTGAGGCATTCCCAGGCCAGCTAAGAGATATAATCTCTCCAGCATGCCCTGGGGCCTCTTCCCAGTGGGTTGTGCCCAGAACGCCTCACCTAAGAGGCGCACAGGAGGCATCCTAGTCAGATGCCAACTCGGCTGGGTCCTTTTGATCGGCTCTACTCTGAGCCCCTTTTGAATGACTGCACTCCTCACCCTGTCTCTAAGAGAGAGGCCAACAACCCTTCAGAGGAAGCTCATTTCCACTGCTCATTTCTGCTGTATCCACAATCTTGTTCTTTCAGTCATTACTCAAAGCTTGTGACCAAAGGTGAGGGTAGTGACATAGTTTGACCAGTGCAGCCCCAGTCCCTCTATCAATCTCCCACTTTCCTTTCCCCTCACACATGTATGAGATCCTGAGATACTTAAACCCCTCCTCTTGGGGCAGCAACTTGTCCGTGACCCAGAGTGGGCACTCCACCCTTTTCCGGCTGTGGCCTCAGACTTAGAAGTGGTAATTCTCATACCTGCTGCTTCACACTCGGCAGTGTTAGCTGGAGGCCACCGCCTGAAGAAGCCAACAGCACCACATCATCCACAAAAAGGAGAGATGAGATTCTGAAGCCACCAAGGTGCAAACCTTCCACCACTTGGCTCTGCCTAGAAATTCTGTCCATAAAAATTATCAGTGATGGCAGTCTTTGCGGAGCTACAGTAAAAGGGTCAGATTTATTGCCGACAACACAAACCAAACCAAGAGCCCCAGAGAGCCAGAGGCAATGAGCAGCACCCTCAGGTGGGGAGCGATAAGGAGGGGTAACTCTCACCCTCTGCAACCATGTCCCACAGGGGCCAAGGCTCAGTGAGCAACAGACTCAGGCCCACCTGTACACATAAACACATGCCAGTACACACAGATCACATTCTAATACACACATATAGGCCAGTCATGCACTCAAGTACATACAGACCATACATAGACAAGCCCTTCCTCATCAACCCCCCCATGAAGTGTGGGCGAGCAGGTACCAGCATAGAGCCAGCGGCTACCCAGAGAAGCAGCTGACCCAGTCCCTAACCACTAGCCAGCCCCCACTCCAGGCAGGGTGCAGGAAACAGTGGTGTGGGAAGACCTTCTCGCCCCATTCTAAGTGTTTGGGGTGATGTGTTTGGTGTATGTGGGTGTATAGTGGAAAGAATGTGCATGGCTGTGTGAAAGCTATGGTGCTGTTAAAATTGGAGGGACAGATGTCACATGAGCACTGAACAAATGTATTTGAATGAGAGGGAGACAGGTGTAACAGTAAAGCTGCAAAGAATCAAGGTAGTGAAGGTAGATGGAGGAAGCAGAGTTGAAGATGTTAAGGTTTTCACTGGGAATGGACAGGATTAGAAATCCCATCAGAGAACATCAGAGGGACAACTCAGGTTAAAGCGAGGTTGACATGGTTTGGACATGTGCAGAGGAGGGATAGCAAACATACTGGGACATATCCCCCCCAGGCAGGAGTAAGAGGAAGACCACAGAGAAGATTCATGGATGCAGAGCTGAGTATGGTGGCTGTGCCCATTGTTAAATCTTCTCTGGCAATGCCAAAGAGCTTATTATGATATTTAATCTTGTTTCATGTTAGACTGGATGATTGAACCTAGAACCTGAACCTAAACATGTGAAAGACCGTTATGTTCAGTCATCCAATCCAACCAGAGTCAAAAGTTTAAGATCATGTGTGATCCAACACGTGGGGGGAAATGCATCTATTCTGTTTCAGATGCATACATGCCTGTATAGCATGCGTACATTAATCCCTTTAAATAATGACAAAAAAATTTAGAAATCACTCCAAACACAGATGCTTTACAGTAATTTTAGTAAAACTGAAATAACTGCATGGAACACACACTATTATGTAGAATTCCCTGCATTCTGGACACAACAAATGACCACACCTGACTCCATAAAAATAAACCTGTGTTGCATAAATGCATTCAAGCTTTACTTAACCACTTTTACTATTAAAGCAGAACTATTATGTATTCAAGAATAAAGTAAATGCTCTTACACACTGAAAACATACCCATACTTAACTGGATTTACATCACTTTAAAAGATAAAATAATTGCGAGGTAAATAAACACCTGGAAGACTTTAAAGTAAAAATACCCCCAAGCCAAACCCCATCATGATGTCACACAGTCAACAAACCACACCAGACTGGGGCTTAAATACAGTATCAAGGCTGAACAGAGCCTCACAGTGGATGTTTACCAGCAAGAGTGCTGTAAATTCAGGTCAGATTTATGCCTGCTTCCCCCCCCCCCCCCCCCCCCCCCCCCCCCCCCCCCCCCCCCCCCCCCCCTTCTCTCACTCAGTCACCCCTCCCACGGGAGCCACAGGTGCTGGTTGTGATGGCTAGGGAATGAGTTCTCAATGAACGAGGGTTACAGCCTTAATTTGAATCCCTCAGCTTGGCAGAAGACCACATCGCTCTCAGCATTCTTTTGCTTGTATCTCTTTACCACATGCCCTTCATCCAACATCGCCATTCTTCTCAATCATGGGGATTCTTTGTTGTTTCTTTTTTGCCTCTCTCAGCCTTGTTTTTCCTTCAAAGCTCACAATGATAAAAAACAGCTTTGAGTTCTGGAGGAGCTTGTACATTTTTTAGTGCATATTTTGTTTTTGATTATCTGGTACCACATGTAGTGTGCTGTGTTTCTTTGGGTGTATAAGAAAGAAGATGAATGTGTACAGATACTGATTGAATCCCCTGTTAAGAAGATAATATATGCCCGAAATACATTAAGGAAGCTGTGCTTTGCATGTTCACATCATGGTGTTTGGCATAAAGAGCGGTTTCAGATGTAGTGCTGATTTCATGGACATATTATTCCCTGATCATAAGCAGTCATTAAACCAAACACTGCTCAGAATAAATAGATGTCAATGGGAAAAAATTCACACTGGATATCTATATTGACATGGACTGGATGATGTGTTAGAAACAAAAGGATGCCACATTCTTTGATGGAAATGAAAATCATCACATCAATTCAAAGACGCCCTAAAAATCAAAGTGAAAAAAATGATGTAGCAGGCTAGTCCATTTTGCCAAAATTTCATTGTAGCAACTCAAAATGGTATAGTACTCAGCAGTTTGTGTTTGTAGTAGTTTATATGCATGCCTGCCTGACATCAGAGTATGTTTCTAATGAGACGACAGATGGTCTCTCAGATCTGGATCAGGGCATCACTGAGCTCCTGGACAGTCTGAGGTGCAACCTGGTGGCATTTGATGGAATGAAACATAATGTCTCAGAGGTGTTCTGTTGGATTTAGATCAGTTGTGGGAGCCAGCCAATACTATCCATTCCTTAATTCTCCAGAAACTGCCGGCTGCCAGCGTATTCTTGTCACGTGAGGCCAGGCATTGTTGTGCACTAGGAGGAACCGAGGACCCACTGCACGAGTATAGACTCTGACAGTGGGTCCAAGGATGTCATCCCAATATCTACTGGCAGTCAGGGTGCTGTTGACAAGCCTGTAGGGGTCTGCACATCTCTGCATGGATATGCCTCCCCAGACCATCACTGTCCCACCAAACTGGTCATGCTGAATGATGTTACAGGCAGCATAATGTTCTCCAAGGCTTCTCCAGACCCTTTCATGTCTGTCACATGTGCTCATCTGTGAAAAACACAGGATGCCAGTGGTTGACATGCCAATTTTGGTATTCTATGGCAAAGGCTAAATAGACTGCAGGTGGAAAAAAATGATCAAAGATCCACTAGAGGACATCGAGCTCTCAGGCCACCCTCGTGTAGTCTGTTTCTGATTTTTTGGTCAGAGACATTCACACCAGTGGCTATTGGAGGTCATCTTGTAGCTCTGGAAGTGTTCACCTTGTTCATCCTTGCACAAAGGAACAGATCCTACATATACTGGTCCTGCTGATGGGTTAAGTACCTTCTACGGCCCTGTCCAGCTCTCCTAGAGTAACTGCCTGTCTCCTGGAATCTCCTCCATGCGCTTGAGACTGTGCTGGGAGACACAGCAAACTGGCAATGGCACGTATCGATGTGCCATCCTGGAGTTGAACTACCTGTGCAGCTGTAGGGTCCAAGTATTGCCTCATGCTACCAGTAGTAACATTGACCCTAGCCGGTTGCAAAACTAGTGAAACCAACCAGTGAAAAACCACTCAGAAAAGATAAGTGATGAGAGAAAAATGTCAGTGGATTATGTGATTTATTTATTTATTATTTAATTAATTTATTATTATTTATTTTAATGGATTTATTATCTGATAAAGTAGAATTTCCTTCCTCATTGTGTTTTATACAAAAGTGAAATGTGTACTTTTTGTTTTATAAGTCTTTGAAATTCAAGTTTTACAATGTAACTAGTGTTTTTTTTTCTCCACAGTTATACTGTCCAGAGGGAGAGCTTATGAAGGCAGCAAAGTGGTATCAGTGCTGATGGTGTTCCATCAATTATCACGGAGAATGTGAAGTGCTATGATGATAAAATGGACGAGCTCAGTGAACTAATTAAGGTAAGACAGTGTAGTGCTTCATGAAGCATTGCAGTGAGACACTGCCACACTTATACTTCCTGGACCACAGCGTGACCATACCTGACTTTGTGACTTTTCGATCAGAGAGGGACATTAATCCGAGTGCTAAGAAGAAGTGTGAAATGGTTGCACTAGTTTTGAATGCAAAGTCGTATGATCCTCGACATGTTATTGTGAAATAATGCTTCTGAGGCCTGAATTTGGAATGCATCCATATTACTTGCCAAGGGAATTCATCGTTGCTGTTGCTGTTTGAATACCGTTTGGATTCCTCCATCAGCTGACACACAAGTCATCCAAGTGACAGTGGTTGTGGTGAATTGAGGTGAACCACACTCTGTTTTAGTTTCACAGCCACAAGGACAGCTACAGAAAATCTTTACCATCTCATACCACAGTGCTTACATTCATTTTAGATTTAAGATCCTTACTGTATCATAAGCTGAATGGCCATACTGAAATCTTACCATGGGTCATGGGCTGTAGTGTTAATTTTTAAAACCTTAGCTTAAAAATGTGCTATAAAAAAAAAAGTCTACAGACCGACTGAATCATTTTGGGGGGGCTCATGTCTATTCTAATATAAAGGGACAAAGCAGTGCAAAAAAAAAAAAAAAGAAAGAAAAGAAAAAAGCTCAGACCTAGAAACAGGGTAGTTACACCATCCCTTAACAAGCAGACAGTGTTAATTGTGTAAATGAATGCATGTTTAGCCTGCACAGTCAGTCACGTGATTATTAAAATGCAGTTTTTTTTTTGTTTGTTTTTTTAATCTGAGGGATTAGGAGTGTGTCATGTTACTGTGGCACCACACTTCTAAGCAAAAAGTGGGTCAGATTCACTCAGCAAAAAGGGCATATTATCTTTTATTTGATTTATCATTTAATTTCACTACAGAACACAATGATGGTGACTTTTTGACATTTGAAATAATAAAAGGAATTACACACTTACACTTCATTCACTACCGGCGCAATAGATTTTCATGTATGTGGGAACATCAAAGGGGGGTTGTTTCAAGTTGAGGACCTTCTCCGTGCGTTTTGATCTTCCCTCACTGTTTTCATTATTGTCAAACAAACACTAACCCTTATTAACGGATGAGGGTATTCAACAAATCCAACCTCTTCTAATTACAAGGAATGAAAGGCAGTTCTATTTTTGATGAAAGCCCCCTGACAAAGATGGCTTTGTCGAAACAAATGCTGCATCCTTTATCACCATTAGCCGCCAAAAAACAGCTGAATTTTACCACGCACATACCGCACACACCCACACTTATGGAACTAAAGACGCGTGTGTGTGTGTATATACAGATAACATGCACACGCTCGCAGACATGCCTGTGCAAACATACACCCATACAAAAAAATACACACATCCAAATTCAGAAAGTATGAATTTCTGGCAAGAAATCTCATCCGAGGGTTTTATATAAAATGTATGCCAAAAAAGAGACAAAACACTGGGCTCTAGTCACACTGAGTAGTGTCGCACAAAGGCACAGACTGTCTTTATGCCAACATATTGCAGGTCTGGGTGCGCCTAGCTCAGGGCTAGCAGACACATGCATGGGTCACAGCCTCACAGCTTGCGATGGGGCTAATTGATGCCCATTCACTTCAGAAAAGTAAATATGGTAATATCTTTATTTATTTATTTTTTTGCTTTGTTTAATTTTCAAGGCTGCAAGGCTATATATATATATATATATATATATATATATATATATGTGTGTGTGTGTGTGTGTGTGTGTGTGTGTGTGTGTGTGTGTGTGAATCATTCCTTGTGGAAATCTGTCTATATTCACTGTCATGAGTACTCCATTTAATTGACTTTATTCAGGTCACAACCTCTCTAGGGGCATTATACATTTTATTGTAAGGTAAAAATCCTACATTGGTTTTGAGAGAAGACTAATAATCTGACAATTCCCCACGTGAGCATTGGGTGGCAGTGGGGAGAGAGGACTCTTTTTCCAGAACGAGCACTCTGGCTGAAGCAGAAAAAACTTAACCATGACAAGCTGACAAAAACTGTCTACCAGTCAAATAAGATTGTAAAATTGTACCAAAGCTGGAGAGTGAGGGAAAGAAGGGGTGAAAACAGCTATATTCTGTAGTCATAAACTGTGTACTCAGAGTACATTTAAAGCCAACTAATACTGGAACCTATTCATTTATTAATAAATCAGGAGAAAAAGATAGCTTATGTACAGCATAGGGTACTTAACACATTTTCAAATCTAGGAATCATGTGTAAGAGATTGGTTTCATAAAATATGAATAGAATATTAATTATGGTGTACAGTTATAGCAAGTACACAATTCGTGTAATTAATCTGAGGAAAGCCGCTCAAACAGAATGCTTTAACCTAGTGGGGAACAAAAAAAAATCCCATAGCCTACTACTTAGCCTGATGAATCCAAACCATTAGACAGTGATTAAACATGAGCTCAGCTGTTTACGTTCTCAATTTATTGATTTACATTTAGCACTAATGTGATTTCTACTCAAAGACCACCTTTGAAATTGGGTTAGCATTAAAGTTTGTGCAGCAATACCATCAAAGTGTCATGCTGCTGACAAGCACATCAGCAGAGAGCGATCAAAAACACAAGAAAACTTGATTCTCTCAGTGAGATGAACTGCATCCATTTACTGCCAAAACCACTAGAAGAAATGAGAACACCGCAGACAAATGGACAGCTGTTGAAGTATCCAGAATTCAGAAACCAAATAATAACTTCCAGTAATGTTTAAATATAAACTGACAACCTTGACACATGGTGAGTACAAGCACCTCGTGTCTTTAAATGCTGCTGAATAAAGATGGAACTGAGAGCTTCCTCTTAAAGCTCAAATTTGTCAATGGACTCACATCATGAACTGCCATTGTCAAAAAAGCAGAGGCCAACAAACACTGGTTAGCTTAGATGAACTGAAATAGATTGTATATATATATAAAAAAGAAGCATTTTCTCTTTCATAACCTCAGACTTTTTGAGCTGGATGTGAGGAATGGACCTATATGATAAAAACAAGGGGCCACTTGAGGCTGGCTCCAAAAGTGAATCAATATCACAAAGTCAGCCATGTTATAAGAACCAGATTCACAGCATAAAATATTTACATTCTTCAGTTTTGGTGAGTGAAATTCTAACATTTTATTTGTCTGTTAATTAGCACTAGTTAGCAAATATCTGAGTATGTGTGTTGTACTCATGCAGCCTGCTAAACCAAGCTAAAAACTTAACGCACCAACCTCTCGTCCAAATATAGTCACTTCAAAACCGAATCTAGCAACTGAGCCCATGAACTCCTCTGTTAATTGCTTACTGAGGTCATGAATCAAGCCAACAGCGCTCTGTTCTACCTTAGACTTCTAAACTACCTTTTTAAATTGGAGGACCTGCCCTCTCTGGGCCATTAGAAAGAGTGTTAGGTTTAAGGCACTTTTGCATTGGTTTCATTATCAAACCTGGAATCTAGGTTTATCATTTATACACAGTATTACAGTACATGTGGTAAACTTATGAGGGGGAAGAAGAACTTGATTTAAATGTTACTTATGTCAGCTAGATTATAAAAACAAGAGAAAAAGAAAATGTTTCAATGTTTTTTTTTCATGGCCACTCGATTGAAAAAAAAAGTCTGAGGCAAACGGTTAAAAACATTTAATAGCCTTTACTCTGTTATCATATATTTTTCTGTGGGATCTTTGAAGTGTTTATAGTTTATAATGACCTACACGTGGAAAGAAAACCACAGAGGTAATTAGTCTCACTCCGCCTGTGATGGACTTGCACACAGAATTGCAACACGAGCTAAGAGAAACTTGAAACAGACTGGATATTGCTACAGACTTGAGAGTAAGTCCATCGCATACTCTTTTGAAACATAAATGGGTGCGAACACGGAAAAGTGACACGCTGTGTTGGGAGTGAGACTTTGTCTTTCAATAGCAACACAGCTTCAAAGCCTTTGCACAAAGGCACTGAAGACACGGGGCATCTGTCTGAACATCTACTGCGTGTGGTGACATGCAGCTTCAAAGTGCAACTCAAAAATGCACTGAAAACGTTGGACACTCATCTTAACATCTCTCTGTTATAACGTATCAAAGAGCTCCTCTGCACCATGGGGCAATTCCTTCAATCCAACTAATGGGATTTAAATGAAGAGATGCCAGGGAAGTTGCTTTCTCTCAAATTTTGCCTTTATTTGAGAATGGTAGTCTAGTAAAGCTGTTATCATTTTATTTTATTTTATTTTTTTAGATGTGTCATCTTGTCCAAATGTTGCTCTGCCTATGGAGATATGAGTTGTTTTGTTTGTGCAATCATGAAAGAGATTCAGATGATGATATATTCCAGTACTTTATTCTTTAGCAAACCTTTGTCACCTGGATAGGTAGGAGAGCTGCGAATAGATAGAGCCCTTTCTTTCAGTATGTAGTTATTTGAAAGGCCAAACTGTAAGATCACTTGTCAACTTCAGCTTCATTCTGACAGTGTTCTGTCAGGTGTTGTTTCAAGGCTGATATCTTCTATAAAGCTCTTTGATAACACAAACACGCACACACAATTTCTCAAGGTGTCGTGAGCTTCTGTAATTTATTTCATTTGAGGCTGTTGTCTTATGCACTGGTCGTCATCCTACACGGCATAATAGTCGATGCAGTCTAAAAATACCCGAGTGCACGAATGACCCTTGATGTGTTTTGCGGGGCTCTTCATGGTTGCCATTTGCCATCACTGAAATTATTCTGATTTCAGGTCAGCTGTCAGCTGGTGATGGTACAAAGCTACAACATGTAGACAGACAGCAGTCTGCAAAGCTCTGCGTAGGCTCTGCATTGGACCAGCGATTGCATATCATGATTTACTCAGTGATTCCTGCCTCAGAGACGTTTTCAGTCAATCTGACTGTTTGGCTGTGTAAGCTATGCAAACGCAGAAATGTGGAAGATGATTTTTAAACATGAAACTGGAAATCAGTTCGATTAAAATTTATTTTCTCAAAATTCCAAGTAAAATAGATAGGGTTAGAAGAACTGAATTTTGGACACAAAATACTGCGCACATCCTTGTGATTACTTTCAGCAAAGATTTGCATGACAACACATTCTAAGAAACAGAAATATGTCCCAAAATGGGGCCAGTACAAACAAGTTAAAATGTACATTAATTGTGGAGACAGTGTAAAGGACAGACAAAAGAAAAACAAATTCCTTTTCTTCAAAAAGAAATGTTCTGTCTTCATTTCATCAAAATGTGGTCTTGGAGAAACCTGTTCGACCTTGAACTACTACAAAGGTGGTTTTGAGTATTTTGGCAAGTCTTTATATCTGTCTGTAGACTGATTTTGTAATCACGTTGCAAAATGGTCTGCTTATCATTATCTGAGCAGAGAGTTGGTTCAAACAGGCCACAGAGTCAATCGCAGCAGTAATCATGACAAATCAGCTGATCTCATTGCTGGTCCAGATAAGCTGATAGCTCAGCTAATCTTCTTTCTACACATCCAACTGGCTATCGCACACAGACCACATGGACAATAGCACTAGGCTACGTACATGTAACACCTACAGTAGCTGTTGGGCCACTGAAACCCATGCAATGAAGCTTCTGGCACACAGTTTTTGTTCTGATGTGTGGCAATCGGACTGAAAACACCCGACTTCACAGATTTAGACCAAATACTTTTATCCAGACAGTGTAGTTCTGGCTATTTCAGCTACTTTAACCTGTCCACAACCTGCACCTCCACCCCAGCTCCTACATTTTTTATGATGCATTTGACTTAGTCATCATTATATCTGTTGTCCTTGAGCCCCCATTACATGCATTCCATGTAAGTGCAATGAACGGCCAGTCGAAGAACAGAGCGCTGCTGCTAAGTGTCTATCATCTTTTATATATAGAGGTCCTGACTCATATCTGCTTATATTCCTTTGAAATGTTGCTACTTTTCATTTCATGGTTGAACACATAAGAAAATAAATTTTGGGTAATTGGACTAATGGGAATATTAGAACTAACCCCAAATTTGAAAAAAATTAAAATAAAAAAAAGGATCAAATACCAAAAGATGAGCACAAGATAGCAGCCATAAAAGTAGTTTACTTACTGTACAACCAATAGGAAAAGACATCTTGATGATAATATTAAGTGAATTACACTTAACGAAATTATTAGTTCAACAGATTCAGTGCTAAGCCACTTTGACCTCTTGTCTCAATTAATCTATAATAGTGGTTCACCTTTGACCTGTGTTATATTGTAAAACACAGTCCAAGGACCTTACTCTGTGAAGAGCTGTTTAACCTTTCTTGTGCAGCCCAGTAAAAAAGGACACCTCTGCCCTCACCAGTTCAGCTATTCTATAACCATTTGGCAGACATACACTGTGCAAGTTCTTGCATATGTTCCCCAGTAGCTACGAGATACATAGTGAAGTAGAACATGGAAGAAAGTGGGCTCACCCCGAGGAGAATTTTTTGGGGGCTTTTTCCACTTTTGTAACAAACCAGACAGATCTCTGTGTGTGATGGGTATCAGCCACGTTTGCAGCCTTACTCTGGTGTGTGTGTACACAAACACACGCACACACTGAAGCGCTGCAGAAGTAATATTTTGTTTCTCAGTGCTTAATCCTCCTCCTGTCTCACGATCTCTGGGATCTGTGGTATCCATTGCCTTGGTCTTGACAATCCCCCCCTAGATTACTTTGTTATCATCCATCTAGATCCCTCTCTCACTCTATTTGCCAACCTATCCCTCCTTTCCTCACTTCACTTTCCTCTCATAAACCTTCCACCTCCCTCCCCCTTTCTTGCACACTATGTCTCGGCTAATTGTATTAATAGAAACCGATCGCTCAGACATCAGAGGGTTGTAAATGACTGCAGCCTCCTTTCCCTTGTTTCACAAACATAAACAGATTGAAAGAGGGAGAAAAGGGGAGAGGTAGGAAAAGAGAGTGAAGGAGAATCCGAAACAAGACAAAGAGAAAAAAAAAAGAAAACAGAGAGAAAGTAATTACAGCAGGGGGAGAAGGGTAGAGAGTAGAGACCCCACTCAATAAATCAGAGCTGCAGAGCAACCTGTCAGTCTCCAGGCTCTTTTTATTGGTCACCAAGGATCAGCTAGTATTAGTCACTGGGGTCTCACTGTGTGTGATTGGATGGTCGAGTGGGCAACGAGTGTGTGTGTGTCCATGCGCATGTGTGTTTGTGTCTGGAAGGATTCCATCAATAACACATGGATCGGGGCCACAGGCAGAGACAAGGAGTCGTGTTGAAGATGGTGGCAGGAGAAGAGCAACCTTCCTCGTATGTGTGCCTATGTGCACGTGTGTGTGTCTGTGCTGCATATACATATGTCTGTAGTCAGAGAGGGAGAAACTCAGGGGAGGGGGGGTTATAGAGAGGTTTTCATGTTGGGTAATGAAAGAGCGTACAGTGGGAGAGGGAGTGCAGGGGTAGCAAAGGCCAGTCCTCACTAATGATAATCATGAGCAGCAGCAGCCTCTGTGTGTGTGCTTGTGTGTGTGTGTGTGTGTGTGTGTGTGTGTGTGTGTGTGTGTGTGTGTGTGTGTGTGTGTGTGTGTGTGTGCATACCTGTGTCAGCTGTATGTGTAGGAGATGAATCATAATTCAAGGCCCTCTTTTGCCATCTGTGACACACAAAAGTATTAAGGTTATTACTGAGAAGTGGAATTCTTGTGATTTCAGGTTGAGGGTGTGTTTGTATGTGTGGCAACTGTCAGATGAAGAAGATAAAGTCATGCTCCCCCTCCCCCCTGTACCCCTAGGCTTCTATTATGGTTGTGCAAGGCAGCAACAGGGTCAAGTTGAAGAAATAGAGAGGCAGACAGAATCACAAGAAGGAAGCAACCAGTGAGAACTGCTCAACAAGACCTAAAATACTGATTTTTTTCTGTCACACACTTGCCCCTCTACGCCTATCCTTGTGGGGACCCATCACTGGTTAAATGCATTCCCTAGCTCTTGGCCTTAATGATTAAGCATCACAGCTGAATGGCTAACCTTCTTTAATCCTCAGTCATTTAAACTTGTCGGGACCAAAGTACTGTGCTACTTTGACCACTCAAATTGAGCCTAGCATTAGCTCTGACAGGCCATGGAGTAAAGTTCAGAACGCCACATCAGCTGATTGATCAGTCAGTTCACCTTCTGTGTGTAAAACACTTCTGCCTGCACATAACTGCTAATGGCTGTTGCTTCTGCAAACCACTTTGCAACCACTTTTTTCCCCAAACTCCTCCATTACATTGGATACACGCTCTTTCTGATTTCTGATGTCACAGATGCCTGCTATGTTTTGTGCTGGGATTGTGGCACCTCTCTACCATTTTCCACGGAAGGTGCCACAACAGAGCCATGCAGCCAAATATAAATTACTGATGGAATATCAATCGTTTTTTGACTGCAGTATTCCTGACAAAAATGTCATAACCTACCTACAGCAGCGATACAACCAATCCCTGTGGAATCCTCCTTCTTAGGATCCTAAAGTTGCTGACAAGAAGAGAACCACTTCCACGCACTGGTGACTACCTCATATGTCACCTGACATGGCTGCTGTTGGGGTTAATAGGACTTAAATGTACCCTGTGGTGTTTCACTGAAAACACATTTAGTTCGAGTCAGAGCCACTGATTGTCAGCAAACTACATTTCTCAAAATCACTGCTCAAAAGGGGCATTAAAGACATTTCCTATGTTTTTTCTTTTTTTAAAAAAAAATCTGCACTATGAGTATATTCTTTTTGCATAATCCAAACATTTGTATGAAACCAAAGGGTGACATACGGCTCAACTTTCATTTGATAAACCCGTGGTTTGACTGCTGCTCCACTTGACATGGACCTATTGAGCAAAGCTGGATTTATGCAATCTCCTCAGGCTTATGCAGATAAGGGTCTTAAGGGTGAACCCTTATCTGTACAAATAAACTAATAAACTCAACTCTTAAAGAATAAATACACAATGTCAGTATCTGGACATATGAAAAATACAAACTCCCAAAGTCTCTAAATGATACCTTCCCACCACTGTACACCACTGTCTGATCAAAACAACAATCCACAGCAGTGCTGACAGTAACAAACTCCACAGGCTGCCTTGTATAATGTTGTTTTTTTTCTTTTTTTTAAGCGTTATGGAAATTGCAATGAGACCCTTGTGCAAAAATAACCGTTTAGGAGATTTCTAAGTTCTGATCTCTTATACCCCTTTTTCTTTTTTTTCAGGCTGTCCTTGAGGACACAGTGAAGCTGCATCAAATACAGGGGTTAACAAAAAAAATCAAATTAAAAGGTAGATAACACTAGTGATGAACTGAATCTGAAACGTAATCACTGAATGCTTGGATGAGAGAAAGCCTTTGAATTATAGTCATGTAAGACCAAAGAGTGCAAACAGAAAAGCAATTCACAGTCCTACAGGGCGGCTAATTACAACACTACAAACTAGACTTGAATCCAAAAAAAAAAAATCACAAGTTTCCCATCATGTGTTCTTATCCCCCTCTTTGTAAATATGTTCTGTGATTGTTGAGATTCTTTGCTCAACTTCTGGTGGGATCGGAGTAAAGTTTAAATAACAGCGACGCCTTGAGTCGCTGCCAGAGTTGCGATGATTCTCTTCTTTGGAACTAATGGGCTTGCTCTGTGCAAAGTAACAATCTGGTGTGAAATCTGTCACCACGACCGAGAAGTTACACTTCAAATAAATTATTAAAATGCAGAGTGTTAAATAGGAGAGGCTTTCTTGTTTTCATAAACTTGCAAAAAAAGGCTGATGATGGCTGAATAAACTATATTTGGTAAATCAAAAATATGCGTATTCTTAGCATGGCCATATCTAAATCACTTTTAGACATAGTATAGTATATTTAGCATAGATATTCACTGAATTTTGTAATGCAAGTGTCTCAGGTCAGCTGTGCGGCAGGCAGGAGATGGACCCACGATGCAGGACTCAGACAGAACAAACTTCACTTCAGCTTTTATTTGCTGATAGAAAACAAGGTATACAGAGCCATGTCTCTGTCTCCAGTCCAAACAGGATACAGAGACAGAAAATACTCAAAAACTGAATCCAAACTGAATCCAAACAGCAAAACCTACAATTGCGGTCCTGTTGAATAAAACGACTCAATTATGTAAATTTTGGTCATATTGTGTTTCAGAAAGGAGGCGGAGCACATGAGCGCACGGTCTCACAGTCAGACTCCTTTCTTGTCACATCATATTTCAAAACACCATGATGGCAGTGGCAAAATTGGTCATCTTAAAGCTTCAGAATGGGACTTCACAAACCAGTGGTGACATCATGGTAGCTGCATCCATCTCTTTTTCTGTCTGTGGCAATTACGTTAGCAAGCTAGATAGAATAGGGCTCAACACTGTGCATTCACATTCTTCATAGGGATTTTGATTATGAGTCATAATTTTGTAACCATCCAAAGCAGACGTACTTTGCCATGTTTAAACCTTGAACCTATTTATATAAAGATTTTCTAAAACATCAATGGAGGAAATGGAGACTGAGTGGCAGATGAAGGTTCTTCACCATAAAGTTGATAAAGTAATCTGAAGATGGTTATGTAATTCATCCATATTAGCAGCTACACAAAGATTAGAAAATATTTGAAAGTGTTCACAGATCAGAGGAATCGCATGGTTTATATTTGCAAAATATGTGGATAGAGCATTTTTAACAGATACTACACATAGAGGTCATGTAAAATAAAGTTATGCCAGCTGAATAGAAAGTACTGAAGCCCCCTGCAGTGATGACTGTAGTGCTATAGGTGTCTTTACTGTATATGAGAGCCCATTGGACTGCATTTAATTATGAACATGTCATGGTGTCTAACCGTCTTCTGAGGTTTGACTGTTTGACTGTTTTAATTTCATTTAGCGTAGCTACAGCCTCAAGCATTTTTTTGTTTCCGTATTTAAATTAAATACAGAAATTTGGAAGCGACTTGGAAGCATTTTAGAGGGTTAAAAAAAAGAAAAATATAACTGACATTAGCAGTCAGTGTGCTGACTTTCATCGGTTTCATCAGTCAGTTGTTATCAAATGAAGGTCGTGTCTTTGCAGTGCTTCAGATTTGGATTAAGTGAAATTTGGCGTTTACAGTGTACTGTAAATGTCATGGCTGAGATTACAGTGAGCAGGCATAATGCAAACTCCAAAAGCTTGAGGTTTGTTTATGCCTCTTAGCCTGATATGTGACAACTTTGTGGATTAGGACACAATGAAAATAAGATAGATGCATATAGACACACACAGCGCCTCTCTACTGTGAGACAGATACTGCTTAATGCCACACAAAGGCATCTTTTTTGGCAGTTCCTATGAAGTGACACGGTGCCAGAGTCTCATCCTAGTTGCACACGGAGTTCGGCAGTAGTGCAAAGCCATTATCACCTTCAGGCAGGGGGAATAGAGCAGAGGATTACTCCTGCAACAGTCAAATATTGCTTGACTCTGACCCATTATCCCAAAGCCCCCTTATTCACTTCTCAGCCTTGCATTCATCACTTCCAGATCCTTGAGCAGCTCTGCTGCCTTTCAGTCCACATACACAGTATGTGCGGGTGCTGCATGCTGGCAACCACTTTTTCCCCGCTGTGTGTATACACACTTTGTACTTTGTGTATCATTTTGCCAAGTGCATATCTACTGAACGAAGGGAATTACACATGTATTCTAATTGAATTTGTATTTTGACTCTTTTTTTTTTTTTTTTACATATTTTGAGAAATGGGTCCAGACTGGAAATGTTATTGCACTAATATTTCAGCAAATCCCCACTGCGGCAAACATTGCTGCTAAAGCAGTGTTAAAATGTTAAAGCTGCTTGTGTCTCGCAGATACTGAAAAATTGTTGATGCCATGACATCCCAGTTTATGGCTGAGTTTCCCACTGCTTGGGTGGGCTGCCCAGGAATATTGACGGCTGGGTGTATTATGTTTTTTTCATCTGTCTGAGACGTGATCGATTTGCTAGCACGTAATATCCTTGTTTTGTTTGTTTTGTTTGTTTTGTTTGTTTTTTTTTGGGGGGGGGGGGGGGGGGGGGGGCTTAGTTGCTTCATCCAGTTGCTGATTTGGACGTCCTTGATGTCACGCAGCACTCTGAAGTCTCTGACCCCATTAATTCCAGCATCCTGGACTGCTGCTGAGCGCTGTAGTTATTATGCTCCTCTGGAGAACCAGTATGAATTAAAAGCGTACTCTAACAAGAACTTCAACCAAGTGGAAACCTGGAGCAGCTACACTGAAGCTCACCAAGGCCACAGAGCAGAACAAAGCCAGTTGCAGTCCAGGGCAGTGGAGACTGACTCTGCTGTAGGTTGACGAACCTGTTGGGATGGCAGCTGATTATTGCGTTGGTATTTATACAAAAAATGGAATTCATTTAAAAAAAAAAAAAATTGGCACGTGCCCGTTTGTGCACAAATGTTCATGCACACACAACCGTGAACATGCATGCGATGTGATGCAATTTAAATGGTAAATTGATTGTTAATTAAGTTTTAGTACAGGGCTATTTTACCATTAACAGAAATAGGTTTGTAAACAACATTTGTGGATAATTATTGTAAAGTTGTGACTGATGTTTATAATACCTGTTTAATTAGTATATAAGCAGGCAGGTGGGGCGGCATAAATCACAAGCATACTTTCAATACCCTGTTCACAGCAATCTTGAGAGTGTGTTAAAGCGTTAAAGGTAGTGTTAGTACACTTATCTTTCTTAATAGTGATGTGGGAGTGAGACTGGGCTCACCAATGGCTTAACAGGTGCTCCGTGTCACCAATACCAAATGACATTTTGTGTGTATCTCTGTGACGGCAGCAGCTTTGACAGAAAAGCAGTATTTGACATCGATGAGGACATTAGGCTCAGTGACCACTAATGAAATCTTACATAAAATGTTATATGTCCCTGTGTCATCAGAATCTAAATGTATTATTCATTGTCATTAAACATGGTTATTATAAAGATTTACCCTTAAAGCTAGCTATGAAGCTCAGTTTCCTGGCCGACAGATTTCATACTGCGCTCCAACTGCAAACCTTGCAGCTCTTTAAAAGCCAAATTAACTTTTTGGGGCCAAAGTTGCTGTGGCTGGAGCATCAATCCACCACCCGAGTTAAGAATGTGCTGGATTATTTATTTATTTGTTTATTTCTTAAATGACAAATACTTTATGCTAGCGGTTGGAGACCCCAGCGCCACCAGACGTTCTGTGCAATTGCCTTGCGACTGAAAATGGTGCTGAAGAAGTTTACTCAACTTCAGGTTGCTCTCCACAACTGCTAGCACTCGGTTTCCAACAGATTTTTTTATTTATTTTTTTTTAATTAATGCAATCACCTGCCAACTGCTAAGTTACCCTCCTATTTGTATTCTAGTGTGACTAAGCCATTTAATGTAAAATATAGTCATAAGGTTAGGACAAGAAATGAATTCGCTACTTAGAGAAAGATAATTAGGGAATCAAGACAAATTAGTAAAGCAATTAGGAGAGGTGCTCATGTAAGCGTGTGCGGTGTGCGAGGAAGGCTGCTCCTTTCTGTTCAGTGTGGGATCTGTACAGTAGTGTGCTGGATGTGTTTTTGCATGTTGTTGCATCAGTCTGTGACAGTTTCACATACAGTAAAGTACAGAATAATACAATAAAAGAAGTCTCCTTTTTAAAATGAACATACAGAAAAGATGGTATTAAAACAAAAATCCTTCTTCTGTGAACGTGCAGATATTGCAAACACACATCAATCATTTTACTCGATCTTTACTGCAGAGATCTTTAAATCCAGTTGGAAACTGTTAATGGCTGCTGGGTACTGAGAACAATAAAACACAAAGTATGGAAAGGTTTAAAAATAATCATTTCCATGTTGATTTGGCTCAAATAAGGAGTTTTTCTTCGTTAAATGTTTAATAGAATGAATACATTGAAGAGTTCTTTCCGGAGCTCTTGCTGAACAGGCCCTCCCCACAGAGCAGGTTTAGGGGAAAACATCTGACAAGTCTTCAGCCTCCAACTGACTAACTAGCTGGCAGACCAGAGACACGAGAGACACTTTGTTTACAGTAATCCAGCATTGTATTGACTCAGGCAAAGATACTGGGCTCTGCTAGATAAAACGCCTTTCAAAAGCTATTTTGCAGTTGGAAACAATAACGAGATTAGCCCATCAGTCCAAGCTCCAGTGTCGGCCTGGCTGGTCACCAGCACGCAGTTTGCTCAGTTACCATCTTTTGTTTGTGGACATTTGATCAACATTATTATGGAGCAACAAGAACTCACACATAAGCTTTCTCTCTGTAACACACACTGAAGCACAAATTCAAAATTTTCTGTCATTTTCACAGTATTTTTCCCCCCTTCTAAGAATTTAAATTCAGTTCAACGTGCACGCAGGATTTTCACACCGTTAAGTTGCGCATTTTTAATTGCATCGATTCACTCAACAGCACTTTCTGTGTTACTGTCATCGGAGCAGCAATTCATGTTCATTTACGAATTTACATCGAAAAATGTCTTTTTTTTTTTTTTTGCAGGGTTATTCTTCTTGGCCACTATTTGCATGTTTATTTACTCATTCCAAAGAAAGACTCCTTTATTGTTTCTCACTGTAATGGAAAATGGAGTGCACAGTAATGAACACACATTATTAAATACTCAAGAGAGATGCTGGCTGCTCCGTGAATGCAGAGCTCCCACACATTTTAATGGGGCCTTGTCAAGAAGCTGCTGCCTGCGCTGTACTTTTGTACACAGTTTGAGTAAATAGGAGCTGATGCCAGGTTGCAGGGGTATCCAAGGGAAGTCATACACCTATTATTCATTATACACATTGGCATATAATAAAATGCCATTTTTTAAATTCTGACTTTCATGGTGCCAAACTCTACAGAGGGCTTCTTCTGGGACAATGTTTGCACTTTGAACCCCTAATGGACGAGCATCTTCCTGGTGGTCTTGAGGAAGTGATGTAAATGTATTAAGGTCATGACCCAAAGCAGCTTAACAATGCAATAAAAATAAAGCCACACAAAAGAAATCAATCTTTCCCAACTTAGCACCAGATGACCTTGGCTGTTGTATGGTGACCCACTAGTCATAGTGTATCACACACATCTTTGCAGTATTCATACCCATAGATGCAACACAATCTCGCTCTCAACTCATCAGAGACACCTTCCTGTCATATTTTAACACAATAGTAGCCCCTCTGTGATTTTCCCATGCACAGGAATATGCATCAATTTCCAATGTGAGGAAGAAGAGAAACCTACAAAAGCTCATATTAGGACCTTCAACCAGAAAACAAGGGTTATTTATTTGTTTATTTATGCATTTATCTTTTTTTAACCCAAAGTATTCTAACACCAAAACTGCCTGATTATGTTTAGAGGGAACAAAATCATAGTTTGGGCTAAGATATACAGTACCAGTCAAAAGTCACACTCACCCATTTACCTATGCCAGGAGTGCCGAAACTTGCAGCCCACGGCCCGCTTCCAGCCCCGCCCCCTTGTGGTCAGCGAATTGATGTCAAAAATAACACAATTTGGCCCTTTAAATTACTTTTTGGACATTTCGTTTAAACCTCTTAATTGGAGGGACGGCGAAATGTAAAAAAAGTAACTTAAAAGGCCAAATTGTATGTTATTTTTGACATCAATTCGCTGACCACAAGGGGGCGGGGCCGGGGCGGCCCGCGGGCTAACTTTGGGCACCCCTGACCTATGCCCATCTTTTATATACAGTCTATAGTCCTGAACAGGCAACAGGTGGGAAATAAGAGCAAGTTATTAGACGACATAGATGATGCAGTTTTGATATAGATGATACAGGTTTTTGTCAGTATACATCACAAAATGACAAAACTTAAAATTTTTACTGTCAGTTTAATACATTGAATACAGGATTTTGTCACTTAATATGTAAGTCTTAAAAAAGGTTCCTCAACATGTCATTCATTATATATATATACACTCAACATTCTCAGGTTTATTATTATTATTATTATTATTGTGTGGCTCAATAGATAGCAATAGAAGTGAGGCAGATGAGCATTTACCACTTTGGTCCAGACTGAAATATCCCAGCAACAATTAGATGGCTTGTCATGAAATATTGATTCATTTTGCCCACATGATGAAGCTTGCTGACTTTGGTGATACTGATTGACTTGTGTGGTTCTGAGTTAAATGTATGTCCCGCTTAAGAGGATTAAGACATAATAACTTTGGTTACCCACTACTTTTCACTTAGTGCCATTATCGGGTCAGCATCTTGATTTATCTAGCACTTTGCTTTAAATAGTAAATGGAGTAGTGCAGTTCAAGCTACAGTCACCCTTTCACACACACGGTCATCCTGCAATGGATGCATCAGGGCCGGTTTAGGATGGAGCTGGGGATAGCAACCCTCCAGTTAGTGGACAGCCCACTATACTTGAGGCACAGCTCCCCTTTACTACACACAGACAATGACTGCTCATAGGATCAGTGTATTGCTTATGCTTTGTTTATGAGAAATGTGGCTGACCTTTTCTTTCATCTAACTTTTTGGCTTTTTTCCATTCATTTTGGCACACTGTGTAATAATTGGCTTGTTAATATTTTGCTCCATGTCATGCTGTAAACTGCTGTTTCTTCATATTAATAAATAAAATATAAATAAATCAGCAACCCTCCTGCGAAGAAGCCTCTCTCCACAAAAAAGGGATTATACCCTGTAGCCTTGATGGTGAACCACTGGGATAAAAGATTAACTCAGCAGAGACCACTGCAACTACAGAGATAGTTTGGGAGTGCAACGCAATTATCCATCTCCTTCTGGGAGTTTTATGAATAAGATTTCATGTTAAAGTAAACAAGAATCAACTTGTACCCTGAGAAATATTATCTGTCTAAGATAGGAGTGCTTATTCATGTATTTATCCGAATAATGCTATTCACTTTAATGACTGCTTTCAGGGCAACAAATAATTTATAAATAAGGGATTTGCTATTTCACCAATTTAATTTGCCTGGCCCGCAACTTAGTTTATAAAAAATAGAAACTTTAACTTTAAAATATAGTACATAACCTGCATGAATACTCGTAAAACCCGCAGGCCTCAGTTAGTATGTTAATTAATAAACTTGATGAAGAAAGAAAGAATTGAAGTGTTGCAATAGCTCGGTCAAAGTTCACACCTCAGTGAACTCAAACTGTGCAGCAGGACCTTAAGAGAGCTCTGCGTAAAGAAATGCCTACAAACCTCAATGACCTGAAGCAACATTGTAACGAAGAGTGGGACAAAATTCTTCCACAGCAATGCGAGAGACTGAGACTGTCACACAGAAAACTATTACATATCTATATGGACTATACATATCTAGCAAGAAAGTTAAGGCCAATGTTCTGTTTGATTCAAAATGCAACATATTCTAGTGACAGTATTTTGAGATGGTAACTGGACTAGCTCTTATGTAGTGCTTTTCAACTCTAATTGAGCACTTGAGTACTTTATACAACATGTTTGTATTCACCCATTCACACACATATTCATACAAGCACTTTTTTTTCTATATCTAGGTGCTTTCTAGCCAACATTCGCACACATTTACACTCCGATGAATACATCGGGAGCAACTCAGGGTTGAATAGCTTTGGCATGCAGACTGGGGAAGCCAGGAATCAAACCACCAACCTTCCAATTAACAGATGACCTGCTCTGCCTCCTGAGCCACAGCCACCCAAATATTGAAGAAATGACCTTTTTTGCCTCCCCTTCTATGCATTTCCTTCTGCTGAATGTCAGTGCAAACCATAGCAAGGAGCTCCTCGCACTAAGATCTGACATTGAGCCATCATGTTTAAGACTGTATATTTTGACTTCTTCACCATAGCCTTCATTGTGATTAAAGGCTCTCCTGTGAGCGTCATCCTTCAAAAAATGGATGAAACAAAGACAGCAGGAGAGAAAGAGAGATCAAGCTTGACAGAGACAAACAGAGACGTAGAGCAAAGGAGGCTGATGGAGTGAGAGGAGAGGAGGAGTACAGCGAGAAGAGTGAATGCTATCAGTCAGTGAAATATACCTCATGCCGACGGCACCAAAGGAAAACATCACTGCTCTGGGGTGTCATGTTGAGATGGACGATCAGGACACTTCCTCTGTGTGAGAGCCTCTGCGTGTGTGAATGTGTGTGTGTGTGTGTGTGTGTGCGAAAAAGAGAGAATGAATTCCTGCTTGATACATCACAGGCACAAAAGTAATGTCTCACTGTGAAATCACTGCCCACTGTGTGCATTCCCATGTATACAAACACACAGAGAAAGTCAAGCAATCAACACTGTCATAATGGTAGACTGGCTCGCCTGGCGTGGCCCTTGTGGTTGAAACAGCTCAAATAAAACAGTGTATCATGGGTATTTCTAGCAATGGAATGGATGTGGAATGTTTTCATTTTGTTGCTCTGTCTATGTCTATGTTGGCTCGGTATACATATGAGTTTTTTTGGAAACAATATGTCAGGAAGAGCTTGGAGCTGCTGCCAAGAGCAGAGCAAAGCTTTTCTGTTCAGCTCAGTCTGTGCGATTCACTTCGTCACACAGTCAGATTTTATACCATTTCTCACAACAAGGACTAAACTACTCTAAGGATTCACCAAGAGCAGTAAAATTTTCATGTATTGAAGATAGTATTTTCCCACTCATGTCTAAATTAAGGCTACAGAATTTTGGGAATCCATACCTCATGATAATCTGTAAACTGTTGGAATTTTACCTGACTATATGATAGATCGATCAGGTATATAACAATCAGGTCGATCCCAGTAGATTTCATGATATCTTTGGCTTTTAAAGAATTGCCTATAGTGGAGTGACCTGGAATAAAATGTTCACTTAAGGACTTCTTTTCAAGGACTGGACAGTTTTCACTGGAGGATTGCCAGAGAGGAGAGGGCAGGTTAGTGCCAGGTTTGCGACATAATTTGCCGGTTTGCTCATTTGTGTTTCTTCTTGTAGTTGCAGGTAGGGGAGGTAGTCAAGGTTATTCAGAGGTCCAAAGTGGTGGAAAGTAGGCAGGTATGTGAGTTTCACGTGAGCGAAAGATTTCTTTATTTGGAAAGGGTGACTTGCATGGGATTGCCAGGTGTCAATAGTTCTAAGTGGTTTTAGCAGGTTTTTTCAGGGTCCGGTCACAAGTCAAACTGACTGGAAGAGAGGACAAGAGAACAATGTCAAGGAACTGAAGGGAAAGAGCAAGGAGCACACAGATAGTGAATCTGATTACCACCACATAGGCAACAACAATTTGGCAGAGAATAGAGGTTCTAGCTGGTCCTTAAATCCAGTGAGGCAATGAGTAGATGAGGAACAGGTGTGCCAGCTAAATCTAAGAGGCAGGAGCAGCCCCACCTGTGGACAGGACTGAGAACCAGAGGGCCTCTCAGAGGGCACTCTCACTGGGAAAAGGAGAGTGAGAGGAAAAAAAGAGAAAGCGAGAGAAAAGCAGGACCTGCCACAATTATGACAGAAACACTTCTGGTTCGTGTGATACACGCCTACATTTCAATGTACTTTACGTGGTAGTCTAGCATGACCTAATAAGTTGCTATCATTAGAATATGACATACCCCTTCACTCTGTAATCTAAATATGGCCATCCATCCATCCATCCATCCATCCATCCATCCATTTTCTTCTGTTTATCCTTTTCAGGCTCATTTCACTCTAAAAAAATGCCAGTGCCAGTGTTGCTAAAATAAATCTTCAAAAGAGGTTTTCATAAACTAAGGGGTGATATCATGGTAAGTATAATTAGCATTACTGTTAAGCGCACATTAGCATTTAGCTCATTGTACCACTGTGTCTGTTTTACAGACCCAACAGCATTGTGGACTAAGCTTCTGTTTCCCTTATCTGATATCCTGCAAAACTGCCTTGCTTCTGCTCCTTCTTCTTCTCTTTTCTTTTTCCAGGCAAATGCCTTTACCCATCATGGTCAGCTGAACAGGAAAACACAGCACTTATTTAAAACTACAGAGGTTCATGGCTGAAAAAGCATTATAAAAAATGACATTATTTTAACTGCCTGTTTTGTACACCATCAGTGACTGCTTTCCATGTACTGTATATTCAAGTCTGTAATAAAAATATTACTGCAAGATCATGTCTATTTTTCCGATATAAGAAAGAAGGCTGTTCTACAGGGAAAAGCGAGGGCTGTGCAAAGAAGGAAGTCTGAGATTTAACTGATCATGTAGCTGTGACTAGCATGAAAAACAGCGCCTGTGCCACTGGGATAACCAAGCCAACAGTTGGACCAGACAGCAATGACGGCCGGGTGATGTGAGATCATAGAGAGAAAGAGACGGATCAGGGTGATGCAGCACTAATTAGATTAACACTTCAACAGGAAGGCTGTCCAGACAGAAGAGGTGAAGAGGTTGTACAATAGCATAAGAATTGTAAATATAAAATAATGAGAGGACATAAGGGTTAGATGCATAAATCTTGTGTCTAAAGAGACAGAAACGTGTATCAGAGTCTTCATGTCACATTTATAAAGTCATGCATCCACATGGTTCTGGGTAATAAATCTTAATAATGCGTGACTTTATTTCCACTCCTATAGCTGACCATAAATAAATGTAGACTCGCCCCATCCGCTGTTAATAAATGAAGCTAATGACCTCTGTCTGCTCCACAAATCTTTACACCTGTCAATTTTAAGAAAAAAAAGAAGCAGCACTGATTCTGTCACACTGGGGAGGTTTTCTAATATTGCAGTACAGTCATAGGTTATAGCACCCATCTTCATCATCATGTGTGCCTGTGAACCATTTTCAGTAGTGATTGTTCATTCATAATAACCAAATGCAAGATTGTCACTGAGTCAACTTGCACCCATTCAGTAATAACAACACGATTTGTACGATGTTCAGCAAAATTGGCAGTAGTGGAATAAGAAGTGGTCATTACAATACAGCTGACACTGTTAAGTGACATTCTGCATGCACTTAGTGGGGTTAGGTTAATTGTGATTCTAAATTACCGTAGGTGTGAATGTGAAGTGTTGTCTCTCTCTGTGTGTCTCTATGCATTAGTCCTGCAACAAACTGGCAACCTGCCCTTGCCTTGGTATAGCCAAGTGGTGTAAGGCTTCCACCTTGTTGGCCTCAGAATCTCATCTCTGCTTTTTGCGGATGATGTGGTTCTATTGGCTTCATCGGGTAATGGCCTCCAGCCAAGCCAAGCACTGTATGAAGCAGCAGGCCTCTTGGGTGAGGTGTCCTGTTTTTGTCCTACTGGGATGAGGCCCCATAGCAGATGCAAGAAATGCTGGAGAGCTTATATCTCAGCTAGCCTGGGAACCCCTTGGCGTACCCTTGGATAAGCTAGAGGAAGTGGCTGGGGAGAGAAAGTGGTCTGGGCTTCTCTGCGTAGGCTGCTGCCCCCACAACCTGGCCCCAGATAAGCAGAAGAAAATGCAGGGATGGATGGACTTACCACCTAAACTTTGACTGAATTGGGCCAAAATATGAGAGCTTTTGTGTTTTTAAGATGTTTTCAACACATCAGTTACAACTGTAATGTTTAAGATTAAGATTAAGATTAAGATAGTGTTTATTTGTCACATGCACAGTTATACACAGTACAATGCACAGTGAAATGTATTTTGTACCTGCAACCATATATACACACACATATAAATAAGAAGAATAAAAATAAAAAAAAGTAATTCACACTATACTCTATATACTATACACTATACACACTTTTATAAATTATAATATTTACATTGTGCAATAATGGTCCAGTTAGGGCTCAGAGTTGAGCAGACGGATGGCTTGTGGGTAAAAACTCTTCTTCAACCTTTCAGTCTTAGCCCTCAGGCAGCGGTAACGCCAGCCTGATGGGAGAAGGGAGAAGAGAGAGTGTCCGGGGTGGCTGGGCTGTTTTAGGATCTTCATGGCCCTCAGCCTGCACTGCTTGGTGTAAATGTCCTGCAGGTTGGGGAGGGTGGTTCTGATGGTCCGTTCAGCTGAACGAACCACCCTTTTTAGGGCCATGAAGTCCGGCTTGGTGCAGTTTCCCATCCAGGTTAGCTAATTATTCATTTATTAGTTTAATGTTATTGTTAACCATTTTTAATTATTTAACAGGGTTGAAAGAATTGGAAAGACGTTTAAAACGTCAAAAAGAACCCAGCAAATGTCCTGACATAGCTCCTTTCTACCTTCAGTTTTTCAGTTGGCATCAGTTAGTGGTCAGTAATTATCATACACTATCATAATAACTGAACAATGTATCTTGGGCCCAAGTCACACAGACCTAGAGACCAGCTGGTGACCAACTTGCAACCGCTGGATGCTAAAGAAAATGTTGCATTTCCCAGCCAGTTGTGAGTTGAGAGTATGAGACTGAGGCTAAAGCCTCAGTATACAGGCTGGCAATCAAAGAGACTGGCCAGTGATACATTTATACCCACTGTTTGCTGTGTGGAAAAAGTGCTGGCAACCACTAGCTGCGACTGTTGGGCGCTAGCCATGAAATTGGCCGCAAAAAGTTTTTTGGCGCTACGCTGAAAACCTCATTATAAATGCTTTGTAGTCGCTAGCATGTTGATGAGGTTGGAAGATGCCAATTTGTCTGCAACTACTCACTGTGCGGCAGTGAAACCATGAAGAGCATGATGTAAACTGGAAACAGTGTCCACCTTTAAAGTAAAAGTTGTGCCTTTTCTAAAAAAGGCTTTTACTTTGGAGGTAAACATTCTACTTTTTGGTTTGCGTCACACTTTTTCCAGTTTCATTATATCTTGGTGGTTAGCTAGTAAGAGATTGTAGGCACGTAGTCATCTTCCATGCAAACAGGTTACTAGAGAAGTCTGCTGGCAACAAAAGTAATCATAAGGAGGTTTCTGGTACAGCACCCTCTTTGTGACCAATTTCACCCAGCAATCAACAGCAACTGGTCAGCAAATACATATTTTTCTACAGCAACCGGAGGTTGCCAGGGTGTCACCAATCAGTCTGTATGCCTGTGTGACAAATGCCTTAGTGAGATTATCTGTGATTCAGTGCGCTCCTGCTTGTACAGCCTTTAAAACTGAATACATGGCTCTGAGTCAAGACTATTCCAAAAACAGCACAACCACAAAAAATGCTGTTGAATTATTTGATTTATATGTGCAGAAGGAGTGAAAATGCTGTCATTGCATGCTGGAAATTCCCATGGTGACTTGACTGAATGCATTTATGGCCCACCCAAAGAAAATTTTGTACAATTTCACACTTTTCAGGCCTTTTATTAGTATGTCTATTTAGGACATTCTATGGCTTTTTGACAACTTAGAGGAGCTCACAGGACATACCAAACTAAAGTCAATGTTAGGTTCTGGACATATATTCATACTGTTAAACCCCCATTAGTTACTTTTCACCATTAAATGGATGGAGTGGAGTAAAGTTGCTTCATTTAATGCTATTTTATGTTTTCCCACACAAACATATTGGCCCAGTCTTGTTGAGTTAATAAATACATTTAATGTATCGAAACAAAGTGAACTGATTATGATGGAGAAAAAAGCTTGAATCTCTGTATTTGTTAAGGGAAAATAGGTAAAGGGAAGACAACACAGATCAAAGTGTGGGAATCAAGGAGCGATAGAGGGGGCTGAAAGGGCATGGAGGGTATAATAAGAGTGAGGCGAAGGGTTGGGGGTGTGCAGGAGGAGGAAATGAGGAGGAGCAGCAGAGGAGCGGAGGGAAGGGCAAGCCAAGTAAGCACTTTCCTGTCCATTTTTCATCAGGCGGGCCAAATTAGGCCAGGCTTGTCTCTCTTTCTATGTGTGAGCATCTGCTCCCACATTCTTGACACGTCTCTCCTCTCTCTGCAACCCAGAGCATGGGGCAGTGTTGCTCCAAATACTCTTCTCAGCATCCTGCCTTTTCAGTGCTTCTGATTTATTAGTTGGTGGGCACCGTCCATCACGCCGTGACGCAGGGAAGCATCATGTTTTCTCTGTGCTCGTCACCACTCTGTTCCAACCCCTCCTCCCCTCGCTTCTCTCCCCTTGTTCTCTTGTTGTGAGGGCATCTCTGTCATCTCGTTTGCTGTTTCATTTGGTGGCCCGCTGACTCTTGCTTAACTTCTACCCTCTGAAGCCTGTCATTTGTAGTCCCATAGTGTCTGCCATTTGTATGCCCTTACATGAACTGACTAGGGGCTGACATTTAGATAAAGGAGAAATGCTTTGGTCTGGGTGCAGTCTGGGGAGGCTCAAAAAGCTCAATCATATTTTTTAAAGCAACAGGTAAAATGTTAAACCAGTGACAAACAGGGCAGCCTTTTCAGAGTCCGGAGAGATGATAAATTAAAGATGTGCCTCAAAAAAAGCCTGCCAAATTCTTTCATCAGTGCTCGGCTTGAACAGTTCTCTGCTGGTCAAATCAAATCAGAGGCTTCACAGAGCCTTCTGAGCGCAGTTCTTGGCACACTTACCATATGTACTGGAACTAAATTACAGAAATACTTTACTGCAGTACCACAACTTTTTTTAACTTCAGTCTTACCTACAGTACAAAGTTTGACTTTTCTACAATACTTTACATTGATTTTTTCTGCTGCACGTTTCACTCCCTTTCCAGTGGCTGAGACTTATAGTTTGTCTTTATGAACTTCCAGTTCTGCAGAAAAATCATAGCTTTATTGTAGTGAAATAATCATTTGGCAGAGCTAGTCCTTTTTGGGGGCAGCCAGCAGAGACTTTCCACTCCTTAAACTCTTCAGTTCAGTGGGACGTATAGCAAAGATTTACATCACCAAAGGGTTCCAGACCTAAGGACAAATTCTTCAAATTAAACAACAAAATGCACTCAATTTTTTTGGTCATGTAGACACGGTCAAAATGTCCTGCTGCAGTGCAAACCGAGATCAGAAGTGACTTTGAACGTGATCTGCTTGGTTTGAGTATTTCACTGCTGATCTACTGGGATTTTCTCACACAACCATCACCGGGGTTTACAGAGAACAGTCTGAAAGAGAGAAAATATCCAGTGAGCAGCAAATGCCTTGTTGATGTCAGGGGTCACAGGAGAATGGCTAGGTCGCTTCAAGCTGATAGAAAATAACTAAGGTATGCGGAACAGTATCTCTGAAAGCACAACAGGACCAACACTGAAGCAGATGAGCAAAAGCCGCTGAAGACCACACTGGGTGCCACTGCTGTCAGCAAAGAACATGAAACGGAGGCTACAGTTCACATGTTCTCACTAAATTGGACAGCAGAAGATTGAAAAATGGTTGGCTGGTCTGATTAGTCTCAATTTCTGCTGCGGCATTCAGACGCTAGGGTTTAGAATTTGGCATCGGTGCCATGTAAAAATGGATCCATCCTAACTCATATCAGTGGTTCAGGCTCCTGGTGGTGGTGTAATAGTGTGGGGTTATTTTCTTGGCAGATTTTGGGTCCTTACTGAGCATTGTTTAAACGCCACAGCCTACATGAGTATTGTTGCTTATCATGTCCATCTCTTTATGACCACAGTGTGCCTGTCTTCTGATGGCTGCTTTCAGCAGGATAACATGCCATCAGATCATCTCAGACTGCTTTCTTGAACATAAAAATCAGTTCACCGTTGTCTATGTCACCAGATTTCAATCCAACAGAACATCTTTGGGATGTTGTGAAACAGGACATACATGTTTTTGATGTGCAGCTGACAAATCTGCAGCAGCTATGTGACGCCATCATGTCAATATGGACAAAGATTTGTGAGGAATGTATCCGGGACCGTATTGAATCTATGGGATGAGGAATTAAGGTAGTTCTGAAAACAAAAGGGGCCACAACTTTGTAATAGCAGTGTGTATCTAATAAACTGGCTGGTGAGTGTATATGTGTATAATAGTAGAATGCAGCAATATTGTCATTTTATTATTCTAAAGGTTGATTGTATTAAATCTATAGATAATTATGGACCTTCTCTGCAATGCAAGCCTCAGCAACTGTATCAATGGCCAGCTCAGAAGGAATATGCCTAGCAAATGGTATCTGGACTGGTTCTTACTGTATGTAGTGCTTTTATTCACCCATACAAGCACTTTCTAAATGCTTTCTATCACATTCACACACAGTCACACACCGATGCATTGGGAGCAACTCAGTGTTCAGGATACTTTGGCATGTAGACAAGAGCAGCCAGGGATCAAACCACCAACCTTCCGATTAGTGGATCCCCTGCTCTACTGCCTGAGCCACAGTCAAACCTTGTAAACACACCATATTGATTAGCAGGAGGACAATGCCTAAGTTAAAGAAAATAGTATAGGCTATAATTACATCTAGCTTATTCACAGTGCTAAAGCATAAACATCCTGCCAGTACAGACATGTTATTTCCTTGTATCCACAGATCTGACAATCAATTCAATAAAAGCATGGGTTCCCCACCTGGAGATGCGGGGTTCAGTAAAGCTTTAGTCTAGTCAAAAAAAAACAAAACAAAACTGTTTAACTCATATGATGCTGTTGAAACCAGACAGATAAGTCACAGAGCTCTATGTCAAAGTCATATGTCCTGTTTATTCATCCAACTAACCTGAACTATGTTCCTGGGTATCATATTTCCTCCTTTGCAGTCATTAGACAAGAGAAATAATTCTGTCATCTTGGGGGAGTTGGCAGTTTGAAAAGGACAAAAGAAGAAGCTTTTAAACATGAAGTTGTTAAAAGGTAGTTATTCTTTGAAAACTAACGCAGGTGGGAAGATCGGGAAATTGCAAGAAGAACAAAAGCAAAAGCAAGTGAAGTCTCATCATTTCAAGTCCGAATCTATTTTTTGGTAAAAAAAAATAGTGAAGAAAGGTGAAGGAAGTTAGGTCTAAGTGTTTGAGTAGTGTTTGAGTCCAAATAGTGACAATATCAGGGGCAATCAGTTGAAAGTTGGTTTAAAGTGATTGAGATCTTCCTAATCACTTTAAGCTAAGGCTTACATGTATGTCAGACAGTGGGAACACTGAAGGGTTGCACCAAGGCCCAGTAAAAGGTAGTTAAGGACCATTTTAATCATGCAAAGCTACTCTGGTTGAGTCGAAGTCATTTTAAACTGCCTTGTCTTACAAAAGTAATGATTTAACCAAAACGGAGCTCCTTCCAGAGAACTAAATAAGTCATTATCGCCTGTAGACTTGTTCAAAAATGAATACAGACATTCTGCTTAAATAATACTTTGCACCTGATATGGTTTATTTTTTAAAAGTTCAATTAGCTGTTTATAAATTCTTAACATAGCATCTACACCTCCTCCTCTTAGAATAAACTAGAATTTATAAATATTATATTATTTTCTACCACGTGAACTCTGAAAATGACTCACTGAACATCAAACATCCATCATAAACACTTTGCTTACAGGTGACATTTGGGCAGTTTTAACAGTTGCAAGAAGCCCATATCAATTATGCTTTGATAACAGAGCTTTATCAGAAACGCTTCATCGTATAGTCCAAGAGGCCACAGGCAAATAAAATATTTTGTTGTATAATTAGAAGATTTGCAGCCTCTTCTTTGGGTTGGCAGAAAACATTTTTATTGTATTGTTTATTAACTGCTGATTTTAGAGCTTATGTTGGGTTCTATATATATATATATATATATATATATATACTGTTGCTGCATATTCAGTCTGCTGTATGAAATCTCATGCAATGTGTTCCAGTGCCAGAGCATATCTATGTTCTGATATGCACCCAGTAACTTTTGTCAGTAGCTTGATGCCCTACATCAAAGGACACCTTGTGTGTATCTGTTATGATGTACTGGGAATGGCCTGCATAGACAATTATACAACTGTTTTATGCCATTATTCCTTACTGCATTACAGCTTGCAGATTTACAAAATATGGTTCATTCATATGGTACAGTTAATCATCCTGTTGTCTTGGTTACAAATTTGCCTACTTTGAAGAATCTAAAATCTGAAACATATTTTGATTTAACACCTTTAAGTTTAATACGTGATTCTTTCTGTGTTGCTTATAGTCTGGATGACTTCAGTATTAATTTACAATGTAGGAAAAAACATATGACACACACACACACACACACATATATATATATATATATATATATATATATATATATATATATATATATATATATAAAAGGAACATTTCTGGACTAAAGTCAAGTAGGACCTGACAAAATGTTCATTCATTCAGAACCTCTTAATATAACAACTTGTTTAATTTGTAGTTGTGCTTCTCTTTTATCAGAGGTACATGCTCTGAATTGAGTTCTGATTACAGTCATGTCATGTCCTCTTCTACATAGGGACTCCCCCATCCGGTGAGAACAATGCAATTAACTAAATGAATGAGGGACACCTCAACTGGCAGGTTACTCCCCTCAATTACCAACAGCTGACACCTGGGAAATAAGATAAGCAGGTAAATGTGCTTAGACTAAGTGCTAACAACAAGGTACTTTTGGTGATGACTAAATGCTGCTTCAGGCTTTGGGATAAAGGGGGATTGGCAGCGGCTGCAGAGATCTCCTGCCAATGTTGCTTGCACACAGTCAGCATTGGTTTATAGTTTGAAGTGAATGCAAATTGGAGGTAAAAAATAATGGTACACCCTCCCCCGCAATATGAAGCAGACTGCTTTTTAGCAGGGTTAAAATCGAACAAGAGCAATACAAAATTAAAGCCGCAAGCGGCGATGAGCGGGCCCTCGCACCCGGCGCGCGTCGACCCCTGGCGCGCTCCAGCCAAGCCGCGCGTCGACCCGTGGCACGCTCCAGCCGAACCGCGCTCGGAGGTTCTCGCAGACGAGAGAGTAGCTGGCTCACCCGGCTGCTGACGGCTCAGCAGGCTAGCCGTACTTCGCGTCGATCGTCTCCCGCTCCCACTAGGTGGCGTCGGTGAGTGCCCACTAATTAATATGTCACAATGCTCTATGTAATGCCTGCAGCCATCAATGAAACTGTAATGACCATAGGATGATGAGTATCAGTGTCCTACTGATTTCCTGTTGCCACTAGGTGGCGTTATGAGTGTGAAACAAAGCTGATAGAGGGGTGTGTCCAGTCTCCCTTACCCTCCCATTAAGCCTGTGAAGTTTGAGGCACATCGGACAATGTATGTCAGAGATGTAACAATTTGGTGCACTGTGGTATATGAGTAAAATCCCACATTTAGAGTGTTGCTACGGCAACAGCGTTCAATATTCTACAAAACCATGAATATCTTTTGATGGGCTACTTGTGTAGATGATCTGGAGCCATTTTGGTGTGACTGGATGAAAAGCTGTAGTAGAAGATGATTCAAATAGCAGGCCTGAAAAATGTGAGAAATGCTGCAAAAATGAAACCTTAATTAGAACATGTCAGGCTTCCTGTTGGATTTCGGCTATCGGTCCAAGAGACTTTTTTGTACGTCTTAGGATGTTACTTCAGCATGCACGATTTCAGGTACACAGACCAAGCACTGCCCTGGGGCTGATGTTTAGAACCTATCTGGGCCTGAAATGGAAAAAAAGTCCAAATTCAGAGGGTTGCTACGGCAACACCGTTCAATATTCTACAAAATCATGAATATCTTTTGATGGGCTACTTGTGTGGATGATCTGGAGCCATTTTGGTCTCACTGGGTCAAATGCCCTAGGAGGAGTTGAGGCAAAAAGGCCTGGAAAAGGCGAAAAATGCTGCAAAAATGACACTTTAAAGTGAACGTGGCTGACTTCCTGTTGTGTTTCGGCTATCGGTCCAAGAGACTTTTTTGTAGATGTTAGCATTTTACATCAGCAGGCACATTTTCAGGTACATAGAGAAAGCACAGCCCAGGGGCTGATGTTTAGAATCTCTGTGAATTTGAAATTGAAAAAAGTCCAAATTCAGAGGGTTGCCATGGCAACACCGTTCAATATTCTACAAAACCCTGAATAACTTTTGATGGGCTACTTGTGTAGATGATCTGGAGCCAATTTGGTGTCACTGGGTGAAATGCCCTAGGACAAGTTCGTTCAAATAGCAGGCGTGGAAATCGCAAAAATTGACACCTTCAATTGAAGATGGCCGACTTCCTGTAGGGTTTGGGGTATGGGTCCAAGAGACTTTTTTGTACGTCTTAGTATGTTACACGAGCATGTACATTTTCATACATGTAGAGAAAACGTAGCTCCGGGGCTACTCAAAAAACTTGCTATTTTAAGATATTCCGAGCTGCCACTAGGCGGCGCTCTAACGTTTATGGACTTTATGCATATGAGTGTGTTCAGGGCAGCATGCTTATCACACCACTGAAGTTTGAGCCAGATTGGGCAAGTTGGCTTTGAGTTACAGCCATTTTTGTGTTCATGGCGAATCATCGAACTTTGCCGTCCCATAAGGGTCACGCCCTTTTGTCAAAAAGTCACAGTTTTGAAAACACAGTAAGTCCAACTTCTTAAGGCTTTCCAGGTGAAATTTGAGATGGTTCTGCTAAACCACCTTGGAGCTGGACCTCCAAGTGTAAAATATGACATTTCCTGTTCCCACTAGGTGGCGCTGCGACTGATATTAAATATTGTCATATGTATGTGTTCAGGGGGGCACCCTCATCCTACTGGAGAAGTTTGATGCACATTGGATCATGTAGGTATGAATGAGAGGCAATCAAATTTTCATGGCGAATGATCAAAGGTCAAAGGGGCATAAGGACCCCTCCCCCTTGGCAAAAACTCACCATTTTCGAGATTTAGATTCCCCTGGGGGTGTAGGTTAGACAAACCAAATATGAAGATGATAACGTCTAAAACCTCTGAGTTATTAGAGAAAGTGTGAGGGCTGCAAATCGCCAAATTTGCATAATTAATTCAAAATGGCGGACTTCCTGTTGGGTTTAGGGCATGGCTCCAAGAGGATTTTTTGTGCGCGTGGACATGATATACATGTGTATGAAGTTTCATTCATGTACGTGAAACACAGCGGTGGGGCTCCAGTTTAGGGGGCGCTAGCGAGCCATTTGGGCGCGCCCTTGCCCGAGCCCATTAAAATACTTAAATTTTCACCAGGTGTGATGCATGTGCAAAGTTTCATGAGTTTTTGAATATGATAAAGCCCCCAAAAAGCCAATTCATTTGCCTGAATAATAATAAAAAAAAAAAAAAAAAAAAAAAAAAAAATAATAATAAACGAAGCAATTACAATAGGGCCTTCGCACAGTTCGTGCTCGGGCCCTAATTATTTTAAATAATGCATGTGAAAGATCTAAGCATTGCTCATAATAAACGTTGAAAGAGTATGACTACATAAATGATCAGAGAGGTATGTGAAGTGATGGAGACATTTAAAGATGCCACTCCTGCATTCCTCCTTTAAAATGTTCACAAATTAAACACCAGCTGCACTTTACATATATATATATATATATATATATATATATATATATATATATAGTGACATTTGTTGTTATGACATGAATGTCATGTTGGATGTCAGCTTGATTGCCAAGAAATTTGGTTAAAACACAAAAAAAACATTCCCATTCCTCTCTGGATGAATTATAATAATCTTGTGGTTTTCTGATCATTCCAGTGCCATCATTATTTTTAATCTTTAATTTTTCCATTACTTTAAGTGGTGCACGGAGCCCTGCAAAGGTTGAAGATTTATTTCTGCACACTTTGCACTCCACATCACACGCTTCAAAAAAAAAGCACATTTTCCAACTGCTGTGAAGGAACTGAGGACACCAGTGACGCTGGTGAGCTTTCTACTATTGACTTCATGGTGAGAAAATGTTGAACAAAATAAGACCAAAGTTGATATAAACCACTGCAATAAAAGGAGTTGTATGCTAAAGAAAAAACATAAATGATAAAAGGGAAGCTAAAGAGAAAGGAGCAGGAAATTTTAGAAAGAAGAATCATATTATATATAGATTTCCTCTATTTCTTTTCTAATTGTGCAATCACAACAAATTGCAGCTTTTTTTCAAGCAAATTTGTTTTTTTGTAAAGTGGTTTTCGTAATCCACAAGCATGTCTAAATGTACCCTGTCTGCTTGTAGGTGAGAACATGCATGTGTATTATCCAAGCCCTGAAAAGTAGCTAATGCACCTTGCAAAATTAAACTAAGTATGCATCTCTGGTTCTCTCAACACACAGTCTTCCTCCCTCTAAAGTCTTGTAGTTTAAGCATTAACTTCAACATCCTGCCCTCTTAAAGTTAGGCAAAACTAATACTGGTTGAATTCATTTAAACTTTGAATGACAAAACAAATATTATGATTCATTTCTTTTTAGATTTACATCTGTGTGTGAGTGGTCCTCCCTTGATGGCCCCATTTCCAAACATTGCCTACAACACATATTAGGAGCCTTGTTAAATCTAAACAGAAATTTGCATGTGTCTATGAGAAGCAGTTATTTGAGATGGTTGGAGGTGATGTACCCCACAGAGCACCGTGCATTTTAAACTACCGTGTCTCCTGTGAAACAGGAAGTTCAGAGAGTGGGAGTTCTCCCCTCTTTAGAAATTCTCTGGGAGTATCAAGCTACTAGCCTCAATCAGAAATGAGGCCACAGAGGTCTGATAAGTTCACTCCTTCTCCAAACCTTCTGATTTTTTCAATTTCAGTTACATCACTTTAGGCAATTTATCAGAAGATATCAGAGCCAGCCTACGAAAAGTTCAACACAGAAAGTATACTGCCAATTTGCTTTGCCAAAAACACTGATTTTTTTTCCTTTCCTTTTCAGGGAATGCAGTTGGTACCTGGATTAGTGAGGGCTATTTTTTTGTGTGTGAGTGAAGAAAGTGCTGCATCTTTCCCCCATGACAGGAAGTCAAAGCAAAATGTTTTTTTGGGTAAAGATTTTTTTTTTTTTTTCCAAGGGAAACTGTTCAGATATTTTTCAAGTCCCCCCTTTTTTGTACTTGCACTGTTCTAGAGCAGCTTTGCATATTTCCCATCTCTATATAATCCTTACTTATCCTGTGCTGGGCCTTGGTAATGTCAACTCAACCGTGTCAATGATGGGAACCCAAGGCCAGATGATCCTTCATATGATCGGCAAGGACACAAAGCATTCTTTATGAACCAGGTTTCAGAACAGACACTGCAGTGCCCACTTACTATTATTAATAAGCAGCTCTTAATATTCCTGCGTCCACTTAGTCTCTCTTTAAGTCACATTTTCTTAGAGATTTGCAGTAGCCTGAAGGCCAAAGATCCTGTGTACCACTCAGCTTAGAGCTGTTCGACGTGTTAATGCCTCCGCTTTTACCTGTGAGCACCCGTGAGTAAACACGCGTCATTTTCCCTCTGAATGTCCTGCAAGAACTGTTTTCACCTTAAGAAAGCAAATGATGAGCTTTACTGATTTTAAAGGAAGGTCAGCCTTAAAAGCAGGCTTCCGTAATAAACAGTGCAGAGGGCGCAGAGTGAATCAGTACATAAAAGATCTTCACTTCCAAGACATATTTTCACAAGAAGTATCCAAGGCTAATATTTTGACCATTTCCATTACCTTTGATTCAGGAAGGGTTTTGGATGGATGGATCAATAAGGTTATGGCCTTTTACAAATATTCTGATATTGATTAGTAAGACTTTGAATCTTCTATGATCTTGGAAGATTGTTCCAACACATATTAATAGCAAAAGCAAGAATATGTATTAAACAAATGAAGGGCTACCCCCATACCCAGTTTGCACCTTTTAAATGGTCACCTTTTTAATGCTGTATTAAGGTGGCATGTCGTTAGCACTGTTGCCTCACAGCAAGAAGGTCCTAGGTTGAAATCCACCTTTACTGGGGTCTTTCGGTGTTTGTATGTTCTCCCTGTGTTTGCGTGGGTTTTCTCCAGGTACTCCAGTTTCCTCCCACAGTCCAAAGACATGCAGTTAGTGGGGTTAGGTTAATTGGTGATTCTAAATTGCCAGAGATAAGGATGTGAGTGTGAATGGTTGTAATGCTCTGTCTCTCTGCATTAGCCCGTGCAGGGTGTAGCCTACCACTTTATGACAGCTAGGATATACTCCTGACCCCCCGCATCCCTGAAAAAGGATAAGTGGAAGAAGTTGGATGGATGGATGGATGGATGGATGGATGGATGCATGGATGGATGGAACCAAATTGATACAAAACTGTAAAGACTGGTCTTGGCAAAGTGCAAACCACAAGTACTTCTTGTCAATGGAATTCCAGCAACATCTTAGGGTGTTCTGCCCCAGTGGTACAGTAACCTTAGAGATTCAATAGCATCCATTATTTGCTGAGAATATAGGTAGGGAACAGTGATCAAAGTGCATAATAATCCCACTCAGTGACAGTAAGGACATGCTTTCCGTAACATGTAATGCTGCCAGTATGCTGTTTTCTAATGAGGAACAAATGTTGTTAACGAGCTTCACGGTTAAAAATGGTTACTACTGTATCAACTGCTAATGTCTGATCACCCAATAAACCATCTGACTAGAATGATTACCCTGCCATTCACTAAAACTGCCTCCCTGCAATTCTAGTGCAGTTCATTAATGGATCATTTTACTCAAAAAAAAAAAAAAAAAGTTCCCTGTGAACATTATCCACCCATCATTCTCCATATTTCATCATAAATAGCTATCATTTCTTGTCACGAGTTCCAGTCTTTAACTAAAAGTATCATTTAATTAAATCCTAAACAATACACTCATTGTTCTGTATCTTATCTGGCCCATCTTTTGAAAATGCAGCTACAAAGGAGACTGAGCAGTTTGCAAAGCCAGATTTCCAGGGCTGCAAATGATAAAGCTTTCATTTTAAACTCCTCATTTTTTAATGCTTGCCAATGGGAACCCTGAAAGCAGGTTAAGTATTAGAAACTTTAATAGACAGTAGCTTTCTATTTAACCCAAGATTAGTTTTGTCCCTTAACCGTGACGAAGGTGGTGCAGTATTTTGTAATTTTGCCTCACCTCTGACATATTTAAAAGGAAGAATCGAGACTGAAAATTCCCTCCACATCTGAATCCAGAAGAATCAAACAAACGGGATCTAACTTCTATAAATGAATTCTAAACATTTTATTTCTATTGTAGAAGTAAGCACAAGCAAAATGTCCCCACTCAGTCTGAAGCTCCACACGCTTCTCAGCCAAGGACAGAAGCAGAGTAATATATGAGTCAGACTTTATTGTTTGTATGCAAGGCATGACTTGTTCTACACTATGAGTATTGAGTATTTTATAACTTGCAGGTGTACCCGACTGCCAGATGGATGCTCCTGAATCTTACTGCTGCACAACAGTGCAATAATTCAGCTCCAACAACATCTGCAATCCAAAGGCACAACGCCAGCTTATATTGAACTGAACTTAATATGTCAACAATAGGTGGCACAGCCTTGAGGAAGGTGCATTCAAAACCACTAGCATTCAATGTAAACAACAAAAGCTAACTCCTACCTCACTCAGTGAGTCTTCATTATCTAACGCCTGAGCTGCCAAGCTTTTAGGCCTATTACTGTAGGCAAAAGGGACAAAAGCTCTCTGTAATTACTCTGCTTCCCCAGTGAGTAAAAGGCAGCATTCTTAGGGAGCTGAACAATCGCTTTCCATGTAGCTCTCACCACATCTTAGCTGGGAAGATGCAGCACATGCGGTTCTACTTTCTTTCTCACATTGCTTCTTTTCCTCCTCGTCTTTCTCTCAATCCCCTGTTTGTTGTCTTTGTCCACTCTCTCATCCCTACAATCGTCTTGTTTTTTCACTGTATATGTGTATACGTGAACGATAAAACAGAATACAAAATAGTTTTCAACATTATTATGCCACTTCAGGTACATAAATTAGCTAGTTACATGAACATTTTTTATAGTTACAGGATGTAAACCATTTGCAACTCATGCACATGAAAACGAGATTCAAAAAGTTGTTGTTTGAATAACATTTAATATTAAATAAAGTCATTAATGTGTTTCAGTAACGTAACACACAGTTTTTTGTTGTTGTTTATTTTTGTTTTGTATTGCTTTTAAGTGACCAAACATGTATCAAACACATCAGACGTCAAGACAGGATATCAGTGATCAGGTCCCAAATCAAAAACAAGTCTAAGACCTCAGACACTGAACCTAAAGCGTCAGGTGTCTGATCATGGAAATGGATGAATGATGGGCACTCCTTAATGCTTTCTCTTGCATGACCATTGCATGATTATAGACTATTAGATTCTTGGCTAAGAGTTTTCCCTCACTAACTTTCTATTTACTGCTTATTGATAATAAGGACATGAATTACCATCTTGATATGCTTTGTCAGTCTGGAACAATACTGGCTGGTAGTACCGGAAGAATTAATTCTCACTTGATAACTATGGTCTATCCTCATGTGACAAAACACCAAAATACAAGTATTAATCATGTTCAAGTAATGAAATGAAGTCAAAATCAGAATACGTTTTCCAATCATTAGACATGTCTTTCTTCTGATATATTAGTTTAACGCTTATTAACCCAAACAGGTTTCTATGACTGCCCTTCACATCAGTAAATTCATAATAGTGCCAGCTTTTACAACTAAGAGAACCTCTTCTTGAGTGTTGGGTTACACCTTGAAAAGACCAGATATCTATTGAGATCTTCTTTATTTATGGATCACTTCACCACTTCATTTTCATATCCATCAAACAATGTGGCATCCTTTCAGTCCTACCATATAACCCACATTATCCAGTCCATATTAGTATAGATATCAAGTACAATTTTTTTTTCACATTGAGATCTGATGTGTTTTCAAAGTGTTCCTTTCTTTTTTTTTTTGAGTCTTGTACTGTATTATATAGACATAGGGGATAGGGGACATAGGTGATACTCCACGCGCATACATTAATGACTTCCCAATCACACAGTGCTCTGTCCTCCTTTTTGATTCTATAAGGACCATAATTTATGAAGAAAGCTTAAAACCAGCAACTGAGCCCATGCACTCATCAGGAAAGTGTTTACTGAGGTCAAAGCGTAAGCAGGGCTGTTTTTCAATAGACTTCTGTATGATGGGACATCCTTTGCAACAAGAGTCATTCCCTGTGGGGAAAACAATTGAGATTTAAGGCACTTCCAGAATTAGCATTACTTTTCAGACCCAGAAGTTACATCCATCTTCCTTGTGGCAGTAAAACCGTGTTTGTACGATGAGTCACGGCAGACTAAAAAATTAGGACATAGCATGAAAAGCAGCTATACATGACAGTAATAATAAATAATATCATTGTACTGGCTACATGAATTAAACTGTCCTGTTTCAGTTTATTTGTGTGACTTGCAATGGACAAATAAGATCGCTGAAGTCTAAGTTAGTAGTTTTGTGTAATACGTTTAATGTATATTGTACAAGATGTGAACCCATGTATTAACTATGAGCAGTTTGGGGTGCTTGACATTTTCTTCCTGAAACGACTCACTCAGAAACATGTCAGATAGTTTAATAATCACTTTGACTTTTGAAGAAAGAAAGCTTAAGTTTTTGTTAAGTTTTTGTCCGCCTTTGTTGAAAGAGTCTGCTTTTATCACCTCAGCACTTCAAGAGCACTATGATTTAACCCTCTTGTTCAATCAACACTTGTAGTTCGAACCGACACTGTAGATTTACACACAATCTTGATCACCTCACCAGGTGACACAAACGAGAAATACATTTATTTTATGTTGCGCAATTGCAAGGGTGGTGTTACCTGTGTACCTGTTTGTATGTTTGTTTATGTTTGCTTTTGTTTTTTAAAGACTCGGCTAATCTTTATTGGTGGGATTTCCGTGTATGCAAGCAATGGATACAAATAACCGCGGCTGGCTGGGTAATAACGAGGACTTACAGTACGGGAAGCAAAGCCACCGTGACGACTCTCCAATCTAGGGGAACCTTCAAAACCTCTACCATCTGTGTCTCTTCTCTTCATGAGCTGTAGTTTCATCTGTGAAATGAGAATGCAAATCATATTTAGTAGTGTGTGAGTGTGAACTGGCAAGCCAGAACATTCAATTCAGTTAGATATTACCAACATGGAAAGGGAGCGGGAAAAGTAAAGCCCTGTGCTGTACACTTGTCACAAGTCAAATAGTACAATGTCTGTAAAACAGGATGTATAAGAGGTTTGTCCTGCTGATTTCCACACTAATTTTCCCCCATGAAATCATGTTGACCAAAACAACATACAACTCTATTTGTCCCTGCTTACATTGTAATATTTTGTAGGAAATTTCTGAGACATTTGTTCTAGACCCAAAGTGTAAAAAAAATCAGAACAGTAAGAGTAGTCCACTGGACAAGGAGCCTAATGTTTTCAGCTACTTGTCATTTCAGTGTGTTACATTGAAAGACAACAGAAAATGAAATGATACAAGACCATTTCTGGATGATGACCCCTTGCTTTACTGAACCCCCATTGATTGGATTGAAACTAGGCTGAAGCTCCTGGCAAGCTGTACTCGTTGATCTATTATGTATTCAGGGAAAAATACTTTTTTTTTTTCTTATCGGCTTTTTTTTTTAATGTTAATTCTGTTTGGTGAATACCACACAATCAGTCCAAATCCATTTAAGTTCCTGAAAGCTTATCTTCCAAATGGGATCTTTAATAAAACACTATTTTCTAAGTTTATTTCACAGGGGAGTCTTTGTATTTTTGGCATAGCTCTTCATTTTTTGTTTAATTTGGTGTGTATGTGGTTGCTGGTCAAAGAATAACATTTGTAATGAAATTTGATGACTGCATTGGGCAGTGCAGTTGCCAGTGCTGCCAACCAAATCAGATCACACCATATCCACACTTAATTTTACAATGGTGTCTAACTTTTCCGCACATATGCTTTGACTGTTGCTTATTTAGCATTGGATATTAAATGATAGGTATACACAAAGATTTATAATGGGGTTTTTACAGAATGTACTGGAAAGAAACAACACTAAGAATATCATACTCCAGCCAAGGGACAGACAGAGTGTGACCCAGAGTTAAGACGTGGGAGACAGGACTTAAACTTAAAGGCAGCTTTAATGCTGAAGAGGCTTCCTAACAACCATAACATAACAAAGCAGGACTAAAGTCAAGAATACAAAAGTCAAGAATACAAAACTACTGTTTGCAAAACAGTAAATTAGGAAATTCATAGATAACAACATTAATTCTATTTTAGCATTTTCTTTTCAACACTGTAGCCAGGCTGACAAAAAGGCAAAGCTCTGTTGAGCTAAGAATCTCTTTAATCTTAACCAGTAATGACTTTGTGAATTTCTTCACAAGTAAAATTTTGACCATTAGAGAAAAAAGTTATCCACAACCAACTTACAGATGTAGTATTATGCACAGCTACTTTTAATAATGCTGATATTTATTTAGACTCTTTCTCCAATTGAGGTTTCTGAGTTAACTTTAGTAGTTACTTCCTTCAAACCATCAATATGTTGATGCTCAAAGAAGCCCTGCCATTAATTAATGCTTCAGTCTTAAATATGATCAGTCTATGTTTATGGTTTATTTAAAGAGTTTCAGTCAGGTTTCAGAATTCATCACAGTACAGAAGCAGCATCACTGAAGGTTTGAGTGATCTTCTTATGGTCTCTGACAGTGGACTCATCTCCATGCTTGTTCTGCTAGACCTCAGTGCAGCGTTCAATACTGTTAAACATAATTTTTTTATTACAGAGATGTTGTAGGCATTAAAGTTCCTACACTGCAGCAGTTCAAATCATCTATCTGTCTAATAGACTCCAATTTGTTCATGTCAATGGGGAGTCTTCTTCACACAGTACAATTGATTATGGCATTCCACAGGGTTCTGTGCTAGGACCAAGTCTATTTACATTATGCATGCTTCCCCTTGTCTAGTTACAATATGCATGCCTCCCTTAGGCAGTATTATTAGAAGGCATAGCATACTCATTACTATGCAGATGATACCCAGCTTTATCAACCCATGAAGCCAGATGACACATATCAATTAGTTGAACTACAGAAATGTCATAAAGACATTAAGGCCTGGATGACGTCTAATTTCCGGCTTATAAGTTCAGATAAAATTGAAGTTATTGTACTCAGCCCTACAAGTCTGAGAAACATAGTATCTAACCATACACTCTGGATGGCATTACTTTGGCCTTCAGTAACACTATGAGGAATCCAGGAGTCATTGACCAGGATATGTCATTCAATGCACATATTAAAAAATATGCATGACTGCTTTATTGCATTTGTGCATTATGTCTAAAATTGAAAACATCTTGTTTCAGAGTGATGCTGAAAAACTAGCTCATGAATTTAGTACTTCTAGGCTGGACTGCTGTAATTCATTATTATCAGGTTGTCCTACAGTGAAGGGTCCCTGAAAACCCTTCAGTTGATCCAAAATGCTACAGTTAGATTACTGACGGAGACTAGAAAGAGAGAGCATATTTCTCCCATATTGGATTCTCTTCATTGCCTCCCTGTTAAATCCAGAATTGAATTTAAAATCCTTCTTCTCACATACAAGGTCTTGATTAAGCAGGCCCTGTCTTTTCTTATCCCAATAGAGCACTTTGGTATCAGACTTGGTATCAGATTGATACCAAAATTTGCTGGCACACCACTAACAGAATCAAACATCAAAATTATCTAACTGGAAGGTACAGCCATCTTACTAGTGGCAGCACAGACAGCTAAGCTAAAACAGCTTGTGTAACATCTTGAGTAATGTCTTTTCCATTGCCACGGGCTATGTCTCTTGACATGTTGTCTAAGAAATGAAAAACTACTCATTGCATCAGTAAGGGTTGAATAACCTGTTGCAAGCTGAAACATAATAATCACTGCAGTAATTGCACAATAGACCTATTTCCTTGACACATATCAATTTCTATTGCCTGTTTCCTTAAATCCAAGTAGTGATTTCTTGTTGGGACAACCACTGTATGATTGTATGATACACATGTATTTAAGTATGCTATTTTCTATGTATGTAATTTTAGCCAAAGTTATTTTAACTTTTTATTGCCACTGCCTTTTTCTTACTCTTTATCCAAAGCCAATTTTAACATTGTGGTTACATACACTGATAATGCAGAGAAGAGATAACGAGTGTATTTGCTTGTGCAAATGAATGTAAAGATGAGTTGAAGCTAAAATTATTTTGACTTTTGAAAAACTGCCTCTGTAGATGATATAAATGAGCAAAGAGATAAAAAGAAAAATGTGAGGGCCTGGAAGGAAATGACAGGAAGTATACCCTTGGCATGTTGTTTATCAGGTGGGATAATCCTATACTGGCAGACAAATGTGCAAGTTTAACCCACTACTTCATACACTGAAAACACCTTAAGATTGATCTGATTGAATCAACCTTTGTGTCAACACTGTTCGCATTTCCTTTATTAAAACTTCTAATAACCCTATGCCCCAGGCTTCTTCACCGAACTTCCAGATTCTGTCATCAAAAAATCTGTATTTCCAGAAGTTAAAGTCAGTGTCCTTGTCCTATGGTGATGATTTACTTGGTACTGGAAGCTAGTTAACATGAAAAATTAAAGTAAATTTTATGGTCCAAGAAAAGTACAGTGTTTGATTATTCACCGATCAGGCATAACATTATGACCACTGTGAGGTGAAGTGAATAATCATCATCACACCTTTTACTGGCTACAGTATATTAGTGACCAAGTGAGCATTTTGTCCTCAAGCTGATGTGTTAGAAACAGGAAAAATGGGCAAACATAAGGATTTGGGTGAGTTTGACGAGGGCCAAATTGTTATGGTTAGACAATTGGGTCAGAGCATCTCCAAAACTGCTGCCCCTGTGGGGTCTTCCTGATCTATCAAAAGTGGTCCGAGGAAAGAACAGTGGTGAACCAGCGACAGGGTCATGGGCGGCCAAGAGTCACAATGTGGATCCAACAGATGAGCTACTGTAGCTCAAATTTCTGAAAAAGTTAATAGTGGTTCACATAAAAAGGTGTCATAAACCACAGTGCATCACAGTTTGTTGCATACGGGGCTGCATAGCTGAGGTCCAGTCATTCTGACCCTTGCCCACCACCAAAAGCACCAACAATGGGCATGTGAGCATCAGAATGGTACCACAGAGCAATGGAAGAAGGTGGCCTGGTCTGATGAATCATGTCTTCTTTTACATCACATGGATGGCCAGGTGCATGTGCATCATTTACCTGGGGAGAACCTGGCACTAGGATGTGCTATGTGAACAAGGCAAGCCAGCAAAAGCAGTGTAGTGCTTTGGGCAATGTTTTGCTGGGAAACCTTGGATTCTGCCATCCATGGGGATGATACTTTGACATGTACCACCTACCTAAGTATTGTTGCAGACTTGTACACCCTTTCATAGAAAGGTATTCCCTGAAGGCTGTGGTTTCTTTCAGCAGGATAATTCACCCTGCCACAAAGCCAAAGCACTTCAAGAATGGTTTGAGGAGCACATCAAGTTTGAAGTGTCGAGTTAGCCTCCAAATTCCCCAGATCTCAATCTTATGAAGCATCTATGGAATGTGCTGGACTAAAAAAGTAAAATCTATGTTGCCTTCATGCAGGAGAAGGGACAGTTAGAAGCAGAAGTACAGTCCACAGAGACAGAACAGGATGTGAGAGGATGTGTTGCTAACTTACTGGTGCCAGATCCCACATCAATACCATGTCAAAGGGTCTAGTGGAGTCTATGCCGCAAGGGCTTAGGGCTGTTTTGGCTGCAAAAAGGGGACCAACACAATATAAGGCAGGTGGTCATAGTCTCACGCTACACACTCACACATAAAAAATAAAATATAATTCCTACTCACCCTGCGATCAATCTTTTGCCCTCCAAGATTGGGTCTTCTACCAGAGGCCTGGAAGCTTGAGGATCCTGCACAGTATCTTAGCTATTCCTAGGACTGTGCAAGATCTCGGATGTCAATCCTGGAATCTGTTCATGGAGAGCAGTTAGCTTCTTTAGCTAGTAGGTGTGTATCATGTCAGGGTCTGGTGCTGTCCAATTCTTCATATGTGAGACTGTTTCCTGGCTGTCTGCCACTGGGATGATTACTGGAGCCTGTTCATGGAGGTTGCTGTGGTCTGCTCTTAGGTCCACTAGCCACTGAAAATTGGTGTTGTGTGTTGTATCCTTCACCCATCCTTCCAGTATTGCTCTGTATCCAGCCTTGGTAGGGTTGCTGTTCTTATATTGTTCCCCTGCCACTGGGAGTCCACCTTGGAGTACAGTGGAGATCATTTGGTTTATTCTCCTGGCTTCTGTCTCTCTTGTATACCTCTTCAAGTGGTTAAGCAAGGCTGTGAGTCTTTGCCTGGCAGTTTCTAAGGCCTCAGATATGGACAGTTTGCTATACTTCTTAGGCACCCTTTTTTTCATCACAACTTTATGCAGTTATCAGAGCTGGCTATTTCGCCGTGCTGCCTTGATCTTAGCCTCCAGCCACCTTTTACTTTGCCAAGAATCACAAGGATCACCATTGCCGTGGTATACATCAGCTGACTGGTTTCAGTGATGGTCGAAGTCAGGATTGTTCGTAGTGCTGCATTCACATCTTCTAGTTGACTTTTAGAGAGTACTTCATATAGTCTTGGTAATCAGCCACAGGGATCCAGTTTTCCAGCTTAGCCATGATCTTCTCTTTCAGGTCAGCTGCTCTGGCATTCAATGTACAAGTTGTTCTTGGGGCTTGGTACACCTCAGTGTTCCCCCGGATAAGCTGGAGGAGGTGGCTGAGGGGAGGGAGCTATGGATTTCTCTGCTTAGGCTGCTGCCCCTGCAACTCATAAGATATGAATAAGTGGAAAAAAATGCAATGCAAGGATGGATGGATATTTTAAATGGTACAACAGGTGCATTAATGAATCTCAATGGTGCGTACTGTCAACAGCAGAAAGTGGATATTTGTGAACACACTTGAAGCCTGTGAAAAGCTACTGGGTAAGTGTTCACACCTTTTTAAGTGCCAGGTACTTTAAGAAAAATAACAAAATAGAACAAATAGGCTATAAAGTGTGGTGACTTTAAATTAGTTCAAAACTAACAACTAGATTTGTTCACCTTTTGTCATTCACTGCACCCACTTCAACAATCAGAACTCATTCAATTTTGATTTTTGCTCATGCTTCCTGGCCAGATAAATAAAACCCTCGGTTTGTGAGCAGCATGACTTACTGCTGCCAAGCAAAAGAATAAACTTTGTGAAATTTTTCACTCACTAGTAATTGAAAATTTGAGGTGTTATTCCCTCTTAATGCATCATTTGTGAAATAAAATGACAGGAAATTAAAAAAAAAAAAGTGTTTGTAGCCAGTGAGACTATTCCTACTGGATTTGAACTAATCACAATGTCATAATGACAAAATCAACAATTAAGAACTGAGAATGAATTTAAACGGTCCTTTGGATGTATAAAACCATGAACAAACAATCAAAAATAGCAACGTGTCAGCAATCTGACGTCACAACCAGACAAGGACTTGTGATACGAGAAGTAACGCTAATTGTTTCAGTGTTCGTGATGGGTTCAGTGGAAACATGCCCTTATACTAACTCGTTCATCCATCCATCCACTGCATTCCGCTTATCCAATTCAAGGTCATGGGGCATTGTAGTGTATATCAGTGTATGTCATACGCTGAAAGGCAGGGCACACCAGAGTCACAGGGCTAGACTTTAACTAAGAAGAGAAATAGAAATTGGGTTTGTCTTTTCCTCTTTACTCCATACCAAAAGGTCCTAATTTCCATGTGGTAGCTCATTTCTTCTTTTAAACGTTTGAAGGATTTTTGGCAATGGAAATTCTAGCCTGATAAAAGTGCCAACAATCTGATGTATAACACTTGGTTGCCTGACTGCAGCCACTTCTTGTAGGTTAACATTCTTTTTTCATCACACGTTCATCACACTCCATGTAGTTAAATTTCCTCATATGGAAGAACAGCTGACCTTCCATCGTGTCCTGGTTTTTGCTCCCTGTATGCTGGTCCTTGCTCCTAAAAAGGTAAGATTTACAACTTTGACCTCCATTGTGTCCACCCATGTGTCTTAGGTAGCTTGTAAAGCACCTTTTTAACAGGCGGCCGACATCCATCAGCTTGTGTGTCTTGACCTGCTGACTTTAACCTTTCATTGAGACCTACTTAAACATCTTGACAGCCAAAATAATAATCCTTCTCCCTCGGTCTGCTGTAGCTGCTTTCACACAAAATGGTGAGGAGTGATGTGCATTTAGCAACCTTTTAAAAGGCCACTTAAACACTGCAATACCTCCTTCAGATGTAGCAAACCATCACAAGGATGGGCTGCAATGAAATCTTGCTTGTTTCCAACCAGAGTTGAGTGCTGCGAGACAACCCTGAAAAAGGGATTCTGTATGTGGCACTCAACTCGAATATAGAGAATATATTGTGAAGCAGAGACCTGTTTTTTTCCCCAGAATAAAAGTATCTAAGTGAGTCATAAAATCAGATATGGGTTTTGTTGAAAGACAGAAGGCACTCAATGCCCTTACCATAAACATTCCACATCCACTGTTGAATGGGTTTACCTATGTGATATTTACTGAGTTTATGATTTAGTCAGCAGGCAGGATAGAGTCATTCACTGGCTGAAAGAAACCTTTTCAGCACTGGATAAAATCTTGGGAATCTACGCTGCCTCAAGTACTGGACCAATTACTGGACGCAGCATCAGCTCTTTGATGATGTCCTTTTCAATAACTAGACATCCACTGACAGCCTTATTTTTATAATGAAGTGCATCTTTTCAGACTCTCTTTTCAGTTTTCTGATCTTTCAAAACTGAGTTTGTTCTTATTTGTTTGAGTTTGAATATCTTGAGTGTAGTTTTTGTTTCATCTGCTGATAGTCTTGACCTTCTCATATATTTTCTTAAACATTTGGCTATTGTTTCTTTTTTCCCCAGGCAGTCTATATGTTTGTCCTTATCTATCCACGTTGCGGGGTTAATGCCCAGGCAGTCAAAGTTTATTCATGCTAATTATCCTTTTTAATTAGGTAGGTACATACACTTATATATATGCATTAAATTATGGTATTTTATTCAAGATGAGACATACATTTTATTACAGTGGTTCAAAAAATACAATAGTATTTCAGCTGGATAATTTAAGTGTTTCCTTTTGTAGCAGATCACAAGTATCAAACTTGTAGGCCACATTGCCACGTGGCTGTGGTACAGATGGCCTGGGTTTGCATTCGACCTGTGGCCCCTTGCTACATGTCTTCCCCCTATCTATCTCTCGCCCCAACTTACTGTCTCTCCTCACGGTTCAATATCTAATAAAGGTTAAACAATATATATATCTTTAAAATGTAGTACACGCACAATCCCTAGAAACAATGTTGCTGGTACCAAGTACAGGTAACTGAGTCAGGAAATACTTCCAGTGCAAAATATGTGAGAATTCAAATATGGTCATAAATCAGATTTGCATACCAGATTAGTCAATGTCCAGGTTATGAGGGATCATAATTGAAAACTATTGTGCAAAGCGCAAACTTGAAGGAAATGCATCCAATGTTAAGGTACCATAAATAAGTCAATCCCCAATCCCAGTCAAGACTAATGTGGTAAAATGCCCAATTTTGTAGCAGATAAAAGCATGTTTACAACCTATAAAGCCTATAAAGAGCATTTGTCTTCTGTAAAATACAAGTTATTCATCCTTGCATTGCATCATGATTACACTCAGTCATTCTTCTGTTACCCCTTGATGGTCCTCAAATGCCATTTTGAGATTAATAGCTTTTAGCATTATTTTTAGATTAGATTAGATTAGATTAATGTAAAATTTAGTATAAATATCCAAGTTTTAGTAGAGCCTTTAGCATATGCTAGCAAGGCTGAAGACTCTCTGGCTGTACAAGCTAAAATGTGACGAACAGTGTATCTATATCTATATATAGTGGATCTAACTGTGTTTAAAAAAAAATGTCATTGCCATCTTTTTCAGTATTAAATCATATTGACAAAGACGGCTGTGATAGGTAATAGTCCTCCAGTGCTTTGACAGGATCTGCTAAGGAGGCTTTCAGTAAGCACCTGTGGTTAACATGCATTTAATTTGTCGATCATCTCCTCAGGAAATTCAAAAAAGCTGATGCATTGGTGAAGAGCTGAAATGGCAAATTATGGCACTTTCCCCACAAGTCAGAAGCCATGTGCAGACGAGTTACTCCAATACTGGAGGAACAAAGTTGTTTGTAACACTTCATTAATGCTACTTGTGCAAATTCCATTCAAGCCTGTGTGATAGTTGCCAGACCTCTTGAGAATCCATTAGCAAACTCAATCACAGACCAGAAAAGCTGATAAACCAGCGCCTCGAGTAGTTGATTTCTCCATGCCTTGTTTGCACAATTCTGTGCACACATTACAGTGATGAGAGATGAAAAAAAAAAGTCGCAATAGAATAAAAATTAACCAGACAAACTCCATGACAATAACTGCACCAGCTGGCTGAGTAATTTTAATTCCTGCTCATATTTCCAGCAGAACATAAAACACAAGCTCCACTGAAGGTACAAAGGATGAGTAAGCACATAACTCAACAGAATACAAAAAGGAAGAGAGGGGGAATACGTCATGTGGATGGCCTGTGGCTTACTATTGAAACTGTGCCACTGGCAGAAAACTCCTTGCAGATTCATCAACATATTGCTGGGGGAAACTGGGGTATTGCTTTGTGTGAGTGTGGTTACATATGCTACTGGTTTGGAAAGGCACAGTGTGATGGAGTAATAGTAATCCCAAAAATTCCAAAAGATCAAGAAAATCTGGGATTCCACCATGTGCAATCATGACTATAGTATAGTCATGATTCTACCGTGTGCAATCATGACTGTACTATAGACTATACTATATATATATCCATCCATTCATCCGCTTATCCAGGACCGGTTGCGGGGGCAGGAGCCTAAGCAGAGAAGCCCAGGCTTCCCTCTCCCCAGCCACCTCCTCCAGCTCATCCGGAGGGACACCAAGGCATTCCCAGGCCAGCCAAGAGATATAATCTCCCCAGCATGTCCAGGAACACCTCATCCAAGAGGCTGCCAGGAGGCATCCTAATCAGATTCCCGAGCTCCTCCACATCGAAACTGGCTCCTTTCGATGTGGAGGAGCAGCGGCTCTACTCTGAGCCCCTCCCGGATGGCCGCTCTCCTCACCTTATCTCTAAGGGAGAGGTCAGCCATCCTTCGAAGGAAACTCATTTCTGCCGCTTGTATTCGCGATCTTATTCTTTCGGTCACTACCCAAAGCTCGTGACCATAGGTGAGGGTAGGAACGTAGATCGACCGTTAAATTGAGAGCTTCGCTTTTACACTAAGCTCTCTCTTCACCACGACAGACCGGTACAGCGTCCGCATCACTGCAGAAGCAGCCCCGATCCGTCTGTCGATCTCCCGCTCCCTTCTCCCATCACTCGTGAACAAGAACCCGAGATACTTGAACTCCTCAACTTGGGGCAAGAACTCATTCCTGAGCCGGAGAGGGCACTCCACCTTTTTCCGGCCGAGGACCATGGCCTCATTTCTACCACTTGTATTCGCAATATATATATATATATATATATATATATATATATATATAAAACTGCGCATGCAGTTTGGTGTGGAAGAACTTGACTGGCCTGCACAGGGTCCTGACCTCAAACCAACAGAACATCTTAACCTAAACCTTGTAACCTTGTGGAAAGCCTTCCCAGAAGAGTTGAAGCCACATGCATCAGTGTGTCTTGGCTGCCCATGACCCTGTCACTGGTTCACCACTGTTCCTTCTTTGGACCACTTTTTATAGATACTGACCACTGCAGACCAATAAGACCTGCCTGTATACTCAACACATGAGGCCAGGCATTGTCGTGCACCTCAATTTCATCAAACCTGTCCATATATATATGGACAGGTACATATATATATATATATATATATATATATATATATATATATATATATATATATATATCTTGTGGGTGATTCAATGCCTTGATCTTCAACTGTACATGTCACCATGTCCCTGGGATAGATACTGAACCTCAAATTGCTCACTATGCGACTCTCAGTGTTTGATTACAAAAAAAAAGGGGGGGGGTCTTGGAAATTCATAAAATGAAGGACTGTATGAATGTGTGTGTGTGGCATGCATGTGGTGTGGTGTGTGTGTATGAATAGGTGAATTTGGCTTATGGTGTCAAAGTTATTAGTATTAACACGCTAAACTGTTTGAGTGTCTGTACCCACAGCATCTATAACCCATAGAGAACAGCCTACAGCTGGTTAAAATCACTGTAACCACGCTTCTGTGGCTTTGGGGTAAATTTTTGAAAGTTTGAAACAAAACAAAACCTGGGGGGGGGCGGGGGCTATCTTCTGGTTAAGTATAGGAATGAACTGTAATTTTAGCTTGATCACATTATCCACCAGCCCCATGAAATTACAACACTAAGCTTCTCATCCACTAATTTCAGTCATCAAACTGGACTTCTCTGCTTTATTTGTGCCTTTGGTGCCTTTTTCATGAATTATCTGACTAACTCTGTGTCTTGCTGTGAGGTACAGCCCATCCAAGAAGCTTGTGGTTAGGTTTAGCTCAGTGAAATTATAGCATTTTTAAAATGATCAGTGCAAAGTTTCCATTTAGAGAGGAAAGGGTGAATGACACACATGAAATGGTCTGGTAGTGGAATCAAACAATAAAGCATTGTCCAAACTCTAACAACGAAGCCTAACAATGCAGAGACCAAAACCAGTGTGTAACATGACAGTGGCTGTGTCCATGCGAAATGTTAAACATTTATTTTTAGACAACTGAGGCGTTTCCAACAAGGCCAACTTGCAGTTGTAAGGAACAATGTGTGAATAACAAAATTGTCATAAGATATTAATCCCAGTGGTGGATTACCCATCTACAACCTATTTCAAGGACCTGCAGGGTCATTTTAATACATATTCTCATGAACTACCACTAGAAACTGTGAATAGTTAAGGGGCTCTAAGATATAGTGATCAACACAGTTGTCCCTTGTGTGTATGTGCACATAACTGAGTGCATGTGTGTTTTATTAGGTTGCTACTGCAGCTCTCTCTGTCAGGTTGTCTTGGCTCTCTGTATTAAACTGTAAAGGCACCACAGGGTGCTGACGGGGCTCAAACCTTTTAGCTGACTCAATGTTTCACAACTAGGCCTCCCTTTGCCAAATGCCAGACAGATGTATCCTCTCCCTTGCTCGGTTTTGTATCACCTGACCAAAGCAAAACTGTTCTTGGACCCATAAAAACCACAATAACAGAGAGAGCAAGGGCTAGAACATATTTTACGGGTGATATTTCTAGTGTGGAGCTGTTCAAACAATAAATGAGAAAAAAGTAACACAGGTCTTGGTTTCTTTATAAAACACCGTAGTTCATGGCTATACCATTTAAAGACTTGTATAAATTGTAATTGAAAATTAGATTCCCTGAAATTTATTAAAGAAATTCACATATTCTTGTCATTGACACCCATTTTGCACAGTGTCAGAAAAATAATGGAATCATGTAGAATAATTTGCATGTCATGACACAGTATATTTAAAATATATATATATATATTGTAGGATCACATTAGACAATCTCAGTGAAGAGAAAGAAAAGCAAAAGATATTATTGATAGCTGATGGCTCTGCCTCCTGCTCTACTTTTACATAGTCTAGAACCACAAGTGAGTCTGCAATCTGAGAGCAAAGTGCTCTGTTGGGATAACGAGATACCATGTCTTTAAGATATGATGGAGCCTGATTATTGAGGACTTTGTGTGCGAGGAGGATTTTATATTCTGGATTTAACAGGGAGCCAATGAATAGAAGCTAATATGGGAGAAATTTGATCTTCTTTCTAGTCCCCGTCGATATTCTCGCTGCAGCATTTTGGATCAGCTGGAGGCTTTTCAGGGAGCTTTTAGAACAGCCTGATAATAATGAATTACACCTTTAAAGTGAAATACAAGAACTAGTTTTTCAGCATAATGCTTTAATTTTAGCAACATTTTGCCAGTGAAAGAAAACTGCCCTGATATGCCCATGAAACTATTAATAATATTAAAATTGTGAAACTAACTGATTTGTGTTATCTGGCTTAATAGAGAAACATACCAAGGTATCATCTGCAAAGCAATGAAAACATGCAGCGTTTCCTAACTAAAGGAACCATGTATAATATATATTTAAAAAAAAAAATACAAAATTTATATATATATATATATATATATATATATATATATATATATATATATATATATATATATATATATATATATTGGTCCCAACATAGAAGCCTGTGGAACTCCAATGCTAACTTTTGTGTGTGAGGAAGATTCCTCATTTACATGAACATACTGGAATCTTGTAGAGAAATTATTCAGACCAGCACATTAGATTTCCTGTGATCCTAACATTGTATTCTAGTCTCTGTAATTCTAGCAGGCCAGTCACTGAAATCAGTCCATTGTCAGAGGCCATAAAAAGATTATTAGTAATCTTCACTAGTGTTGTTTTTATCATGGTTTGATCCTGGCAGGACCCAAAAAATAGACTTGGAGCAAAGTTCTCAGTGAAATAAGAGGAATGAGAAATCGTTAGCAAACAGGTGACTGGGAGTAAAGAAGGGCCTCAACTCAGCGGGAATCTCAGTAGCACAGCCGAGAAGAGAGTGGAGGTCAGCCAAGTCTCCAACAGGTAGGTATTGCAGCGATGAGTTGTAGATGAATCCGATTTTGTCGTACTTCATATGACAGACAGGCTGAGTGTTGAAGAAGTACAGCAAGAGAGTGCCGGATGGTTGGCTGGTGGAGTGCAGGCAGGCAATTGTGAATGAACAAGCAGGAACTCTTGCTGCAGCGATGGCGCCGGAGGGTAGCTGATTTACAGGAGCTATCCTCAGGGTGCAGGTAAGTGATTTCCCAGCAGGCAAGATCCAGGCAAGGGTTCCAGGTGAATAAGTGCTAGGGGCACAGAGACTGCAAACAAAGCTGCAAGACTGCAAGCAAAGACTTTCAAAACAGATTTGAGACAAAGGTGGCCTGATTGTCACCATGTTGAAGAAGAGGGTCTGGTGGAGAACTGTGGCACCACCTGTCCTTGATATACTTGCTTGCCTTGATAGGGGTGTAATGGTACAAAATTCCACAGTTCAGTTCATATTGCAATGCAGAAGCCACAGTTTGGTAAACTTCGGTTCAGTTTGTTTGCAGATATGAAAATTATTTCTGGATCAAATGCTGATTTATGTGACTAAAACCAAGAAATTACTTAGAACTTATTTATTCCTTGGAAACTATAACAACAACAAAAAAATCATTGAACATAAAAGCCACATTTGACTAGAAAACAAATGAAAATAGAGTAAAAATATAATTGATGATCAATTGATAAGCATCTACTACATACTGTCTGAGAGGTCTGTTATTGTTTCACTGCTAAAAAACAATGCAACAGAACATTCCCCAGAAAATAAAGCTGACAAAATAATCCTCTTCTAATAAGATTCATGAGAACAAAATAAATCAGTATCTACATATCACCTGAGAGGTATATCTACAAATCACTTTATTATCACTTCATACTCATTTATTCCCAATATTGTCACATTAACTTATTTTCAGCAGATCAGACCGAGATCGAGTCGTCCACAGCATTAGATCAGTAACACAAGTAGCAGCGGTTACCAACAATGAAGCCCCTGAAATCATCAACAACTCACCTCAGTGCCGCTGTCCTCAATCAGAAGTGAACTTCTCTCACTCATCAACTCGTTTCTGACTCTTTTCACAAAGTTTTACAGCCTCCTCCAGAGTAAATAGACGTGGACGCTTCATTGAGTAAACAATGATCTTACAGATCTTACAGTGTGCAAATTACAAAAAATATTTAACCCATATTTGTTTTTTATTCCTGATTTATTGTTCATTATTAAAATATGTCAAAATATACTCTGTACAAAAACATTTTTATACACAAACAGTAGTAGAAACACACTGGCCAGCCACGGGTGTTATATAGAAATGCAAGGTGGCCAGTGTTGGCTGCTATGGGGTACAGAGGGTTAAAACACAGACAGAACTAAAATTTATTTAGATTTTTTTTGTTTTTTAATTATTAGCCCAATAACTGTATGATCCATTCATGGTTCAGTTCACCCAACTGTGGCTTCTATACCACTGTTATCCACAGTGAACCATTAGACCTCTGTTGCCTGATGACTTAATTGCAAATAGGTGTGATAGGAATGACTCACTGTCAAGGTCCGGGTGTCCCGGGTGGTTTGCTTATGTTTTGCCCCAACAGGTGGACTGATGGGCAGGCTGCTCTTTGTCTCTGCCTTTGGGTGGAGTTATACTCCTCCGGCTGGCTTTGCACACCTGTGGCTTATCTGCTTGTTTGCTGAATGTGTACATAGCACTGGCTGTGAGATTGTCTCAACCTACATGGTGGTAAAGTGACTTCCCATGTTATTCTTGGTCTCTACCTGCTGGTAATTTCTGAGCCTTGTTTCCCTTGCAGTCCTGCATTCAATGATATCCCTCTAACCTGGGCTCCTTCAGCTACTCTCTTAAAGGGAACCCCCTCACCTTGGTCCTGTAGCTTTCTGATCACAAAGGTATTGCTTGTGCACTTCCAGCCAGCCTCTCTGACCTTCCAGCCAGCCTCTCTCTCAGATATTTGCCAGCCTGCCCACTCTCCACCGTTCTGCACTGGTAACCCCTTCCTGGCCAGCCCTCTGATTAAACCTCCTACTACAGTACTACAATTACTCTTTGGAACACAAACTCTCCCTGATCGCTGGATATATCTGAATTTTCTTCTTCATGGTTTTGTGTTTGCCTTCTTTATAGTTAGAACTTTGTAAATAAACCTTTATCCATGTTTGTTGTTGCTTCGTCTGTTTCTTGGGTCCAGCTATTTTTGGTCAGCACAGTAAGTCTAACCTGTCATAGTCCTGGGTCTGCAACCCCTTGTTTCTTAGTTGATGGACTTTTGTAGTTATTTTTGCCTTCATGATCACTGTGTCATTTTGTTATATTGTTTCCTTTTTTTCTCCTTATGTATTCTTAGTTAGGTTCCCAGCTGCTTTAGACTTTCTCCCTGTGTTTTTCCCTCAGTGTGCCTCCCTTTTGTGTGAAGTCTCGTGTGTCTGCTTTCCTCAGTCTGTCTGTCTCCTGCTGTTGTGTCTAGACTGTGTTCTCTGTGTGTGGTGTCAAGTTTGTATTTGTTTCCCTGTCTTCTTACTTCCTGTTTTATTTTGCCATCCCCTGTCCCATGTGCTTTGTGTTTTGCTTTACTTCCGAGTCTCATTATTGTCATTTTGTTTACCTGTTCTGCCCCAGCTTTTTCCACTCTCCCCTTGTTCCTTCTGTGTATTTATTGTCTCAGTCTTCCTCTTGTCATTTGTCAGAGTCTTTGTTCCTGTGTTCCCCATGTTCCTCGTGTTCCTTAGTTTTTCCCCAGTTAAGGTTTTCTTTAGTTTTGTTATTCTCCTCGTTTGCTCTTTTTAGTATCAGCCAAAATAAAGGCTTGCTTTTTGTTCTATGTCATCTGCCTGCCTCTGATGTGGTTGGGTCCTCTCCTTCCATACATGCCACACAGTCAGCTTTATGCACTGTGATACTAGCTGAGAAAAGATTACCCATTCAATTTTATGTATATAGTGCCAAATAACTGTCACCTCAAGGTGCTTTATATTGTAAGGTAAAGACCCTAAAATAATACAGAGAAAACCCAATAATCAAACAACCCCCTGTGAGCAAGCACTTGGAGGCAGAGGGGACAAACAGGAAGAAACCTCCAGCAGAACCAGGCTCAGGGAGGGGCAGCCGTCTGCTGTGACCAGGGAGATAGGACAAAAAGACATGCTGTGGAAGAGAGACAGAGATTAATAATAACTAATGATTAAATGCAGAGTGGTGTATAAACAGAGAGAGCAAAAAGAGGTGAGCAAAGAAGAAACACTCAGTACATCACGCAAAGCCCCCCAGCAGCCTAAACTTATTGCAACGTAACTAACGGAGGGTTCAGGGTCACCTGATCCAGCCTAACTATAATCTTGATCAAAAAGGAAAATTTTAAGCCAAATATTAAAGGTAGTCCAGCCTGGAAGGAATAAATGCATGAATTAGCTTTTTAGCATCACGCTGAGACAGGATGTTCCTAATTTTAGAGATATTGCTCAAATGCAAGAAAGCAGACCTTTTTTTTTCTAATATGTGCATTGAAGGACATATTCTGGTCAAAAAATAACTCCAGGATTCCTCACAGTTTTACTGGAGATCAAGGTAATGCCATCCAGAGTAAGTATGTGATTAGACACAATGTTTCTAAGATTTGTGGGGCCGAGTACAAGAGCTTCAGTTTTATCTGATTTTAGAAGCGGGAAATTAGAGGTCATCCAGGCCTTTATGTCTTTAAGGCATTCCTGCAGTTTAACTAACTAGGTTAACTGTGTCATCTGGCTTCATGGGTTGATAAAGCTGGGTATCATCTGCATAGTAATGAGTATGCTATGCCTTCTAATAATACTGCCTCAGGGAGGCATGCATATTGTAACTAGAATTGGTTGCCTGTAGAACTCCATAATTAACCTTTTTGTGTGAAGAAGACTCCCCATTTGCATGAACTAATTGGACGCTTTTAGAGAGATATGATTCAAACCACTGCAGCACAGTACCTTTAATACCTATGGCATGCTCTGATCTGTGTAATAAAATATTATGGTCAACAATTTTGAACACTCCACTGAGGTCTAACAGGACAAGCACAGAGATGAGTCCACTGTCAGAGGCCATAAAATCATTTGTAACCTTCACTAATGCTGTTTCTGTACTGTGATAAATTATAAGTCCTGACTGAAACTCTTCAAATAAACCGTTCCTCTGCAGAAGATCAGTTAGCTGTTTTACAACTACTCTTTCAAGAATTGTTCAGATCAAAGGAATGTTGGAGATTGGCTTCTAATTAGTTAAGACAGCTGGGTCAAGTGATGGCTTTTTAAGTAATGGCTTGATTACTGCCACCTTAAAACCCTGTCGTACATAGCCCATTAACAGTTCCTGTGCTATGATGCACTCTAAATCCTGACTGAAACTCTTCAAATGATCGCGCAGCTGATTTACAACTACTCTGTCAGAAATTTGTGAAATGAAATGAAGGTTGGATATTGGTCTATAATTAGCTAAGATAGCTTGATCTTGTAAGGGCTTTAAAAGTAATGGTTTAATTACAGCAACCTTAAAAGACTGTAACGTTTAAGCTATTAATAAAGATAAACTGATTTAAAATTGTAGTTTTAAGTCAGTGATTAGAGATGTTGATGGCTGGATGAAGTAATTACTGAAGTTAGCTCAGAGAGATCAATAGGAAAGGAGCAGTCTAAATAAATCTCAGCAGTTCCTAAAATGCTGTATGCAACGATACATCTGTGCAAATGCCGTGATTATTTTTTTCCTTTAGTGATTAAAATTTTATAATTGGTAGAGAAATCCATGAAGTTATTATTACATGGAGCCAGAGAAAATTATTAGTAAAAAAATATTCCAAGCAGTCAAAAGTGTCTGATTTGTTGCTTTCTGTTTCAGAGGAGCCGCAGATTCTTACTCAGTGAGGCAGAAGAACTCAATGAGGCAAAATAACAATTCCCAGTGTAACAGTGTAATGTTGCTCTCTTCTGCTCCCATGTACTCATGTGATAATCATTTAAGTTTTACCACTTAATCTGATATAAAGTAAGTGAAACCAGATGAAGAAAAACATATCCTGGGTATCCTGTTTGAACTTGTTTTACAGTAAGAAGAAGAAGAAAGCGCTTTATTTGTCACATACATATACATGCAGTGAAATTCATTCTCTGCATTTAACCCATCACACACATGGAGTATGTAGTACACACAGCACAGCATGGAGCAGGGGGCAGCCAAAGGGCGCCCGGGGAGCAACCTGGGGGGGGTGGGCTTGCTCAGGGACCCACAGTGATGCCAGCCCGAGGATTCGAACCAGGGTCCTCTCAGTGATGAACCCTCTTCTTCTCCCCTAGGCCACCACTCGAGGCCCCCCGCTGTTAAAGCCTTCTCCTTTTTTTTAATTAATTTTTTTTTTTTTGACAATAACTTTGATAAAGCAAAGATGGTATACTAAGTCTAAGACAGAAAATAGAGCAGAGAATTAGCAAACAGCAGACAATTAGTCTCTGGTGCTCTTACTAGTCAGCTTTGTTCACAGTCCAAAATTGCACTGCATCTTTCACATATCAGAATCTTGAATCATTTTATTTCATCATACAAGGAATTTGTTTTGCTTGCACCATCCCTCATTTCTTCATATGTTGCTAGGAAAAAGGGAAATAAGTGCACCGATGTATTGAAATGTAAGCAAACACAAATGAAAATACACTATATAAGGCAAAAACAGTTTGGGCAAAGTACATAAGGCAAAACAACTCTAACAAATTTTAAAGTTAATATTTGGCATGAACACCTTTATTCTTCAACATAGCCTAGCGCAGAAGCTTAGCCAAGACTTCTGTACAGTACTGTACCCATATGTGTGGCATTCTATCCAGACTGGACAAACACTCAAACTGCTTTTACATATATATATATATATATATATATATATATATATATATATATATATATATATATATATATATATATATATATATATATCAAGACAAATTAAGACATTACATTTGGTAAACAGTAAAGTGATAATGTAATAAAGACTAAGGGAAAAGAGTAGTGAGTATTTGTACACTTATGAGCAGAATATGAAGAAGCATTAATTTAAAACATTAATTATATTCTATTCTTTCTAGTATATGTCTACACTGGTATGGGCATTGCACAGTTGTAAAGCCCAGAGAGTCTATTGAGGTTAATGAGTGCCACAGCTCTGGGGACAGAGCTGTTGGCAGATCTTGTTGTGCCAACAACTTCTGCCAGATGAAAGTGGCTGGAAGAGGTGTTGTTCAGTATGAGAGGGGTCAGCAATAATCTTGCTAGTTTGCTTTGTGACCCTGCTGTTGTAGATTTCCTGAAGCATTGGCAGACTAAAGGTCCTCTCTTTCTTGACCACACGCTGACGTTTGGCTCTTTTGTAGAGTTGGAGGATTCAAACCAGATGGTTAACGAAGAGCTGAGGATTAACTTAGTAATCACTTTGTAGAATGTGATCATTAGGGCTTGTGAATTTTCTCAGCAGCTGTTAAAAGAACATCCTCTGCCATGCTCTCTAAGGGACAGAGAGGGAAACTGGATATGTAAGTACCCAGGAACCTGAGTTATTTATCCACAGACTGGGTAAGGGCGGTAAAGGAGAGAGAGTTGTGTCAAGTTCACCGCAATCTCAACTGCTTTCAGCAACAGGTGGCTGTGACTGCATCTGGACACCAGCTGTTAAAATTCCTCATAACAGACTCATTACTGTCAGTTATGAGACCAACCACAGTGGTGTCATCAGGATCTTCACAGTCGGCTCTCTTGAGACACAGTCATTAGTGTGGAGGTTGAGGAGAAGGGGTGAGAGAGCACATCCTAGTGGCACTCTAGTATTGACAGTCTCGATATCCGAGAAGTGATTTGCTAGCCACACCTGCTGACTTCTGTTTGTCAGAAAGCCTATGATCAACCAGCAGATTGAATCTGGCTCAGATAGATGAGATAGTTTCACTTGCAGGACCGCTGGCTGGTGTTAAAGGCCGAGCTGAAGTCTGAAAACAGCACCCTGGCTGACTCTATGAGCTGACTAGATGCTGTAGATTGAAGTGCAGGTCAAAGTTTGATACACCTGCATTTACTTCAGTAACACTTCATAACAACTGTTAATGTTGGGAAGTCTTAGTGCCCCTAAACAATAACTAATTTTTGGTTTCTGAACATTGTTTTCCCAAGTCTGTAGAATCATAAGACAAAATAAAAGGAACTGACATGCATCATGCTTTTCTCCAACACATAGGAATAGAGTTACTTGTCATTACTGAAGATGATTTAGGCTTCACTGGGTTAATAAATTGCAAATTTGTACTTAGTTGTGTAATAGCTGTTGAGATCACAATAATTATATTCTGATAACTTTTGTTGCACTATCGTTGCACTATTGTTGCACATTGAATTATGTATTTGTTATGTAAACGATTGCAGATGTTACTGTTGTCAGAGTTGCTGTGCAGCAGTCAATACTGATTTTTTTTTTTTTTTATGAATGTGACTGAACTTGTTTAAAAAATAAACTGCAACTATGTGCAACTAATAACTCTTTGATGTATAATGTATTAAACAATTAATGAAGGGTAACAAAAAAAGAGCGCATTTATGTCAGTTGCAGCATCATAACTTTTACTTAAATTATGTCCAGAGATGCACTACAAAGTATTAACACTTTACAAAGTATGTCACTTTAGTTTTACAATAACCATCCATATAATGTCTGTATATTGCAAACCTAATTTATTGCCAATAATAAAAAAAGTTTAATCAACAGTGAGTTGATTCTTAATTTACCCTTTATTAACAACAATTCTTATAGTGTAGTGGTGTGTGGTGATTTTTACACAAAGGTAAGCAAAGATGATGAAAAATTAAAGTGGTGCCGGCAAAACAGCTGATTAAACTTTGTACAGTTGGTCAAAACAGTGATTTCTCATACATGCTGATGTGAAAGTTCTGGTTTAGAGTTGACATCCCATCTCCATCATCAAGGCTTCCCTTGCTAATGTGCTAAAGCAGCTATTAAAAGTTTCTTACATCCTGGCCAAAGTCCTTAGTAAGACTGGTACTATGTCAAAAAGGCTCATTTACTCACTAATGCTAGCTCTGTTTCCACAAATACACAGATGTCTCAGAGTCAGTGGCTGCTTATCTAGCATGCTAGTCTCTCAACAATTTCAAAGACCAGGAGTTTATCCACAATGTGTATACACTGAGAGACCAGAAAAAAGCTATTGACCTCTTAGATTGACAAGCTTCAGCCCTTGTTAACAGGAAATGGACATGCCCATGAAATCGACCCGCAATACACAGTCCAGTGGAATCGAAGGCAAGCAGAATTAAGCCAGCTTCTGGAGACAATAGCCAACTATGGCTATAAAATTGCAGTAATTAAAGGATGGTGCAAATAGGCAATGCAATAAACTGCTGTTTAAGATGCAAAGTGAGAGATTGTTTTTTTGATTTTACTTATCTTTTGTCTTTTGTCCTGTCTCTCTCAGCCCCATGGCAGATGACTGCCCCTCCCTGAGCCTGGTTCTGCTGGAGGTTTCTTCCTGTTAAAAGAGAGTTGTTCCTTCCCAGTGTCACCAAGTGCTTGCTCATACAGTATGGGGTTGTTTTGACTGTTGGGTTTTCTCTGTAATTATTGTAGAATCTTTACCTTACAATATAAAGCACTTTGAGGCAACTGTTGTGACTTGGTGCTATATAAATTGAATTGAATTGAATTAAATTGAATTGAATTGAATAGAACTGGGCAAGCAGTGCTGCCTTGCTTGCTCTGACAGAGCACCATTGATAAACATTATCATTATTACATAATAAAAAGAAGTGGTTAAATTAAGCCACAACTTGCATGGGTAAAGCTTGCTCAAGCAGAGTGGAGTCAATCTCCAGATTATCTAAGAAGCAGTGTTTGTGATCACTGTTTTTATAATGCCACTGAATTATTAATAGTCCCTGGTTTTTGTGAAGAGGTCATTAAGTTGCTATTGTGTCTTATCCTAAATGTCAGCAGGGATGGGAATACTTTCCTAAGTAAATACAGCTGACAATGTGTGTTACAGTTGTTTTCTTCATTATATGAGTACTTTCTTAGTACATGTACAGTAATGTAGTTTTAGTAAAATAGTATTTTGTCAGTAATATGCTATAAGGATGAATAAAACGAACATCCTTATGCAAGTTTTCAGGCTTGTTACAAAATCTTACAAAATCTTTCCAGTAGAAGTTGAAGTGATGCCTTGAAAGTCAGCACAATAAAATATGTATGTGGACAGCTGCACAAAATGTCAATCGCAGTGTTTGGGTTTTTTTCTCCAGTGAACTTCTTTCTTCTACTGATTTAATTTTCATATTCAACATAAACTCAGAAGTCGAAAAATGAACCGCAAGCATGCGTTTCTCTCTCTCTAAAACAAGATGACAAAAAAGGCAACAGGTTACTAAAAATCTTAATCCACTGCAGTATTACCTGTAGGATACAGCAGTGACCTCTGATTTAGGGATTCCATAATATACCAGTACTGATGGCTGTGATAATTAAAAACTATTATTGCATTTAAAATGCAAATGGTAATTTTGTGAGCAAGTACATATATAGTAGCAGAATCACTTTTCTTCTTAGCAAGCATCTCTTCCCTTTCAGCAGCTAAAGTAAAATACTGCAGCCTCAAATTATTTACACATTGTGGCTGATGGGAGTAAGTTGACTCCTGCTAATAGCATTCACTTATCGGTTGTTACTGCAAGTTCTTTCACACACTGACAGGCTTACGTTCCACAACAAACCCCAAAGTTAGACTGAGTCACAAAAGTGCAGTTAAGTTGTTAAGACTCCTGTGCACTTATTTCTTTTAATCTTCTTCATTCTGCTTTTCCCTTTAGGGGTCGGCACAGTGGATCATCTGCCTCCATCTCACCCTACCCTCACATCCTCACAATGTCCTCCTTCACTACCTCTGTGAACATCCTCTGAGGTCTTCTTCTTTTTCTCCTGCCTGGCAGCTACATGTTCAACATTCTTTGTCCAGTTTAGCCACTATCCTTCCTCTGCCGGAGTCTAAACCACCCCAGCCTTGCCTCGCTAACTTTCTGTCCAAAACATTCAACCTTAGTTGTCCCTGTGCACATCTTTCTTAATGTCATCATTAATTTGTTGTTCGCTCTAGCCCCAGCTTCCCTGCTCTTCTTTGCATTCCTCGCATTTGCACTAATGCTCGCTGCTCTGTTAATATGCACCGCAGTGCATTTGTGGCCCACAGTTTGTGGCTGACATGAGTGGGTCACAGCAGCGGCTTATAATTCCATTATAAGCAATAATAAAGTGAATAGTCTGTATAGTGTATATGTTATGGTTTTCTAACACTGTGAGTGATGTTACTGTCTGCGATATCACCAGTATGGTTAGAATCCTGTCAGTAGTGTGATGATTTGGTAAGATTCTACCATGTTATCAAAGTGTGTTACTAAATTCTGACACTGTGATGTGACTCTGTGATTAGAATCCTATAAATAGTGCGATTTGACAAGATTCTTCATAATCAAGATGTGTTGGGGAATTGTTCCACTCTGAAGTCATTCTGTGACAGCACAGTGAGTTACAGTCCTGTCAATAGTGTGTTGAATTTGGTAAGATTCATACTTTGTGATTTTTGGATCTTTTAATCTCTGTTATATTGGCACTCTTAGACTCTGGTAATGGCTTTTGTTCATTTGCCAGTTGTAACCACAACTACCCTGCACCTACCTGGTTTACAAATCACTGTCAAACATCCCTGAAACAGTGCAATTAAAATACTACAAATATTCATTGTAGTATTGAAGCTACTGGTTCCTGTGTTATAGAAATCTGAAATAACTCAAGACCCACACAACCAGTTTGTTTTTATGAGTTTTATTTATCTTTCCAAAGTGGCCAAACAACAGTACAGAGTAAGTCAGTAGTCTTCATGTGTTTTGACAACTGTAAGCCTAGAATATTTATAGAGACAAGTTATCTGTCTGCCACGCTCACAGAATAGTCACAGCACTGTATAATAAAAGATAACTTGTACACAAACATCTGAAAGAGCACATGGAGGCAGAATAAGACAATATGGAGCCTTTCATTCAGTAAGGTCAGCTTGACAAAGAATAAGCAGAGTCAACATTTTCCATCACACTTGTAGATCATCTTAATAAAATCCCTAGCTTTCTTATTATTTTCCCTTTTATGTTGTCCTTTTATGTTGTCAAGTTTTTGACCTCTTGGCAGAGGTCTTTTCCATGCCATATTCAAAGTGGACATAGGCCTTGGGGGTGGCTGTAGCTCAGGAGGTAGAGCAGGCCACCTACCAATTGGAAAGTTGGTGGTTCAATCCTGCTCTGATGTACATGCTTTGGCAAGATATTGAACCCCCAAGTTGCTCTCTGATATGTTCATTGGAGCGTGAATGTTAGATCGAAAGCACTTTGAAAAAGTATGTCTTGTAAAGTGCTTTGAGTCCTCACATAAAGTAGAGAGTAGAAAAGCACTATATAAGAAGTGGTCCATTTATAATATGGACATACCTAAGCTGCATATTTTTTTTTTTTGCTGTTGTTGTTTTTTCTAATGGTCACTGGGGATGGGGTGGGGCTTCTTTAGTTGCAAAAAGAAATCTGATTGTATAGAGACTAATGAGAAAATGAACCTACTTCTCACTGAATTTTATACCCCAGTAGACATTTTCTTTATGATGCTAAAGAAAATGCCTACTGGGATATTAGATACATTGAGAAGTAGGTTCATTTGTTAGTTGTTAGTATCAAGTCTTCTGTAAACAGCAAAAATGGGTAAATTCATGGTGCCTACATTTATATTTCATACATCAGTGGGATACGAGTCATGCTGAGATTGTTAATTTATGGTACAGTACAGTTAACAAAGAATTAACAAGTTATCCAACTTCTGGCCACCAAAGCAATAAACTCATTCTTGGCTAGACCTAGAACCTCTGGACACTACCTCAGCATCAGCTGACATGGAAGTGATTGGAACACCTGATTCAGTGAATTCTGACAATATGGTGTATCATCTGCCCAGCATGTCCTGAGTCTGCCCTGGGCTCTCCCCCAAGTAGGACATGCCCAAAGCATCTCATCTATGAGGTGTCCAAGAGACATCTTAGGTCCATACCTGAACCACCTCACCTGCAGCGGCTCTACTCTCAGCTCCTTCAAAATTACTGAGTCCAGACACCCTTCAAAAGAAGCTTATTTTCATGGACATAGAAGGTAGAAATGTAGCTCAGCCTGTAAATCAGTGGCTTTGTCTTAACACTTACTGTTATTTTTGCCACAACAGAACAGTAAGGAGTCTGCATCACTGCAGACACGGCAACAATCTATCTGTCAATGTCCGGCTCCATCCTCCCTCCACAGGACCCTGAAATGGCACCTTATTTACCACCCTGAGTTACACGACCTCCATTTTGGATAACAACTTTTCCCAAACCTTTAGTGGGTAGTACAACCTTTTCCAGCTAAGAACCATGGCCTCACAGTTGTAGGTGCTAATTCTTATCCCCACCACTTAGAGCTCAACTATAAATGGCTCTGCACTTGGCTAAAGCCAGAGCATAGCAAAGGCCACTGAACCAAAAAGGTCTTCAGAATTCTGCCCATAAAAGTAATGATCACTCAATTAAAAAATGCATATAAATATGGTAATTTGTCCAGTTTAAACTTGATGCTACTCATTTTAGTTTTCTGATTGGCTTTCTGTTTTTCTGTGATATCAGTCATGAGTGATTTAGAAGTAAATTAGATAGATAGATAGATAGATCTCACTTGTGACATGACCAGTTTGCCTTTGTGTTTAAAACTGGGCAAAATCAGTTGACACTTTGTGCTTCCAATGAACCACTCACAACCCCTTCACAGAAGGAGTATGAAGCAGTTATCATCAGCATAAGCACAAGAGATTGTTTGTCAGGATGATGTAAACAGAGGTCATTTTTCACATGATTGTTCTGCATTTGTCTTCATCAGAGCTGTGTCGCTGACTTTAAATTCCATGTTAAAATTGACCTCATATAAACTGCAAGCAAGGAAAAATCGTTTCCTGCTTCATCATCATCATCATCAACAGCCCAGATGTCAGCATCTAGACAAGTGGGATGAAATGGGAGATGGTAATGATATTAACCGGAGGGTGTCATTAACTAATCCAAAATCAAAATCTCAAAAACCTCAACATCTGCTGCTGACTATTAGAAAAGTGTGACAGTTTCTGAACTTTGCTCAGCAGGATTAAATGGGAGGAGAAAACCATTCACTGTGAGCCAGAGGGCGGCATGTTCATGTACAGTGCTGAATGTTGATGTTATGTCAAGGAGCTGCTTCTCAAGGTCAAATTTAGTCACAAATATGAAGAGATCATTATTTGAATCTATAGAAGATGAGTCAACTCGGGGCGCCCGGGTGGCTCAGGGGTGGAACAGCCGACCACATGCGTGTGCGTGAGTTTGAGTCCTGGCTTGTTGCCAATTTGCCTGCGTGTCTTCCCCCGTATCCCCCATTTCCTGTCTCTCTATACTGCCAATAAAAAAAGCCACTGTGGCCAAAAAAAGATGACTTAACTCTTTCAGTTAATTTTTTAAGCTGCTTAATGCTCCCAAGCTGGGACTTTTTCAAGACTCTTTCAATGGGGTGGCACAGAGCGACCAAGAGCAAGGCTGGAAGAAGAAATCTGAATATTTGATCAGACAAAAATACAGTGTAGAATACTTGCATGGAAAACACAATTTTTCAGGCTGATGAAATGCCCAGTCCCCTAATGCAGATACATTACCCAGCAGGCACAGGATGTAGTGAGACTGAATATTTTATTTCCAGATAGTGGGACTCCAAGGACTATGGTGTGCTTCTTTTACCATGAAAAAAAAAAAAAAACTTATCCAGGTGGTGTCAGAACATCTGGGCTGGATGGATCACCTGCCAGACTTTTCCAAGGACTTCATAGTTTCCATGATCTTGCTGCAGCTGGATAATTCTCCACCACAACTGCAGACAGCCTGCCCCTCAGCTTCTCTGCAGCCTGCCAGATCACCACCATCACCACTTCCGGCTAATAAAGGAAAGTGTGGATCCCAGCAGCAGGACCATCAGCCCCAGACTGCTGACACTGTAAGCTCTGCAGAGCCCAGGCTGGTCAATGTTGCATATTCTGCACTGCCCCAGCTTCCTGCATGCGCTGTGCAGCTTCAGCCCACACCTGCCACGCTGTCCAAGTGTGCCGGCACCAGGCCATCAGAAAGCTCATCTGTGAGTAAAACTTTTTATTTACCTGATGCTCCTCTTCTGCCCTAAGTCACCACCTCAGTGGTGACTCAGTGTTTCATTTCCAAGCCGGTTATTGATAAGAATGTTTTCCATGTTTTTGAGAAAGTAAATAATACAATTTTACGTTGTGTTTCTGAGCCAGTTAAAAAAAAGGCTTCTCGTGTTGTGTTTCTGAGCCACCTCACAATGATTTCTCTGGTTGTGTCTCTGACCCAGCTAATGCTAAACCTCCCTGCTATGTTTCTGTTTCTGCGTGTTTCTGTTGCTGGCTAATAATAAGACTGTGTTCACTGTTTCTGAGCCGGCCAGTGATAAAACTGTGTTTTTGCTTTCTGAGCCAACCAGCTCAGAGTTTGTTCGTGTATTCTGTCCAGCTAATTCAGAAACTGCTTTTTGTGTCACCCTGATGTGTTTGTCTGCATTTTTCCCTTGTTCTCCGTTGCGTCTTCGTCGTTATTTGTTCCTCCTGCTGTGTGCGCTCATGTTCACATTCATGCTCATACTCAAGTTCAAGTTTTGTTAAGTTGAAGTGAGTTTGGTGTTTGTTGTGCTGGTTCCTGTCCAGCTTTGTTAATGTGTTGTGCTTAATAAAGCTGAAGACCAACTTTAGTTCCTACCTCTGGAGTCCTGCTTCAGGGTCCTCTGCCTGCCTGCCACAGTAGTTTCATGACATAACATGGTCATATTTGCACCAAGGTGATTCCCATATCTTGACATGGCGTGCGGTGCATTCTTAAAATATTTCAGGAAACTGGACAAGTGGAAGACAAAAGAACAAGTCACACCAGATGAGCTGTATCCAAAAGTCATGTCCTTATGAAAAAGATCTGACACAGGACCTGACAGATGCATCTAGCCCTTCAGTTGATCAATGTACATCACAGAAGCCTCATCAAAAATGGTCTCAGTGGAAGGTTGGCTGTCAAGAGACCATTCTTAAGCAAGGAATGCAGGGAAAAGGCTGAGGTATGCCAAATAACACAGGAACTGGATTGTGGAAACATGTCTTTTGGAGTGACAATTCCATTTTTGAAATGTTTGGTTCAAATTGTCATGAGTATGTATGGGGAGGTCAGGAGAGAGGTTTGGGGTTTGGGGCTGCCAGTGGTGTAGAATTGTCAGAATTAATGGAATTATGATCCACCATCAGATTTCGATCCACCATGCAAAACCATCTAGAAAACGTCTGATTGGAAACAGCTTTGTTTTTCATCATGACAATGATCCCAAATACACTGCCAATGCAGTAAAATACTATCAGCCATGGCCTCCCCAGAGCCCGGACTGCAACATTATTGAAGCAGTGTGGGATCATCTTGATAAAGAATGGAACTAACAACCTCCAAGAAGCCTGGGGAACTATTCCTGAAGAGTACTTAAAGAAATTATAAGAAAGCTTGCCTAAGAGAGTTTAGGCCACGTTGATGAATATAGATGTTCATAACAAATATTGACTGACAAGCAATTAGAATATCTGTTTTTGCCTTATATATTGTATTTCCATGTATCTTTGAAAAATGCACCTATTTCCCAGTAACATATAAAAAATATAGGGGTGGTTCAAGACTTTTGCACAGTACTGTATGCTGAAAACATCTGAAATTATCCAGCAATGCTGCTGCTTTTTCTGAAAAAAGTGCACACTTCCGGACATAGTTTATGTAATAGCCTAGTCTACTCTTGTCCAAAGTCCTCTATCTGTTTTTGTGGATTATGCATATTTTTTCTAATTTTCATTACATATACTAGTTAGTTTAAAAATATGATAAGAAGGATTTGGATGTATATGCAGAGGGCCAAATTTAGCTTTAATTTGCAGCTACTTTCACCACTAACACACACACACACACACACACACACACACACACACACACACACACACACACACACACACACACACACACACACACTGTCGACACATATCAGTAATTACCGAATATATTAGAAAGATCAGAAGACTCTGCATGATCCTTGGTGAGGCCTGGCCAGCTGTTTGCGCCTGGAGCTTTCTTTGGTCTCTGCATAATCATCGCAGCTCTTTTGCATAGGCGGCTGCTGAGGCTGCACTTCCTGTGATGAGCCGATGGGAGGTGAGCTTCTTATTTTATATGATTGTTTCTTTCTTCCTCTTTTAAGCTTGCCTGCACCCCATACCCTGAGGTGAAGTGGTTATTAGCTGGGATGTGCCAGGACTTCAGAACAGCTGGCAGCTTGTAGAATAAGAGTGGGGGTTACAGTTTCTCCAGCTCTCAAAAAAAAAAGAAAGTGAAAAAAGAAAAAAAAGAATCATCTGACACTTCATCTGAAAGGTAGATAAGGCTACAGCGGTGTTGTTGGAGATGGATTACATCTCCAGCAGGGCAAAGATATAAGATAGGAATGAGGCAACACTTAATTACCCTTGACTTACAAAGAACAACAGATATCCACTTAAGTTTTAGACAGGCTGGAACATTGCCACAAAGATGCTTTGATCAAAAAAAAAAAAAACAAACATTGCAGCAATACTTCAAAAAGGGATATGATGATATAGCTAAATACAACTCTTTATTTTTGCTATTGTAACAAATGGAACATAGCTGAGAAGCCCCAGGATGTTCACAACACTGGATTAAAAGCCTCATTTGACTTTGAAACTGTAACTCTGCTGGTAGATCGTCTCCTTTGTCAACCCAATGCAAAAGAAATCATAGAAGTGTCTGTTTTTTGGGAGAGTGGAATTGAGTGATAGGGCTGTTTGGCCTGTTATTGAAACACGGAAATTGAAATACTGTGGGATGAACAGCTTGGATAGGGGGCTGTATGGCAGAATTATCGGCGCTATTACAGAGCTCATAGCCAGTAATAGCTATTGTGACTCTAATGGCTCAGATGGTTGATGGGGTGAGAGTAAAAATGACCGGCGTTTGATATTGTGCATCACAGATTGTCATCATCATCAGGTTTTCATTGCAACTGCTTGTCAGATAAGTCTGATGTTTGCTTTATTTGTTTAATATACTTCATTTTATAAAAAAAATGCTTTAAAATCATTCTTCTAAATATTCTGCATATGCTGCCTTCAACTGTTCAAATCCACATGTATCAGTTTTTTTTTTGTTTGGTTTTGTTTGTTTGTTTGTTTTTTTGCTGGTTTTTAGCCATTTTTCAGCCCTGCACTGAGGTCGTTTCACATTTCCTCTGTGCCACAGAATGGAAATGGAACCAAAATAATCACGAGTAATTCATAAACATGGTTTGGTTTCAAAAGGAAGTGGAATAAAAATGGATTTCCCAAAAAGAAAGGAAAGAGAGCGAAGAAAAAAAAGCTGCTTTTTGCCCCTTTTTGGAAATTTGTAACATATATATAAATTACTATAATACTGTCACCATCCTCATGAAGCTCCATTTCTCTCAGTGATGTTCTGTTCTTGTGCCTTTTCACCAAAAAATGGTGTTCCTGCTAACCTACTGTACTTGTCTCTGGACTGTGGAAAGAAGCCAGAATACATGACAAAAACCCACAGAGTCGCAAGAAGAGCATGCAGTCTTCATGCAAGAAAGGCCCCAGCCCCGATAACCTTCTTGCTGAGAGGTGACAGGACCCACCACTACACTTTTATATGTTTTTTTTCTTTTGTTTGTTTGTTTTTGAAGGTCATGGGTACATTTTCCCTCAGTTGTTGTAAGGTGGCTGGGCAGAAAGAGCATCTCTTAATATGTGGACCATTTCTGCTCATTTCCAGCTCCATATTATTGTTATTATTATTGGACTCTACCTGAGTGGTTGTGCATGATTCCGTTTCAAATAATTTTTGTTTACCTCATGCTGGAATCTGATGCAGCTGTGACCTTAAAACTACAGTTACGGTAGGGAAAATAATGCTTGGAGACTGCAGCACAACCAAAATTTTTGCAGCTATGTGCAAAGAAATTTCAACCTTGCTCCTTCTGAAATGGTCGCTTCAAAGACGGGGACCACTCACAGTCAGTTGCCATCTTCAAAGTGACTTTGGTGCATCGTGACAACGATAAAACAGCAATAAGACAAAGTTTGTCTGCTACCAGTCTGTGATGCAGTCTGTTTGTGATAATGCAGCAATTAACTGTGATAAACCTGCAAAAATTTCAAATCTGCTGCAAATCTGATGCCTTCATACACAGAAATTCATATTAAATAGTTCAACCAAAATGATACAGGTGCTCAGCAAACTCATTTATATATAGGAACACCAGTTGAGCCCAATCCTTCATTGCCAAGAGTTCAATCACAGGCGAGTTGCACTCATCATGACACACTGACTCCAACTGACTGCAACATGTTGACAATCTGTCTGCATTTATCAATTAGACAGCAATTATTTACAAACCTTGTCTGAGAGTGATTCCACTCAGGCGGAGCTGCAATCTCTTTGCAATCGAAAGGCAATTACTAGGTTGTAGGTGTTGGGTGCCCATCCTCTGTTGGTCGCCGCAACTCCTTGCAATCAGTCACCCAATATGAAAAAAAAAAAAAAAAAAAAAATCAATGCTGTCCGAGTACTCTAGTGTGACTGGGCCATAAGATGACCATATTAAGATTACAGTGCCCTCAGTAAATGGGGTACTGTGTATAATAATGGCTGTAATTCTTCAACAGTTGATGCTAAATTTTTATAGAACCCCTTGAATTGAAGCTGAAAGTCTGCACTTCACTCACATGTTGATTGTTTGATTTACAATCCACAGTGGTGGAGTACAGAGGCACAACTACAAAAATTGTCTCTTTGTTCCAGTAATTATGGAGGGCCCTGTATCTGCCTTTATTGGCAACACACTGAGCAGAAATGGAGCACTTAGACCAGAATGACACCAGAGCTTTTGGCTCATAGGGATAACTCCTACATCCCCTGACTTCATTCATTTAAAATGTTTGATATAAGCATCCAGCATTGTAACAGTATGTATGGCAGAATACAAAGAAATGCATACACCCCCTTTAAATAGTGTACCTACTCTACTAGTACTTTATATGCACCAAAGTGTCTTTTGTTGTACAAAGGTAGCAATCACACATAACACACATTTTTTTTTAAAATCTCTTTAATATTCTAGCAATGCTGGAGCAATTCACACTTTGAGGCACCCGAGCCACAGCACAACCCTGCCCGGGGATACCGTGACCTTCGAACCAAGCACAGCAGAGGGCGATGGCAGCTCCCTGCAGCCTGCACATAAACCATTTCTCCCCTGCCTCTTTGACTAAGCCCCATTAAGCACTCACACACATAACCATCCACACACTCATATCACTTTGCTTGTGTTTGAGCATTTGCTTTTTTCTCCCCCACCTTTCCTTCTTCCTCCATCTCCTTACTTTTTTTTTTTTTTACAGTTAACACCTATTCTTTTCCCCTTGTGCCTTTCCACAGCTTGAGTTCAGCTCATTTATGTCCCCTGTGATGAATGTGTCACACCAACAACACTTGAGTGGAAACACACTCAGACACACCCTTGAGAAGGCGCATAAACATATACATCTACACACAATGTACCGCATTCTCGGTGTCAGCTAGCCACACTGTGATCTGATAAATGGCTTTCGGTGCAGGTGGTTTTTTCATTAATACACCCTCACAAACCTAGCTTTATAGCACCCTTCAGCTATCCAGCATATTACAAAGAAAATAGTCAGAAGCTGGAAAGAAGGACAGAAGTAAAAAGAAAGAATGGAACAGAATCAAAAGCAAGTTCCCCTTTGAGAACCTCAGCGGCTCCTATAAACCAGCCCATTATTTGGAATAAATTTTTTCTTTTATCCCAAAGTTAACACTTTATTTTTTTTTTCATTGGTTGTATTGATTTCCCAATAGGGAATATCTGTATTGAGCAATGTGTCACTTAAAATGATGCATGAAAGGATCACGGGTCCCTAGTTTGCCATATCACACCATTACCCATTTGTTTTGCTCCTCTTGCAAATGGAAGTATTGGCATTTAGAATGAAACAGAACCAGTAGTTTATCAGCTGTTCTTTAGTGTTCATCACTTTGTTGTTTTATCACCACGATTCAGGGAGAGAGATGCAGCCACAGTGCAGAGAAGGATAAGGAATTAGTGTTTCATTATCAGCTTAAATGGGTGAAAAGAATACATACTATGAAAGGGTTACAAGAACTGTGACCTGCTGCCACAGTAACCTAAAGGAGTGTGGGGGGGGATCCACGGTCAGCAGTGCATATAAAAGGAAATATAAGAGCACCGCCAAAAGTAATTTTAAGAAGGAGGATGTAAGTAATTCTACTAAATATTGCAATAAGACACTTTTCTTTTTCCAAAGGTTGGACTCCTTACAGTATTTCAGTCAGTTCATCTAGGTGTTTTCAGGGTTGACTTTTTCACAGGTAGCTCAAATTGTAAGCTTTTCTTTTTAGAGTGCTTCTTCTCTTTAGTCTTACATCTCAGAATAAGGGACGTAATATACAAGGAGACATTGGGCTATCGAAAGCTTTTAAGCTGTCGTCCATCTATCCCCAAGAGCTTTTTGGATGATAGATGCTGTGTAGAGAGTATACACCTTTTATCTACAATAAGAGACAATGTGAGGACAGATGACTGTGATTTCAAATGTCATTACCTCTAAGAAGCTTTCTCCTATGTTCAGACAGATATTTTCAGGAAAACTCAACTTACGTCTTTAGGAAATGGGCCACTTATTAGATAATTTCAGAAAGGCAGCTTTTATTGCTTTAGTGCTCTTGGTTTATTAACCCAGCTTGGCTCAATAATCGAACTACACAGTAGAACCAGTTAGTTTTCTGAAGCCAAGGGCTCTGCCCCGGCACGAACAATCATGTGACTTTACTGTCCATTCTAAGTGTAAATTCATCCGTGCTAAGAAAAAGTCTTTTATGGTGTTTTATAGTGTTTATTAGCCCTGAATTGTGATTACACGCAGCAATCATTAGATTTTTCCATTCCAGTGGGAATACACCTTTTGATGCGGGATGACAATACTTTAATGCAGTGCTTCTAAAACTTTCTTTGTCACGCCCCACTTTGCCGGATGACACGACTCGCTGTCGAAGCAAGGTCCAGGGTGGGGGCGTCCCCCTCTGTGGCAATTTGGCTACTCTGTTTGAGGAGAGTGTCGCTAGTTGCTGTGCTAACGTACCTGCTAATGTTTCCTTGTTCCTCCGTGAGAATTAATACAATGTTCAACAGTTGTCCCACATGACCCCCCCCCCCCCCGCCCGCCCATCATGCCCCTGCCCCACAGTTTGAGAAACACTGCTTTAATGGGTGGACATATATTTCTTAATACTGCTTCAAAACCAGCAGCCAACAGATGTGACTATACTTCCAGCTCTAAAGCACATTATAAAAAAAGCATGCAGGAAGTTACAAGAATCAGTCCAAACATGGTGTACTCACCGGGATTGAAAATTTTTCAGTCTGACTGTGAGGGATAAAATGTTGTTTCTTTTCTTTTTTTTTTTTTTTTTAACATGTAAGTGTAAGAAGGAAATAACAGACTTTACGATCCAACAATAGCCCTGAGCCAGCATTAAAGCTCGTGTTAACACATTACTTTTGATTGACAGAGCTTCTGGCTGGATTTCGATGTTATATAACCTCATTGGCAGAACTCAATACCATGTCTTGATTCACACAGAGTACCTAAAATTGAGTGTAGTTGGTGTACAGGCTGCAAAAAAACCCCCAAAAAACCCAGCAAAAACTGGCTTCAGGGCAAGTGTAGGACTGAGCATGAATAACATCTCATTCCCATTCGCCAACTGATTTGGATGTTGGGAATAAACACTGGAATGAGATTCATTAGGAGCTATTAAGTACCAGCAAAGACCTACACTGCTGCCCAGAAAGATTCTGTTCGGGGAGAACAGTGAAGCAGCAGAGCAGAGGAAATTTGTCTTGTAAGTTGAAGACAGTGTGCTTTAAATGCTTTTTCCCCCAATACAGATTTCCTAAACTGATGTGAATTCAAAGCAGCTACCTTCCAGAGACAGACTCCCTTATCAGTACCGCATGGAATGGCACCATTGTACATCAACCATGACAAATGAACTACACACTAAAACATTATCACCACATTGTCATAAGACTGAATGACTACCATCTATCAAAATTCAGTCTGTAGCACTAGGGAATATAATATGTTCATTATGTGGAATTTGAATTTAGAAAACTCATAAAGCCTGCTGATGAAAATGCTATCATAATGGGTTTTAAGAAAAGGTATACTATGCCAGTGGAAAACCATTACGTGCATGATAATTGTGTTCAGCCTGAATATAATTCAAGAATTAGCTGTCACATTTTTGAAAGTAAGGCAAAATAATAAGCGCTAAAGGACAGTCTTTCAAATCAATTCCTTTGCAGCCTAAATAGTCAAACTAAAAACTAAAACTGTAGAACTGACTCAACCTTGAGAGCAAGGCCTAGGAGGGCGACCTGTTTTTGTCGACTTTTCAGCTTGTCAAGTTCTTCTGTAGAAACAAAATCAGTTAAGAAGTGTCGTGTTTAACTGCCCTTGAGAGTAAAACTTCTCAGAATAGGGTAAAAAAAAAAACACTATTAGTCTATCAGATTCTTGACTTTGATTTCGCTTGAGCTGGTACATTCTTTACACAATTAAGCTGAATGTAACAAGTGCAATAACTTTCGAACAGCAAAGCCATGACTGTCAGAGAAGCAAACCAAACAAAGATCTCCAGAAATTCAAAGTGCCCTTAAACATAGGTTTTGAAAAACACTGTTGGTGAGGGTTTCTTACACATCGCGCTTTCAGTAATTGGCTCTATACTTTTTGGGACCATTGATCCCTTCATAGGGGGGACATTTTTAAGCACCCTCACATTATCCTAACATCAATTTAGCTGATTTGATTAACTCAAATATTTCTCTCCCGCCAGATAGCCAGCTAGTAACTCAAGAATGCTTCGTTACACAAGTGTTTCCCAAAAATAAAGTAGCTAGCAGTAGACAGAGCAATGTGCTTGTTCTGTCTACCTACATTTTTTAAATTTTATTTAAAAGTTTTACAATTTATAGCCAACACCTTTGGCAAACGAGTTCATCTCCACAGAGAAGATATTTATCTTTGACAGCGACCTCCAAGAAAAGATTGTTAACCAGTTTTATACCACTGTCCAATGTGAGCTTGAGAATCTGATGACAACATAAAACACAGGGATGTTGTTGTTTTAAGGCCTCATTTCAGTAAACCTACTACGAATTTCTCAAATGCAAATTAAATATTTTTTTTCATCATCAGGGTCTAATTTTTAAATTTTTTTTTGGTGATGGAATTCATATCCTGCAAATGGAATTTACAAGATGTTATTTCATTAGTTTTGACCTTTATTTAACTAAGACAGCTTCTTGACATTTAAATTATTTTCCTGCCTCCCACAGCCAGAGAATTCTCTCACCACCGAGAACATACAAACACACAGAAACACAAAAATATAGTCTCTTGGCATGAAAATGTTTGCGCTTGTTTTTAGCCATTTAATAAATTATATAACGATTTTATCATATGCCTATGTATTGACAGGTTCACAGTCAACTCAATGACTGCTTGTCCAGGTCCTGTTGTTGCAAAGCCCAAATGATCACCACTTTACCAAAAAAGGTGCTGTAGATTATGCAAACATCGCACTTTGGTCTCGTCTGTTCCAGAAGTCTTGTGGTGTGTTCAAATGCAACTTTGCAAATCTCAGCTGTGCTGCCATGTTTTTTTTAGAGAGAAAAGACTTTCTCCTCTGACAACCCTTCCAAACAAGCCATTCCTGTTCAGTCTTTTTGTAATTGCACTGTCAGGAACTTTAATATTTAACATGCTAACCGAGGCCTTTAGACTCTGAAATGTAGCTTATACAGTTTCTGAGGTTTGTACAGTCTGACCTTGTGGTGAACTTGTTGGGACATCCAGTCCTGGAAAGATTGCCAAGTGTCTTGTATATTTTCCACTTGTGAATAATTTTTCATAGTGTGGATTGAAGGACTTCAGATTGTTTGAAAATGACCTTACAATGCTTTCCAGATTGGTGGGCAGCCACAATTGCATCTGTAAGATTACTGCTGATGAGGCATTATGTTAACACACACCTGAATACTGCAGACCAGCAAAATGCCAAAATTTCTGCTTTTATAGAGCTGCAAAACACTTGCTGATAATCAATTAATCAAGTTCATTTGATTATCAGCAACTGGCTGCTGCTTACCTTCTTAATCCCCGTGGAAGCAGTTAGTTTTTCACAACCTGCCAAAATGCTTCTTGCAGTTTGGCTCAGGTTTTGTTAAATAAATAATGCAATTCTCCATGTGTTGTAGTTCATCTGAGGTTGGATTTAAATCATTTTAAGACCTCGTAAGTAGCAGGTGACATGATATATACTAGCTAAATGTGTGGAGCATGAAAGCAAACATACTTAATATATGCAAACAGTAAAGCATCATGTACCTACTGATATATTAATGCAATTTCAGGCATTGCAGAAGAAGTCTGAATGGTGAATTATCATGGCTGCTAATTACTTAATATCATAGAACACACAGTTTAATGCATTTTTGTGATGTGAATGCACTTTGTTAGTATAAATACAGCATTCATTTCCAAAGGGCAAGGATTAGTCTGATCACCCGGCATTTATCTACACAGCATGGGTGGTAAAGGACTGCCTGAAGCTTTTTCTTTCTTTCTTTCTTTCTTTCTTTCTTTCTTTCTTTCTTTCTGAAAAGGCCAGTAACCTGACAGGAGGGGGAGGAGCTTAAATGCCTCGCCTCAGACTGGATTTGGCCTACCCCATTCACCGAATGAGCGTGTCACACTGATCAGACTCTCGATGGCCACATCCACGCCAACAGAAAAAAGCAGGAAGTAGTTTCACACCAGTGGCATTCATCTGGTGTGGAGCTAATCACGCTGGCAATTTGGTTCATTTGTACCAAGGGGAGAATTATAGATTTAACTAATAATGCTTTAAGTATGTACTGTGTTTAGATGGTAAAAGTGACTAAATTAAATGGGTTGATGAAGGCAATTTTTCTCATTAGTGTTCAACGTGATATTGAGGAGCTATTCAAAACTGAAAGAGCTGAAGAGTAAATACTCCAGCTGGCACATTTTTGAGCTCTGCATTAACCCTTCAACACTAACGAGAGGTTTCGGAAGTGAAAATCACCCAACATTAGTGTTCTACGATTAGAAGTACTTTAGTAAATATGATAAAGACAGTATCACTGAATGCTACTGCCAGTTATTTTTCCATAATTAATATGACTGTTTTTTTTTTTACTTCTTTATCTTCCAGCCTCAGGTGTTTAATCAACTACAGGATCACTGTCGTATGAACAGTTATTCTATATCTTGACTCACCTTTTGCATCCATTCATATCTGAACTGCAGAATTGTTGTCTAAAATATGTATGTTGTTTCATTTTTGCTTCCTCCTGGTTTCCCTAGTTCTGCTCCATTTCGTGCTCAGCCTAGCTTTTTAAAAACGAATCAAGAGCTACAGGCAGGGATTTATTTGGAGTGACAGGTAAATCTTGGAAAGGGCAGTCTGGGTGACTGACAGCAGCTCATGCTACACCTAACTGAAATTTATGTATGACATAATATGTACTGCCGTGATGTTTGTGGTTTAGGCACTGTCATACAGATCATATCATAGAGAAACACCAGCATCAGCTTAAGGATCGGGGATTGACAGTAATGCTTCTCTCCCTAGGCAATGTGCAGTATCAGTCAAAAGTTTGGACACACTTGCCTATTCATATGAATGGGCAAGTGTGTCCAAACATTTGGCTGGTACTGTACTAGTAAATTATATCGTGAAGGTCACATGTGTGTCACAAAATCACCTCTACATACTTTCACACAACAAAATACACTGAAATTTGCCAGCAGGGGTCCGGTTCTTGTTTTAGGGCCCTTTTTAACCACACATGTCACTGTTACTATAGTTATTTTTATTTTTTGGTCTCTGACTTTCTCATTTCTTTAATGTGTGCCTCCTTATCTCGTTTGCCCTCCATCCTCCTGCCTGTGAACCAGGAATCAGTTTCAGTTCACCATCTCAAAGGATGTCTCAATTCCTCAAATGCATGTGGAGGACAGAGGAAAGGGAGCTGCAATCGAGGATGCACAGCTGGAAGTGTTTATACCCTTGACACAGAAACGGTGAGGCACACAGCTGGACTAGAGAAGCTATAGTGGGAGATAGACTCTGCCTATATAGCTATATATATGGAAACTACTGGAAACACAAGAAGTTCAAGAAGCCAGTTTAAGATGATTTGAGCTTTGGGTATACTGTGGCCATAAAGGGAGAGACAGTCAGCAGCAACACTCAGGTACCCCATCTGCCTCTTTGTTTGATGTGGTTTGTGTTCAGAGATACTCGGTTGTAAATAGTGGTTATTTGAGTTACTGTTGTCTTCTTATCAGCTCAAAGTAGTCTGACCATTCTCCTCTGGCATCAGCAAGGCAGAGAACTGCTGCTCGCTGAAACTTTTCTCTTTTTTGGACCATTCTGTGTAAACCCTAGAGCGTTTAGTGGGAAAATCCCAATCGATCACACATCAGTTTTCTTTCCTTATCCTTTTCAAGGTTGCGGGAGAGTGTGTGCCTAATGTAGATGCAGGAATGGCAAAGAAATCACAGCATTTGGTTAAATGACTGGAGTTGTTTCTGTGTGCCTTCTTTCAGTTTTGGTCACTTCATGAGGTTATCTACCTCCTCATGTGGCACCACCCCTTCCTTTATTTTTCCATAATGGTGACTCTTTTGTTGTTTTTGTCCTCTTCAGACTGGCTTAGTTGAAGTTTTGTTACACCTACACCAACCCTGCATCCTTGGCATCAGCATTTAGAGTTAAATCTACAAATTTAACAGTATTAAAGTTTAATGGATGGTTCCACAGCAACTTAGACAAATAAAATGGGCAAATGCATGCTGAGAGGCTCAGGTGAAAATCCAAAAGGCCACCCAGTAAAAATCAACAATTAGGATTAATTTCTGTTGTATATAAATGACTAGAGCACATGAAGAGCTTAGACTGACTGAAAGGGCAGCAATCACAGCAGACAAGCAGGAGTTTGGAAGTACTTAGGATGCTCAAGGGCCCTCCTTTCATGACATCAGAGCAAATGGAGATATGAGATAAATAACATTAAAATAAATATTGAACTCAAACCTCACCAAGTGTTTGCAGGTATTTTTTTTCTTGCAATAGACTTGAAATCTTTTACCTTTCACATGATGCCAGGATTCATCCAGACATAACCTGGTAATTTACAGATCAAAAATATGAATCCATACCCATTTCTTCCGAATGCAAATTCTGGGTGTCATCAGCTGAGCTGCCTTTCATTAAACGACCTCCTGCTTTCCGCTAATTCTGTTTATAGACATCTCCGTGTGATGATTTCCTTGAATACCTTCATTACAGGGATCATCAATCAAAAATCATTTTGAAATACCACACAGTGACAGCGTGGTTTAATGTTGTGATTACACGCCGCTAATGAGAAAATAAATGCTGGCCTGTTTCTGGATGAAAAATCAGGGCCTAAGTGTGGCCGTGCAGCCGGGACAGCACTTTCCTCTGAGTTGACATTTATAATCAAAGGCTGACATCTGTCATCACTCCCTGAGGGGCCTTGTCTGTTGTGATTAAAGTTCAGATGAAGCGTATTTGCATAATAAGTGCAGTTGATTCAATGAAAGCTTTCTCTTTTTTTTTGGAGTTTTTCCTCTCTGAATTTTTGTTGAGAATCTGTGTTCGATGCTGTGTGTAACACCTTCAAATGAAACGTGTGCAACAGGCCACTCTCTTGTTCTAATTGATCAGAGAGCAGGGTGTGACAGTATTAATGCCACACGTCTGATTATAGTGATTTTGAAAACCCATCACGGTGCTTCAGTGCTGACTGGTGGTTATCGGCATGATGATATTCCTGGAAATGAGAGAAAATTATAGTGGGGACAACCAGAGCCCTGGCCTTTGATATTTTCTAAATACCAAGAGGTCACCATAATTTCACACCACCCTCATTGCCAAATTAGATGTGATGGTAACAGTAGGTATGAGCTCCACAACCTGGGATGTAAACACATTGACACGATGTCTAAAAGAGAAGCTTTTTCATAAAACTAATGAAAGCTGATACACACAATGTAGATTTATAGAGATCTGACTCATGTCAGTTGTTTGGTTTTTCTTGACCCAGCAACATGTCTATTGTAATGTCAGTAAGTTGGTCAGTTAAATGGTGCCCCACTTTGGAACATGCACCTATCCCCTAGAAATCTCTTTGATGCATTGCCTTTAAATTTAGTATGAATTTACTGCATTTCTCATGTTGTGCAGATAGAGTGCATGCTTACTTCTGGTTCCTAGAGTTTCCAAAATTGGAGTGGGAGGCAGAGCCTTCAGCTGTCAGGCTCCTGTCCTCTGGAACCAGCTCCCAGTTAGTGTTGAGGAGCACATGCCCACATTACTTTAAAGTTTTCCTTCACTCCCACAACTGCAAATTATTCTTCCCTGTAGTTTGTGTTTTATCCTGTTTGTTGATCACGATGAGCAATATCTCTATACAGCTATAACTATACAGCTATAACTATACAGCTATAACTATACAGCTATAACTATGTATATATATCTGCCTTTCTCTCTCTTTCTCTCGCTCTTTCTCTCTCTCTCTCTCTCTCTCTCTTTATCTCTCACTCTCTTTATCTCTCTGTGTCTCTCGTGCATTTCTGGGAGTTCCTTTCTCAAGGGGCAAAATATGAGGAGGGGAATATTTAAATCAGGGATGCAAACTGATCGACTAACATTTGAAACATGCAGTTTATTTTGAATTACACCAATATTTGATATTTAGCACCAATATTTGATATTTACCACAATATCTGATATTTAGTGTCAATATTTTTCACCTGATTTGGTGGCAGGTATTGTTGCGCAGAGAAGGAATCAAAGTGTGGGTCCTAGAAGAGTGAGACATTTCTCCACTCATGTCAGTTTATTTGGTATGACAGATGAAGATGTGATAGAAATGCATTGCTTACCAAACCACCTAATTCTACAGCACCTTAAGGTGACTGTTGTTGTGATTTGGTGCAATATAAATAAAACTGAATTGAATTAAATTTGCTCAGTGAACTCGGGATTCACGCCACAACAGCAGTAACAATACTTCTCCCAGCTCTTCAGTTTTTGGCGTCAGGTTCCTTTCAACATACTGTGGCTTCTGTGGCAGGAATTTCACAGCCTACAGTGGGGTTCAAAGTGAAAAGGCTGAAGAACAGAGAACAGAGAGATGATGACGCTGCCTTTGGACAATATCCTGAAAATAATCAGGCCTGATGAATATCGGGCACAGGAATTCTTAATAGCAGAACATTTTTAATTTGATATTTTGAATTGGTTTGATAGTTTGAAGGTGCCGTTTGTTTTTGTTCTGATCAATGCACGCACTCTGACAACACGTGAGATCTAGATCAGAGATATACACGACTCCCCAATGAAATCTGCAAATGCCTTTTTTTTTTTTTTAAACAAAACAAATCCAGCAAAGAGAAATTGTGGTGACACGCTTAACACCAGCAGTCACAGAGCACAGAAACAAACTTTTGTCAATCAGGCATTTCTGTTTGTTTTTAAGCCTTTGAAGGATTGATGTACTGTAAACTGTCTTAATACAAGAATGCTACAAAATGCAATGTCAAAATACTGTCATACAACTTACAGTCCTCCACTAGAGCCTGTAAATTACTGAAGCTTGTTTCCATTATAAGGGCAGACTGCTTACATTTTCACATGACCATATTTATATGCTTTCTGAATACAATTAACAAGCTGTGCTTGTCCTGTTAGTAAATTACCAGCAGCTGAATATCATCTTTAGGCTGCGACCTTGCGTTAAATTGCACGTCTTTTGGCAGATTGGGTCTGCCATATTGAAACGAACTGACTGAGTCTGTGTTGTACAATAACACAATTTTTTGTAATTCACCCACAAAACTAATGACACCTATCAACACTATTTGGGATTGGGCTAACATGCAATTTTGCTGCTTTGAAAAAAAATCTGTAGAGCAGATTAGTGAATCACTATTAACTTAAGCGCTTTGAGTGATCGGTCAGAGTAGAAAAGCTCTATATAAGAACTAGTCCATTTACCATTTACCAGCATAACTGGTGGGTTGACTAATTATGAAAACAATTCCATTGGTAAATCATTACTATTATTATACTATACACCCTCAATGTGAGGATACATTTAGCTTGAAGCACCACAAAGTAAATTCTGTTACCAGCTATTGGTTATGTATTACTGTATATTCAGTGTGTGGGAAATTTTAAGGTATATTGCCTTATTAAGTCAAGCAATCTTTTATTCCTAGACATATATTTCCATACTTCTATAATATCGATGGCCTCTGATTTGTTGGTGTACAGAATTGCTATATTTCAAAGCCATATCAAAGCTCTGCCTTGGTAATAAATAGGTAATAAATAGCTGTTGTACTCGTGTCGCTGGCTAAGCTTTGTGAGTGCACAGCAACATTTCCATGCTGAGCAGTGCTGGGTTCCCCCTCATCAAATATATTACCCCTGCATCCTTCCTCTTTAGCACCACACTGCGCTACCAGCTATTTATAGCACAAACATATTGATCACACTCTGCACCACCCTCTATCACTGTGTCCAGATCGAGAAAGCTAAAGAGAGCGAGAGCATTTTATGACCCTCTGCGTGCTCGTGTGCACTTGTTTGCATACGTGTGCGCTTTAAGATGGGGGATCAGTGTTTGTGTGTGTATATATACAGTATATGTTGGCTCTGGGAGAAAGGCTGCACTGTAATTCAGTTCCAGAGTTAACTCTGATTAAACAGCCTCACGGGACTATAACATCCCTGGATATAAAAGCAGGCAAAGCACTTCACCAGTGCGACCACTTTAAAACTAGAATACTGAAATTAGACACAGACATCCCATATTTTCCTTTGATTAGTTTGAAGACATCCAAAAACAAAAGGAAGAATAAACAGAAGGCTCTTTAATTTATCATTTAGGCTTCATTTCCAGTATAAACAGGAAGGAGGAGTCAGTTAAAAAAACAAAAAAAAACACGATGCATGAAATGTCTTCAGGGTGAGTACCCTGCTGTGTATTTGGCTGGGGAATTACATTCTGATAGCAAAATATAAAAATCTCAGTGTAGCAAATGCTTGTTATATACACTGTATTTCCAAAAGTTTTCACTCATCCATCCAAATCATTGAATTCAGGTGTTCCAGTCACTTCCATGGCCACAGGTGTATTAACCAAGCCCCTAGGCACGCAGACTGCTTCTACAAACATTTGTGAAGGATGGGTCACTCTCAGGAGCTCAGTGAATTTCATCATGCTGTCATAGGATGCCACCTGTGCAACAAGTCCAGTCGTGAAATTTCCTCACTACTAAATATTCCACAGTCAGCTGTTAGTGGTATTATAACAAAGTGGAAGTGATTGGGAACAGCAGCAACTCAGCCACGAAGTGGTAGGCCACGTAAAAATCATAGAGCGGGTTAAGTGGATGCTGAGGTGCATAGTGAACAGAGGTCACCAAAGTTCTGCAGAGTCAATCACTACAGACCTCCAAACTTCATGTGGCCTTCAGATTGTCTGGCAAGACAATCAGTCCATTCAGTCAGTTCAGTGAATAGAATGTGTGAAGCCTTGCAGACAGCTGTCAGCTATAGCATCATGTGTTGGCACATGATGTTACTAACAAAGTAGGCACACCTACAACTTTAAGCATTTTTCCAATAAAATCACCCACATGGAGGTTTGACTTTTCATTCACCTCTTAATCAAAGCAGCGTTTCATTGCTGTAAAATTGGAACACTGGTGTCTGTGTGGATTCGCTCACGTTTTACGTCAGCCTCAAGTGTCCACTCCAGGAACTGCAGTCTTTTTGGATTTTCAGCCAGGCTTTTCAGAGGTCATCGCTGGTGTGAATCCCCAAAATGTAAATCCTCACTTTCATGAGCAGAGATGCAGTTTTTGTTTTCTTAAGCTGAAATACCAAAAAAGGACACAGTCATGATTGACACTTCCCCTTAAGCAACTATGTAAATCCTTTTGATTTTGCCAGACTTGAAGCATTTGATTTCACACGTTTTTCTGCCTCCACTCACAGGTTTGCATCATGAGTCAGAGAAACTGTCCCTGCTTGCCAATCAAAGCTGAATATTGTGGCTTTCCCGTATGTTTTCATGTCAAGTTCATTTTGGATAAAATGACCATTAACATATTCGGCATTTGGCATTTTTACTTTTTAAATCTTTTTTTTTTTAAGAATTTATAAAGCCTCAAAATTAAATTAAAACATGTTAGAATTCACATTAAATAATCAATGTGAACAATTTATCCTCTCATGTAGGCACAGGAATGGATGCAATCTCCCTCCTAACTGATAAAAATGGGCTTGTATCTCCCATAAAATGCTCTCAATCTCCCTTTTATATAATCTAAACTGTAAAACACAAACTGTTAAATAAAGAACCTATACACATATTAGATAAAAAAAATAAAAAAAAAATACCAGGTTTGGTTCTTCCCATCTCCAAACAGTTTGGACTACAGTACAGACATGAATCTACCACAGTCCTGTGGAATATAGTAATCCCCTCTGTTTGCTCCCACACCAGTAGCTGTCTCATCAGATTTGATAATCAGAAAATGACAGCAGCCCTCACACTCCTATCTCCTTGGCAAATGTGTTTCTCAGAGGCCATGTGGAGATTGTGATTGTGGAAAAGCTCAAAAAAAAAATCTGCTTGGGGTTTTGGGGGCTACGACAAAAGAATTTGTGGGTGTTCATCGAGCTGTCCAAAAGCCCCAGTGCAGACTGAAAGCCAGAATGTGTGCTTATATTTGGCTTTAGTTGGTCCAACATGGCAGCTGTTTGGCCAAAGGGATTTCCATTATGATCTGGCGCTGAGGTAATATATTGAAAGGAAAACCCATCAGAAAAATAGCAAACAAGTTACAGTAATTGTGCCCATTGATTCCACTGGCTGTTTTTGACAATATTTGTGTGGCAGATTTCTGCTTTCTGTGTAACAGCTTCCTATCATTTGATATCCAAAAATGATCCAGGATATTTAATAGGAGATTCCTCACATTCACATTTTGAATATATTCACCAACTTTATTCATGTATTTTTTTTATTTATTTATTTTTTTGGGTGGGGGAAGGATGGATTCTTTTTATCATTACTATCATAATTCATCCTGATTGGCTTGCTAATGTTACGCCAAGGCGTAGGGGGATTCTGAGGCACTTCAGCTCTTTTCTCACTGTCAAAGGCGTTTGCACATTAAGGTTTGCAACAAGCATCAAATCTGCCTTTCTACACTTATCCAGCTGCTGCAATGTAGGATTCCTGCCAAATGCATCCAAATTAAAATCCACTGCAACCCCCCCAGACAAAACACACCAAACAGAAATATGGAAAGGAAACAAGGAAAAAAAATGGCAAAGATGAGCCCCCAACTATATTATCCCTGGCCTAGGAGGGATCATAGCGCAACACAAATGTGACTCTCCTGCTCCCAAGAAGAACCAGTGCCACAATGAGGTCACAGTCTCAAACAGAATATTTTATTTATTTTCTGAAGGTAGATCACTTCAGGTTGGGCACAGCCAAAATAACAACAGCAAAAAAAAAAAGCCAATTAGAGCAGCATGGTGGTGTGGTGGTTAGCACTGCTGCCTCACAGCTGGAAGGTCTGGGTTTGATTCTACCTTGGCCTGGACCTCTGGCTGTATGGAGTTTGCATGTTCTCCCTATGTCTGTGTGGGTTTCCTCTGGGTACTCCATTTTCCTCCCACACTCCAAAGACGTACAAGTTTGGGTTAATCCAGTGATTCTCAAATCAAGGCCTCATGGCCCAGTGTCCTGCAGGTTTTAGATGTGTCCCTGATTCAACACACCTGAATCAAATGGCTGAATTACCTCCTCAGTATGCAGTCAAGTTCTCCAGAGTCCTGCTAATGACTTCTATATTTGATTCAGGTGTGTTGGATCAGGGACACATCTAAAACCTGCAGGACACCGGACCTCGAGGCCTGGATTTGAGAATTGCTGGGGTAGTTAATTGGTCACTCTAAATTACCCATGAGTGATGGAAGAAAGCAACTAACTTCCCTAAAGTTAGCACTCCACCATCAAAATAGTGTAACTTCATGCGTCAAAGAAGTAACAAGACGGTAGACAAAACGCTCATATTGAGATGTCAAAATGCACAGTCCAAAACCAACGATGTCACAGTAGCTACAGTATGTCCATCTTTGTTTTAAACAATGTGTTAAACAGAGAAATAATTCCAGTTGAATGTGCAGTTACACATTTCACCACAAACCTTGGCGTCTCAACAGCTAGCTACAGCTATGAAGCAATCCCACGGTTTCCCTGCCATTAATGTCACATTATCCAACTGTTTTTTCTCCGTTACCATGCATGCCTCCAGTTGTCGCACATAGCATTTACAATATCTGTACATCATATTGAAATCTCTTTAAGTACTCTAATGAGTGGGTGTTTGTGTCGGTAATTTTGATTCTGTTTCCGAACTGTTAAACCCCAGTTCACCAATGTCAGGCTGAATCACCTGAACACTTCCTCTTTTTTGTTGTTGATTTGAACATTTCAGAATGTGTGATAATTTATCCTTGTACATATCATTGGGAAATATGACAGCTGAATATAACACTTACTGAAAGGATTCAAGGGGCATTGTTGCCTCTCAGTGAGAAGGTACCATGTGGAGTTTCTATGATCTCCCTGTGTATGTGTAGGTGCTCTCCAGATACTCTGGTTTCCTCCCACAGTCCAAAGACATGCATTTAGTGGGGTTAGGGTAACTGGTGATTCTAAATTGCCCATAGGTGTGAATGTGAGTGTGAATGGTTGTCTGGCTCTCTGTGTTAGCCCTGCGACAGGCTGGTGACCTGTACAGGGTGTACCCTGCCTCTCACCCTATGACAGCTGGGATAGGTTCCAGCGCCCCCTTCACCCTGCATTAGATAAGCAGATGCAAAATGGATGGATGGATGGATAAAAGTATAAACTAAGACACATGGCAAAATACACGCTGACAGCCAGGTGAAACTGAAAAAGTCTCCCCAAATAGTTGACAAAAGTATCTTTTGTAAGTGCCCTTTAGAACAACACATTTTTAAGATGTTCTTAAAAAGGTTACCTAGGCATCAGCAAGCAGTCTTATTTGTTAAAATTCTGTTGACCCATTCACCCACCCACCACCACCTCCTCCTTCATCATTTTATATTACCTTCACCTGACTTCCCTCCCGTGCCCCTGTTATAATTACTATGACCTTTAGATGCTTTGAAATGTAAACATACGCTGTTGGAGGGCACTTGTTCAAATGACTGATGATGTTGTTCTTCTTGGGAGGAAGGTTTAAATATAGAGCTTGCCAGTCTGATTTTCATGCATCAAGTGACTATTTTCAAAAGTTCCAGTGGAGTACTTCTTTACTGAACTGTGCTGGAACTGACATAGAAAAAGTAAAGTAGGTAAAGAAGAGCTAACTAGTAAATGTAATTGCATCCCATATATTAACATGGAATCACTGACTTAAAGTTTTACCAGAATACAACTGGCTTTTGGTCCAAGCCTTGAAATTCTACAGCAAAACAATTTCATTTTCTTAAAATTTTAGTATTTTTCCAATCAATGTGTGCTGTTTTTGAAATGCCATTTGCATCGCAATGCAATGAAGCAACACAGAAAAGAAAAATGAAATCTCATTAGGTTTGAGCAAATGTGCTTTGGTCTGCGGCCAAATTTAACCCAAACGCTGCTAAACAGAGGCAAGGCTGGAAGATACATTAATTGCAGCAATCGCACTGTTTTCACTTGTTTTAGAGTACCGCTTAGCCTGGAAGAAATTAAAAAAAATATAATTAGAAATAAAGAAACTACTGAAAACTGAAGTTAATATAACAATGTCAAGGAGAAAGACACTTTATGCAATATAGCTATAGTAAAATTAGAACATGTTTACCTTTAGAGCTGACACCTTCTGCTTTAAGCGGTGAACAAGATACTGAAGTATGCAGAGGACTGTTTGGCACATTGCAGATAATACTACAGCATTCCATAGCATCGACTTGTGGCTAAGAGGAGGTATTATGTGCAGTTGCTGCAATATTGCCCAAGAGGTTGCTTTTGCCTTAATCCCACAGAAACAACTTGTTGCCAGGGAAGATTTTAAAGGATTACTGATCACATGACCATTTTTGCTGCCTGTTGCTGGGAGCTTTGCCAATCACCCTTACAAAAAAGAAAAAAATGTAAGAGGGAGTCAGTACCCTTGGTTTTTTCCCCCATGAATGCATGCAGGTGGCTGGCTGGCCAGGAGCCAGTCTTTCAGGTCAAATGCACAGATTTTGGAGCCATTCTGCTAGAATTTTGAACTAGCTAAGATGGAGATCTGTCATCCAGGTTAAGAGTCTGAAAAAATATATTTCTTAAGCGCTTTGAAATATTATTTTTACTGCAGTTAAAAATCAAATTTAACGTGTTGTATTGTAAAAGTGCTCAGGTGGCTCTCGCTTTTCTTGTGCTGCTCTGCTGAGCTGCTTGTTCTTGCTATCGTTTGTTGGCAACGTTATCTGTTTGCGGCCTTATCTGCTGTTTGTTTCTGTGTTTCTCTGCCCTTTTTGTCATGTCTGTTTGCGTCTCTATGTTAATCCCCCAGTGCAGTCAATCAGAGTGTTTGTTCATGGTGTTACTCAATGGTTTGGCCCATCAATATCCAAGCATTCAGTCTGAAGTGGTCAAGTCGCTTAAGGAAAACGGCTTAAACCTCTGATACAAACACATTTGTATGTATCTGCACTAGTGAATTGTGGGTAAATAAGGTTTATCATTTGACAATCTACAAACGAGAGATAAAGTTACTGTTTGGTTAAAGGGCACATTTATAATGACAAACATGGAATAGAAAATCAGAAATAAATACCAAACTACTTGAAAAATGGTTAAAAATTCAGCATTATGATTATTTTAACTGAGGCTATAGCCCTTGTTTTTGTATAACTGCTTCATCACAATATGGTGGCAGTGTTGAAGCACAAGACTGAACTGTGCAATAATGGAGCTAAATAAAACCAATCTGAGTATAACCGGAAAATTGTTTCATTCTGCTGAGTAGAATTTCTCACACATGCTTTGTTTTACGGTCATGTGAAAAGGAGAGTTTTCACAGAACTCTATGCAGTCCTGTCAAAAACTACATGTTCCCCCGTTATTCAATAGTAATAATAGAACCACCCTAAGCAGCAATAACTTTATCGGTCTCTCACATCATTGTGGAGGAGTTTTGGACCACTCTTCTTCACAGCATTGTTCAGTTCATTCAGATTTGCGGGCAGCTCTCTTTAGGTCCTGCCACGACATTTCAATCAGGTTGAGGTCTGGACTTTGACCGGGCCATTGCTACACCTCGATTCTTTTCTTTTTCAGCCACTCTGTTGTAAATTTGCTGCTCTGCTTGGGATCATTGTCCTGTCCATGACCCAATTTTGGTCGAGTTTTAGCTGTCACATATTTGACTCTAGAATATTTGGATATACAGAGGAGTTCATGGTTGACTCAATGCCTGCAAGGTGCCCAGGTTGTGATTTTAGGCTGCCATGCTCTCTAGTTATCATTTCTACTGAGTACCATTGAGAGAGTGTTTCCTGTTTTCCTGTCATGATCCTTAATGGACCATTAAGGCCAGAATACTGCTGTTTTATGTCCAAATTGCCTTAAAGAATATGTTTTGTTCAATTCTGACACATTATTGATGCTGTGAAAATTAAATTAATATGGGCTCCATTGCCTCAAAGTAGATGTAAATAATTGATTTTGGCCATTTAGTGGTGGCATGTAGTTAGCAAGGATTCAAGAGTTCAAATCAACCATCTGGCCTCTGCCTTTCCCTCCCCGGGTCTGCGTGGGTTTTCTCCTGGTGCGCTAGTTTCCTCCCACAGTCCAAAGACATGCTTTCAGTGGGGTTAGATTAATTGGCCATTCTAAAATGCCCATAGGCGTGAATGTGAGTGTGAATGGTTGTCTGTCTCTCTGTGTGAGCCCTGCGACAGGCTGGTGACCTGTCCAGGGTGTACCCTGCCTCTCACCCTGTGGTTGCTGGAATAGCCCTCCACCCCCCCACCCTCTATGACCCTGAATCAGATAAGCGTAAGAGAATGGATGAATGGATGGAAGTACTTTTGTCACAGCCCTGTAGTCACTCATTTGCAGTGTTTGTGTCTGAAATCTTTCCGTGTGTGTTGTGTGTGTGTGTGTGTGTATGTGTTTGAGTTTGCAGTACAGTACAATAGGATCTGTCAGGCAACATAGTGATGGACCACCCACACTCTATTCTGTTTACCATCAACATCATATTCACCCCTCCTCACTCTGTCTACCCCTTTAAAGCAACTGTGTAAAAAAGAGAGAGAAAATAATAATTACCAACACTGCATTAATTAGTGTCAAAGTTGTATAAATCCATCCTTTTTTAAAGAGGATTTACGTTTACTGCTGACAACACTGGGACACACACATACACTGCCTGAGTCTAGACATGGACTAAATGCTTGCCTCATCTTAGTGTTGTCGCTGGTGAGACATCCATTAATGTTTCCCTAATCACAGTGCGGAATGATAATGTCTCCCACTCTCACTCACTCACTTTCACACGTGCACACAGGCTTGCTCCCGTGCTGTCACTTACACGATGGCGAAGCTACGTGAGAGTGTTAACTAAGGAGCTTGGCTGAGATAGGTGGTCACGTAATTGATCAAGCTTGGCAAACCAAGTTGTGGAGTTAATGAATCAAGACAATGGGCAATGGGTTTAATTATGGCTGCGAGGAGGGAATCATTAGAGGAGTTCATTTGAAGCCGGTGAACTCTCTCTCCAGAGTTCCCAGCCAGGTCATATGATAAGGACCTCTATCGCGAAAGGTCTAATCGCACGCCATTACTTATGCGCTGGAGCTCTTGGGCTAGCCCTCTTTTGAGATCCCTGTGTGGCCTGAACTCTCTCATAGGTTAGCCAATATCAGGCAGATTAGCACTCTAGCAGCTTGTCTTGTTTGACTGATGAGAAGAGCACCAAAGTAAGTCTTTACACATGAGCAGAGCAGCTCTCATGGGACAGCCCTCTTTGAAGCTCCACAACTCCAAAATTCCCCACTGCTATTAGGTTTTAGTATCACCGTGTTAGCTCAGGTTGCTGGAAGGTTAGGTTGAGTTTGCTGCAAGCTAATCATCCAGCAACTGATGTCAGGGCGAGGCTCATCTTTGATCTTTGGGGCTGGGTACATCATGATTGATTTATTATATCCATTCTCATGCCATTAACCGAGAGGTAAGACTCTGTGTGAGTTCACGTTTAAGCAACTCTGTTTTGGTTTAAAGCTCTTGGGAGTCTGAAATCTTGATATTGTTAACCTTGATAGTACCGATCTACAGATCTGTCTCAATACCCCATCAGGCACTACAGTACTTTTGGCTAACTGGCCAAGGCCACAGAGTAGCAACTTTAGCAATTTTTCAGTCCACTTTTGAACACATTTAAATTGAAAAAAAATTGATTCAGGACTCCTTTCTATTGCAGAAAGTAGTAGTTTTTGTCTCTCATATGACCCAACTTTCCAAGGACCCAGAAACTATCAAGAAAACAAGTCTGTAATATTACTGTACCTGTCCTTGACTTGACTGCAACAGCTTGTGCAAAGCATTCACAAAGACCGCAGAGATACTAGCTGATACATTTTAGGAGCAGGACAGAAACAAATACTATAACTTTGTACTTTACCAACTTATGATGATACAGTATCCCAAGATTCTAAAGTAGTTGCTAACTTAGTTTCAGGAAATCTGGTTAAAACTCAGGTTATTAATAACCTCATTAATTAACAGGAAAAATTATGGTAAATAAAATTGTTCGGTGTGTTAATGAGCAGTTTCTCAAAAGTTTGGATGGATATTGTAAAGTTTCATATGATAATTATGTAAATGCTAAATCAATAATATGTAGCTCATCTATAAACCTTAGTTAGATGGATAGAATAATCCCTTTATTGTCATTATCCAGGATGTACAATGAGATTGGAGGGCCACTCCTGTTCAGTGCCATGCAATAGAAAGTCATAATATATATATAATAAAGTTGAAATTGGTGTTCATATTTCTTGTTTTAAACAGCATATAAGTGGTTCAGCAGTGGTGTTAATAGAACGACTGCGAACTTGAAGATTGCAATTCTTGTCCTGTTTTGTTTTCATGCACTGCAGTTAACAAAAGTGTGTTTTATCAAACAACTTGCTGGCAGATCTTAACACCTGTTCTTTGCTATTCTCACTTGTTTCCTAGCAACTTCCATTTGCGACCATAATTTTCAAAATCGAGGTACCGCTGGAATCTTGAATTTTCCGCCACATTGGTTTTTATGGAAATCCTTCAAAGGTTTTTACAGATCACAAATATTCTCCAAAACTGACTCAGATCATCTTCAGGCTGAGCCTTACAAAAGTTATTGGATGGATTTTAGATTTTCCAAAGCACTTGCATGTCAGAGCAGTCAAAGTTGAAGTTATTTTTACGACACAAACTAATAAACTATACTAATATTATTATTTACTAATTATTTTTAAACATGCTCATTTTTTTGTGTCAGTTACCAGCAAAAATAACAATTTATTAAAGTTTAATAAACAATCAATTTATAATTTTTAAATGGCGATTAATATTAGGTGTTACTGAAAATTGTTTGAGAATATCAGACAATCCCCATGACATCAGATTATACTTGGTAATAACACAAAAGGAGTCTACTTAATATGCAGCACCATAGTAAATTTACATTATGTGCTGCATTATGCACCAGTGTAGGATTCTTATGTCACTTTTCTCACGTGACGCTTCCATAAATCTTATTGTCAAAACAAGTATCATATACACGTGTATTATAAATAATGGTGACATTTAAAAATTGATATTGTGTCAGTAATGCTCACAGTAGAGTTATGGTTACAGACTTGTTTGCCATTTCCATGCAGAGCTATTTTGAGTGTAATTAATCTGCCAAATGAAAGGAACACATCTATAAACCTTTGTAGATGAAACTGACTTTTACTTTTCATATTACTTTTTTCTAATTTTCTATAGCTATAATAATCATTATAGTGTTTTTCTTTTCTTTCTTTTTTTACATGAAATTTGTTAGCCCTTGCTGCCATGTCAAGAATCAAGCCAGGGTTAAAGAGCGCTGCCTACTGAAGATATGCTGCTTTATTTTTACCTTTTTACTCTGACCTCTAGCTGCCAGTTATATATAATTTAAACACTGATTTAATGCTCAGGATGGATTTCCATAGGGCTTGATCAAATAATAATAACAATAATTTTAGTCACAGCCATTTGTTTATTTACATGTGACTTTGTAAAAGAGCGTGCTGCATGTGGGCATAATTACAAGTAGATCAAAATACAGGATAGGTTAAATAGCAAACACATGTAGGACGGTAAAAACAAAGACCAAGAGCTGAAACATCTGCTCTGAGACTGTAGATGCTGGTGCACTTGCTGTTGTTATAACCTTGCATGTGTGTGTGTGTGTGTGTGTGTGTGTGTGTGTGTGTGGCTGGATGCTGAGTTGTAAAGTTAAAGGTAGCCCATCAGCTTGAAGGTGACTGCTGTTTCTGATTCAGAGCCCACATGTCTTCTCTTTTGAGTCCTCTGTACGTGCTCCTTTGCTGCCTGCTCCTCGGGGCAGACATATGAAATGCATCTCTGCATAAAAAGCTCTTTTCCGGGACTTTCTAAGGAAAGTGCAGAGAAGGAGAAAAGCTCAAATCTGCAATTTGGTTTTGGCTCCACAGTGGGACTCGAGGACAGCCGAGCTGCTTGTTGTTAGTGAAGAGTTTCCTTATCTGGAGAGTTGAACAAAGGGGGGGGGGGGGGGGGGGGGGGGGGGGGGGTGAAGACAGCCATGCCTCTGTGTGTTCACCTGTTCTTGATACAAAGTGACATTCAACAATAAATGTATCTATACTTTAGCCTGTTCATTCTAAACAATTATTACTGCATGAGGGCAAATGTCTCATTATAATTTCCATAAAACTGAAAATCTCTTGTGGCCACGGAGGGAGGGGGCGGGAAGGGGGGGGTATTACAGACAGATCAATGACTGAGACACCCCAAAGTGTAGGATTGCCTCATTTTGCTTACTTGGCCTCGATGTATTGGACAGGTGCAGAGGCCGGATGCAATTTGCAGCAGCGTCCAGTTTTCAAATATAATTGGCAGAATTGACTGAACTCACACCATCGACCCCGAGTGCCTCAGGAATGGATTAATTTGTTCTGGCCTTCTATTCAGTCGATATGCTTTTAAAAACAGAAGCAGGTAATGTCATTTATTCTTTCTCAAAAAAACACAAACAAACAAACAAAACAGTGGAAGAGCCTCACATACATTTTCATTCCACACGAAACGGATTTAAAAAAAAAACAACAACAACAACAAGTATGCGGGCAGCTGTGTCACACTAAGTGTTAGCTGTTGGTCCAACATGATAAGTGGTAGTCAAGTGTGTTACGGCCCCTCTGCTTTTCCTCTCTCATTTTGTGTGACTAACCCCTTTTTGAGTGCTTTTCTCTGCAAATAAGTGCACGCATCCTCCTATACAGGATTGGTGCTCGCACTCCCTCTGCAGCCTGCCTCTGTGCAGGGCGGAAGTAACAAATGCACTTACTCTTATTACTTTAACACAGTACGCTACTGTGGAAGGCTGTTATATAACTGCAGTATCAGGGTTTTTGCACAGGCAGCTAAGTCTTTGTATACAGAGAATGAATTTACTGTTGTGTTGGACATACAGATGCAGTTGTGATGTTGCACAAGAATGTACACGAATCTAACCAAAAACACCAGTGTTGTCAAATGTAAGGCACTGTAAGCTGCATCTTCTCCCCGTAATCTTTTAAAACTGTAACAAACTAACATTTAATATTAACAACCTACTTTCCTACTTTTTGCTTTCATCTGATTCAAATTTGACATAATTAAATTATTACTCGTTAAGATTCCGACACTTGAGTACGATTTTCCAGTACTCTTTTGATCCCTGCCCTTCTGCTGCTCCGTCCTCATTACTTTCTGTCTGCCTGTGTGATTGTTTGGACCGTCTCCAATCCGGCTGCAGCAGCTATTTCAAGACCCACTTTACGAAGTGCGGCTGTCCTCTCAGGGTGGCAGTTTTCCACTTTGTTGTTTTTGCATCCACTCATTAGTAATCACTACCTCGTACCTGGTCTTGTGTTCGCTTGTTAGCGGTTAATTTGTCCCGGGTTCCTGTGCAGTTTTAAAAATCAAACGATCAATGACGAAATCAGTGATTGTTAAGACCTATTAACTAATAGTTGGGGCAGCGTGGTACTTCATGGTTCCCTCTGTTACACATAACAGTTGAACAGTTTGTATTTAGAATCATTGGTGAGATTCAGTGAGGAAACTGAGGACACCAGTTTGATCTTGTTCTTATTGTGCAGTTTTCCACTAGGGTACCACAAAATCTAGCAGTTGATGAAATGATCCCCACTAAGCATCAGTGTTAATTAATTTTGTAAAGGTTTTTGTTGTGGACATATTTTCCATCCATCCATCCATCCATCCATGTTTTGCTGCATGGATATGGAAAAACATAGATATTAGTTCGATTCTAAACATCCATACATCCATACTTTTACATCCATACCTCCCGAGCTGGTCCCTGCTGGCTGTGCATCATACAAGGCTGAGACCTAATAGAGACAGAGCTTTTGTAACAGAGGCCTGCAGACTCTCCCACTGAGCTTCAGAACCGTGGACTCAGTGGTCTCTTTTAAAAAGCAGCTAAAATACAGCTATCTTTTGAATCTTGCTTTTGTAACTTACTTTTATGTCCTTGCATTTTTGTTGTGAAACACTTTGTGATATTTATCTTGAAAAGTGCCTTACTTACTGACTTTACTCATTCTTTCAGTTACCAAACAGATCTCGTGGCCACAGGTGAAGGTAGGAAAGTAGATTAACCAGTGAATCGAAGACTCTGTTTTCACCCTCAGCTCTCTCCGCCATGACAGACTGGTACGGTGTCATCACGGCTGATGAGTGATGCACCAATCCATTTGTCAGTCTCCTGTTCCACTTTCCCTTCACTCGGGAACAAAAACCCCAAAATGCTTAAACTCATGGTTCAAAAGCCTCACGGTTCAAAAAATATGTATATTTGAAAAAAATAGAAGAAATCATTTTAGGCTTTGGTGCGTATGTTGAGTGTGAGATATCTGTGTGTCAAATATTTGTGTTGTGTTGAATTACTGTACTGATCCCAAGTGAAATGTTGCCCCTGACAAACATATAATTACATAATTTGCCAAATAAAGAAAAGACTAAACTAAATAAAATTATACAAAAACGTTTTGTTCTTATTTACATGCAGAGTTGGAATGGGGTGAATTTAAGTGTATCGTTTGTTCTTTATTTAATTTCCAAATCTTTGATGCAACAGCCTCTTTTTAAGTTTTCTTTCTTAGCTTTAAACAGGACTCATTGGTTCTCGCATTACTTAGTCTCTTATTTTCTCACTCTTAGGCTACAGCTAACCGTACATATATTCAGGCCTTTCATTTAAAGATGCAATTTGTTCTTTCAGCAAATTCCATTTGGTTGTTACTCCCTTTATGACTATTGAGTCAGGGTTGTAACAAATGTAAAGAGAGCTTCAGTCTCCTTTGAGCGTGATAATTTTTCTTTATCCTTCTATTTAAAACGAAATCTTTTAAGCTCTCGGTGTAAAGAATTAAAATGTAGTAGGCATCTCTTTTTTCATAAACGTATGTTTATGCTCTTTTTTAAAAGATAAAAGAGGCCAAGGAGAAAGTGTTCAGTGCGTGCGGTGCTATTAAAAAAAAAACTGATTTTCAGCAGCGAGAGGAAGACTTTGTTTTACATGCATGTTGAAAGCAGTAGTTCATTTTATTTTCTACTAAGCTGCTAATGTATTGCAGTATTTGTTTAAAAACCTCCAGGTTAATGGTGTATTTTGTAAAGGTCACTGCTGGAGTGTTTTCCTTGACATGGGGGCAATATTGCAGACAAAGACCACCCTAATCTATTTTTGATAGAACATTTCAGTTTTCTAATGCTGATTCCTTTAAATCCTCATGAATATTTCATGCATATGTCTTTGCGACTTTGTATGTGCAACTCTAATTGTTGCCCTGCATGTGTCGTGCAGCCCTCGAATACTGACCTTTGTTCTTAAGAAAACTGCTCTTCTGTCTGTGAGGTCAGCTTTTTAAAACTTTGCACGCTCTGACTCTGGGCTCTTCTTCAATCTGTAAATGCATTTTTAAATGTGAACTGCAGACGTTGCATAGGCGCTCTGTGCCATTTATTCCTCTCCAGGTTGTTTGCTCATCTCTGCTTTGCTGTTGCTCTATTCTTCATAAACAGATTTCCTCTTTATTGCACCTAAAAACATTTCTTTTTATCATATTCTATTTTGTTGTCACATGTTGTGTTTACCATTTGGTTGCTATAAACACAGGCTGCTACAAATTACAGATAAATAAAATATAACTCTTTTTCCAGTTATCAGTAATGTTTTTTTTCATTTTTGTAGTTATTAATTACTTTATAGCTAATTAATAAATCTTAGCATGCTAAACAAGATGATACATGTAATAACCATGTGTTGTTAGCAGATCTCAGGTTTTCCCGTGGAATTGTGCTGCAATTAAAATGTTGCCACCATTGTAGCCTTAAAATTTACATAATTATAATATAAATAAAAATGCATTTTATAGCATTCAAACCATCCATTCAGTTTACATTGTTTGTTGCCAGATGGCTCTGGACTAGCTTTGATCAGCTACTGGACTCTCTCTAAGCACTGAGCTAAGATATCATCACCTTCTCCTGTGAGCATAATCTGCGGGTCATATTTCCCCTGTTTTAACCTGGACGTGGCATATCTGTATTGCACCACATGTAAGTAAATGCAGTGCAATGGATAGCTTTTTCAATACACTGCTGAAAAAAAAAATGAAAGGAGCATTTTTTAATCAGAGTGTAGCATTAGTAAATTAAACGTCTGGGATATTGATCTGGTCAGTTAAGTATCAGAGGGGGTTGTTACTCAGTTTCAGCTGCTTTGGTATTAATGAAATTAACAACAGCTGCACTGGAGGAGCAACAATGAGACAGCCTCCAAAACAGAGCGGGTTTTAAGGGTGGAGGCCACATTTTTTCCTTCCTCATCTTTTCTGTGCCTTTCACAGATGAGAGCAGGTTCACCCTGAGCACATGTGTCACACATGAGAGGGTGTAGGAGCTGTTCATTACCCACCTAGATATCCAGTATGATTTGTTCCCATTGAGATCTGATGGTTTCAAAGTATTTCTTTAATTTTTTTGAGCAGTGTATAATACATGAAGGACAGTTTTAAGTCATGAAATGGAGTTTTATAAGTGGTGCTCGTAGCATGAATATAGTCGTTAACTGAATTAACCCTAGAGCACTACCGTCAGGTGATTTTCACCCACGTGAAAGTGAGAGCGTTGCAAAACTCATGCTTGTTTTCCAGGGTTAATGAACTATTTTAAATTCCTAGTGTGCAGCCACTAGCCATGCTATAAGGTGCAGCAGACTGATTTTTAAGTGTTAATGATTACTAACATAGAAGAACGACATGGTTCAGATGGTGATTCTAAACTGCAGTGTTTATATCCATGGCTGTAGTGCCAGCAAAAATAAAGTCACTATCACTCTGTCCCTGAGAAGTTTGTTCCTATGTTTCTGCCTCTTCCCACCCACCTGTCTCTGTTTAGACAGTCGAGGTGGGAATGGATGAGACTTGAGGTGAGTGTCGCTCACAGTGACACCGTGTCTCTCACACACAAACACACAGTGAAGAGGCAATCCAAGTGAAAGGGAGGAGGTCACAGAAGTCACACAGTCACTGGACTTCGCTGAAGTGAGAGGTGTCGAGTCTGTGAATTCACACAACGTAAGATAAGAAGCAACAGGAATAGCATGTATGATTGGTGTGACTTTAACTGCCATATTTGATGTTGTATATTCTTCATGGCAAAGCTTCAACATGGGGGAGGGGGGGGCACCTAAAAATGTGTCTGCATGCACCTCAGAAAGTATATAGCTGCGCTCCTGATCTGAATATTGCAGCAGAAATTCACTCATCAAACCAATTTTGGTGAGTGCATGCAAATTGTAGCTTCAGTTTACTGTTAGCATACCTTGCTTGCAACGAGTGTTTATTTGAGTTCCTGTTGCCTTTTTATCAGCTTGAAGCAGTGTGGCCACTCTACGCTGACCTCTGGCATCAACAAGGCATTTTTGCCCAGAGACCTGCTGCTCACAAGCTTCTCTTTTTTCAGATCATTCTATTTAAACCATATAGATGGTTGTGCAGGAAAATCCCAGTAGATCAGCAGTTTGTGAAATTCTCAACCAGCCCATCTGGCACCAACAAACATGCCATAGATAATTTCATGAACAAGCAGTTGTTAGTTTAGTTTTAACTTTAGTAAGTAAATTATAATATCACTGCTAGAGACCTCCAAAGTGACACATCTAAAAACTGTAACCATTTATAATTCATAACCTACTGAGCATTACTTATGTACAAAATATTTGAGATTTAGGAGAGAAGATCCAAGTGACAGAACTAGAAACAGCTGTTCTAAGAAAAGCACTTGATGATCTTAACCTCTCAGCCATGGCCTCCCCGCTCCCCAAGCTGACAGCCTAAAGCAGCACTACAACACTTTGTGTTAAATCTTTGGGTACGGAAAGTACAGGGAAATTTGGAAGACTAATATAAATTCACACATTTTATACATGGTTTTTTTTCCCCAGTAAATTTAAATGAACATATCTCAAAAAAACTTAAATGTATTTTTCGCTTTGATTTCTTATGTGTCCTGCTCTCTTCTGAGCCTCCAGTGGTGTAATGGGTTAGTGTGCAGTACTTATATGACAGTATTAAGCAGAGCAATGCTGAGGTTGTGAGTTCAAACCTCACCTGGAGCAGAAACTTTAGTCTAACCTTTACCTGATGAGAAAAGGTAAACGCTCATGAGAAACCACCCTATAGATCAGGGATTCTCAAGGTCCGGTGTCCTGCAGGAACATCTGTTCCCTTGTCAATAAGATGGATTACAATGAATTACAGGACATAAACAACTGGTCGGACAGCGGTGTCATGGGATAACAGAGACCTGGCTACATGAGAAAACATCTGGTACCTTGCTGTGGAGCTTGATGGCTGTATAATCTTCCTAAAAGCAGCACTACAACAATTTGTGTTAAATCTTTGGATACGGAAAGTACAAGAAAATTTGGAATACAAATATAAATTCACACATTTTATGCATTTTTCAAAAACATTTTTCTCTTTGATTTATTATAGTTCCCCCTTTTTCTAAAGCTCCAGTAGCGTAATCGGTTAGCGCGCAGTACTTATGTGACAGTATTAAGCAATGCTGAGGTTGTGAGTTCAAACCTCACCTGGAGCAGAGACTTTAGTCTAACCTTTACCTGATGAGAACAGGTAAATGCTCATGAGAAACCACCCTATAGATGGTTGTGCAAGAAAATCCCAGTAGATCAGCACTTTGTCAAATACTCAACCAGCCCATTTGGTACCAGCAACCATGCCATAGATTCTTTCACGAACAAGCAGTTCTAAGTTTAGTAAGTTAACAATAATTTTGTTGCCAAAGACCTTTCCTGGTGTGCAAGGTCTTCCACTTGCACATGAGGAAAGCTTGATGTTGGGAGAGCAGCAACAGCAGATGGTGGTGTGCATAGATGCAGCCACTAGGTGTTCTTCAGTTATCAGCTGCCTGGTGAAAAGTACTTCCACATGAACCAAACTTATCAGCCTGAAACAACACTGGATCAGCTGGACTCTGGAATGGTTTGACTTGTTCTGGTAGATAATACATACAAACCGAGAGGAGGTGACAACGGCGCTGTGAAAGATGCCAGAAGTGGGGCAAACAAGCCGGCATCACAATCAGACCAATCTGCACAAACCAACGGGTCCAAGTGTTTTTCTTGCCAACGTCTGTTCCCTTGTCAAAAAAATGGATTACATTAAATTACGGGACAGAAACAACTGGTTGGACAGCGGTGTCTCGATGATAACAGAGACCTGGCTACATGAGAAAACATCCGGGATATAGCTGTGGAGCTAGAAGGCTGTACAATCTTCCTAAAAGCAGCACTGCAACACTTTGTGTTAAATCTTTGGATACGGAAAGTACAAGAAAAGTTGGAATACGAATATAAATTCACATATTTTATACATTTTTTAAAGACTTTTTCTCTTTGATTTATTATAGTTCCCCCTTTTTCTAAAGCTCCAGTGGCGTAATCGGTTAGCGCGCAGTACTTATATGACAGTATTAAGCAATGCTGAGCTTGTGAGTTCAAACCTCACCTGGAGCAGAAACTTTAGTCTAACCTTTACCTGATGAGAACAGGTAAATGCTCATGAGAAAAATATCCTCTAGCTACCTACTGCTAACAACAAAGACTGTTAAAAGTGAAAGATGTCTGCTTTCAAGGCCAGAAGCATTAGGGGTGGATTCAAGCTGTTCTACCACTGAATAGAAATGGAGCAGGGGTAGTCTTGAGTATGTGTGCCAGACAGAATCATGAGTTTGAAGCTAGAAAGGTTGATGCTGAATGCTGTCAGTGTGTATGGACCACAGATGGTCACTCAAAAAAGAGACAGAGGAGTTCTGGAGTAGGTTGGATGAAATGGTAGTGTGTGTCCCCAGGGGAAGAGACTGGTGACTGGAGCAGGCTTCAACTGACAGGTAGGTGGATGAGGAGGTGTTGGGTAGGTATGGTGTTAAGGAGAAAAATGTGGAAGGACAGATGGTGGTGGATTTCATGAAAATGTTGAAAATGGCCATGATGAACATTTACTTTAAGAAGAGGGAGGAACATAGGGTAACATAAAGGAGTGGAGGAAGGTGCACACAAGTGGACTACTGAACATCTTATGCAGAAGGTGCAGTCAGAAAGAGACAGGACTCTGCGAGGTGGTGTCAGGGGAGAATGGAGCTACGCAGCATCGGATATTAGTCTGTTAGATGACTCTGGACATCAAGAAGAGGAAGCACATTAAGGTAAAGGCAAGGATTAAATGTTGAAGTTGAAAACGGAAGAATGTTGCACAGAGTTCACGAACGAGTTGAGACAGGCTCTAACTCACTAACCATACAAAATACTATCATACACACTATCACCAGATGACTGGGAAAGTATGGCTGAAATAGTGAGGGAAGCTGCCAAGAAAGTAAATGGTAAATTGACTCGTTTGTTTATAGCGATTTTCTACTCTATATGAGCACACTAGGGTTTAATATTTTTCCCGAAAATGACATGAATCAAATCCCGGGAAATAACGAGCCATTTCCCGGGAATCCCGGGAAAAAGTTTATTTATTTATTTATTTTAATTAGGCCTTCTGTAGCCTGTGTCGGCCTTAACCTATTCTGATATTGTAGAGGTAGCTTTCCAGCTATGTCCTGTTATGCCCAGTAGGGGGTAACGTCGGCTTGATTAACGCAATAAAACCTACATCTCGACATTCGAGTGCTCGAGCTATGCGGTGTTGTATCGTTCCTCAACAATCCCTTAACAAATATAATTCGAATATTCCTCCATTGTACATGGAATTATACCAAGCTATTTTACAACTGCTGGTGCAAAACAATACGGTTCATCTCCACACAGCATTGATAATGGCTCAGCCACGCTGTCGTGGCGACATCTGTTGCGCTATATCTCCACCAGTGGAACGCTGTAATAGTCATTGAAAAGTGAACTACCGTACTGCACTATAATATGGCATAACACAGGGCCTTGAGTAATGCACTATGACTTGGTCATTGCCATTCTGGCAACAGCAAATTTATAACACCGTGTCTGAGGGTTAAAGTAGGTTCGCTGTGAATCGTCTTTTGAAAAACTGGCCAATCCTTATAGCCTAAAAAATATACATTTTACTCAACTCCATTTTAAAAGCGAAATATGTTAAAGCAATCTATTTCATGATAATTTCTTCACACATTAGGCCCGTATCCTAATTCATGATTGTTAGTAAGCGGCTGCAAACGAGGAAAAGAAACACTCGAAGTTAAACAGATATTTCTTTATTGTTCAGGACAGGCATATTTTATAGGCTATATAATGCAATATAACAATATATAATAGTATAAAATTATATAATACAAAATACCTTAGGGTAAACACATTGCCTACGATTTCAACAAATTAAAGAGGAAAAAAGCACAACTGTGTAATACCTCTATTAAAACGCTTGAGATGAAGGCTGAAGCCTTAAACGGAGGCTGAACGTGCCTGAAATGAAGAGTAATGCTTTTCGCATTAAACGAACCCTTCTCTCAATATTTCCTTAAATTTAACATTCTGAAGCTTTCTTTTCTTTCTGAAAGTCAAATCGACGCGCGCGACTTTTTTCCCGGTTTCCCATCTAACGTTTCCCGGGAAACGGGAAATGGTTCTGATCGCATTTCCCGGGAATCCCGGATCCCGGGATTAAACCCTAGAGCACACAAAGCATTGAGCAGCTCGTTCACACACAATCATTCTCTGATAAACACATCAGGAGCAACTCAGAAATGGAAAATTAAAGTCAAAGCTTACAATGTAAAAAAATAAATAAATAACATAAATATGTACTTTGAAATGCTGAAGGAGAAAATATCCAAGTGTTACATATAAACATACACTAGGGTTATAAATTATAAATCATGCTTATTTCACATTTCTTTTCACCCAAGCACCAAAACAGTAACTAACATAGGCCTTGTCACAGAAAACAAACACACTGTTTTGAAGTAGAATGGATGTGTCTTCTTCTTCTTTGGTGTTTAACAACAGCTGGCATCCAGGGTGGTACATTACTGCCTCCTTTAGGATATTTGGGTGTTTAAAATCTGCAACTTACCTTCAGTGCTACTCAGAGAAGAAATCAGAGAAAATCCCTCCAGGCCAAATGGCTAATTGATGACCCTGATTGCTGATGGGCAGCACCTGAAGGAGCCAGACCTAGAAGGTGTATAAAACAAGCATGTTCAGGCTTGATCCAGTAGCAGATTTTTCCAGTCAGCTAGTTGTAAATTTTTATCATTATTGATAGGGGTGGTCTTTGGAATGGGTAAGTATTACCACCCCACCCCCAGGTATTTATATTAAACCTTAATTGAGGTTGTAGAGAGATTATTTTAAAATGTAAGTTAAATATAACTGAGCTTGTGCTTACTGTATTTCCTTGTGTTTGCAGCCAAGAAAGTGCTGATTGTGTATGCCCATGAGAGCCCTGCTTCTTTCAATGCTGCAGTCAAAGATGCTGCTGTAGCAGCTCTGACTGCTCAGGACTGGACTGTGGAGGTGTCTGACTTGTACTCCATGAAGTTTAAAGCTGCTGCTACTGCTGAGGACATCACGGGTATACAAATATCCAGCTGGTGTAAAAGCACACTGGCTTTGATTGTGCTTCAGATGTAAACATTTGATTTTGTTGCAGGTGGAGTGAAGAATGCTGAGAACTTCTGCTACGCAGATGAGATCAAACTGGCGTGGGAGGAAGGGAGACTGGTGGATGACATCAAAAAAGAGCAGGATAAGCTCAAGGAGGCAGACCTTGTCCTCTTTCAGGTAGTGTCTGAATGGTGGAAATGTCTTGTTGTTCAGCTGAGATGTGTCCACATTACCAAAAGCTTTAATCCTGTCTTCCCAGTTCCCCTTGTACTGGTCATCTGTTCCTGCAATCATGAAGGGCTGGATGGATCGGGTGCTAGGCTTTGCCTATGCACAGGGGCGGGACAGCGAAGGGCTCTTCAAGGTGAGGACTCTAAGATGTCTCTGTTCAACCTAGGTTTTCCTCTTCCTCACCATCTGCTCTCTGCCCAGGACAAGAAAGCCATGCTGTCCTTCACCACTGACTGTCCTGAGTCTGTGTACAGTGCCACTGGCATTAATGGAGACATCAATGTCACACTGTGGCCACTGCAGGTGGGGTCTCCCTATAAACTGAGCCAAGCGTTAAATGATCTGACATGTCATCTGGTAAGAATACAACTGCTCCTTTCTGTGTGCAGAAGGGGATCCTGAACTACTGTGGCTTCCAGGTTCTTGCCCCTCAGATCTTCTGGGATCCTGCTCATGTCCCTGCTGAGGCTCGTAGCTCCATGCTGGAGAGCTGGCGTACACGACTGCAAAACCTCTGTGAGGAAGTGCCGCTCTACTTTGCTCCCTTGGACTACTTTGACAAGGAGAAGGGGTTCCAGCTGAAGCCCGAGGTCCACGAGAAATATGCCAGCAGGGAGTTTGGCCTGACAGTGGGGATCCACATGGGCAAGCCACTGCCTGCCAATAGCCAGTTAAAAGCTGGGGTTTGATGGAGTGGGCCCTATGTAATGTAGTGCTGGTCTTAACCCGTCTGCTGCAATAAAGTCTGCTTTATTCTGACTTCACTTTGACTGATGTTGTAAATGCACCACTGTAGTTCTTGACTTTTGAACCACATACTGTAGAACATGGATCCATTGTGGGTGAAATCCATCAGGTTGGTGCAAATTCCTGGTGTGCAGCAAGTCAAAGATAATCTCCTGATTGAATCCACTGCATGGTGGGGTTGTACTGAACTTCTGCACATAAGCATGCTGCAACATTGAGTGACAGCTTGATCGATCCAGCTGATAACATGTACAAAGGGGTTATGGTGGTCTCACTGGTGTCATTTATTAGTCCCCACAACTTGATTGCATCTTTCATGTGAAGGTGCTGTCTCCCTGGCTGAGCTTCAAGTGCACTGGTCAAACTAAGGAAAATGTACAGAATTAGCCATGACATTGAAGTGCTTTTCATTTGTTGTAGGGGAGGAAATTCAACATGAATTTTCTGCCAGTGGCCACTACTTCCCCAGAGGTGGGGAAAGTACATGTCTGTACTTAAGTTTCTGTATATTTAAGTTAAATCAGTACTTCAACTTTACCAAAGTGTATTATAGTAAAAATGCTCTGAAATGTACATAAGGTAGCTCATGGAGGACGTTTGTGTGAAGCTAACTGAACCTTGTGCTTTATAATACAAACTTTATTTCTATTTAAATTTTAAATATACTCAGCTTGAACACTGAATTCAACAAGATGTAACCCAGTATTTCAGGAGTTATCCTATTTTCCATCCCCTTCACTGACAGTGTGGAATTCAGTTAAAGCATTTTAAGTTCAAGCTCATCTCTGCTACACTGACCATGAACACCACAGCTGCTGTGTGCTTGTCCAACACATCTTTACTATAACTTCACCACAGTACAGCAAAGTTAACCTGTTTATCCTTCAAACTGAAGTATTTTCATATAACATTTGAATAACACAAAGTGGACCTCAGGTTGTTTAGGGGCATTTGTTCCCCCCCCCATTAACACCAACTTTGGTTCAATATAACCTGGCCATGCAGTGGATTCAGTCAGGAGATTATCTTTGACTTGCTGCACACCAGGAATTTGCGCCAACCTGATGGATTTCACCCACAATGGATCCATGTTCTACAGTATATGGTTCAAAAGTCAAGAACTACAGTGGTGCATTTACAACATCAGTCAAAGTGAAGTCAGAATAAAGCAGACTTTTTATTGCAGCAGACGGGTTAAGACCAGCACTACATTACATAGGGCCCACTCCATCAAACCCCAGCTTTTAACTGGCTATTGGCAGGCAGTGGCTTGCCCATGTGGATCCCCACTGTCAGGCCAAACTCCCTGCTGGCATATTTCTCGTGGACCTCGGGCTTCAGCTGGAACCCCTTCTCCTTGTCAAAGTAGTCCAAGGGAGCAAAGTAGAGCGGCACTTCCTCACAGAGGTTTTGCAGTCGTGTACGCCAGCTCTCCAGCATGGAGCTACGAGCCTCAGCAGGGACATGAGCAGGATCCCAGAAGATCTGAGGGGCAAGAACCTGGAAGCCACAGTAGTTCAGGATCCCCTTCTGCACACAGAAAGGAGCAGTTGTATTCTTACCAGACGACATGTCAGATCATTTAACGCTTGGCTCAGTTTATAGGGAGACCCCACCTGCAGTGGCCACAGTGTGACATTGATGTCTCCATTAATGCCAGTGGCACTGTACACAGACTCAGGACAGTCAGTGGTGAAGGACAGCATGGCTTTCTTGTCCTGGGCAGAGAGCAGATGGTGAGGAAGAGGAAAACCTAGCTTGAACAGAGACATCTTAGAGTCCTCACCTTGAAGAGCCCTTCGCTGACCCGCCCCTGTGCATAGGCAAAGCCTAGCACCCGATCCATCCAGCCCTTCATGATTGCAGGAACAGATGACCAGTACAAGGGGAACTGGGAAGACAGGATTAAAGCTTTTGGTAATGTGGACACATCTCAGCTGAACAACAAGACATTCCCACCATTCAGACACTACCTGAAAGAGGACAAGGTCTGCCTCCTTGAGCTTATCCTGCTCTTTTTTGATGTCATCCACCAGTCTCCCTTCCTCCCACGCCAGTTTGATCTCATCTGCGTAGCAGAAGTTCTCAGCATTCTTCACTCCACCTGCAACAAAATCAAATGTTTACATTTGAAGCACAATCAAAGCCAGTGTGCTTTTACACCAGCTGGATATTTGTATACCCGTGATGTCCTCAGCAGTAGCAGCAGCTTTAAACTTCATGGAGTACAAGTCAGACACCTCCACAGTCCAGTCCTGAGCAGTCAGAGCTGCTACAGCAGCATCTTTGACTGCAGCATTGAAAGAAGCAGGGCTCTCATGGGCATACACAATCAGCACTTTCTTGGCTGCAAACACAAGGAAATACAGTAAGCACAAGCTCAGTTATATTTAACTTACATTTTAAAATAATCTCTCTACAACCTCAATTAAGGTTTAATATAAATACCAGGGGGTGGGGTGGTAATACTTACCCATTCCAAAGACCGCCCCTATCAATAATGATAAAAATTTACAACTAGCTGACTGGAAAAATCTGCTACTGGATCAAGCCTGAACATGCTTGTTTTATACACCTTCTAGGTCTGGCTCCTTCAGGTGCTGTCCATCAGCAATCAGGGTCATCAATTAGCCATTTGGCCTGGAGGGATTTTCTCTGATTTCTTCTCTGAGTAGCACTGAAGGTAAGTTGCAGATTTTAAACACCCAAATATCCTAAAGGAGGCAGTAATGTACCACCCTGGATGCCAGCTGTTGTTAAACACCAAAGAAGAAGAAGACACATCCATTCTACTTCAAAACAGTGTGTTTGTTTTCTGTGACAAGGCCTATGTTAGTTACTGTTTTGGTGCTTGGGTGAAAAGAAATGTGAAATAAGCATGATTTATAATTTATAACCCTAGTGTATGTTTATATGTAACACTTGGATATTTTCTCCTTCAGCATTTCAAAGTACATATTTATGTTATTTATTTATTTTTTTAACATTGTAAGCTTTGACTTTAATTTTCCATTTCTGAGTTGCTCCTGATGTGTTTATCAGAGAATGATTGTGTGTGAACGAGCTGCTCAATGCTTTGTGTGCTCATATAGAGTAGAAAATCGCTATAAACAAACGAGTCAATTTACCATTTACCTTCTTGGCAGCTTCCCTCACTATTTCAGCCATACTTTCCCAGTCATCTGGTGATAATGTGTATGATAGTATTTTGTATGGTTAGTGAGTTAGAGCCTGTCTCAACTCGTTCGTGAACTCTGTGCAACATTCTTCCGTTTTCAACTTCAACATTTAATCCTTGCCTTTACCTTAATGTGCTTCCTCTTCTTGATGTCCAGAGTCATCTAACAGACTAATATCCGATGCTGCGTAGCTCCATTCTCCCCTGACACCACCTCGCAGAGTCCTGTCTCTTTCTGACTGCACCTTCTGCATAAGATGTTCAGTAGTCCACTTGTGTGCACCTTCCTCCACTCCTTTATGTTACCCTATGTTCCTCCCTCTTCTTAAAGTAAATGTTCATCATGGCCATTTTCAACATTTTCATGAAATCCACCACCATCTGTCCTTCCACATTTTTCTCCTTAACACCATACCTACCCAACACCTCCTCATCCACCTACCTGTCAGTTGAAGCCTGCTCCAGTCACCAGTCTCTTCCCCTGGGGACACACACTACCATTTCATCCAACCTACTCCAGAACTCCTCTGTCTCTTTTTTGAGTGACCATCTGTGGTCCATACACACTGACAGCATTCAGCATCAACCTTTCTAGCTTCAAAGTCATGATTCTGTCTTGCACACATACTCAAGACTACCCCTGCTCCATTTCTATTCAGTAATAGAACAGCTTGAATCCACCCCTAATGCTTCTGGCCTTGAAAGCAGACATCTTTCACTTTTAACAGTCTTTGTTGTTAGCAGTAGGTAGCTAGAGGATATTTTTCTCATGAGCATTTACCTGTTCTCATCAGGTAAAGGTTAGACTAAAGTTTCTGCTCCAGGTGAGGTTTGAACTCACAAGCTCAGCATTGCTTAATACTGTCATATAAGTACTGCGCGCTAACCGATTACGCCACTGGAGCTTTAGAAAAAGGGGGAACTATAATAAATCAAAGAGAAAAAGTCTTTAAAAAATGTATAAAATATGTGAATTTATATTCGTATTCCAACTTTTCTTGTACTTTCCGTATCCAAAGATTTAACACAAAGTGTTGCAGTGCTGCTTTTAGGAAGATTGTACAGCCTTCTAGCTCCACAGCTATATCCCGGATGTTTTCTCATGTAGCCAGGTCTCTGTTATCATCGAGACACCACTGTCCAACTAATTGTTTCTGTCCCGTAATTTAATGTAATCCATTTTATTGACAAGGGAACAGACGTTGGCAAGAAAAACACTTGGACCCGTTGGTTTGTGCAGATTGGTCTGGTTGTGATGCCGGCTTGTTTGCCCCACTTCTGGCATCTTTCACAGCGCCGTCGTCACCTCCTCTCGGTTTGTATGTATTATCTACCAGAACAAGTCAAACCATTCCAGAGTCCAGCTGATCCAGTGTTGTTTCAGGCTGATAAGTTTGGTTCATGTGGAAGTACTTTTCACCAGGCAGCTGATAACTGAAGAACACCAAGTGGCTGCATCTATGCACACCACCATCTGCTGTTGCTGCTCTCCCAACATCAAGCTTTCCTCATGTGCAAGTGGAAGACCTTGCACACCAGGAAAGGTCTTTGGCAACAAAATTATTGTTAACTTACTAAACTTAAAACTGCTTGTTCGTGAAAGAATCTATGGCATGGTTGCTGGTGCCAAATGGGCTGGTTGAGTATTTGACAAAGTGCTGATCTACTGGGATTTTCTTGCAGAACCATCTATAGGGTGGTTTCTCATGAGCATTTACCTGTTCTCATCAGGTAAAGGTTAGACTAAAGTCTCTGCTCCAGGTGAGGTTTGAACTCACAACCTCAGCATTGCTTAATACTGTCATATAAGTACTGCGCGCGAACCGATTACGCTACTGGAGCTTTAGAAAAAGGGGGAACTATAATAAATCAAAGAGCAAAATGTTTTTGAAAAATGCATAAAATGTGTGAATTTATATTTGTATTCCAAATTTTCTTGTACTTTCCGTATCCAAAGATTTAACACAAATTGTTGTACTGCTGCTTTTAGGAAGACTGTACAGCCATCAAGCTCCACAGCAAGGTACCAGATGTTTTCTCATGTAGCCAGGTCTCTGTTATCCCCATGACACCGCTGTCCGACCAGTTGTTTATGTCCTGTAATTCATTGTAATCCATCTTATTGACAAGGGAACAGATGTTCCTGCAGGACACCGGACCTTGAGAATCCCTGATCTATAGGGTGGTTTCTCATGAGCGTTTACCTTTTCTCATCAGGTAAAGGTTAGACTAAAGTTTCTGCTCCAGGTGAGGTTTGAACTCACAACCTCAGCATTGCTCTGCTTAATACTGTCATATAAGTACTGCGCGCTAACCGATTACGCCACTGGAGCTTTAAAAAAGGGGGGAACTATAATAAATCAAAGAGAAAAAGTCTTTAAAAAATGTATAAAATATCTGAATTTATATTCGTATTCCAACTTTTCTTGTACTTTCCGTATCCAAAGATTTAACACAAAGTGTTGTAGTGCTGCTTTTAGGAAGATTGTACAGCCTTCTAACTCCACAGCTATATCCCGGATGTTTTCTCATGTAGCCAGGTCTCTGTTATCATCGAGACACCGCTGTCCAACCAGTTGTTTCTGTCCCCTAATTTAATGTAATCCATTTTATTGACACCTCCTCTCGGTTTGTATGTATTATCTACCAGAACAAGTCAAACCATTCCAGAGTCCAGCTGATCCAGTGTTGTTTCAGGCTGATAAGTTTGGTTCAGGTGGAAGTACTTTTCACCAGGCAGCTGATAACTGAAGAACACCAAGTGGCTGCATCTATGCACACCACCATCTGCTGTTGCTGCTCTCCCAACATCAAGCTTTCCTTATGTGCAAGCGGGAGATCTTGCACACCAAGAAAGGTCTTTGGTAACGATATTATTCTTAACTTATTAAACTTAAAACTGCTTGTTCATGAAAGAATCTATGGCATGTTTGCTGGTGCTAGATGGGCTGGTTGAGTATTTGACAAAGTGCTGATCTACTGGGATTTCCTTGCACAACCATCTATAGGGTGGTTTCTCATGAGCATTTACCTGTTCTCATCACGTAAAGGTTAGACTAAAGTCTCTGCTCCAGGGTTATAATAGTTTTGGATTTTACATTATAGTTTAGTTTTAGTTAGTTTTTACTTTTTTTTCTCTAATTCAGTTAGTTTTAATTAGTTTTCAGAGTGGTTTTTCTCGTTTTTATTAGTTTTTATTTTTGGTTTCATGCTTAGTTTTAGTTAGTTTCAGTATTAGTTTTAGTATTTTCATACCTGATCAGGTGCAAGATTCAAGGCGCAAAAGTGACTATTGTGTAATGAAAACTTGACAAAAGATACAGTTTAAAGAAATATAGTCAACAACCAACTGTTCACAAGACATGCTAAATTTGTGTAATATTAAGGACACACATGAACATCAACAGGGAGAAACAAAGAAAAACATGAACTCCCAAACTCAATAAATTCTACAATAAACTCCCAATAAAGTTCAGCATCAGTGCAGCAGATTAATAACGCCTACATGTGGTGTTAAACAAAAACAAACTCTTTGAAGGAGTCAAAGCTCAAATCCAGCTGCATCCTGATGTTCTCACCACCTGAAGCTGCTTCTGTTTTGGAGCTAGCTTGGTTAGATGCTGCTAATTAAACCTGCAGGGTCTTTGTGGCCTCTGTACACAACCTACAGAAGTTGCCGACCTCATGTCCGCATTTATGCTTGTGTAGCTGGATTGTGTGTGTTAATTACCTTGTGGTCGTGTGCAGGTGTTTGTACTCAAAGAACCTCCATACGGGACTCTGCCGCTTTCTCGGCAGACCGCAGCCATTACTTTGCGGACCAGCGCGGTGAGCGCACGCACATGCGCACTCACACAGTTGTCCTGTGGCGCTCCCAGCTTAAACTCGGAGAGCGGAAACAATGATTTCATATCAATCCACAAGGCTTAAAATACCCCCCCCAAAAAAAACAAGTAAATGAAAGTCAGTTTATCGATAATTTCAGTTAGTTTTGTAAACTCACAATTCAGTTTTAATTAGTTATCGTTTTTTCCTTTTAATTATAGTTTTTATTTATTTCAGTTAACGACAATGTTTTTTCAATTTCAGTTTTCGTTATTTCGTTCGTTTTCGTTAACTATAATAACCCTGCTCTGCTCCAGGTGAGACTTGAACTCACAACCTCAGCATTGCTTAATACTGTCATATAAGTACTGCGCGCTAACCGATTACGCCACTGGAGCTTCAGAATAGAGCTGAACCCATAATAAATAAAGAGGTAGGAAGTAACAAAGCACAAATACTTTGTTACTGTACTAAAGTAGAATTTTCAGGTATCTGTACTTTACAACTTGTCTGTGTAGATTCTCAGTCATCCAGGTCATAGTAGTCTCTGGAGCTTGAAAAAGGCGACTGGACTTCTTTTTGTTTCTTGAAGACGTTTCACCTCTCATCCGAAAGGCTTCTTCAGTTCTCAACCAAATGGTGGAGAGACCCAGGTATTTAAACCCCTGTGGGCGTAGTCCCCTGGAGGTGTCTCCAATTGTAGCCAACCTTTACATGGAGGAAGTGGAAAGTAAAGCTCTTGGTTCTTTCAAAGGGAAGGCACCTAGCCACTGGTACAGATATGTAGATGACACCTGGGTCAAAATCAAAACCCAAGAAGTAGAAGCCTTCACTCGTCACATTAACTTAGTGGATAAATACATACGTTTTACCAGGGAGGACACCAGAGATAACAAGTTACCATTCCTGGACTGTGCGGTGCTTATTGAGGAAGATGGAAGCCTCAACATTGAAGTTTACCGGAAGCCCACACACACAGACCAGTATCTCCTCTTTGACTCCCACCACCCTCTGGAACACAAACTTGGGGTGATCAGGACCCTACAACACCGTGCGGAAAGTGTTCCCTCTAAGGCAGAAGGGAAGCATAAGGAACACACACACATTAAGAAAGCCCTCAAAACATGCGGTTACCCCAACTGGGCCTTCATCAAATCAGCTAAGATGCACAGGAATGAAGGCCAAACACAAACTACAGAGAATAGGAAGGACAAGAGGAACAACATTGTCATCCCATATGTGTCAGGCTTGTCAGAGAAACTCAGAAGAATTTTCTCCAAGCATGACATCTCAGTATACTTCAAACCAAGTAACACCCTAAGACAAAAACTGGTTCATCCCAAGGACAAACCCGCCAAACACAAGATCAGCGATGTAGTGTATGCTGTTCAGTGCAGTGAAGAGTGCTCGGACCTCTACATTGGTGAAACCAAACAGCCTCTTCACAAACGAATGGCACAACATAGAAGAGCCACCTCGACAGGACAAGATTCAGCAGTACATCTGCATCTGAAGGAAAAAGGGCACTCTTTTGAGGATGCCAATGTTCACATTTTGGACAGGGAAAACAGATGGTTTGAAAGAGGAGTGAAAGAAGCCATCTATGTCCACTGTGAACAACCATCATTGAACAGAGGAGGTGGATTACGTCACCAACTTTCCCCCGCTTACAGTGCTGTCCTGAGCTCCCTTCCCAGACGTCTCAACCCCCATTCACACCTTTGTTCCAGTGACCTCAATAGGCCACAGGAAACAATAGAGCGGAGTCCTAAATTGGTTTCAACTGAAACCACTGATTAAATATGACCCACGCCCCCTTCACACCTGGGCACATGTGTTCACGCACATGATCAATAGAGGGTCATAACCACCTCCAGGGGACTACGCCCACAGGGGTTTAAATACCTGGGTCTCTCCACCATTTGGTTGAGAACTGAAGAAGCCTTTCGGATGAGAGGTGAAACGTCTTCAAGAAACAAAAAGAAGTCCAGTCGCCTTTTTCAAGCTCCAGAGACTACTTTACAACTTGTTACTTTACTTTTACTTTACAAACTCCACAATCATCCTTAATACTGGTGTTCCTCAGGTTTGTGTCCTTAGCCCAGTCTTCTTCATGCTGTATACCCATGATTGCATCACCATCCATGGGTCTAACACCCTAATTTTCAAATGATACAACCATCGTGGGACTAATAAGCAACAGCAATGAGGCACCCTACAGGGAAGAGTCCGGGCTTTTGTGGACTGGTGCATTGACAACTTTTTCAACACCAAGAAGAAGAAGAAGTTGAGGAACCACGCTGCACTCGGGCCTGTGCATTAATGGGGAACATGTCAGACTTCAAGTTCCTTCAACTGCATATCTCAGATAACCTCGGCTGGACTGTGAACACCATCCACATTATCAAAAAGGCTCAGCAACATATTTTTTTTTCTGAGGAGGATCAAATTTCTTCCACCTCTGCTGAGGAACTTTTTTCACTGCATCCATATGCTTTGACATACGGATGTACAGTGTGGTATGCCAGCTGTGCTGTATCAGAGAAGAAACAGCTGCAACAGGTCATCAAGATGGCTCAGCAGATCATTGACTGCCCACTCCAATGCCTACATCAGATCTTCTCAAGTTGTCTCCATCTGATGGGCCACAAATATCCAGAATGACCCCTCCCACCCAGGACACATTTGCCAGTTTCCCCTCTGGCAGGCTCAAAGTCACGTGATTCCGCACCAACAGATCAAGACGCAGCTTCTTCCCTATGGCTGCAAAGAAACTGTTTCCGGAAACATCACATTCCCCTCCCTTTTTTCTGCCTACTATTAACTCCCAATCCAGCAATACCAACCCCTAAAATAACTGCTTGCACTGTGTTGTATTTGGCACTTAGAATGTATTGATTATTTCAGTAGTTCATATCGTCCATAAGTGTGTCCAAACTTTTGACTGGTACTGCTCTAAGAGATTGTGGTCAAATGAAATTTTGCTGTACTCTTTTGTACAGCTACAATAAATCTTCTTATCTTAGCAGCAGCAGAAGTCAGAGCAGGTATATGAAACAAACACTGCTTAAGTCACACATAGCATGAGGAGGAGGAGCCGGATGAAGGTGGGTTGCAAAGTGGCTTGCAGTGTACAGCAACTCTAGGCAGGCTAGCATGCCCTGTATTGACAATCTAATGTATAGAAGATCAACTGAACCATTAGCTGATGTGGGGATTCCTGCTGAGTTTGACTTCAGGCATTTCCCTCCACTGCACACATTTTGATGGTACATGCTGAAAATTGTTCAAGATCATTTACTGATTCACTTTGGGCCATTTTATTTCCAAAACAACATTTTTTTTTCTTTTCTTTTTACATATTTCAGACATTCCTTCTCCAAGATATTTTTTGCCTTGGGGCAATGTTGTGCAACAATGGTACAAAACTACAGAGAAAATTATTAATTCATAGATCATGAGGCAACTGTTACACAGCAATAAAAACATCAGAAATGTTTCCAAAAATGTCAACAAATTATGAAACAAAGACCTGAAAAGCATTTGAAACATATTTCCGTATGACTTGATATAGGCTGAGGTTCGTATTGCCCATTGTCTTATTGATGTTCATGTTGTGAGACGTTGTTGTCACTCTTCACAAAACAGTTATTCTGTGCTGCACATTACATTTTATACACATCACTTTTGGTGCTCCTGTGCACCCAGGAACCCTCCATCTTCCCTTGTTCTCATATATTGTTAGTCAGTGTGATGTACTGTCCAAGCGGGATGTGGGGCATGGGTCCCTGCTTCTTCCTCTTCTCCTCATACTTTTGAGACATCCCACCTCCGGTTTGCCCTCTCTTGCTTTCTTTTTTGGGATTTGAATGCAAACACGTGCATGTGGTCACTTTTTGTCACTTATTCTCAGTGAAGTCCCATCTTTAGAGCAGCCAGTACGTCACCACTGCCATGTGTATCAAAGGAAAGGCAGTGGGACCACTTTTTTGAGTGTTAGGATTGTGTCAGAAAAGGATGTCCTGCCTTCAAATCATGTTTGATAGTGACTCCCACATGTTGTTGGACTCAAATATAAAACTTTTTAAAAGATTCTGATTGGTTAACATGGACAGGACACAGGGTTTATAAAAACTTGCTGGTGCCCCACGGCAATGCCGTGCTGTAACCGGGTAAGACTGTGCTTGCTTTTATACCACTTTGCGTTAACACTGCATTGCTTTTATACTGTGAGCAGGAAGCAAATCTTTTTTTACACTGATGATACCTCCTGCTGATATGCGTTCATACTAAAATAAAATTTGTAGTCCATACACAGCTTAAAATTTTCATCAACATGATCAAATCAGCTGTAATGTTTGGGCTTTTTCCTTTGTTAGAGCATTACAGTTGAATGCAGAGTTCAGATTTAGATTGTATTTACCCACCAGTAAATCCTCCCCTTGGAGAGTCTATTTGTGCTTCCCAAAATTAATGCAGGATTTAGAAAATGCAGGAATTAAGCTGTTTACACTGACGCACTGAGGGCAACAAAAGGTCTGAAAAAGAACCACAGAGCAGACTTGGATACAACTATGCAGCTGGAAAATGTGTGACTCCTGGACTGGTAGAGCATGATTCCCTCTCACAGATTTGGATTGTTGAAATTTGAGTCAGTCAGTAGGCCTTATCTATTTCTAGTGAGTGCCCATTTAGTCCACTAGAACTGACTTCAGTAGAAAAGAGCTTGTTAGTCTAATGTTTTCAACAAGCTGTGCATCAGCCAATGATCAATTTGATGAATTCCTGGGCAAACTTCTACACCCCTCTCTTTTTTTTAATCACAATAGGGGAAAAATTGAAATTTGAAAATGACAACAAATCATGCATCATATTAAATGAATGATTCAGCCAATGAAACTTCACAAATTATATTGAATAATGAACAGCATTTATTACATACTATAATTGCCGACAGCCAATATTTTTTATTGGTATTGCAACTCACCCGGTTGAAACCCTTCCATTTCTGGCTCTTTTTCACCCACTAAGAGATTTTCAGTGGATGAATTTTTGGAAAACACTTTTACAGGCATCTGTTTGACTAATGATGTGATGAGATGCACTAAATGTCAGCTGTCTGAGCAGAAGGAAGAGGAAGGAAAAGGCAGAGGACAATGGGGATCCTAGACTATAGAGGCATATGTCCATACTCTAGTCCCCACTCACTATTTCGTCTAGTGGGTCAAAAAAAATGCATTGAATGACTTAAACAACTAGATATGGATCTGAAGCTAACCTAAGAAGGAGAGAAGGCAAAACTGAACAGTGAGTAACAAGAGAAGTAACAGAACTTGCACTTAGTGAGTACAAACAAAGAAAATTACTAATGCAAAACCAAAGCTACCACATGGACACATACAGGAGTTATGAGTCTTCTGATTTATGCCATCATCTACCCTCCTGCTGAGGATTATTAGTCCAATATTGGCATCCAATATTTGGAGCTCTTGTGGCTCAGGAGATAGAGAGGGTTGTCTTCTAAATGGAAGGCCAGTGGTCTGATCCCTGACTCCTCCAGTCTGTGTCAAAGCAAGATATTGAAACCAAACCCCAAGTTGCCCTCCATACATCCAGTGGAGGATGACTGTGTGCATCAATCCAAAGCTTGAGGAAAAAAAGGCACCATATAAGTACCAGCCTGTTTACCATATTGCCATACCCGGACTATCCAGGCACACCAAATGACACCTTCTTGCGTCTCATCACCTTTCCTATTCACTATCTGTAAACTCAACTTCACGCGTTCGTTTAGCCAATCTAAAGTTTGAACTTAGACTTTTAGGTTTTTCTTAAAGAGAAAGTTGTGCCACACTGTGACAGATATGTGCAGATGAAGGAAAAAAAAAGTCATTAAAACTAAAAGACACTGAAGTTTAGAAGCAAACAACTGCAAAACCTGACCCTGACTGTGGGCCATGTAGTTAGGTGATCCAAATGATTGAATGTGTTAAAGGCAGCTAAGAGCTTTAACAGAATTATAATTGCATAATTACCAGAGTCTAAGGACACCAATAAATCATTTGCCACCTCGAGGACAGATGACTCAGTGCTGTAGTGAATCTTGAAACCCGATTACAATGTGTTCAGAATGTTGCTGCAAGATTTTTTCCACCTCCAGAATCTTACATAAAAACAACAACTGTGACCAGGGGTTACTGAGTACAGTCAAATGAAGTTGGGGTTTTTACACAAATGTGCATCAGTGGGAGCTCGGAGAGTGCTGCGTACGGGTGACTTATGTTGAACATGACACATGAAAGAAATAAAAATGGGTACAGTGGATCATTAGAGTAAGATGTCCTTTTATTTATATCCAAAAAGACAGGGTTAGGTGTTACTTCTTGTCTCAATGAAGACTTCGACCTCACAGGGTTATTGTGCCACAATTAAATATAGAAACTTTCAGCTTTCCAGCTTTCTTTAGTTTCCTGAACGCGCTTTGTCAGGGAACAGAGCTCTGCAAGCACAGGGTTCATACGTGAAATGTCAGAGAAGGAAAACAGATATTATTAAGCACAGCACATAATGTTAACTCCAGAGAACTGGTGGGTTGTGTAGTGTGACAATAGATATTATACTGTCGGTCCTGTGTGGAAAAGATCGTTTCCATTTTCAGGAGTCGCCTTAGGGCTGGCAGTTACCCTAGGGTACGGTGCAGTATTCATTGCATTGATTAAAACTTTGGGTGTATAGGAGTTTCTTCATGCAACAGAAGTTAACAAATCCTCAGAAGATGTGCATACGTCCTCCTTTTGTTCGTATAATTACATAGGTTCACAGTTTTGGAGGTAAAACTATGTGTGCCTAGTTTATGCTCCCAGGATCCTGCGGATATGTCTAATCAGAACAAAAATGAGCTAAAGGTAGAATTCATTTTAAGTTTTAAGGGCTGCTTCCTTTCTTAGAAAAATACTTTCAGGCCTCTTTTTGATTAAAACTCATTTCTTATACCATTTTCAAGTTTATCTTCATCGCCTTTACAATACTTTGTGAGCATGGGAAGAGATTTTGAGCGGGTGAGGGAGAACCTGTGCTTGAACCCGGCCCTATTGTCAGATTGTTTTTCCGGTGATGGATAGCAGCTGGCATAGCTTGGAACTGACATTGCTAGTCTGATACAGTCCATAGAGCGATGGCTTCCACTGGGACATAAATCATAAATGTTGCCGAGACTCCCAGCTAAGGCCCTTTAGAGGGCCATTTCAGAAGCAAGCAACCATGTGTGCATGCTAGACGGGAGAGAAGGAGAGGTGTGGACTGACAGTTTACACAAATTAAATTGTGCACGGACAATAGCAAAAGGCCTCCTGAACTGTTCGACATGCCCAACAAACTTCCATTTACCATTCAGAGCCACAGAAAAAGAATGCATACCATCCAATTTTATTATGCCTTACCTTATGAGGCAAGCGATATTATCCTTTGAATATGAGCAAGACAAGGGTAAGAGACTGTTAACCTTAGGACTGTGTTACACCCCACGCTGTAAGAATATGGAGCATTAAAGTGTGAGTACAAGTGCAAAACCAAAGAAAACCATAAGTGACCTTGAGACAGAAAGGTCAGCTAAAATATCTAAATGATTGGGATTATCCATGCAAAACTGCTGCTGTAAATATTCCTACTTATTTGGATGTGCCCAACCTAGAATATGAAAGGTACACATTAAATACATGCTAGCTTCTAAATGTTATTGTCTTTAGATTCTTGCTCATGTCCAATCTGATGCCGAGTTCATTCCTAAAACATTATCTCACTGCTTCTTTGTTTTCTGGTATTTACTGTAATGTCAAAGAGCTTGAGATTTTTGCATTAACATTTGGACAAGCATCATTTCTCATCCACTTGCTGCATGTTTGTTTCAGACCACGGCTGGACTGAGCGCAGTCTCCGTGGTGTCTGGTGTCCTCAGTGATAGAAAGAGGTTGACTTGATAATCTTAGGTGCCACTTCAGCTTGTCATTGACTATACCAACAGTCTCAGTGAGCGGCTGTGCCAGCAGCCCCTTCTCCAGTGCTCTCAGATTCTGGACAGATTCTCCAGGAACAGGGGGCGTGAAAAGTGTTTCTGCTCGATTGCATCAGAAAAGTTTGAACGGACTGTTGAGGAAAATGTAACCTGGCTGGATCAGGAAGTTTATGTACATGAATTGTAAAATGTAGCAAATGTATCAAATGAACAGTATGATGCAAGTAAACACTGACAGTATTGCAAAGGTTACATTCTATACAGCACAATAGTGTTTTCGTTTGTTTGCCAGGACTATAGTGTAATTTAAACAGGAACATTTCATGTGATATGACCACATGCAAAATTATTTAAATAGATGACACAAAAAAAAAGGCTCAACATTTTTAGGTAGTTTCTGGTGGATTTGTGAAAACTGAGGAAAGGAATTGAATTTTAAAAAGCTTTAATATGTAGATGTAACACAATACCTCGTATAACACACAGCTCAGAACGGCAAATAAATGGTGTGTAGTTGTCCAGGTCAAATACAAGTTCAAAGTGAAGGAAAATCCATTATTGGTCAAGAGAACTATGTCCATGCACTTGTAAGGTCTCAAACCACTCTGCAGCAGTTACCATGGCCAGTGACTTGAAACCCCCAGTGGTGCACAATGGGATATTATCAGGGGGTGAGAGGTCATTATTTGCCAGCAAGAGCTCATTGAGAGCTGCCAGGCACCAAATGTGGGAGCCGTGTCCCTGTAGAATATTTTGCACTCTGATTTGAGTCAACTCTGTTGTTGCTGTATTCTTTTTTCCTCTTTCTCCTCTCCCTCCAATATGACACACTTTCCCCCATCACAAAATGTCAGCAGCGTCTCAAGAGGCGGAGAAGAGGAAGAAGGCTCTCGCTTCTCCACTCCTTCTAAAGATTAGTTTGGTTAAGTTCAGTCCGTCTCAAAGGCAGGCTTCTCAGACTCGGGGGGGGGGGGGGGGGGGGGGGGGGGTCGGTGGTCTACAGGGACTAAGAAAGACAGAAAACAAAAGAAAAGATGGTGGCTATGGGTGAAACACAGACTGAGCAAACAGCCAAGCAAAGCCGGCCTGGGGAGCACAGTGTGTACTTAAGAGGTTTGCTAATAGGTCATTTATTCTTTACGATGAAAGAAGCTTGAGCAAGCAGAGAAAGCCATGCCCATTTGCTCATTTGCATAGAAGACTATGTATTGTCTTTCTGTGTGTATTTGAGCAAGAATTAAGACGTTAAAAGGCTACACACACACACACACACACACACACACACACACACACACACACACACACACACACACACACACAGCTGTCTATTTGTCTCTCTAGCTTGCTGCATGCCTCACGTGATGTATACACACATACAATTATGAATTTACACACACACACACACACACACACACACACACACACACACACACACACACACACACACACACACACACACACACACGCACACAGTCATTTATGGTGTTAATGTAAGTCTGAGTGTTCTCTCAGCCTAAATGGTGTCAGTGATGGCTCCCACCGTGAGACACAAATCTGGTGGTGCTCATCATCTGGTGCTCCCATCTGTCAGCTTGAGTGTGCCTGTGTGAAATAACATAGTGGGTGTGTATGTGCACGCACCGAGGTTATATGTAAGACAATATAATGTACATACGTGTAGTAAATATGTGTGGAATGGATGCCAAGGATGAGAGATTCTGTGCGAACACGCGGACATCCCGGGGAGATAACGAGAGCCTGTCGAGTTGTGTGTACGCGAGCGAGCACGCAAGTGCGTTTGTGTCTCCCTTTCGCCACTCTCCCTTTGGCCAAACCAGGCAGATCTGATATATAATTCAGCACTTTACATAATGCAGCTTGCCCCAGTTTGGAGAAATAAAGACTGATAACCCTTTAATTCTTTAACACGCAGACACACATGCACACTCGCTCAAACGGATACACAGTGGCCCATAAAAGCATGTGAAACTCGCACACAGTGTAGCAGGTGGGCAAAATCATGCCAGCTGACTTCAACTAGTCTTGGCAGGAAGGAAAGAGTCACAGCCAGTGTCAAGTGTACCTGTGTAAAAACCTAATCCACACTGTCTGTGCAGTTAAAAGATTTGAGGTGTTGAATTTGCACATTAAAAACTGCGATTTTAGACATTATGTAATCGTACAAATTGTACAAATGACACCATTGCTGGAAGACAGGTAAGCATGCACAGAGATTTACCTCACAATGTGTCTGTTTGGTTATTTAACATCATTAAAAAAATAGTTTTCTACTAAAATAACCTTCCTTATTTATGCATTTCCATTACCTGAACAATCTTTAAATATTACACCTTTGCCAGGCTGCCTGCTAAAGCATTAACAGCTGCATATGTCTATCATGGTATGGAAAAATATTGCAGAGATTTGTATTGCAATATGTTCAAAATGTCCTAATCCATGTTTTGATATTAAAAATATTAATAAAAAAGTTCATTTTGCTACAACTGGCAACCACACACAACTGTCCCACATTGTCTTTAACAAACGTAATTATAATTATTCTGGTAACTAAAGTAACTGCCATTACCTGCTTGTTAGGCAATGACATAATGACCTTTTCTGGCTCTAAAAATCAGCTGCACTGGATCAGGATCTTTAGTGCTCTGACTGTGATCCTTGTTGGTTTGAATACACAGAACACTCCAAAATGTATTCAATTATCAAGTTTCAGCTTTGAGATTTGTAGCTTGTATTTGTTAAAAACTCAACAAAGTATACACTACAGCAGGGGTATTCAAGTAAAACTTAAAGAGGTCCAGTCAGAAAATTTCATGAGGCCAAGGTCCGGAAGTCCAACTATTTAATTTTATATATATATATATATATATATATATTTATAGTAATAATAGTTTGGGATTTTACATTATATTTTAGTGTTAGTTTTCAGAGTGGTTTTGCTTATTTTTATTAGTTTTTATATTTGGTTTTTGGTTTCATACTCAGTTTTAGTTTAGTTTTCATCAGTTTAAGTTTTAGTTTTTCATACTTTGTGTAATAGATACTCGACAAAAATAGCAGCATTACGTGCTAAATGTGTGTGATATTAAAGACACACATGAACATCAACAGGGAGAAAAATAAAGAAAAACATCAACTCCAAAACTCAAACTCTACAATAAAATTGTGCGTCAGTGCAGTACACGTGGTATAAAACATCAGAACACAGCGAATGTTTGACAAAAACTAACTGAACTCTTTGAAGGAGTCAAAGCTCAAATCCAGCTGCATCCTGATGTTGAAGCTGCTTCTGTTTTGGAGCTAGCATGGTGAGATGCTCGCTAATTAGTGTCCCACCTCACGTCGCATTTATTCTTGTGTAGCTGGATTATGTGTGTTAATTACCTTGTGGTCTGTGCTGGTGTTTTTTATTTTATTTTATTTATTTATTTATTTATTTATTTTTTTAATTTATTTATTTATTTTCACTCTTTGTGTTCAGTTTTTTGGCTGCAAACATATTTGTCTCTGTGTTTTCACTTTCTTCATTCCCTCACATCCATTCCGATAGTTTCAACAGTCTCCCTGCATGAATTTGCATTTGTGAGTCCTTATATCTATACTTTGATTATTATTCCTGATTGTTATTCTCTGACTAATGAATTCAAACACTGTGGCAAAAAGTAGCCAGAAACACACAAGGACTGAACAGGTTAATCACAGCGTTGTGGGCTGTGTGGACCCAACGAGAAACCCCTTTATGGGATTCTGTCGCTTTCTCGGCAGACCGCTGCCAATACTTTGCGGACACATGCACGCACATGCACGTACACAGTTGCCTGATGGGGCTCCCAGCTGCTAGAGCGAAAAAAATTATTTCATATCAATCCACAAGGGTTTTAAATAAAACAATGAAAACGAAAGTCATTTTATCTATAATTTCAGTTAGTTTTGTAAACTCACAATACAGTTTTAGTTAGTTATCATTTTTTTCCTTTTAATTATAGTTTTTATTTATTTCAGTTAACAAAAATGTTTTTTCACTTTCAGTTTTCATTATTTCGTACATTTTCGTTAACTATAATAACTCTGTTACAAAGTTTACCAGCAGGCAGGAACCAGGTTGGTGGTGTCACGTGGTATAGCCAAACTCACATGCAATTGGTCAGTGGGTTCCCTTGGACGCTTCACAACTACCGTAAGGACTGTAAAAGCTGTGCCGGTAAACCAGAAAGCGCTCAACAAGATTTTGAGTGGTCATTTCTGTTTTGGTATTAGGTTCAGGTCCGCATGAGACATCATTTCAGTCTGGATCCGGATTGAGGTCCGCCTATTAGTGGCCTCTGCACTACAGCATATGGGTTCAATGTTTTCCAAACACCAAATGAGTTAATATTTTTAAACACATCAATACATATATTCCAAGCCATGCTGCAACATATGAATTAACCTCCTGTTGTTGACGGCTTCCTCTCAGAACTACTCTGGAATGAAGGTTTGTCCATTTTAATGTCTCTTTCCAGTCATTGGCATTTTCTGCGGGTTTACAGTAGCCTAATGGACTAATAACCCTAACCCAACCCTAACCCTAACCCCAGCATTACTAACTTCAAAAAGCATGACTGGAGTTTAGTTGTCTGTCTCTGTTTATGTGCAGTTACAGCAGAGCTGTATGCTTTTTTTTCACATTATGTTTAGTTGTCAACTAGTTAACAAACTTACTGCTAACTTCTAACTGATCAACTTCATAATTCCTGTTTTTCATGGATGCCTGGAAGTTATATTTGATTATAACACCTAAGAGCACAGGCATATTTATTTTGTTATAGCTGAAAGACCATTGTTAACTGTGAGTCATGCCTCAGTGAATGAGGTCATACTTATTGCTTATTATTCTAGATTATAATGTATGGCAGCTCTGTGGGTGGTTTGCTGTTAACTTAGTTGCTATTGTGGGGGGGGGGGGGGGGGGGGGGGGGGGGGGGTTGTCAATCAATCAATGTCCAACAGTGTATTGTTTCTCATCACCATAAAATCCATCAAAACTGTTAGTTTTGGGTAAAGTTTGGATCCAGTGATGTTGTTGATGAACAGAACACACCCATGAAAAGGTAAGGTAAGGTTAATACAGTACATTAGGTTTTTGTCAGGAACTGTAAATAATATTTTGCTAAAATTGTCAATAGTTCTGGCTGAAAATAGCTCATTTGCAAGTGCTAATGAACCAGCCAACAATAACATTAGCATCATCTAAAGGTTACCTGGAAACTTGTGTCTGAATTCTGCTTAGCAACTAGCAACAGGTACAGTACATGAATGTAGTCAACTAATGTTAATGCAGTTATTATTTTACAGTTTGTCAGAAAGCCCCCAGGAAGTCTGAGTCAGGTGTAATTTATGCCAAGCTGCATGTGCAAACCATAGTAGGCTATATTATTCACTGGATATTTGTATAGTGCACTTGACAGACTGTACTTGCTTATGATAGACGGCATTATTAGTGTTTGAACAGACTGCAAGTAGCTGCATTTCAGTCAACTTTCATTCGCGCTGTCATCAGAGTATCAGGGTGGATGGAAGTGACATTTAAAGGAGAAATTGAGAAACACCCATTGGCCAGACCCAGATTTGGTCTCTTCCATGTTGAATCCGTAGCTATGGCCTTGGTGGGAAGCATTCATTTATATATCAGGGTTATGACATACATGTCCTAGGTCTTTAAGTTTTCTTTTTCATTAGCAGACACAGACCTGTGCACAGTGCTCTAAAAGCTTCCAAGAACCAGTTATGCATGACCTTGAGCTCATTGGGTGCATATATGCAGTGGTACAAAAAGCACTTCCATCTCCTTTAATTGGATGAATGCAGCAATATGGCTCTAGTATATTCTAGATAATAATAGGCCACTGGTCTTTATCTCATTAATAGTTGTGTTTAATGATAATGTGTTATCTCGAGATATTAATGTGACAATGATGAAAGTTATTATTTATTTCTAAAAGAAAAAAACACTCGGTCGTTGTACATGTTTAGGATTTTTCAAATGTGGAATTTTCTCTGAATATAGTTTAAGAATAGGCCTACAATAATACATGCATGGAAGAGCATGAAACACTGTTTTCATCCAGCCCTTGATCGGTTCTGTCTCAAAATAAAATTATCTTTACATATTTTGATGTTGTAAGAAAGCAGTGGACCCTTGTTTGCTTAATCACTCAGTAAATGCATGCAGGATAGCTTAATTAAACTGAACTTGGGGGGGTGTAACAGTCTGATTGACGTTTCTTTTGAAGCTTAGAAACTGCGCTCTGGGCTTGTTTCCAAGGTAACCCATTCACCATTTTCTGGTACCTCCTCTTTATCATAAAATAGCATGCATAAAATTAGAAGAAAAAAAACCCCTGCTGAATATTACAGTATCACAATGTATTAAAACTGCATTACTACAACACTGCAGTTATGGTTCTTGACTTAAAGTACTTGCCTTTAGATTGAGTCATTCACACAGGTGCACTTAGGCCGTTGTTACATTGCTGAGCGAAGCTTTGAAGATGATACTGTAACTCTTCTCTTTCCTCTCAACCTCTAACTGCTCACAGCAGGTGGCTGCGCCTCCCTGAGGCCGGCTCTGTCAGCGGTCTCTTCCTGTTAAAGGCGCATTCTTGCTCCTCACTATTGCCAAATGCTTGCTCATAGGGAATGGTCTAATCATTGGGGTTCTCGCTCTAATGTGGCAGATATGAGTGAACAACATAAAGCAAGTTTTTGTGAATTGGTTCCATGCAAATAAAATTGAACTGAATAGATGACCACATCTGACAGAACCTTCCCAAAACACTCAGGGTATAGAGACCAAGGCAAGTGATGTAAAACTGCTTATATTTGACTGTTCAGACTGAAGCTGAAGCTCTGAATAAATCAGACCGGTATGTGATTCAAGGCCACACATGGAAGTGGCTGAAGTCCAAATGAAAAAGATGATATTGCATTGTGCAGTCTACAATATCATTAACAGATCACATAAGTCACATAGAAGAAGAACGAGCTACTTTAGGCTGCTTATTCTCAGTGGGTTGCACAGTGGGCTTTTTTTTTTACATCTGATCCCCTTCCTGATCCCAACCCAAAGGCATTTGCATCTCCTCCCAGGGTCAAAACAGGGATCTTTCATTTATTAGGCAAATTCGTAAACCACCACATCACAGAGGCACCAGATCTGAGTCACACATAAGCCAAAAAAAAAAAAGGTACCGAAAAAGATCACCCCTTGTGCCTGCAGTGTGAACTGAGCCTTGGCTGTAGTGATCTGGGGCTGTTATCAGACACAGAGCAGCATAGTGTAGAAAGCAGAAAACCTGTTCATGTCTGGCCACATGGAAAGATTCTACACACAGCGGAATAACCAGGGCCTATTTATCACAGTGACACACACTTCCATGCAGTCAAGCAGCCCTGAAGCTACAGCACATAACTATTGGTCTCTGTGATTTTTTTTTAAATGACACACACATTCTCCAATAAGCATGTGGATGTCTTTGAGTCACAGGAACAAAACTGCACAACTTTAACACGTACTGACTCAAAATAAAGGGCAAAAACAAAATTTCTGAGCTGTAATGAAGTGAAGGTCAGTCAAACTGTCTTGTCTTTATATTAATACTTTGTATTAATCATCAGCCTTACAAACCTTGTTCTCATCATGATCAATTTGATGGTGTTAGCATAACTGTTATGCAGGCAATTGGAATAGCCTTTAAACTGTCTGCCCTAACCTAGCTTCTGACTAGATAAACTTAGAATAAACGTTGTTTTTGAATGCAAAATCTACATCTGCTGCCCACTTCATTAGTTATACGTACCGTGCTAGTACTGGGTTTAACCCTCCCCTTTTGCCTTCAGAGCTGCCTTTATGCTTCCTGGCATAGATTCAACAAAGTGCTAGAAATATTCCTCAGAGATTTTGGATCCATATTGACATGATAGCACCACGCGGATGATAGCTGTAGATCTGTCAGTTGCACATTCATCCACCATTTTCACCACATTCCAAAAGGGCTCCGCTGGATTGAGAACTGGCGACTGTGAAAGACATCTGAGTGCAGCGAACCAGTCTGAGATGATCTGATGGCGTGCTGGAAGAAGCCATTAGAAGATAAGTACACTGTGGTCATAAAGAGATGGACATGCTCAACAAAAATACTCAGGGAGGCTGTGACATGGAAATGATGCTCAGTTGGTACTAAGGGACCCAAAGTGTGCCAGTAAAATAGCCCCCAAACCATTACACAGCACCAGCACCAGGCTGAACTGTTGATACAATTCCACATGGATCTATGCCTTCATGTTGTTTATGCCAAATTCTTAGCCCACCATCCAAATGTCACAGCATAAATTGAGAGTCATCAGATCAGGCAACCTTTTTTTAGTCTTCTGTTCCCTAATTAGACAACAGATGTTCTTCTGCATACCTTCTTGGTTATTTATTGCCTTGCTGTTGCCGTCCTATCAGCTCAAAGCATTCTGGTCATTCTCTGCTCCACATCAACGAGGCATTTTCAGACCGCTCACTAGATATTTCTCTCTTTTTCTGACCATTTTCTATAAACCCTAGTGATGGCTGTGTGGGAAAATCACAGTAAATTAGTAGTTTCTGAAAAACTCAAAGCAGCCCATCTGGCACCAACAACCATGCCATGTTCAAAGACACATAAATCATCTTTCTTCCCCACCCTGATGTTCCCTCAGCAGTTCATCTTGACCTTTTTGACATACCTAAATGCACTGGGTTGCTGCCATGTGATTGACTGATTAGATATTTGTATTAACAAGCTGTTTAACATGATGGTAGAAGAAGATCCCCTATTGACAAGGTTTTTCTTTGTATTGCAAATACAGTACATACACAGCTTAAACAGTCTGTATTTTATGTTACTTAAGAAACAGCTGCCTGTTTGGTCATGTGTGCACACTACATGGTGCAATTTGTGTTTGTGTTCTTCATCCCCTTTCACTCTCCTTAGATGGGTTCCTGGTGACCTGCTGAATGTTAAGCTGTTAATAATTCTGACAAAACAGATAGATAATTGGGTATAAATGTGACAGAATAGCCAAAGTAAAGCCTATGCATATTCAAAATCCATAATTAGGAAGGGAAAATGAGCAGAGCATGACATCGTGCAAACATTTGTTTTCAGTGTTGGAATGCTCGAAATGTGTTTGTCTGTATAATGAAGGTCATCTGTAGCTTACTGAAATGTCTGTCTGTATAATTGACCACAGCGTGTGGCGCATGTGTAGCAGATTATTCTGGTAGGTGCCCGTGCTTGTGGAATGCAGATAAATGCACTCACATTCCTCCCCCGCAAATCCGCATACATGCTGTCTAATACTGTACATGGCTGCCAACGCTGCCACACTTGCGCATACTGTATGCACACGCAGGACCGGTTACTTTGGGGTAAATCCACATATGAGCCTGTAATCTGGTCTCTCAAGGTGTTTGGACTTATCTTTAATTTACCAGGGGAACTGGGCTGCCAGCTCCCTGATTGCTTAACCCATATTATCCCTCTATTCTGCATCCTAATGAATGTCCACCAGGCAAAGAGATGTGTGCATGTGTATGTAGCAGCAGTGCAGAGGGTATGTGAGCATTTGTATGTACAGGACTGTGTATGTGCATGCTTCATATCTGGAGTCCATGTGATCCCTTGCTTGTGGACACACATCACTGCGTTCACTGGCACGCCTTGAATCTTCATTATGTTTGGCTGCGGGGCACAAAAACAATTTGTAACTTCACAAGGTGATGTAGCCACTAAATGGAATCTTTCGGGGGTGCTACGGCTTGTCAGCCATACCTGTTCCCATCTACCTCAGCATGCTAAATGGTTTATCATAAAGACAGGATGTTAAAATGCCCTCTGAGTACATTTCCTCATACCGCAATGGCTCTGTATAGTCAAAACAAGCTCATCTGGTTATAGCCCGGCTCGGATTTTACAAACAGCTTCCGGCTAGCTATTTGCTTGCAATTGTAGTTTCAGATTAAAATAAGCATATAAATAAATAAGGGGAAAAAAGTACACGACTATGTGAGTTGCACCTCTGAAACAGCCCAATACAAATAATGCATAAAGGCAGAGGCAGTGTAAGAGTGACAAAGGAAAGATAGTTTTGAAGGGCAGCTGATGGGATAAAAATACACGTTTGTCAGGACTAAGCGGCAACACTTGGGGCCAAAAATGGCCTCAATCTCCACACACATCCATGTTAAAATGTCCAACCTAAAGCAGAAATAAACACGGTTACAGTACTGGCAAAAGTGTTTTGAATTTCATTAAGGCTTAGTGTGACGATATAAGCAATCGTAGCTGTGCACCATCTGCAAGCCTCAAGCTACATTAAATCAAGTCATTGAACTTGACCCATTCTTGTGGTGTTGATGCCTTTTGGAGTATTTCTAGTATTACCAGGCAAATAATGTGGCGTATGCTGCGTGGCACAGACCAAGAACTTTGTGCTTCAGTTTTGTTGACTGAAATTCCAATATTTTATTAGTCTGTTAAGAATACTGTAGGGCTCAATGTAGTAACAGCCAAAAGGATAATGCTGGAGCCCTTATAAACCAGAGTGACATCATACTGCCCATGTCCATCTTTTTTACACTATGGTTCTGACTATGGTCAGGAACAATAGAAGAACCTCCAGAGAAGGTTTCTGGAGATTTTCCAGAAACCTTCGGAGCTTATCTTTAAGAAACATCTTTTTACATCATCATTAATGCTGTGCAGGTACCAACTCATGCAGTCATACTATATAATCATAATATTTTATTACAGAGATTAGAGCATGTTATTGGTATTAAAGGTACTGCACTGCAGTGGTTTGAATCATATTTATCTAATAGACTCCAGTTTGTTCTTCTTCACACATGAAGCTTAATTATGGAGTTCCACAGGGTTCTGTGCTAGGACCAGTTCTATTTACATTATACATGCTTCCCTTAGGCAGTATTATTAGAAAGCATTGCATAAATTTTCATTGTTATGCAGATGATACTCAGCTTTATCTATCCATGAAGCCAGATGACACACATCAATTAGTTAAACTGCAGGAATGTCTTAAAGACATTAAGGCCTGGATGACCTCTAATTTCCTGCTTCTAAATTCAGATAAAGTGATGCAGAAAAGCTCATTCATGCATTTATTACTTCTAGACTGGACTATTGTAATTCATTATTATCAGGCTGTCCTAAAAGCTCCCTGTACTGACAGGGACTAGAAAGAGAGAGCATATCTCTCCCATATTGGCTGCCCTTCATTGGCTCTCTGTTAAAAGAATTTAAAATCCTTCTCCTCACATACAAGGTCTTGATTAATCTGGCCCCATTTTATCTCAAAGACCTTATAGTCCCATATCACCCCAATACAGCACTTCGCTCTCGCACTGCTGGCTTACTTGTGGTTCCTAGGAGTAGAATGGGAGGCAGAGCCTTCAGCTTTCAGGTCCTTCTTCTGTGGAACCAGCTCCCACCTTGGATTCAGGAGACAGACACACTCTCTATTTTTAAGATTAGGCTTAAAACTTTCATTTATGATCAAGTTTATAGTTAGAGCTGGATCAGGTGACCCTGAACCATCCCTTAGTTATCCTGCTATAGTCCTAGGCTGCTGGGGGGGGTTCCCATAATGCACTGTTTCTTTTCATTCACCTTATTTACTTTGTTTATACTCCACTCTGCATTTAATCTGTAATTATTATTAATCTCTGGCTCTCTTCCACAGCATGCCTTTTGTCCTGTTTCTCTCCCCTCAGCCCATCTGGTCACAGCAGATGACCCCCCCTCCCTGAGCCTGGTTCTGCTGGAGGTTTCTTCCTGTTAAAAGGGAGTTTTTCCTTCACAGTCTCACCAAATGCTTTCTCATAGGGGGTCGTTTTGACTGTTGAGTTTTCTCTGTATTATTGTAGGGTCTTTACCAAAAATACAAAGTGCCTTGAGGTGACTGTGTTGTGATTTGGCGCTATATAAATAAAATTGAATTGAATTGAACTATAGCTTTTTAAACAGTTTACTCAATTTTCAAACCACTCATCTGCATTCACGTATCTGTGTATTTAAGATCTTGCTCATAAAGCAAATGATTACCAAGAGTCTATTCAGCAGGGTCCCACCAAACAGTAGCTGTGACTGGAGACAACTTTTATCACCAAAAAACTGTAACTACAAGAGATGTACGAATTTATCAGCTGCACTGGCTCTGGCACCTCTTCCTACTCCAACTGTGCTTCTAAAATGTCCCATTTGTATCCAGCAAAAACCCTGTTTCAGATGGTTTTTGCTTGGCATACAACAATGCAGCAGCTTTTGCCTCTTCCTCTCCTTCCCCTGCATTGCTCTACTCCCCTCAGCATAATTTCATCCTCTCTATTTTGGCTCAGTACAGTACAACTGTGATTTTTTTTTTTTTTTTTAGAAATCTAATCACCTTCTCACTGATTTATAGAAAGCTGATCTCCTTCTCACTGGAGCTCTTCATCATGTGAACTTTGCAATGACTTCATATTTGTTAAATAATCAGAAGGAAAGACTGGCTGCATTCAAGTGCTATTGCGTAGTCAGCAAAACATTTTATTTATTTATTTATTTATTTTAGTACAGCTAACACAAATTTGTAATTAGTTTTGTGTATCAATTTTACATATCATCACAGCTTAAAAATACAATTTTTGTGGCAGCTTAATGGCACGCAATTTTACAGACCTTCACTTCAGCGTGTGAATGCACCACAGGAAACAATCACAGATCTCTAAACAGATAACAACATTAAAGCTCTAAAACTCAATCAAGTGTGAATAACAGTGGAAGAGACGATAATAGTGCTGCTTAGTGTCAAAGTCTGCATGTACAAAAGTATTAATCTGAAAAATGATGATGCTTGGAGGAACATTTTGCTCACATTTGGTCTACAAGCCGAGCAACAGTCAGAGTTAAATGATTGCAGATCATAGTTCTGTGGATTCCTTATCAGATCAAAGAGTTGAAGATGATAAAATGTTGCACTTCCAACATCCAACATATAAAGTATATGGAAATGCTTCTTTCCATATACTTTATATAAAAACGGGACATAAGTTCTGGGTGTGACAAATGAAACCAGTAAAGAAGTGTCTTGACCTTGGAATCTTTCCTCTGACCAATTCTATAGACGTCCATAGGAAAAATAACCCCATTTTCTTGCTTTTGTGACCTCAGTAAACACTTTCCTTTTATTCTAAATCATTTGCTTCATATCTTACTGAATACAACATGATGAACATTTCATAACTCATGAGACTTTTTTATTCTAATTTTTTTTGCTATTGCATGGGTCTTTATAAGTGTTTGACATTCCACTGTATTGCATGGCCCAATTTTAGTTTTAAAATGTATCCTTTTCTGCTCTCATTGCAGTAATTATGTTTAATCATCCCTTGTTTCAGTTGTATTCAGTTTTATTCCTTATGACTGCTTCCTTATTCATACACAGCTATGTATTTTAATTGTGTGTATTTTGTATCTGCTGTAAACACTTTTCACACAGCTTTTGGTAAGTTCTATGCAAATACTTACTAGTTTCATATGCTAAGAATCGACTTGTCATAAAAAAATTAATTATAAACTGAAAACAATGGGTCCCTTGGAAGGTGGGAAAGCACTTTTAACTAGCGCCATTTCCACAAACTGGGAAATGCTTGTGAATAATGCAAGTCGTAAACATTTTACGATTAAGCTCTAGGTAACGATCCCTTATCCAGCAAATTTCCAGCATTTTGGAAATGAACTTTTCATTCATTACTATGTAGTTAGTGATCATTAGCTGTACCCTCTTCCGTTCCAACATTTACTAAATTCTAATTTCATGCTTTCAAGAACAAGCGTTAATTTCCCCCAAGTCGTCAACCACAGTCACCCCCTGGAGAGACATGTTCAACATTAATGCAATTATTACACAGGCATATGCTGCAGTTGTTATTTTGGCACTGCGAGGCTCTGTGGGCTAATAGGCCTGTCTGTTGCCCAGATGCTCATAGGAAAGGTTTTGCCTTTCCTATGGTGTGTGTGTTTGTGTGTGTGTGTGTGTGAGGAACCAGACAAACTGCTCAACAGGACAGTCTGTCCACACCAGGTGGGTCTAACTGTGTGATGCATTCAGGGTCCAGTTAACGTCAAATCCTTCCAAATTATTGTCAACTAAAGTATGAATCTTTAATCATTTTCTTGTAATTAATCTTGTTTGTGACTCCGCTTAGCCTGCACGCATGCAAAGCAAGGACTCGACTGTTTGTGTGCTTGTGTGTGTGGGGGCGGAGGGTGCTCTCCAAAAAAAAGGACTTTCTCTCACGCATAACACGGCCATATTAGTCATGTTTTCTGTGTGTCTGTGATGATGATCGAATCAAATTCCTGTGCCTCTGCCCGTACACCCCAGCTTGTGCATGTTGACAGTAACCTCCCACAGAGCACTCCCAGCCCAAGGTGACGCTCACACGCACAACATAAAAACACACACACACAGATGCACACACACACACACACACACAAGCCTGAGGTGACACAGATGACAGCTCAATTCTGGGTGAGTCAGCTTGACTGTGTCCTTGCCCAGACATGAGAAGGAGGCGGTGTTTTGTGCGCATCGTGTGTGTGTGTGTCTGTGTGTGTGTGTGTGTGTGAGTGTATTACTTGGTAGGCGGTGGTGGTGCAGAGAGGTGCAAAGGTGAAGAAGACAGCAGGAGAGAAAAACAGAGAAAGACAGAGAAAAGAAGGGGTGAGAAGCAGCAGGTGACCCCCGAACAGTCACTCAAGCGTATGTGAGTGAGCCTGTGTGGGTTCAGAAGTAGCCAGCGGGTGACAATTAATACACTCTCATCTCACAGTGTGACTGTTCGTGAGGCCAACGAACAACAAACAACATTATCACTGAGCTCTGCTTGACATTCCCATATCTTCATCTTCTAGAATACTCATCAGTTTGAGGCCTGGGATGCTTCCACTGCTCCAGAGAACTTGCAGGTGATGTAAAATGCCATCTGGTAGCCATATGTCATACTCAGGAAAGGATTTACTATGAATATAAGTGCCAGGTGGCAAAAAGCAATCACGCTATACCCCTCCTGATGAAACATGTTATGTTTTTTTAATGGTATGACTTTTGTAACTTCAATATGTCAGCACTGGGAAAAAAAAACAGAAACTCATCATTCCATTTGGTAATAGAATGACTAGATTAGTGTCCAAGGATTTTATACATGAGTATCACAGATGCTTTGTTTATGGTATGTTGCATTCACTGGACATTCAGCCGTCTAATGAAAAGGGCAATAAAAGCAGTTCACTAGTATGCATTTGCTCAAACTATGGTAAATGGACTGGTTCTTGTATAGTGCTTTTCTACTCGAGCACTCAAAGCACCGAGGCATGCAGACTGCTTCTACAAACATTTCTGAAAGAATCAGCCCCAAAGTGGTAGGCCACGTAAAATCGCAGTGTGGGGTCAGGGCATGCTGAGGCGCATAGTGTGCAGAGGTCGCCAACTTTCTGCAGAGTCACTCAGACCTCCAAACTTCATGTGGAATGGAATGGGTTACCATGACTGAGCAGCTGCAGCCAAGCCTTACATCACCAAGCGCCATGCAGTGGTGTAAAGCATGCCACCGCTGGGCTCAGTGGTGACATGTTCACTGGAGTCACGCATCACGCTTCTCCATCTTGCAATCTGATGGATGAGACTGGGTTTGGCGGTTGCCAGGAGAACAGTACCTCTGGACCATTTACACCCAGGCTTCACTCAGCCAGTAGCAAGCTTTAGTAACATTCTGAGCGGCCAACAAGCACAAGGAAAGACGACGCATCCACAGTTCATGCCGGTGTGGAACGAGACTCAAAAGAGCATTTCTTCTCCATTTTAAATCTTTTCTATCATAGCTGACTAAATCATCCTAACATTAACGAATAGTGGTAACTCATTACCTACACTTAACACTAAATGTGTTCTGTGTATTTTGCTCTTGCAGCCCTCAATCTACATCAGCTTCCTAAATTGGTGCTTGCTCATCAAAACTTTGAGAACTCCTGATTTCAAAGATATGGCCCAAAATGCTGCCAATTGCTTTATTTTTTTTTTAGAAGGCAACTGTAAAAATGGTAACCCTGTATAATTTTGGGCCTCTAATAATGTAGCTCTATGGTGTTTTTTTTTTTTTTTTTATAATGGTAATTAGAAGAATATTAATTATGCTGGTAATCATTCTTTGAAGATATGGTAATCATTTGCAGATGTCTGCCTATGAATTTGAAGACTGCATGAACAACATTTTTGATAATGGAGGCTTTCTGGTTTCTATTTTTTGTTTAGTAACAGTCACATTTCATGAATCTCTGGGTGCATGCAGCTAAATGTCCCTGTGGAGAGTAAAGAAGGACTGCATTTGCCAAAATGAAATCCCAAAACTGTGTGGTATCATCCAATGGCCTTTGGGATTAGCTTTTCTTAAAAAAAAATATTTCCATTTGTAAACACACTGATCAATGAATGGAACAGAGAGATATCCCTCAGCTGCTATCTATTTTTTAGCTAAAAAAAAGAGAAGAATCAAGGTGTTGCAATGGCCCCGTCAGAGTCCAGACCTCAAACCAAATGAAACACTGTGGACCTAAAAAGAGCTGTGTATAAATAAATGTACGCAAACCTCGATGAACTGAATCAACATCATAAATGAGAGTGGAACAAAATTCAGAGACTAACAAAGTCATACAGTTCAGAAAATGATTACATCATGTTATTGCTGCTGAAAGTGCTCCTATAAGCTATTGAGTCATGCAATAGAGTCCTGCTGAAACGTGTTTTTTAACATGACTTTAAATGATATCTGCCACAGCAATGTGAGAGACAGATGAAGTCATTCAGAAAACAATTACTTTAAGTTATTGCTGGTAAAAGTGGTTCTACAATCTATTGAATCACGGGGCGTACTTGGTTTTTCACGGGACTGCATAGAGTATATTTTACTGCTCATATTGTTCATAAGGCAAGACAGGTTATTTAAGGACGTAAGACTCAATTCAATTTTAATTCTATAGCTCCAAATCACAACAGTCACCTCAAGGTGCTTCATATTCTAAGGTAAAGACCCTCCAATAATTACAACAGTCAAAACGACCCCCTGTGAGCAGCACTTGGTGACAGTGGGAAGGAAAACCTCCCTTTTAACAGGAAGAAACCTCCAACAGAACCAGGCTCAGGGAGGGGCAGTCATCTGCTGTAAATGGTTGGGGGTGAGGGGAGAGAGACAGGACAAAAGACATGCTGTGGAAGAGAGCCAGAGATTAATAATAAATAATGATTAGCTGCAGAGTGGAGTATAAACAGAATGAAAAGAATTAGAAAGGCATTTTTCTTTGCTTGTTTATTTTTTAATAATTTTTTGTTGTTGTTGTTGTTGCTTTTATATAATAACAGATGTCCACAGAATGCATTCTTCAGATACACAGACCAGTATTACCAACTCTGCTTTTTTATTAATAAAGTTAAAAAAAGAAGTACCATTTAATATGAATTTTTACAAGCTTTCCTCCAAGCAGCACAGCTCAAAAGCAAAGACGTCTTTGATCCTACTGAACTGTACCTACCATTGGAATGAAAATTTTGTTCAATAGTCCAAGACAATGAAATAAGATATATTTATATTTATTTATATTTAATTAAAACAGACTTTAATTGATTTCTGGTGAAAAGCTCCATTGATTTTTAGGGTTGCAACCACAAGGACACCCGCCATTTTAATTTTTAGCTACCGTTATCAAAGAAGGATCATTAAAAAAGCTTTCCTTTTTGTATTCATTTTTCCATGAACAAAACTAGCTGAAACCAATGGACGTCACCACAGACAATCAAGTAGTGACTGATACCACCTGTTTCGAAGTTTCTTTCAGGACCGGCGTGTTGGTCCCTTTTTTAGAACCAAGTTTTCAGCCAGCTGTGTTTGCTTCCTCAAGGATAATGGACAGTTATACATCTTTTATGCCTCACACAAGCCATGTCCACACAATTAGTATGCTATTAAATGTGAAGCACAAGAAAGGAAAATATAATGTGGCAGTACCATATGCCAACTGTGCTAACAATGTCTGCTCCACACTGATTTAGCACTTTCATTTTGCCTTTGTGAAAATTTCAGCGTCATCCCTCCAGCACTTTAAGTACCCCTAAAAATAATCCAAAGCTCATTTTAAGGCTTTTGATTAACAGCAAAGCCCTCTATGAAATCTAAAGGACACTTCAAACGCTGTGCCAGTCAAAGTCAAAATCACATTCAAAGCAGGGAATGTCGGGGCAATCATTAAAAAATAATTTTTACACTGAGGCTATAATAGAGGATGTGTGTCTGGCAAGCTTTTTAAGAGGGTAGCTGCACTTGAATGTCTGCTTGGGAATTGTTGCCAGCTGGTAAATATGGCGGTTCAGCTGATGAATTAGTGCATGACATTTAGTCAGGTATTATTTGGATGTTTCTATTGGGATTTAACCTCATCAAGGGTACTTAGACCTCACAGGTTTCACCTCCAATATCTTTTACTTATTTTTTACCCTACTTGGAACGCCCGCATAGAAAAGCATTTAACCTCTTAGCATCCATCAGGTCGCCAATGAGTTGTTCAGTTAGGTTCACATATGCTACTTTATATGAAACTTTCACACATACGGCATACATTTTCAGAATTTTACTACAAAGGTAAGGGTGGCATGGCAGTGTGTTGATGTTCACTGTCTCTCACCTTGTTGCTCTTTTCAAATTGGGTATGATGAATTGGGGGGGGGGGGGGGGGGGGGGGGGGGGGTATTCTATAAACTGTAGTAGCTATTAAGCTAACTCTACCATTAACCTTGAATGGGTCAACGGCAACCCAGTGGACGCTAAGCAGTTAAAATAAAAACAATATATATCATGATGATGTCATGATGATGTCATGAAGAGACGAACCCAGACAGTGATACAGCATGTACTGAGAGCAGACGTGGTGATTTTAGTGGGATACAGGCACATGTTCTGCTATTCAGCTGAAAAAGCATCAAAACCTTATTTGAACTTCAATCAGGCATAAGATCAGTATTTCAAGTTCAAATGTACAACTGAGTGGCAGATCTGGAATTTACCTTTCAGAATGATAATAAATTGGTATATTTCAGTCCCTGCATCATTGTATACAATGCCTGGCGAATATCAAGAAATATTTATTGTTGAATGCATCTTTTTCTTGCTTGAGTTCACATAAAACTACATTATCATGCACCAGGAAAGAGAGAGTCCGTTAAGGGATTTATCTTGACAAGACATATTGTTGGACCCAGCTGTAACTCTCATCTATCCAGTGCTGCTGTACAAGTAGCAAATGAAAAAAAATGCAAGTTTGACACGCGTGATGTTCACGAGAGGCACGAGAGCAGCTTTCAAAGTTTCTCTCTCTGTCAGCACTAAAGCCGTGCATGGCTGCTGGGGCTTTGTAAGCAATTCTGTCAGAACGATTAACATTTGTGGATTAGTTTACAGTAGAAACATCAAACCTGTACAGAGAAAAAGAAAGAAACGCTGCATGATATCAGCCAGTGAGTTTTGCCCGCAGCTGCAATGTCTTGCCTTAACACATCACAGGGACATTGATATCCCCGGCTGAATAGCCACAGCAGGTGGAGGAGGAGGTCTTTGGATCGACCTGGTGTGTGAATGAGACATGCCATTCACCTTACTCAGTATTCATCATGAAAAGCCATGTTTGAGTATGCTCAGTAGAAATGTTTGTGCACAATTAGTACTTTGTTTATCACATATAATAAATGGGACATTATCTGAAGCTGCCAACATCGAAATCAGATTTAATCAATATGAATTAGAACTCCAACTTTGTTCGGAGTTACTTCAGGGACAGCAAGTGTCACATAAGTGGAATTATTTATAAAACCATTGAGGATCAACCAGATGGAACTCCCACTCCTCACTAAATCACCAGAACTTAAGGGTCTCTGTAGCTTAATGCCAGAAAACGTTTCTCATTACTAGAAAAAAAAAGATTTTTAAGACCCTCAAGCCATTATGTCTTAACACTGCTTTATATTTATTTAAAAAAAAAACATAGAGTATATAGATTGTTTTGTTGTTGTTTCCCTGTAGAGAATAAAGTGCATACAGTCGTCCCTCGCTATGTTGCGGTTCACTTATTGTGGCTTCATTGTATTACAGATTTTTAAAAAAACAAGTACTAACTCTGTTTCATGGAGTTTTCACTATATTGTGGGATTTTATGGTATATAGGTATTTCTGTAACACCCCATAACTGTGTTCATCATTCGGATGAAGAGATAAGTTACACCTACCCCTTTAGCAGAAATGGAAGTTTAGACATTTCAGGAGGAACACATTGTAATCTACCACTAAATCCATCAGACTTTGATACATGCAAGAGAAAACCAGGCTGGTTCTCAAGCTAAAAGAGTCCACTGACCAGTCAGTAAGGGAACAAAAGCCAAGGGTCCTACTGGCTGGAAGTGGAATGCTCAAGAGATAACTGGCACAGTCCAGGCAGGGAGAGCAGGGCTAGTATGGGGAAAGGTACCACGGTTTTTGTCTAAGGCCAACCGCAAAGAGAGCAAGGAGATGGTGGTGGCAGAGGTGGTCAGGATAGAGGAAGAGCATTATGAGATCAAGGCTGAGTCACAAGGGCGACAAAGAAGCTGGACAACTTGGGAGGGGGTTGTCAACTGAAACATCAGTTGGTCTGAACCAGGGTTATTATAGTTAACGAAAACGAACGAAATAACGAAAACTGAAATTGAAAAAACATTGTCGTTAACTGAAATAAATAAAAACTATAATTAAAAGGAAAAAACGATAACTAATTAAAACTGAATTGTGAGTTTACAAAACTAACTAAAACTAACTGAAATTATCGATAAACTGACTTTCATTTACTTGTTTTTTTGGGGGGGTTTTTTAAGCCTTGTGGATTGATATGAAATCATTGTTTCCGCTCTCCGAGTTTAAGCTGGGAGCGCCACAGGACAACTGTGTGAGTGCGCATGTGCGTGCGCTCGCCGCGCTGGTCCGCAAAGTAATGGCTGCGGTCTGCCGAGAAAGCGGCAGAGTCCCGTATGGAGGTTCTTTGAGTACAAACACCTGCACACGACCACAAGGTAATTAACACACACAATCCAGCTACACAAGCATAAATGCGGACATGAGGTCGGCAACTTCTGTAGGTTGTGTACAGAGGCCGCAAAGACCCTGCAGGTTTAATTAGCGAGCATCTAACCAAGCTAGCTCCAAAACAGAAGCAGCTTCAGGTGGTGAGAACATCAGGATGCAGATGGATTTGAGCTTTGACTCCTTCAAAGAGTTTGTTTTTGTTTAACACCACATGTAGGCGTTATTAATCTGCTGCACTGATGCTGAAGTTTATTGTGGAGTTTATTGTAGAATTTATTGAGTTTGGGAGTTCATGTTTTTCTTTGTTTCTCCCTGTTGATGTTCATGTGTGTCCTTAATATTACACAAATTTAGCATGTCTTGTGAACAGTTGGTTGTTGACTATATTTCTTTAAACTGTATCTTTTGTCAAGTTTTCATTACACAATAGTCACTTTTGCGCCTTGAATCTTGCACCTGATCAGGTATGAAAATACTAAAACTAATACTGAATCTAACTGAAACTAACTAAAACTAAGCATGAAACCAAAAATAAAAACTAATAAAAACGAGCAAAACCTCTCTGAAAACTAATTAAAACTAACTGAATTAGAGAAATAAAAGTAAAAACTAACTAAAACTAAACTATAATGTAAAATCCAAAACTATTATAACCCTGGTCTGAACTGTGGAAGATCCCACAGGCAAGGCTTAGCTTTGTTATTTGCTCCACATACGGCATGCTTCCCTGTCCTCGGAACCTTCACCAGTGGTTTGGGAATGAAGAAGACTGCTTGCTCTGCAGTGCTCGCAGTGCAAGCCTCCAGCACATCCTGTCAGGCTGTAAGACGGTGGTCTCCCATGGGCACTATAGCTGGCGCCATGACCAGGTTCTGAGAAAGCTAACTGAACTGCTAGATATGCCAGGACAGCAAAGAACCACCACCTGTGGAGGACCACACCAACTTTGTCACAGAGGGCAGGGCAAGAAGAAATCCAAGGCCAAGTGAAACGCCACGGCTGTTTTCCCCCATCCAGGAGTGGAAACGTCAAACCCAGACAATGGCCACAGGGATGAACATCCTTCAGCTGCAAGAGGTGACAGGGCACCACCAGGAGACGACCCAGGAGTAAAGGAGTGAAATATTGGTGAATGGTGGTACATGGCTGAAGACCTTGCAGCTGTGACCCATGGACACTGGAGGAGGTGCGACAGGCAGTAATCCCCCAGCCTGTCTTCAGAGTGAAAACGTAGGTATTGGTCGTTTTCTGCAGGCATGAATTACGACCAATATTTACGTTTTGGAAGGGGGGTAAGCGACATCCAGTGGTCGTAGACGAAAGTGCGTTTAAAAAATGTGTTCGGTTTTGTCTGACAGACCCCAAAAGAAGACGTAAGTATTGATTTCGTCATGTTCTTTATTCATGTCATTATTTTGCCGTGGGATAGTTTGACAGCCTGGGCGCGAACCATCAACCTTCCGATTTATAAATTACTATTCTATCCTCTGAGCCACGGCAACATTACCCAAGGACATGTCCATACGACGCGCGAAGCCGGAGGTAGGTGCGGTCATTTGGAAACGTAAATATAGGTCGTATTTCGGGGCCCTGCAGAAACGAGGGATGCTTACGTTTTGATTGGAGGACATGTCGTAATCCCCAGCAGGTCATTCCACCTGCTGTACAGTTAATGTGTGACAGGAAAAGCACTGTACAGTAGATTAAATATTAAAAGCTCTGTATGGCTGTGTGCTTTGGTTGATAGGAATGGGCAAAATCTACTGTATTAACAAAGTCTAGCCTATTTTAAAGCAGAAAGTAAAGCCAGCAAATATGCCAACTGTGTAGCCCTTTAATTTTCCCAATTGCATAACTGCTTTTAAATGCCAATAGAATTGCAACCACATAAGACAGAACAATAATGCTTTTTGCATATAAAATCAGAGGATGTACACTTACATATCATGCATTCAACGTGTCTCAGAGCACTGTATCCTTCCTCTAATGGGTTCGCAGAAATCGTGTAAAAGCACTAACAACAAAACGTACTCCATGCGCTTTACCATTTTCATTAGCATGTACAGCTACAGGCTTTCTATATCTAGCATTGTATGTAGATGATATTTTCAATTTCTATGTGGGTTAGTGCATTTTTTAGCTACTTTCTGTAGTTATTGTGGATTTCCTTCTTATATATTATTATAATTAGGGCTCTGAAGATTCTTTTGATGTACAGTGAGTTTAAATATTGCACAAGATGGTACTACAGTATGTACAAATGTACAGCTATGGTCTGGCAGACTTTTTCTATTTAAGTTAACAGACTTATCAATATTAAAAATCTATCATTAAGACAGGAGAATCTAATAGATCGTAGTTGAATATTTCATTATCAATGTTTAAAAGACAGTTTTTGTTTTAATTCTTTCAGCTGAGACCAATTGGAGAATAAATCAAAAGATTCAAGCGTAGGCTTAGTTCAACTCGTTTTTATGGCATAGCAATGCAAAAGAGCCGCCCATCCACCACAGGACATTGTGTGGATGTCACTCTTTGCCTCTTCTTGGCGTGAAATGTAAATGCATCCTGAAGTTGCAGTAATTTGCACTGCCACCAGGGTGAGATATTTTATTTGAAGCCAACAACCAAGATTGCTGATATGTATGCAAATTTGGCCTCCATTCCCCTATCATGTCTTTTATTTTTGTTGGAGTATCAGTAATCCATTGTTGGTGGTAGTACACTAGGTAAAATAATGATGATGCCTGAGATATATGTTTTAGCTGCACTTTTGAGAGAAATATCATAAATATTGTTTGCAGCAATAAATCCCAAAAAATTCAGTTTTTCTCATTTCAGTTACAGTAATAGCATCACAGAGGAGATTGACTTAGATTTTAATGCCATAGCAGTCCTAGGCCTCATGTTTTTGCACATAAAATGATTCCCATTAGAGGTACCATGCTGTGAGACCCATGGGTTTTCAATTTGGAGGGAAAAGAGAGCACTGGTTGGGGGATTTTTATACAAAATGATCGTTTTTAGTGGCTTTTAAATATAGTTACTTCTGTTCTTGTTCTTTTTCAAATGCATTTGGGATTGGTATTTTGAATGACAGGTGAATCAAGGACTCATGCTAAGTTCCTTTAACGCACATGTTCATCTGTACTTTTCATAGGCTAAAATATCTTCATTGTGAGAAATTTCCACAATTTTTTTACAACAACGGAATATGTTCAACATTTATAGACAAAGCAGCAGGCAGATGATCAAATGTTGCATCCCCATACAGAATACTCATACACTTCAAAGCAGCATGTACTAACACAATGATTTGACCATGATGTGGTACGCCAATACTCATTGGTTTGAGTACTGCAGCCCAGAGCTTGCAAGGCTGTTTGCCTGCACTGACAGATTTTCACCCAGAATCACTCACTTAATCGGGCTATTAAAGCACTGAACTTCTTCCAATATTTTTATGAAAATACCCACAAAGATTTTTAACTTTTTAACATCTACCAGTTGTCAGTGACCTGTTTAGGGTCAAGGGTAACATTAGGGTTACATTTACCCCTTGATGCAGAACGTTTGCCTATTTGGCATATCCAAAGGAAATCTTATAACAGAAAGAATTGTAAGAGATAGGGTGAGGAGTGCAGCCATTCAGGAGGGGCTCAGAGTAGAGCCACTGCTCCTCCACAGGCAGTTAAGGTGGCTCGGGCATCTGACTAGGATGCGTCCTGGGCGCCTCTTGGGGAGGTGTTCTGGGCATGTCCTACCGGGAGGAGGCCCTGGGGTAGACCCAGAATACGCTGGAAAGATTATATCTCTCGACTGGCCTGGGAACACCTTGGGGTCTCTCCGGATGAGCTGGTGGAGGTGGCTAGGGAGAGGGAAGACTGGGCTTCTCTGCATAGGCTGCTGTCCCTGTGGCCCGGCCCCTGATAAGCGGAAGAAAATGGATGGATGGATGCTTGTTTAGCATGTGACTAAAATGCAACCCAATCCTAACCATGCCCCTAAATGTTTTACTGGTGATCTAGTTAAGAGGTTGTGTTATAAGGCAAAGCCTTATAGCAGGCCTGATCACATTAGTTGGCTGTATCTCAGGAGGTAGTGCAGATCACCTGCTAATTGGAATGTTAACGGTTTGGGCAAGATACTGAACCCCAAGTTGCTCTCATTGTTCATTGGAGAGTGAGAAAGCATTATGTATTGTAACGTTGTAAACACACTTCCACAGTCGGCGATGTTCACAACAAAGGTCGTCTTTATTACCAGAAAAACGGCTGCTGTAGGCCACAGCCACGCCAACCACAACTACATCAACGGAACAGCAACACACACACACAGGCAAGCTCTCGGTCTTTTCTCTCTCTCCATGCTGCCTTCACGAACCTCCCGAACAGTCCGAAATCCCACAACATCAACACGCTCTCTAACTAAGAGAATCGCTACATTGCCCCCCCTCACTAAATCCCTCGCCCCGAGGGATCCCGTACAAAGTCTCTGAGGTGACCTGGGGGTCTTCTCTGCCTCTGCAGCCCCCTTGTAGACGACACTTGGGGCTGTGTCTGCTGTCCTGCAGCACCCTGCTTTTGATCTGGGATGGGGTGCAAAAGTGGAGGAAGCTGTGGGGCAGTAGAAGGGGGCACAGTCAGTGAGTCTGGGGCTGTGGCTGTTTCATTTCTCAGGGGGGTCGACTGGACCGGCCGCACATCACCCTTATATGGAGCCAGCCTGTCTCTATGAAGGGCCACTCGTCTCCCCCTAGTCGGCAGCTGAACCCTGTACACCACTTCCCCCAGCTTCTCTACCACTACACAAGGCCCCACCCAGTGGCAGTCCAGCTTAGGGCACCGGCCTTTCTTCCTCCTCGGGCTGTACACCCACACAAGGTCACCGGCCCTGAAGTCTTTCCCTTTTACCCTCAAGTCATAATTCCTTTTCTGTCTCATTCCCGCTTTCTCCAGCTGATCACGGGCAAAAGCATGGGCCGACTCCAGCCGGTCCTGCAGTCTCCTGGCGTATTCCGGACCCGGTACGACTACCGGAGCGTCCGGAGGCCTCCCCAGTGCCATCTCCGCTGGCGTCCGTAGCTCTCGCCCCAGCATGAGCAGGGCAGGTGTACACAAGGTGGAATCCTGCACAGCGGACCTATACGCCAACAAAACAAGGGGGAGATGCATGTCCCAATCACGCTGGTGCTCTGCAGTGAGGATGGCCAGCTGTTTCGCCAGGGTCCTGTTGAAGCGCTCGACGAGCCCATCACTCTGCGGGTGTAACGGTGTCGTCCGGGTCTTTCGCATCCCTAAGCGCTCACACATGACAGAGAAAACAGCCAACTCAAAGTTCCTTCCCTGGTCACTGTGAATGGTTTCTGCCATCCCGAACCTGGCAAACATGCCCTCCACCAGCCTGTCGACCACCGTCTCCGCCTCCTGGTCGGGTATGGCATATGCCTCCGGCCATTTTGTGAAGTAGTCCATGGCAACTAAGACATAACGATTTCCTCTGTCTGTGCGTGGAAAAGGCCCCATCACGTCCACTGCTACTCTCTCCATCGGGGCTCCCACTGCTAACTGCTGTAGCTGGGCCCGGGACTGGTCTGAGGGACCCTTGTGCGCTGCACAGAGGTCACACCGGCGGCAAAAGTCCTCAACATCCCTCCTGAGCTGCCCCCAGTAGAAACTCTGCCGGAGCCGCCGAAGGGTTTTGGAAACTCCAAAATGCCCCACCCCGGCGGTTCCGTGGGAGGCCTTCAAAACTGCCTCCCTCAGGGCCCTGGGGACCACCACCTGCCACCTCTCCTCCCCCGTAGCTGGCTCCTTCCAGGCTCTCTGCAGCACTCCGTCCTTTACTCGGAGAGCTGAAAATTTCACAAACAGTCCTTTAGTTGCAGGTGAGTATCCAGCCACTCCGCTCCACTGCGGTCTTTGACCAGACTCCACCCATTGTAGCACTGGCCGGAGGTCAACATCCTGCTCCTGTTGCGCTCTCCACTCGAGCGGGTCAATCACCTGTGCCACTCTGCAGGCCAGCTCACCTCCGCTACACCCGGAATCATGCTCTCCCCCAGCCCGGAGCTCCTCCTCCGGGCTTCCCGCTTTTCGCAGTACCGGCAACCAGCTGGAGCACAGGGGCGGCGGGACATGGCATCTGCGTTGGCGTGGTGAGCCCCCGCTCGGTACTTCACTTCGAAGACGTATGGCGCTAATTCCTCCAGCCAGCGTGCAATCTGCCCCTCTGGCTCCTTAAACGCCATTAGCCACTGCAAGGCTGAATGGTCTGACCGGACAGTGAAGGGCAGGCCACAAAGGTAGTACCTGAAGTGACTTATTGCCCGTACTATGGCCAGGAGCTCCCTTCGCGTCACACAGTAGCGTCGTTCAGCCTTATTAAAGGTTCTGCTGAAGTACGCCACCACTCTCTCCCCCGCTGGCCCCACCTGGCTCAACACTGCCCCCATTCCGACATCGCTGGCATCTGTGTCTAGAATAAACGGCAGACTGGGGTCCGGGGTGGCGAGGGTGGGAGATTCTGTTAGGGCGTTTTTCAGCCGCTCAAAAGCCTGTTCACATCCTGCTGACCAGTCAAAGTCACTATCCTTTTTCTGCAGGCGGAACAGGGGCGCAGCAATACAGGAGAACCCCCTTACAAACCGCCTGTAGTAGGACGCCAGACCAAGGAAGCTCTTTAAGTCCTTCAAGTTTGTGGGGGTTGGCCAGTCCTTCACCGCCTGCACTTTCTCCTCCAGCGTACTGATACCCTCACCCCCGATTTTGTGTCCCAGGAACTCCAGCTCTTTCCTCATAAAGCAGCACTTATCAGGGTGGAGTTTCAGGCCCGCTGCCGCTATCCGCTGTAGAATCTGCCGCAGGGATGCCAGAGCTGCCTCGAAGGAACTTCCGTGGACCAGGATGTCGTCCAAGTAGACCAAACATTCCTGTCGGGGAATATCGGCCAGCACCTTTTCCATCAACCTTTCAAACGTGGCCGGCGCATTGCATAGGCCGAAGCAGAGAACACGGAATTGCCACAGCCCCCTGCCTGTGCTGAAAGCAGTCTTTGGTCTGGCTGCGGGGCTGAGGGGCACTTGCCAATACCCGCTACGCAGGTCCAGCGAGGAGAACCAGGAAGAGCCGGAAACCAAATCCAGGCACTCATCGAAGCGGGGCAGCGGGTATGAGTCTTTCTTAGTCACACTGTTCAACGGCCTAAAATCGACACAGAATCTCATTTTGGGGCTCTTCTTCTTTTTAACCATCACAACCCCCGAGGCCCAGGGGCTGTCGGAGGGTTCAATGACGCCAGCCCTGAGCATCTCCCCGATCGCACTATCAGCCGCAGCCTGATGCGCCAGGGGGAGGCGGCGAGGGCGTGACTTCACAGGCCGTGCATCTCCCGTGTCAATGTCGTGCTGCAGGAGGTGAGTTAAGCCTACCTCGTCTTCTGACAGAGCAAAAATGTCCTTGAACTCCAGCAGCACCTGCCACAGCTCCTCCCGCTGTGGATGATCTAAATCTTGGCAGCTACGTGTCCATATGTCCCTCACTACTGCCAGTCTATCCCCCTCCCCCATTACAGTGTGCTGGTCTGAGGCAGGAGAACCCACCACGGTGGCTAAATCAGGGTCAGGGGACAGGGGTGCAGGGGGGTAGATCGGGGGCGGAAGGTGTGCCTCATGGTGCACCCCCGCTGCTCTCGACTTTGGCGGGTGTAGGTTCGGGGCCTGTGCGGGGCGCACCAGGTCAACCATGGGGCCCCCTGGAAAGGTCAGCGTGTTATTCCCCAGGTCTAAGACACTCTGTGAGGCCCGCAGAAAGTCCAGGCCTAATATGCAAACGTCCTGCACCGCTGCCACCCACACCTCCAAGTTCACTCCCAGGCCCCCCACCTGAATAGGGACCAGTCCTTTTCCCAACATCGGGGCTAACTCACCAGTCACTGTACGCAGTTTTACTGTAGTTGGTTCCAACTGGGTTCCCACCGGCACCACGTCAGGTCTCATCAAGGTCGCAGTGGAGCCAGTGTCGACCAGAGCTGTGCACGGAGCCCCTGCCAGGGTGATGGGGATGTGACAAAAATCCCCTGCACGCATCCAGCCCACCACCCTCGCGGACTCTGTGCTGTCGTCTGCTTCTGGGGGGAGCTGAGCCCCGCACCCCCAGCTGTACCGTTGGGCTCTGTCCACCGGCGCCCCGCGCGGATTGGGACACAGAAGAAGGGGCCTGCGCCGTCCCGCCTACGCAGGCCCTGAGGCGTTTCCCTGAACACCGGCACGGTCTGGGCATCGCACGCTGATGTGGCCCAGCTGTCCGCACGTCCAGCAAACAGGAGGGTCTCGGCGAGGACGAGCACCGCGGCGTGAAGATTGTAGAGACACGCCTCGAACCAGTTCGGTCAATTCGGCCGCCCAAGCTGGCACCCCCTGGCCCGGGGCCTCCGGCACCGCAGCCCTCACCACCGGGTCATACTCGCTATGGTCGCACCCCGCAGAAGCCACCACGGCCTCCCTCTCCAAGGCCATCTCCAGGGCCTCGTGCAGATTGCGGGGGTGGGAAAGTTGAGTCTGGATGCGCAGCTCACCAGGGATAATGGCGCGGATGAACTGGTCTCTGGCCAGCTCGTTCTGCACGTCGATGGGCATGTGGGCATATGCTTTCTTCGCTAGCATCTCAATGTCATTAGCCAAAGCGCGAAGCGGCTCACCCGGTTGTCTCCGTCTACTCGTCAGTTCGGACCGCAGGACAGCAGGCTGGCCACGATGCCCAAACCGCCGCTGCAGAGCACCAACCAGAGCCCTGTAGTCACCCCTCTCCGCTGGGCTAAGCAGCAGCAGGCATGCCAAAGCGTCGTCAGTGAGGCACAAGGCTAGCTGGAGTGCTTTAGTGTCTGTGGACCAGGCCGCAGCATGCGCTAACAGTTCAAATTGAGCATGGAAGGCCTCCCAGTCAGCCTTACCGGAGTACTTGGGGGTTTTCACATTTGCCTGGCAGGGCCGGGCGCCACTATCGCCAAGCACGGGCCCCGCGCTGTTCGGGGCGGGCGTCTCCGCGCCCGCGTATATTCCTGCAGTCGATGGGCTAAAGCCAGCGGCGGCCGCCAGGCCTCCGGCAGTCCGTCTGAGGCAGGCCAAACGCTCTCCGGCACTGTCCGCTCCCTCAGGACCCAGCGTGCCCCCAAAGTCACTGTCCATAGCCTCTCTCTTGATCTTCGGGCGGGCCCCGGCCACATCTCGCTGCGCTGCCATAGTTAGCGCAGGCTGTCAACTGAGGTAGCCGAAGCAGGGCTAGCCGACGGTTAGCAGTTTGACTTCTGACACCAATGTAACGTTGTAAACACACTTCCACAGTCGGCGATGTTCACAACAAAGGTCGTCTTTATTACCAGAAAAACGGCTGCTGTAGGCCACAGCCACGCCAACCACAACTACATCAATGGAACAGCAACACACACACACAGGCAAGCTCTCGGTCTTTTCTCTCTCTCCATGCTGCCTTCACGAACCTCCCGAACAGTCCGAAATCCCACAACATCAACACGCTCTCTAACTAAGAGAATCGCTACAGTATATATATAATTATATTTATATATATATATATATATATATATATATATATATATATATATATATATATATATTTATTTATTTATTTTTTTTTTAAAACACACTCAGGTTGAACATCATCCCTGGATGATATACACTGCTCAAAAAAATAAAGAGAACACTCAAATAACAGATCCTAGATCTGAATGAATGAAATATTCTCATTGAATACTTTGTTCTGTACAAAGTTGAATGTGCTGACAACAAAATCACACAAAAATCATCAATGAAAATCAAATTTATTAACCAATGGAGGCCTGGGTTTAGAGTCACACACAACATTAAAGTGGAAAAACACACTACAGGCTGATCCAACTTTGATGTAATGTCCTTAAAACAAGTCAAAATGAGGCTGTGTGTGGCCTTCACATGCCTGTATGACCTCCCTACAATGCCTGGGCATGCTCGTGATGAGGTGGCGGATGGCCTCCTGAGGGATCTCCTCCCAGACCTGGACTAAAGCATCCGCCAACTCCTGGACAGTCTGTGGTGCAACGTGACGTTGGTGGATGGAGGGAGACATGATGTCCCAGATGTGCTCAATCGGATTCAGGTCTGGGGAACGGGTGAGCCAGTCCATAGCTTCAATGCCTTCATCTTGCAGGAACTGCTGACACACTCCAGCCACATGAGGTCTAGCATTGTCCTGCATTAGGAGGAACCCAGGGCCAACCGCACCACCATATGGTCTCACAAGGGGTCTGAGGATCTCATCTCGGTACCTAATGGCAGTCATGCTACCTCTGGTGAGCACATGGAGGGCTATGCGGCCCTCCAAAGAAATGCCAGTCAGTGTGAACCTGCTTTGATCTGTGAAGAGCACAGGGCGCCAGTGGCGAATTTGCCAATCCTGGTGTTCTCTAACAAATGGCAAACGTCCTGCACGATGTTGTGCTGTGAGCATAACCCCCATCCTCATGGAGTCGGTTTCTAACCGTTTGTGCAGACACATGCACATTTGTGACCTGCTGGAGGTCATTTTGCAGGGTTCTGGTAGTGCTCCTCCTGTTCCTCCTTGCACAAAGGCAGAGGCAGCGGTCCTGCTGCTGGGTTGTTGCCCTCCTACGGCCTCTTCCACGTCTCCTGGTGTACTGGCCTGTCTCCTGGTAGCACCTCCAGCCTCTGGACACTACGCTGACAGACACAGAAAACCTTCTTGCCACAGCTCGCATTGATGTGCCATCCTGGATGAGCTGCAGTACCTGAGCCACTTGTGTGGGTTGTAGAGTCCGTCTCATGGTACCACGAGTGTGAAAGCACTACCAACATTCAAAAGTGACCAAAACATCAGCCAGAAAGCATAGGTACTGAGAAGTGGTCTGTGGTCCCCACCTGCAGAACCACTCCTTTATTGAGTGTGTCTTGCTAATTGCCAATAATTTCCACCTGTTGTCTATTCCATTTGCACAACAGCATGTGAAATTGATTGTCAATCAGTGTTGCTTCCTAAGTGGACAGTTTGTTTCACAGAAGTTTGATTTACTTGGAGTTATATTGTGTTGTTTTTTGAGCAGTGTATTTTGAGATAATGTCATTAATCTCACCCTACAGAAGTACCAATCTGTTGCACTCACATCAGTTCAATCCATCTGGGCTATCATAGCATATCATAGCTCCAGGTGGATCAATCCCATGATCCTGTGGTTATACCTCAAAAGGGAGGTCAGCAGCTCCACCTGTCCTCTCATGTTCACATACTCAGGTGCCACCCTGGGGACAGATTTCCACGGGCTTGTTTCTGCTGTATACAACAACTCAAATCCTTTAGTGTCAGCAGGCGATGTACCTCCTACTAAGAAGCATCTGGCTGTAGCTCCTCCCAGCCTTTTTTTTTCCACCAACACAATGCTGGCACTGATATGAACCAGTTCTGCCTTGGTGGCTTTGATTGTAGATTAATATTTTGTATGTATTTATTGGTTTGTATGATGGACTTTCAAAAACCAGCATACTACATTCATACAGTATATAACAATCTCCATACTAAAAAAAGGTAAAAAACAGTGAGCTGAACTGAAATGTGCATATGACTTTACACCGATTTAAAGTTACACAACAGAAAATGATAGCAGTTCAAAAAGCAGTTTTGTTACCAAGGGAATTTTTAACTCTTATGAAAGCACTGCCTTAACATGTAGACAGGTACACTTTGACAACAAAATGTTTTAACGTTATGACAGCATCTCGCTAAACAGTAATTGGCAAGTAAATAAGCAGATCATTTTTCTGAGCCTCTGAACTTTTGTTGAAAGGTTTCATTAGTCTCCATAAGTACTTCTGCAGGATAAATCAAAACTACATTCTTGGGGTATCCCAGATCAGAGGAATATGTCAGTTCTGACAGACAGTAACAGGCTCTGCTGATCCCCTTAATTGAAATCATTAAATGAGCTATCACCTCATCTGCCAACACCACTTGTACACTGACAGGCACACCAGCAGCATCTTGAAGACACGCATCATGTTACACAACCGACTCTCACCTCGTTGCTCAGTCACTTTGCCTTTCCTTTGCACATTTGTCATGTTTCACAGTTTTCTTCTTCTTCCGGCTCCTCCAATTAGAGGGTCATCTCACCCTGTCACTAGCATCCTCTTTTGCCACACCAACCCTCTGCATGTCCTCCTTCACTGCATCCATGAGTCCTCTCTGTGGTCGTTCTCCTTGCCTTGTAGAGTCTGTTGTTTTGCATTGTCTGGAATTCCATATGGGTTTTTACGACTCCTCAGGTCCAGAGGTAGGAGGCCCAGGGTTAGAGGTCTCCCCAGTCAGACTGGCAGGAACCAATGTACAAAGGTTATCTCACAGTCCTCTGTGAGTGTCTTTAGCCAGTCCTAAAGGTAAAGTAATATGTAACAGATGTTGAGGCAGAGCTCTATGGTATATAAGCTAGGAAATGACTTTCTTCTGGGAGAGACAAAGAGATGCCAATTGGCCATCTCTCCCAAGCACAGAGTAGGAGTGCTTGGTATGACACTGTTCTTTCTTGTAAATAAATCTTTGCTATTCTAATAATAACTTTGTCAGCGGAGAATTTCTTCAAGACATCCACATGGCATCGATATCAAGACACAACAGCTTCCTGCCTGGGAGCTCCATATTCAGCATCCTTTGTCCTATCTCCCCCTCTGCACATGTCCAAACCACCTCAGCCTCGTCTCTCCAACATCTCTAAAGTGCTCAACCTGAGCTGTCCCTCTTATGTACTCATTTCTCATCCTGTCCATCCTGGTCACTCCTAATAAAAGTCTCATCATCTTCAACTCTGCCACTTCCAGCTCTGCCTCCTGTCTTTTCCTTAGTGCCACTGTCACCAAACTATACATCATAGCAGATCTCACTAGTAGTACTAGTAGTAGTACACTAGAAGTAAACCTTCCCTTTCACTCTTACTGCTTTCGACAAATCACGCCTGACACTCATCTCCACCCGCTCCACCTTGCCTGCACTCTCTTCTTCATCTCTCTTTTTCACCAGCCATTGCTTTGGATGGTCAGCCCCAGTTATTTAAACCCATCCACCTTCATGAACTCTACTCTTTACATCATCACTGTTATACCAGCTCCCCTTTCCATGAAAAAAACAATAACAAACAACAAAAAAAAAAAATGGCACTGTTACAAAAATCTGGGACACAATTTATTGTACTGACATCAAACTAACATCATCATCCTTCCCAGATGCTCATTAAGACATTGGATGAAGACCCTGTGTTTGCAGAATTGGGATCTCATGCTATAGAACCAAAACATGAAATGTATTCCGTTGCAAATGCAAGAAGAGTTTTCTTTTACTGAAACCACCTAAATGTCAAAACTATTTCAGCTGAATTAACAGAGCAATGAACACTGGCAGCACAGACTGCCGGTATATGTGGAGGGAAGTAAGTGAAAGGATGGGACAGAAACATGGAACAGAGAGCTATAAAAATCCTAAAGAATGTGTAAGGATGGGTGGAAGGAAGAAAGTAAGCAAGGAATGATCAAGAGAAAGTCAGGAGGGATAAAGAGCAGTTATCTAATTAGGATAAATGAATCTCTACAGTAATTAGTGATGGTAATTAAACTTACACAAAAGATAGAATGTGAATAAGACATGTGGAATTATGATTAAGGCAGTTAAAATCAGGGATAATAGTTGAATACCTTTCCCCTGCAGCTTGGAACAGAAGTTCATCGCGGGTTTTAGCTAACGATACAGTGTGGTGATATTCTGACACTTCGTGCTGACCTGAAAGAGAGAGAAAAGCTGAGGAAAGAGAAAAAAAAAACTGGTGACTAACTCTATTGTCATTTCTGTCCAGCAAAAACTTAAATTCATATAACTAGATGTCATTTTTGATATGGTACTGAATGTAAAGCAAAAGTTCTTACAATTCAACTATATTCTGTCTCTTTTTGTTCAACAATCTTCTTAAATTTGTAAATGAAATTGTGTACTGGAATGTATTTATGTGGAATCCAGAATTTATTAAGGCATTAGTTTTAGCAATAAAAATAAGTTTGTAAGGAGTTCATAAATTTTGAAGAAGAAGTGAGTTCAGGAGTGTCCCCTGCACTCCAAAAGACCTCAGCCTTCTCAGCAGGTAGAGTCTGCTCTGACCCTTCCTGTAGAGCGCATCAGTGTTATGAGTCCAGTCCAGTTTATTGTTTAGGTGAACACCCAGGTACTTATAAGAGTCCACTATCTCAATGTCCACTCCCTGGATGTTCACCGGTGTCCGTGTGGTGGGTCTGCGCCTGCGGAAATCCACCACCAGCTCCTTGGTTTTAGCGGCGTTGATCAGGAGGTGGTTCCGCTGGCACCAGTCCACAAAGTCCTGAGTCCACTGTCTGTACTCTGAGTCATCCTCACCTGTGATGAGGCCAACTATGGCAGAGTCGTCAGAGAACTTCTGCAGATGGCAGCGTGGGGAGTTGATGGAGAAGTCTGCAGTGTAGAGGGTGAAGAGGAACGGTGCCAGCACAGTTCCCTGTGGGGCCCCCGTACTGCAGACCAGCCTGTCAGAGACACAGCCCTGTGTCCTCACGTACTGTGGGCGGTCAGTGAGGTAGTCCAGTATCCACTCGGAGATGTGGTGGTCCACTCCTGACAGTTCCAGCTTGTCTCTCAGAAGTCCTGGCTGGATGGTGTTAAAAGCACTGGAGAAATCAAAGAACATGATCCTCACAGTGCTTCCAGGCTTCTCCAGGTGGGTCAGAGCTCGGTGCAGGAGGTAGATGATGGCGTCATCCACCCCGATGCCAGGCCGGTAGGCGAACTGCAGCGGGTCCAACGAAGACGACACCATGAGGCGTAGATGGTTGAGGACCAGCCTCTCGAGGGTCTTCATTAGATGCGATGTCAGGGCTACCGGCCTGTAGCTGCTAAGATCCTTTGGATGTTTGGTCTTTGGTACCGGTACCGGTACCACACAGGAGGTCTTCCACAGTTGTGGTACTTTCCCCAGCTTCAAGCTCAGGTTGAACATGTATCCCATGATGCCACACAGCTGATCTGCGCAGCACCTCAGGAGCCTGGAGCTGATGCCGTCTGGACCAGCAGCCTTTCGCACCTTGATCTTACGTAGCTCCTTCCTCACATGATGAGTTGAGAGGGACAAGATGGAGGTGGGGGATGGGGGTTGTGAGATGGAGTCCTCAGAAGTGAAGGGGGTGGGTGATGGCTGAGAGCTGAGAGGTGTGAGGTCCCAAGAAGAAGAAAGGTTGGCAGTCATTAAAGATGGTGGGGCTGACAGCAGGGGGGACTGGGCTGGGGGAGGGGTGGGTGGCTGGTCAAACCTGTTAAAGAACTGGTTCAGGTTGTTAACCCACTCTAAGTCTCCCACAACCCTAGGGCTTGGTTTGTGGCCTGAAATTGAGTTCAAACTCCTCCAAACCCCACTGATGTTGCTCTGCTGTAGCTGGTCCTCCATCTTCTTCCTGTAGATGTTTTTTCCATCCCTGATTTTCCTTCTCAGATCCTTCTGCACGGCTCTCAGCTCCTCCTTATTTCCTGATCTAAAGGCTCTCTTCTTCTCCTTCAGGAGAGCCTTTATTTCAGAGTTGATCCAGGGTTTGTTGTTTGAAAAACACCGTACCCTCCTGGTGGGCACAGTGTTTTCCACGCAGAAATTGATGTAATCAGTGATGCAGTCCGTGATGCTGTCGATGTCCTCCCCATGAGGGGCACAAAGCTCTTCCCACACAGTGGAGCTAAAGCAGTCTCTCAGAGCTTCTTCAGTCTCCTCAGACCATTTCTTCACTGTGTGTGTCACAACTGGTTCTCTGTGTACCAAGGGTTTGTACACAGGCTGGAGATGAACCAGGTTGTGATCTGAGCCCCCCAGGGGAGGCAGAGGTGATGATCTGTATGCCTCCTTGATGTTGGCATACAGTAGATCCAGTGTGTTGGTATTCCTGGTGTGGCAGGTGACATACTGGGTGAAGGTGGGGAGAGTGGAGGACAGGGAGACGTGGTTAAAGTCCCCTGAGATCAGAAAGAGGGCCTGTGGGTGCTGTGTTTGGAGTCTGCTGGTAGTAGCATGGAGGACATCGCAGGCTGCAGCAGCGTTAGCAGAGGGCGGCACATACACAGTTATCACAATAACATGTGAAAACTCCCGAGGAAGATAGTGCGGTCTCATACCAACAGCGAGCAGTTCAATGTCCTTACTGCAGAGCGTCTCTTTGATGGTTAGATGTCTGGAGTTGCACCATCTATCGTTTACAAACACAGCCAGACCCCCGCCCCTCTTCTTACCACTCTCCTTGGTTCTGTCGGCACGGATCAAATGAAAGCCATCCATGTTTATGTGTGAGTCCGGGGTTAGCTCGGTTAGCCACGTCTCCGTCAGGCACATGAGGCTGCTCTCCCGGTAGCTCCTTTGATGTCGCGTTAGCGCCGCCAGCTCGTCCACTTGAAAATATGAAAAGATATATATGAAAAGATATAATTTATTTTTGAACCCACTTGTGACCTTGAAGCTGCCTGCCCCCCCCCCCCCCCCCCCCCCCCCCCCTAAAAAAACTGTTTAAGATAAAGCAAGATTCATCAGCAGTATGTGAATATTTTGATGCAGTTATTAACTGGTAGCTGAAAACACTCAAGATCTGTAGTTTTATGAAAACTCAAAATCTACGCTGTGATTTAGATAAGGACTAAAAAATGTTTTTAGGTTACTGTAAATTAATAATTATTCAGTTCAATTCAGTTTTATTTATCTAGCACCAAATCACTTGCCTCAAGGTGCTTTATATTGTAAAACCCCAACAATCAAAACATCCCCCTATGAGCAAGCTCGTGGCAACAGTGAGAAGGAAAAACTCCCTTTTAACAGGAAATATTGTGACAACTATTGCTATTTAGCCTTGCAAATTAGAATAATTGTGGCCATATTTAAATGAAAGGGTCAAGAGGTAAGTTATAAACTTACCTCTGGCGGCGCGCATAGTCGCAGCGGCTCAGTGCTCTCCTTTTCGGTGCTCTGTGAAATTGTGTATGTTGTTATGTGTGCTTCAACTGTGGCTCAACACATCACCATTATGTCGGGCGGACATTATAACATACAGACGGCACGAACTCCTACATATAGGAGCACAAAGTGAGCAGGCGGTTATGGCTGACTTCCTCCACTCTCACAACATCCCGGTGGACATCGCCAGACCACCTGGCTCTTTGTGGTTCATCATCCCTGTGGGGGGGGGTCGCAGACGGAGACGGCGCAGAGAAAGGAGGCAGAAAAGAGGCGGCAGAGCTGGCGTTTTGGAGAGGCTACGTAAACGGCCTCATAGACCTCCGTTACCCAGTGTTTTCCTCGCCAATGTAAGATGGATGAATAAATGGATCCCGAATAAAATGGATGAGTTGAGACTGCTGGTGGCTACAAACAGGACCGTGAAGGACTGCTGCGTTTTGCTCTTCACTGAGACCTGGCTTCATTCATCCATTCCTGATGCAGCCATCGAGCTAGCCGGCAGGACAACGCACCGGCATGACAGAATGCGGACCTCCGGTAAGAGCAGAGGAGGGGGTGTGTGCTTGTATGTAAACAACAGCTGGTGTACAGACAGTATGACTGTAAACAGCCACTGCTCTCCGGACCTGGAGTACATGACTGTTAAATGCAGGCCCATCTATCTGCCCCGTGAGTTTACAGCTGTTTTGATCACTGTTGTTTATCTTCCCCCTGATGCTAATGCTAACTCGGCTGTTAGTCTCTTACATGACACGGTTTGCAGTCAACAGAGCAGATATCCTGAGGCTGTACACATCATTGCAGGAGACTTTAACCATGTCGATTTAAAGACTGTTCTACCCAAGTTCCATCAGCATGTTAAATGCCCTACAAGAGGGAACAACACACTGGATAAAGTCTACTCTAACATCAAGCTGGGTTTCAGGGCTGTGCCACTGCCACATCTGGGCCAGTCAGACCATCTGTCCCTGCTTATGATTCCAGCATACACCCCCCTCAGCAAAACTGCTCTTTCTACATCTAAGACTGTTCAGACCTGGCCTGAAGGTGCCTCTCAACAGCTGCAGGACTGCTTTGAAACAACTGACTGGGACGTATTCAAGCACCAGGACCTGGAGCAGTATACCTCGGCTGTTCTGGACTACATCAAGTTCTGCACCGACACTGTAACTGTGGACAAGAATATCCGGGTTTTTCCAAATAGAAAGCCATGGATGAATGGAAAGGTGCAGAGCTTACTCAGAGAAAGGAACATCGCCTTCAGAGCTGGTGATGGGGCGCTTTACAGCGCTGCCAGAGCCAACCTGAAGAGGGGCATCAGGGAGGCCAAGGCTGTGTATAAGAGGAGGATTGAGGACTGTTTCCAGAGCCACGACTTCAGGCAGGTGTGGCAAGGGGTTCGGCATATTTTAAACTACAAACCCAGCCTGTTAGTTGATCAGCGTAACATCAATCTGGCAGAGGAGCTGAACAGCTTCTTTGCACGCTTTGAGGTACAGCAATCAGAGACAGCCATCCAACATCCCTCAGCAGGCAGCAGCAGCATCCTCAGGCTGCAAGAGCAAGAGGTGAGGCGTATGCTGGAAACTGTGAACCCCAGGAAAGCTGTGGGGCCCGATGGTGTCTCTGGACGGATACTGAAGGTCTGTGCGGCTCAGCTAGCTGGTATTTTTACCAGCATTTTTAACCAGTCCCTGAGCCAGGCTGCTGTCCCTTCCTGCCTGAAGTCCTCCATTATCGTCCCCATCCCCAAGAAGAACACTATCAGAGGTTTGAATGACTACAGGCCAGTAGCACTCACACCAATTGTTATGAAGTGCTTTGAAAAGCTTGTCCGGGCTCACGTCATCTCCAGTCTCTCCCCCAGACTAGACCCCCACCAGTTTGCCTACAGAGCCAACCGGTCCACAGAGGACGCCATTGCCACGGCCCTCCACTCTGCCTTCTCTCACCTGGAGCAGGGGGGGAACTACGCTCGGCTGCTCTTTGTGGACTTCAGCTCGGCGTTTAACACCATCCTTCCTGGCAGACTGGTGACTAAACTGTCAGATCTGGGGATACCACGCTCCACCTGTCTTTGGATCAAGGACTTCCTGACAGACCGTTCCCAGAGGGTAAGAGTAGGTCCCCACCTCTCTTCAGCCATCAGCCTCAGCACCGGCTCTCCACAGGGCTGTGTGCTGAGTCCCCTACTCTTCACCCTCTACACACATGACTGCACCTCTATACATGCCAGTAACTGCATCATTAAGTTTGCGGATGACACCACTGTGGTGGGGCTCATATCAGGCGGGGATGAGTCAGCATACCGGGACGAGGTGCAGCGGCTGTCAAGGTGGTGCAGTGAGAATAACTTGATCCTGAACACCACTAAGACAAAGGAGATGGTAGTAGACTTTAGGAGGACAACACATGTCATTCAACCTCTGTTCATCGAGGGGGATGAAGTGGAGCTGGTTTCAGATTTTAGGTTCCTGGGAGTACATCTGCAGGATGATTTGACCTGGAGTATCAATACGACCAGCATTGTCAGGAAGGCCCAACAGAGACTGCATTTCCTGAGGGTTCTTAGGAGCAACTATCTGACCCAGAATCTGCTGGTGTCCTTCTACCGTTGCTGTGTAGAGAGCATCCTGACCTACTGTCTGTGCGTGTGGTTCAACAGCTGCACAGCAGCAGACAGGAAAACACTCCAGCGAATCATCAACACGGCTCAAAAGATCATAGGCTGTCCCCTGCCCTCCCTCCAGGAACTGTTCAATGCCCGCTGCCAGAGGAGGGCACAGAACATCCTCCAGGACCCCTCACACCCTGGACACTCCTTGTTTCAGCTACTGCCATCAGGCAGACGTTTCAGGACAATGAAGGCCAGAACAAACAGACTGAGGAACAGCTTTTATGCCAGGGCTATCATTGAACTGAACTCTGTGTGGTTTGGACAGTGATGTGGGGTGGTAGTGCTGACTGTGTGCGTGCGTTGGTGTGTGTATTGGGGCTAGATTCGTCTGTTAATTTAATTTACTATTGTGCACTGTATTTTAGTAATCATTTTTATCACTCATATTTTTATTATTTTATTATTTATTGTCTGAGGCACCTAGAAAGGAATGCATTTTAAATTTCATTGTGCAACTTCTGTGTACAATGACAATAAAGATTCTGATTCTGATTCTGAACTAACCAATGAGCTTGGTATCTATAAAATGTATGTGTGTAAAACACCAATAAAACACCAGAATTTTACTCCCCAAAACTGGAGCAAAAGCCTGGACAGTCTCTACCACATAGTGATTTCAGATGATTAATATAAAAATGCTATAAAAAAGTAGCAGCTATCTTGGTTGTCTTTGTTTGGACCCCCCGTAGAGTTGTCATGAAGATAAAGACCTTGTATGTCCCAGGATGTAAAAAATCTAATCTCTGTTTAACACGGGAGTCAATGGGTATGGAGTTGCATTATCTCAAATGTGTGAGATGAGTTACCTTTGTATTTAAGTCCTAGAGATTTCTGGGCACACATTTACAGAATTAGAAACAGGGGTGCTGCTTTTCTTTTAAAAATCATTCTCTTAGAATCAGATTTTGTTGTTGTAGTGATTCTGGTCTTAAAAAATAAATTTCTCCTTATAGATACTACTGCAGACAGTTTCCTCCGCATTTCATCAGCAGGAATCCACCTCTGTGATAGGTGTGATAGCATCTGTCCCCTGCATGACACAATTAAAAGGTATAATAACTGTCTGAAATGCCCTAAGGTACCTGTGTAAAGATGATGCTGCCTCACGAATACGCTGAACGCATGCACAGACAGACTGCTTGTTAGGGCACATAACTTATTCATAATGCTGTCATTATCTCTTTGATCTCATTACACACACTCATTTCAAATCCCATTTGCAGAGAAGTGAGCCTCCCAAAGGTTAAAGCCCCTTAAAAACGCAAGTATATACTTGACATCATACTCTGATTCAAACCCTCAGAGCCTGGCTGACTCTGCAGATGACTCAATTTTTTTTGAGTGTTTAGCATGTTCCTTAAGGGTAACCTTCCTCTTCCTGCTAATACTTCCTTCCCTTATTGCTTTTATCATTTTCTGTTTAACATATTTCAATGCACATCTTGTCCAAAAAAAAAAAAAAAAAATCAAACTGTACATTAGCGGTTCTGTCTGATTATCTGTGTCTCCCTATGTAATGTAAATGACGCTCGTTTGAATGCATTTGGACCCTTCCCAAACTTAAAACATACATTTATTCAGCTACAAATTAAAGAAAGATGAAGTTTCTGCTGAGATCCAACTCAGAAACACCTGTTCCTGTTTGATTTGCATGTGGTTCTGATAGCAACGCACTTGTCGACTACAAACTGTCAGGATGTTTGTGCGTGAAGAGCAAGTGAAATGAATTGTTTACCGTCTGCTTTACAGGACACAATTGTGACAAGAAGCAGTGAGGTGCATTTTAATCGGCTGTGCAGTGAAGGGCTGAGCGTTCACACTTTAACATGTACTGTAAACCAGACTTATTTAAATGGCAAAAGAATACGAAAGGCAGGCGTGTAAATGCCAAGAGGAAATGAAACTCTCTCTTTGAGATAGTCCAAGAATCTATTTAATTGTTTTCTGGCAACAGAATGTTTAATTAAAGCAATGATGACTTCAACTTGATGGAGGTTCTGACACTGAACCTGGCAGATCGGGTTGACCAAAATAAGTCAAAAACCACAATATTATGAATTTCTTCCACCAGGAAAACATCTCTGACCTGCTTGATCCCATTTGTAATTAAAGCAAATCTCACGGTAAAATAAATAAACTTTAAATGAGCTGAATGACACCCTTCATTGCTCCAGTACAGCCCCATATGTATTTTAGGTAGCAGTCCTCATTTTTATGTTAAATTTTATAAAGTATAATTCATAAAAATAAGTGTACTATACTGGAAAAATATTAATATTCTTTTACAAAACTGGCAGACTTTGTCTCCTAAAATATCTGCCAAGACTGTTCCAAAGAACAAAGAAAGTTAGTGTTGAGCTTAGCAGATAATATTTACAAATAGATTCTTTCAGTAAATAATTGTACTGCGTAGAACTGTCTATATTTTATACATGAAGTTTATTTCATTCATTATTGATAAAGACATCTGACACAGGAAATACAGAGACAGTTGAGAGACAACTGAACTAGCATGAGAGGCAGGATTATGGTTCTTGTGCTCTGCAGTTGTACTCTTCAAAACATTTCTATCCTCCAAGATTGAAGTCAATATGTTGCACGGTTACTAAGATACTGACAGACAGACAAAGTGATCCCTAAATGTCTTCCTGACACGAAAATAGCATTGACATACAGCTAAATTCAGTTGGAAAATATGCCAAGAAGGAAATTGCATATATATATATATATATATATATATGTGTATATATATATATATATATATATATATATATATATATATATATATATATATATATATATATATATATATATACCTTCTGGTTTCTTGGTGTCCTCATCTCTGCTGATCTTTCTTGGTCAGATAACATCACAGCTGTTATCAAGAAGGCTCAGCAGCGACTTCACTTCCTGAGGGTCCTCAGGAAGAACAACTTGGACTCAAACCTGCTGCTGACCTTCTACCGCTCATCCATTGAGAGCCTGCTGATGTACTGTATCACAGTATGGTACAGCAGCTGCACTGAGGCAGACAGGGTGAGGCTTCAGAGGGTGTTCAAGACAGCACAAATCATTGTTGGCTGCCCTCTCCCCTCCCTGATGGACATCTACACCTCCCGCTGCCTCAGCAGAGCCAGTAACATCATCAGGGACAGCTCACACCCTGGCTTTGAACTGTCTGACCTGCTGCCCTCTGGCAGGAGCTACAGGAGCATCAAAGCCAGAACAAACAGACTCCAGAACAGTTTCTTCGCCAAAGTAATAACCACTCTGAACTTACACACTCACCCACTCTAACTGTGCAACACCCATATCAATATCCTCTACTCATGAATGGTGCAATATCTATCTCTCCTCTACTGTGCAATATTCATTCACCAATGTGCCATACTTACCCACTGTACATCATGTTTATATGTATATATTTATTTTATTTTATATATTTACTGTATGTCTGGATTTTTTTTTTTTTTTGTAGTTCGGCACTGAAACAGGAGCGGTCTTCCAGTCTCATTATACATTCTGTATAGCGACAAATAAAGGCATTCTTCTTCTTTTTAGTATTACACATGCACTAATTAAGTGGGTGATATTACAATGGCTATATCCATCTGTTACGACAGCCTGCAAAGAGGGACACAGCCATCGTTGACTTTGGTCTTCACATTTGAAGAAGCTTCAATGTTAATGTTTTGGCCACTGCCATGCTTGTTATTTTGGAGCCAAAAGTGACCATATTGACAGAGTAGTGCGCTAACTTATGAGCTACTACTCATAAGCTTTGATAGCAAGCAGTATTCACATTCAGGTGCAATACAGACAAACACATACCTGCTAATTAATGCTAAGTAACAGACTATTAAAATACCGGGATTTCACTGAACAAAAGTGAAACACAAACTTTTTGGATGGCCTGTACCACACAACAAGCCACATTATTTGTCAGATAATTCCACAAAAGATGCACCAACATGGTCAAGAGGTCCAGCTCAGTGGCTTGAATTAGGTGAGGTGAGGCCAAGCAGACAGCTGGTAAATGGAAAGTGCTGGAAAGAGAAACAAAGAGAGATCCAAAAACAAAAGAATGGTGAAATTAAAAAAGCCAAGTAATAGGTTAAAAAAAAAAAAAAAAAAGTCTTTAAAAAGAGATATTTTTATTGCAGGACATTCAGCTGCAAGCTGTTTTTTTAATCTTATTTTTATTACTCTTTCTGCAGGAATTGGCCAGTCAATCCCATAAAACACTATTGGCTCTATAGCAATGCAAATAAGCCAGAGAGACATTGTTATTTTCTTTTGAATGGCCCTCAACCCAAAATAACACAGTCCCACGAGGCAGAGTCTGCATCCTCATAAACAGTCTGGGAGTCAGCCACTCTGCTCTGATATCCTGTCAAGAGAGGCAACCAGACACCAAATGAAAACACATTATACCACATCTTCATGTCTCATGGCCTGCAATAAATACAACTAGTGTGAAGTGAATATTTGATTCAAAATGTATGAGTGGAATTCACACGGGTAAAAAAAAAAAAAAAAAAAAAAAAAAGAGGAGGATGAGCTCAGAAGATGAGATATGAATTTCAAATCCAAATAGAATATTTCATCACCGCTGAGCATAAGAATTAAGGGGAAGCATGTCCACAATTCCTCACTGAAAGAATTCTTCCACCTCCTTTTGATAAAGACAAAAATCTGCAGCTAGAAAAAACAAGAAATCTTATCTGTTCACGCAGCATAAGGTTATCAAGAAAACTGCACTTCATTATTTTCTTGAGAATGATTGAGCGCAAGTATCACTCCTGGTTATAGCTAAAGCAGCAGCTCTGTTATTTATTCATTTTTTTCCACTGTAAGCTCACACCACAATGATCCAGAGACTTGGAGACATAATGGAGTACGAAATATACAGGCTAATGTGCGATAGGCGCGCGTCTTCAGATATTATTTGGCAATCTTTGGGATTTTCTGTCAAGGAACACAATCCTCCACACCACACTGAGCTGCAACTGGCCTGTGCTGTGGCTCCCTGGTCCTCTGTGTGAGGTCTTTAGGGTATGACTCAACCTGGGAAAAGTAGCAATTAAATTCCCATCATGCAAAGTGCTTGATTTATCTTCCCTTTCAAGCTTCATGACCACTTTTAAGTCATTTAAGTGTCTTACTAAATAAATCAAACTCATAAAAAGGAGTTTTTTTTTAGAATATACAGTATATCGTGTCACATCTTTATGCCCAGGTGTCCAGTTCAGATGTGTCTCTGTCATCTATAATAGATAGTGATAGAAACAAAAGGCCCTTAGTGTCATATTTGTGGCTATAAATTCACTATTCTTAATTTGAATTGTTAACAAGACTATTACTGACCATGATGGAGCTGTTAAAGCACACCTGAGTAAACTCACCATGCACACAATCATGCGCATGCACACACACACACACACACACACACACAGGGAGACTGACGCTAATATGGCCTAATTATGCATCTACACCAGGTAACCTGCAGCAGACTGCAGAGGCGTGAGGAGAATAGTTCCCATCTCAGAGCTGTGCGTGTGTGTGTCTGTGTGTGTGTGCAGCGAATGACAGGATACTGTTTCACCCGTACAAACTGCAGAGAGGCCATCAAAGTCCTGATGAGTGAGTGTGTGTAAGAGAGTGACAGTTTCTCAAGATTCAACCACAGGATGTTTCCTTTTTTGTTCTTCTTCAGTCTCGCCAATAACTTACAGTAATATAATTTAACATTTTTAACTTTCAAGTCTTCCTACAAATGTCTTGTGGATTTTAGGGAGCTTCATCAACCTATATCCACAGCAAATTATATTATATTATTAATTATATTAAGTTAAGAAGCATATGTAGTTTTTGCCAAAGAAAACTCGTATTGTAAAACAATACTTTCTGATTACCTTTTTGGGCCAATACAAGTGCATATGTGTAGATAGAGTGATCACATAATCATAAATATTTTTTAATATTTAAACCACTTGTAATGCACACATGAAAGAAGAAGAGGACTTACTAAGGAAAATTTCACCAGGTACTCCATTTTGTGTTTTAAATTGATATTTGAATTGGTACAAAATTACAAAAGAATTACAAAAGAAAAAATAATTTCCCTGGGGGATTTGTAAAAAAAAAAAAAGAAATTTTAACAAGTAAAAGTAAACCTTTATCAGATATCTGCAATGATCAGATGTCTCTGTGGCCCCCCTAGTTTTGCATTTGGCTAGGGACAGTGTTACTACTCGTAGCATGAGGCGATACCCGGGGCCCACAGCGGTTGCACAGGTGATCCAGCTCCTCCAGGATGGCACATCAATACGTGCCATTGCCAGAAGGTTTGCTGTGTCTCCCAGCACAGTCTGAGGAGCATGGAGGAGATTACAGGAGACAGGCAGTTACAGAGTTCATAAGGCCTCATGTGTCGAGGCAGTTCCTGGAGTGATGAATTGATATCATTCACTGGCATCCATGCTTGACCTAAAAACTGATACAACGCCTCTGGAACATTATATTTTGGTCCATCTGATGCCACCAGGTTGCACCTCAAACTGTCCAGGAGTTCAGTGATGCCATGGTCCATATCTGGGAGGAGATCCCCCAGGACAACATCCATCTCATTAAGAGTATGCCTTAAGATTGTCAGGCACGCATACAAGCATGTAGGGGCCACACAAACTACCGAGTTGCTGAAATGAAATTTCGGCTAAATGTTCCAACCTGCTGCATCATTTTATCACTTTGATTTTCAGGGTGCCTTTGAATTCAGGCTCTGTACTTTGATCATTTTCATTTCCATCAAACAATGTGGAATCCTTTCATTCCTAACACATCACCCACTCCATATCCATATAGATGTCAAGCACAATTTTTTGAGATCTGATGTGTTTTCCATGTGTTTTTTTAATTCTTCTGAGCAATGCTACTCAATGTTCCAGTCAACTCTTAGCGGTATTATAATAAAGTGGACGCGATTGGGAACAACAGCAACTCAGCCATGAAGTGGTAGGCCACTCGGTGGTAGAAGAGTGGGGTCAGTGGATGCTGAGTCGCAGAGTGCACAGATATCAGCAACTTTCTGCAGTCATTACCAGAGGTGGCAAAAGTACTGACATTCTGTACTTAAGTACAAGTACAAGTACTTATGTTAAAAAATACTTTAGTAAAAGTCAAAGTACTGGTTCAACTTCTCTACTTAAGTAAAAGTAAAAAAGTACAGGCTCTGAAATGTACTCAAAGTAAGAAAGTAAAAGTAGTTCTTTGGAGGATGTTTCTACAAGCTATTTTTGTGTAAAACTAACCGAACCTCGTTATATATTATTGTAATAATATAAAATAAAATTACATGAGAATACAAACATTACTCCAATCTAAATTTTAATTCTAATGAATGCACTCAGCTTGAATCTGTTATGTAGGACACAAACTGTGAAAGGGAATTCAAACACAGCTCTGTTCTCTGTGTCCTCCATAGTAGAGGGTGACTGTGTCTCCACCTAAACACAAACATGAGGATACTCAGGGGTTACAGTGGGATTCAGTAGGTGGAGGAACCCTAAGATCAGCTGTAGTGGCTCTGCATGGGGAGAAGAATCACAACTTTCTATTGTGAGCTGCAGTAAATGATGTTGGTGTGCAGGCTGTGATCAGCTGACCTGCTGCTGCTGCTGCTCTGAGGTTTACTGCTCTGTGTGGATGAACTGAACTCACAAAGATGTAACCCAGTATTTCACAGCTATCTGAGCTGATCTCCATCCCCTACACTGACAGCATACAGGCTGTAGAAGTGTTGGATTCAGTGAATGAATCTCAGCATCAGCAGCTTTGATTCAGACTCATCTCTGCTGCACTGATGTAACCTGTAACTCTGACCATGAACACAAACACTGTGCTCCAGTCCAACACAGAGCTTTACTGTAAATACAGTACAACAAGCTAACCTATTTATTACACACTAAACTGCAGTATTTTCATACAATCTTTGAATAACACAAAGTCAGCATACTTCAGTTTGTGTTGCAGTCCTTACCTTTAATTCTAACCTCTCTTCTTCCTCTCCTGTCCTCTTTCTCCATCTCTGAGTGAACTTCTCTCTCTTTGCTCTCCCTGTAAATACAGCAGCTCTTCTTTTAGCTAGCAGACACACTGTGTGACAAACTGCACACACTTTGTGTGTTTGCTGATATTTGTTGAGCATTTAGAAACGTTGCATTTACCTGCCACACGTTACTCCCTTCATGCTCGCTCCTCTTCAGTAGCGCTAGCTAAGCTGTTTATGTGCCGCAGCGCAACTTACAGACTCGGTCCGGCCCGATTATAGCGCTATAAATGATACATTAATTATATGGGTTTGCGTATTTAATCCCTTTGTACGAGATAAGCCCCGATGATGGAGGATACGCCAGTACGATTGTCTCTTATATGTTATTATTCCTCCGTTTAGGCTCAGATCGTTTGATGTTTGACGGCGCACTGACCGGAAATGCAAACTTCTCTCTGACGTTAAAAAGTAACGAGTCTGTTTGAAAATGTAAGAAGTAGAAAGTACACATACTTGTGTAAAAATGTAGGGAGTAAAAGTAAAAAGTAGTCAGAAAAATAAATACTTAAGTAAAGTACAGATACCTGAAAAATCTACTTAAGTACAGTAACGAAGTATTTGTACTTCGTTACTTCCCACCTCTGGTCATTACAGACCTCCAAACTTCATGTGGCCTTCAGATCAGCTCAAGAACAGTGTGTAGAGAGCTTCATGGAATGGGTTTCCATGGCTGAGCAGCTGCATCCAAGTCTTAACTCATCAAGTGTAATGCAGCGCATCGGACGCAGTGGTGTAAAGCGCACCACCATTGGACTCTAGAGCAGGGGAGACATCCATCTGGCAATGGGAAGTTGCTGAAGTTCATATGCATATGAAGGCAGATGAGTGAATACTTTTGGCAATATAGTGCATCTATACAGACAGAATGCCACCATTTATTCCCCTGTAGCTGATCTCCTTTTACCATGTTTTAGGTTCAAAGCAATAGCTTCTAAATCAAATGTCACACAGAATAAGCTGCAGACCTTTGAGCTGCATTTAATTGATGAAACATAGAAGACCTGGTCCACACTTGCCCATAAAAATCCCTTTGATGGACATGTCCAATTTCATTTTAGCCCCTGAAAATATAATTAATGTAATATTTCTGTTCTGAAGATGCCATATTAATCATATAACTTGAAGATGTTTTGTCACACAGCTAAAATAACAGAACTTTTGTCAGTCCCTCCATATTTTTGAACTTACCCGTATTCAGCATCTATCATACATAGACTAGTTCAAATTCAACTAGACTTTATAATTTACTTTGCCCCTGAGTGTTGGCAATATCTCTGAATTCATTCGACTGCATCTTTTAAAATGCTGGTGTAACCATTCCCTCCAAATGTGATCTATAATAAAATAGCTATTTAGATTTTAATGGTATACCATCTTTCTAAGAACAAACCAAAACCTTGCCTTATCAATTATAAATAATATATTCTTCAAATAAGAACTGTAGTGTGAGACAGAAATACATTTTTGATGGGCACCGAAAACAAACCGCTCTTGTTTGCGGACCGCTGAGCATTCGAACTCGGCAGCCTAACTGTTCATAGTTAAGTACAGTATAATACGCATGATCAGCTGTGCACAAACTTGTAGGCTGTGTTTGCTGTGTTTTCAGGAGGGGATTCCCTCCGAACTGGAGTAAATAATAAATAGTTAAGACATACAGTAGGCAACCTCAAAAACTATTCCTGAATGTCAGTAAAAAAAAAACAAAAAATAGCAAAACACAAGCTCGTAGTATTATTTTTTCTCTCATAAGTCTTGAGGTGTCTGTACAAGCTTATCAGATGAATAACCTCACTTTTCTCTCTCAGTAATTCTATCACTCCCTTATTTTGTGCTGAGTCTCTGTGAAAAGAACCCACTCACTTTCACCTCACATTGCCTCTGGTCCTCCTGTCCCTGGCCTTATCTTTTCCTTTATGTCTCTGACTTTAACCTATTGCATGAATGCCGAGCGCATGCACCCTCCTGCCCCTGGTTTGAGTCTGGACCAACTCTTCGTGCTGACAGACCAAATTTTTTAAAGTTGGACTTCAGTAAAGTATTTTGCACTAGGTCACAATAAGGTTAGAAACCTGCAGGGCTGAATAGTTTTGAACTGATAATGACTGAGTGGATGGTGAAGAAAATCTGCTATTGGTATGTCGGGCTTTTTGCTTTTTTTCTTAATGACAGTGAAACTAGAAACTTTAAAAAAAACACTACTAACCTCAGGTTCTTGGCAGCGATGATGATGACGCAGCCTTGTCACTGTGTACGATTTGTTGTTTTCAGTTCATCCGCATCCGCTAGGTCACCAATAACCTGTCTTAGGGTTACGGTTAGCAATTTTTTCATCCATTTGGAAAACCTAAATGGAAAGGTTATCAGAAGTTTAACACGTCTGAGATTTATTTTGAAAGGTAATATTTTCCAGTTTCTGAAAATTTGCAGCTAAAACAAAACCCAACCCTAGGCGGGGGTGCCAGGTGACCTGATGTTTGCCCAGAGATTAAAATGAGGGAGATTCACCTCAAATAACCAGCAGCAAGCTCACTCATCCCGCCTGCATCTGGCACAAATTTTTCAAAAGGTACTTACAAATTCCTGTCACTCCAGTCCTCCCTTGGACTTAAAGAAATGACAGAAGGGGAAAAAAGTTTTATCTGCTGGTATATATTAAACAAATTTTTCCTTTTACATTGACTCTAATCGGGACAAGAAGACATGCTGTAATGTGCTTTCATTTGCTGTCTGGCTGCCTCCCTAGACACGATATCAGAGGACAGTGGCAGGCTCCCAGACTGCTCATGAAATGCAGCAGCTGTGTACCAAAAGAGAAGTGACTTCACTTTTTTAGTGTGAGACCTTCATTTGAACTTGGGCCCTTAAAGAGATGGCTTGCATGCGATTCAGTCAGACACAACATGTAAAAAGCCTCTTATGCATAAGTAGCTATTTAAGGGTATCTGTAAGTGTGCCATCTGTGGCTAAGGTGATGCTCTGAAATAAGGAGAATCCTCTTTGTTAGTTTTGACTCCTACACACAAAGAAATGTAGGTTGCAGCTAAATAAGGCCAGCCGTGCTTTGATATAGTTCAATATTTACTCCTCTCTCAGAGCTGGAGAGAACCCTAAATGGTCCATCGTATTCACCAGCTAGTCGCTATCTGTATCTGTCTGCTGTTTAGTGTTGGGCAGGTAGTGGCTTTAAGAGCTTTTTTTTTTTTTTTGCTGAAAACAGCTGCCTGCTGTAGCCAACAACAACATTATAAGAGCTTTAAAAGCAAACCTAAGCATCACAATTGCAGGCCTGAAAAGCAAAAAAGTAAAAAATGAGAAAAATATGGTGCTATAAAGCCCAGCAGAGCTGAAAAAGAACAGCAGAGTTAGGTGATATTTCTGTGAGCAACACCTTTCACATACACATGGTTATGTCATTCATACAGATATTTAATATGAACAAGTAACTAATGATGAAGATATAAAAGTGATGCCACACACTGCTGTTCATGGGGACAATGTCTCAATCCAACTCTGATACCACTTGGGAAGAGTGAGCTTGTAAAATACTGCTTGTAAAATCATAACCCAGTTTACAAGCAGTTTGATTTGTTAAAAATGATCCTGATTAGGTGATCCTGAATGCTTTTGTAATTAAAGCTCAGGTGCATACATGTGTTCACTGTTACAGTACAAGTTAGTGCAATAAATGAATCATTCTGGGCTGCTTAACATAGTAAGATGTACAGTGACAATGAAAACTAATAAAGTCCAACATATTTCTGCCACATTAATTAAAATAATTTTTTTCTTTACTTGATATAAACTAGCCTTAGCTTAGTTTAGTGACAGGACAGTAACTTATCATTAAGTCAGTTTTTAAGAAGGATGACTTAATGTGACATAAAATTAAATACTTATATACATGTAACCGTGAAATATCATAAAACACCTCACCTGTGGAGCATTATTCCCTGTTTCTTTTCCATTTACTTTTTGTAACATGAAAAATCAAAATAAATATCCTCGAATTCCACCTCCCTAAAGGTTAAAACACACCAAAGTAATAGGATGGCAACCTCCTTGCAGCTAGGAAAAATCTGTGGTTGCCTGATGATTGCACTTAATTTTTTCACATTCAGTGACCCATAAAATCACCTTTAAATTAGAAGATGATTCCACAGGTTGCCTGGTGGGAGGCAACCTGTCTCCAAACAGTTGCAGTCTGGCTTGGACTGACTGTCTTCAACACATCTCTTTGTATTACGGGACTCAACTCAACTGGTTGCCATCTGGTTGTATTCTGGTTATATTCCTAAATGAAAGCAAGGCTGCTAAACACTTTGCCATTTTGCAGTTAAATCCTCGTTCTGCAGCAACTGCATTGGTATTTGTGGAGGAATTTCAGCTTCAAATCTATGAGGTTCTGGCTGGAGTCTGAATGTGTAAGTAGTTAATGTGAATTTCTGTTTGCAGAAAGCAACAGATTTGCAGCAGATTTATCACAGTTAATCCCTGTAAACAGATTGCCAACATGACCCCATTCAATCATAAAATGATAGCAGACTGATTTTCTTATTATTACACATCAAAGATACCTTGACTGACACAGTCATAATAATTGTGGTTGTGCAGTGCAGTCTCCAACTACCGTTTCCTTTATTCTGGTATGACCAGTACTTAACCTAATTTTACCTTTATGTGACCGTCATACTAAGTAAGACTGTGGAACGAACTCCTTCTGAGTGTTGTCACTTGAGGAAAGGCAACTTGTCATTTGAAAGAGAATGATAGTAATATTTTCAGTAATAACAGAGTGTTGCTTTAAGTCACAGAACAAACACACTTAAAATAAAGCTCAGAAAAGAAGGTTTAAATGATGGTAAACTTAATGATTCCCAGAAATCCAACAACAGAAATTAAAGAGCCTTATTGTACCTTATGGGGCACAAGAGCTTGTGACTGGGGTGGGGTGGGGGGTCTGTAGGGTAATGCCATTGTACCCGTACTGTACTTGTAGCTTTGTGTGTACTTTACAGAGACAAGTCTCAAACCTCTGGTCACAATTTTGTACTGTAATTGTACAAAACTTGACATTTTAAAAAAAAAAGATGGGAAATTGAGTGCAGTGTACCCATTAATTTATTTTATAGGCTTTATTATTATGATGATGATTATTATTATTGATTCATACTTAGAACTAGACCAGTATTTGTGTAGGACTTTTCTAGTCTTACTGACCACACAAAGCCTTTTGTAGCACGTACCTACACCTACGGCCAACTTTGAATCACCAGCTCTCCAAACACGTCTAACTTTGGACTATTGGAGAAAACCCAGCAGGCAAAGGGACAACAAAGACCCCAGTAAGTACCCTTTTGCGATATAAATATGTACCTATTTGACCCTGAGAAAGGAACACATGGTTACCTTGAAGTGCAGTAATTAGCTCTATGGGGGAATGTTCATGCAGACTATACCTGTATAAACATAAATGGACTTTTAATGGGAGGTTATGCCAATGCATCCATGTCCACAACCTTATTAGAACAAGCAAGGGAATGCATGACAATTCATCAGTGTGTTGATGTGTCACATTGAGAGGGTTGCACCCGATCATTGTAACATCGATGTTAGAAAAGAATGATCACGATGATGTGCCTGTTATATCTCAGTGTGTGACATGTGCTCTTTACGTGCCTCCATTCATTCCATACATCCTGTCTGCAAGCGCTGGTATCGCTGACTGAAAGCGCACCCTGCGTTTACTCAAAACAGAAAAAAATCCTTTTCAGTTTGACAGACAAAAAAATGAAATCCAGCTAATGTCTGTGTAGATTCTCAGTTATCCAGGTCATAGTAGTCTCTGGAGCTTGAAAAAGGCGACTGGACTTCTTTTTGTTTCTTGAAGACGTTTCACCTCTCATCCGAAAGGCTTCTTCAGTTCTCAACCAAATGGTGGAGAGACCCAGGTATTTAAACCCCTGTGGGCGTAGTCCCCTGGAGGTGGTTATGACCCTCTATTGATCATGTGCTTGAACACATGTGCCCAGGTGTGAAGGGGGCGTGGGTCATATTTAATCAGTGGTTTCAGTTGAAACCAACTTAGGACTCCGCTCCATTGTTTCCTGTGGCCTATTGAGGTCACTGGAACAAAGGTGTGAATGGGGGTTGAGACGTCTGGGAAGGGAGCTCAGGACAGCACTGTAAGCGGGGGAAAGTTGGTGACGTAATCCACCTCCTCTGTTCAATGATGGTTGTTCACAGTGGACATAGATGGCTTCTTTCACTCCTCTTTCAAACCATCTGTTTTCCCTGTCCAAAATGTGGACATTGGCATCCTCAAAAGAGTGCCCTTTTTCCTTCAGATGCAGATGTACTGCTGAATCTTGTCCTGTCGAAGTGGCTCTTCTATGTTGTGCCATTCGTTTGTGAAGAGGCTGTTTGGTTTCACCAATGTAGAGGTCCGAGCACTCTTCACTGCACTGAACAGCATACACTACATCGCTGATCTTGTGTTTGGCGGGTTTGTCCTTGGGATGAACCAGTTTTTGTCTTAGGGTGTGACTGGTTTGAAGTATACTGAGATGTCATGCTTGGAGAAAATTCTTCTGAGTTTCTCTGACAAGCCTGACACATATGGGATGACAATGTTGTTCCTCTTGTCCTTCCTATTCTCTGTAGTTTGTGTTTGGCCTTCATTCCTGTGCATCTTAGCTGATTTGATGAAGGCCCAGTTGGGGTAACCGCATGTTTTGAGGGCTTTCTTAATGTGTGTGTGTTCCTTATGCTTCCCTTCTGCCTTAGAGGGAACACTTTCCGCACGGTGTTGTAGGGTCCTGATCACCCCAAGTTTGTGTTCCAGAGGGTGGTGGGAGTCAAAGAGGAGATACTGGTCTGTGTGTGTGGGCTTCCGGTAAACTTCAATGTTGAGGCTTCCATCTTCCTCGATAAGCACCGCACAGTCCAGGAAAGGTAACTTGTTATCTCTGGTGTCCTCCCTGGTAAAACGTATGTATTTATCCACTGAGTTAATGTGACGAGTGAAGGCTTCTACTTCTTGGGTTTTGATTTTGACCCAGGTGTCATCTACATATCTGTACCAGTGGCTAGGTGCCATCCCTTTGAACGAACCAAGAGCTTTACTTTCCACTTCCTCCATGTAAAGGTTGGCTACAATGGGAGACACTGGGGAGCCCATGGCACATCCATGCTTCTGTCTGTAGAATCCATCATTGTATTTAAAATATGTTGTGGTAAGGCAGAGATCTAAAAGTGCACAAATCTGATCTGGGGTGAAGCTGGTTCTGTTCAGTAAGGAATCGTCTTCCTGTAGTCGTCTTCTGACGGTCTCCACTGCCTCAGTTGTAGGTATGCAAGTGAAAAGTGAAACCACATCAAAGGACACCATGGTTTCATCTGGATCCAGTACAAGATTCTGGACCTTGTTAGTAAAATCTGTAGAGTTTTCAATGTGGTGGGGTGTGATGCCAACAAGCGGTGATAAGATGGTGGCGAGGTGTTTGGAAATGTTGTAGGTGACCGAGTTTATACTGCTGATAATGGGTCGAAGTGGGACTCCTTCTTTGTGGATCTTTGGGAGTCCATAAATGCATGGAGTGGCTTCTCCAGGGTACAGGCGGTAGTAAGTGGGGCGGTCAATGGCTTTTTCCTTTTCAAGTTGTTGCAGGCAGCAAACAACTTTTTTCTTGTAGTTGCTTGTGGGATCACGTCTCAAGACCTCATAAGTATTGTTGTCACTGAGGAGTGTAGTAATTTTGTTGTGGTAATCCGATGAATTCAGCACAACCGTGCACCTCCCCTTGTCGGCTGGCAGTATGGTGATGTTTTGATCCTTGCTTAGGGCTGTGATGGCCTTCTTCTCCTGAATGGTGAGGTTGGATGGAGGAAGTCTTGCACTGGAGAGAGTGGCTGAAACTTTCATCCTGATCTGTTCTGCTACAGGATGAGAAAGTTTGTTATTTCTTATAGCGGTTTCTGTTGCTGTGATGAGGTCTACTATAGGGAGCTGTTGTGGGGCTATGGCAAAGTTGAGTCCTTTGGCTAGCACATTTTCTTCTGGTTTGGTGAGGACCCTGTCTGATAGGTTCTTCACCCACTTTCCTTGGTTTCCATTGCTTATTGTATCGTCCTGTTTGTTAACAGATGAATGGTATGCCTTGGTTTGCAGAGTTTGAAATTTACGTAGTTGTCTTTCCTTGCCTTTGATGTGGTGTGCGAGCTGGGCTTTGTCCACAAATGTAGAAACTTCTTCTGCGATGGTGTGAGGTAAGAGTGATGAGAGTTTCTGCTGAGTCTGGTGGATTTTGTTCTGGAGTGCATCTATGGTGAAATGGACCTGTCTTATCCTTTCACTTAAAAGGTGGTTCTGTGCTCTCCATAGAATTTGGTCAGCTCTATGTCCTTAAAAGGACCTTAAAAGGACATAGAGCTGACCAAATTCTATGGAGAGCACAGAACCACCTTTTAAGTGAAAGGATAAGACAGGTCCATTTCACCATAGATGCACTCCAGAACAAAATCCACCAGACTCAGCAGAAACTCTCATCACTCTTACCTCACACCATCGCAGAAGAAGTTTCTACATTTGTGGACAAAGCCCAGCTCGCACAACACATCAAAGGCAAGGAAAGACAACTACGTAAATTTCAAACTCTGCAAACCAAGGCATACCATTCATCTGTTAACAAACAGGACGATACAATAAGCAATGGAAACCAAGGAAAGTGGGTGAAGAACCTATCAGACAGGGTCCTCACCAAACCAGAAGAAAATGTGCTAGCCAAAGGACTCAACTTTGCCATAGCCCCACAACAGCTCCCTATAGTAGACCTCATCACAGCAACAGAAACCGCTATAAGAAATAACAAACTTTCTCATCCTGTAGCAGAACAGATCAGGATGAAAGTTTCAGCCACTCTCTCCAGTGCAAGACTTCCTCCATCCAACCTCACCATTCAGGAGAAGAAGGCCATCACAGCCCTAAGCAAGGATCAAAACATCACCATACTGCCAGCCGACAAGGGGAGGTGCACGGTTGTGCTGAATTCATCGGATTACCACAACAAAATTACTACACTCCTCAGTGACAACAATACTTATGAGGTCTTGAGACGTGATCCCACAAGCAACTACAAGAAAAAAGTTGTTTGCTGCCTGCAACAACTTGAAAAGGAAAAAGCCATTGACCGCCCCACTTACTACCGCCTGTACCCTGGAGAAGCCACTCCATGCATTTATGGACTCCCAAAGATCCACAAAGAAGGAGTCCCACTTCGACCCATTATCAGCAGTATAAACTCGGTCACCTACAACATTTCCAAACACCTCGCCACCATCTTATCACCGCTTGTTGGCATCACACCCCACCACATTGAAAACTCTACAGATTTTACTAACAAGGTCCAGAATCTTGTACTGGATCCAGATGAAACCATGGTGTCCTTTGATGTGGTTTCACTTTTCACTTGCATACCTACAACTGAGGCAGTGGAGACCGTCAGAAGACGACTACAGGAAGACGATTCCTTACTGAACAGAACCAGCTTCACCCCAGATCAGATTTGTGCACTTTTAGATCTCTGCCTTACCACAACATATTTTAAATACAATGATGGATTCTACAGACAGAAGCATGGATGTGCCATGGGCTCCCCAGTGTCTCCCATTGTAGCCAACCTTTACATGGAGGAAGTGGAAAGTAAAGCTCTTGGTTCGTTCAAAGGGATGGCACCTAGCCACTGGTACAGATATGTAGATGACACCTGGGTCAAAATCAAAACCCAAGAAGTAGAAGCCTTCACTCGTCACATTAACTCAGTGGATAAATACATACGTTTTACCAGGGAGGACACCAGAGATAACAAGTTACCTTTCCTGGACTGTGCGGTGCTTATCGAGGAAGATGGAAGCCTCAACATTGAAGTTTACCGGAAGCCCACACACACAGACCAGTATCTCCTCTTTGACTCCCACCACCCTCTGGAACACAAACTTGGGGTGATCAGGACCCTACAACACCGTGCGGAAAGTGTTCCCTCTAAGGCAGAAGGGAAGCATAAGGAACACACACACATTAAGAAAGCCCTCAAAACATGCGGTTACCCCAACTGGGCCTTCATCAAATCAGCTAAGATGCACAGGAATGAAGGCCAAACACAAACTACAGAGAATAGGAAGGACAAGAGGAACAACATTGTCATCCCATATGTGTCAGGCTTGTCAGAGAAACTCAGAAGAATTTTCTCCAAGCATGACATCTCAGTATACTTCAAACCAAGTCACACCCTAAGACAAAAACTGGTTCATCCCAAGGACAAACCCGCCAAACACAAGATCAGCGATGTAGTGTATGCTGTTCAGTGCAGTGAAGAGTGCTCGGACCTCTACATTGGTGAAACCAAACAGCCTCTTCACAAACGAATGGCACAACATAGAAGAGCCACTTCGACAGGACAAGATTCAGCAGTACATCTGCATCTGAAGGAAAAAGGGCACTCTTTTGAGGATGCCAATGTCCACATTTTGGACAGGGAAAACAGATGGTTTGAAAGAGGAGTGAAAGAAGCCATCTATGTCCACTGTGAACAACCATCATTGAACAGAGGAGGTGGATTACGTCACCAACTTTCCCCCGCTTACAGTGCTGTCCTGAGCTCCCTTCCCAGACGTCTCAACCCCCATTCACACCTTTGTTCCAGTGACCTCAATAGGCCACAGGAAACAATGGAGCGGAGTCCTAAGTTGGTTTCAACTGAAACCACTGATTAAATATGACCCACGCCCCCTTCACACCTGGGCACATGTGTTCAAGCACATGATCAATAGAGGGTCATAACCACCTCCAGGGGACTACGCCCACAGGGGTTTAAATACCTGGGTCTCTCCACCATTTGGTTGAGAACTGAAGAAGCCTTTCGGATGAGAGGTGAAACGTCTTCAAGAAACAAAAAGAAGTCCAGTCGCCTTTTTCAAGCTCCAGAGAAATCCAGCTAATGTACATAAAAAAGAAGCATGGACCCATTCCAGGGTTTATTGCAAACATGGCAACTTAATAAAAAAGGTCAGCAAAATGTGAAGCTTGAATTTCAATAACATGCTACTCAGAGATGCTTTAAACTAAGTGTGTCCTTCCTCACTACCTTTCACACAGCACAAAAGTTCAAGAACTTTCTATATGAGAGACACCTGAATGTGCATGGAAATTGGTATATTGGCCCAAAGAGGCAAAATGACACTATTTCCACCTTACACTTACATTTTTTCATGCAGTATGGATAAACAGAAATTGATTTTGCATCCTCTGTCATGCATCTTATGGGTACTGAATTGTTGATTTTGTTGCTTGCTGTGTTTTGTCTTGGTCCAGCGTGTCTCTGAGTTTGAGGTTATGAAAAAGACAGAGCCGACAGAAGGCGCTGACAGAGGCTACTCTTGAGGGACCCACAAAATATGGGCTGGGAGACACAAAACGTCTGAAAACTCAGTCATCTTAGCATGATTTGGTTGTGCAGCTGTAATGTACTGCGGTGAATTTTTCACTAGCTGAATTTTGACAGGGGTTTAAAGCTTGGAGAGGTTCACTCCTCAACACTAGGGACTTGAAATGGGTGTTAGGATAATGAGTACAAAGAGACAAGGACAGCAGTATAAATAATACGTGTGTGTGTGTGTGTTTTTGATTTTGCATATCCCAATATGTCACGAATGCAGCCACAAGACTTAGAACGTCAAAATGTGCCAAAGGTTTTCAAAATGTAGATAAAATCTTCTGAGTTCTTTTCCTTCATTCCTCCTGAAAATGCTCACCAACAATGACTGATGACTCATCAGACTAAGCCTGCACATTATGATTGGCATTTCAGAGTCACACAATGTGCACAAGAATGAGTCCAGGATGAACTTTACAACGCGGTTTGACCAGTGTACTTAATACAAGTGTGGATTACTGCAACACATGCACATGGTGGGATTGCTTTCATTTGGTAGACTAGATTATTCTATTTAGCATGTTTGTTTAAGGCATGTTGTCCCCGTGTCTGCATGGGTTTTCTCGGGCACTCACTGTTTAGAAACCAGATGTGATAACTCAAAATTCATTTCCAGTCTGTAATGTACAAATTTACTTTTTATCAAGTTGGACTTTAAAATAGTAAAGCTCTAAACTCTTTGCTGATCATTAACATGATGGCTTGTTGGTAGTTATCCCCACTCTCTAATGAGGTCTCACTAACTCAGGTGGATCTGAATAAAGTTTGGTCTCAATGGAGCCTTCAGGAGCTCCACTGAGACCTCGGTCTGCTGGTGGCACTGGATGATTTGGCTCTATGGTAGGCCACAAGGCCGTAGAAAAGAAGTGTGTGTGTGTGTGTGTGAGTGTGTGTGTGTATGTGTGTGTGGAGGGGGGGGGGGTCATTAAACTACATGAGTTTAGTCTCTGGAGCTTGAAAAAAGGTGACTGGACTTCTTTTTTTTGTTTCTTGAAGACGTTTCACCTCTCATCCGAAGAAACAAAAAACAAGTCCAGTAGCCTTTTTTCAAGCTCCAGAGAATACTATGACCTGGATGACTGAGAACCTACACAGACATACATGAGTTTAGAACTTTAGAAAATGAATGATTTGCACTTTACATTTATATTCATTCTTATATTCATCAATCTGCTTGATTTCAAATGATATTCCATAAATAATATATCTTTATTTTGTACTATTCATTAGGCGTGTTCCCGGTACTTAGTCATTTTAATACGAGGGAAAAAAATTAGACTAGTCAACTAGTCTAAAAGACGCAAAACAAATTCACAAATTAACACACTATCATTATGTTTTAGGAGCTGCATGAAACTGTTAATCAAGTTCTTCATTATTTAAAGCTGTTAATCAAAAATGTTTTAAATGTTGCTTAAATGTGAGGCACTTGGTTTCTTGGTTTTTGGAGTCTATCCCCCATGCTCTCTCATAACATCTTTGAACCGGTATCTGGAAAAAAAATAAAATAAATTAACCAACTATATTCTGGGCACCATCTAGCAAGAGCAGAAACATTCAAACATGTCATGAAGTCCATAAAAGATGGACCCACCTTCCAACGTGAAGTCACCAAGTGTCTTAAGCACACTTTGATATTAATCACGAGCGTGGCATCACTTCTCTGGTCACAAAAAGGCCTCTGATTGCACAAAGGTGTGTGAATGCTGCAGCCATCTTATATATGTGTTTACACGCTGTGCCTCTTTATGCATTAGGAGAGCTTAATATGCATCAGATTGGAACAAACTCTGGATATTGAACAGATTTAAAGGCATTGCTAAGTCCATGTACCAGTTTGGGGGCCAAGATTGTGCTTACTTCTTCCACAATTATAATAATATTCCATCTATTGATATTCTTGATTGAATTAATTGAACATGCTAATTACTCTTCACTGTAAACCCGGATAAGTTGAATCTACTTAAAAAAAAAACAAGGTAACTCGTTGCCTTAAATTTTTTAAGTAATGAAACAGTTCATTTAACTCAGCCTGTTAAGTAAGCATTACTCCATTTCCAGTTGAACTAAATTGTATGTTCTAATTGACCAAACTTATCTTTTATAGTTCATGAAAAAATAAAATGTCTTTTGATCAATCAATTCCCCTATCCTGTTCATGGTTGTGTGGGGGTGGTGGGGGCTGGAGCCTATCCCAGCTGACAAGGCAGTAAGATGCAGGGTACACCCCGTACAGGTCACCAGCCTGTTGCAGGGCTGACAGACAACCATTCACACCTGTGGGCATTTTAGAGAGACCAATTAACCTAACCCCAGTAACTGCATGTCTTCAGAGTGTGGGAGGAACCCCATACAGACACAGGGAGAACATACATGAGTCCGCACAGCAAGAGTCCTGGACTAAGGTGGAATTGAACCCAGACTATCAGATAGCTATGAGGCAGCAGTGCTAACCACCACGCCACCAGTAACACAAATGTTTTTTACAGTGTTGAACTGTGTCTGTTTAAATTTGGTAAATAAACATGATAAAACTCAGCCCTGCTGAATGCTGGTACATTAACATTTATAAATAATATTTGTCCATGGAACAATAAAAAAAATTATATGAGAGAGTGTTGTGAACAAAAACACCAAATGTCTACTATTCCAAAAAGTGAGAGGCCTGGGCCAAGCCGGAATTGAACCCAGACCTTCTAGATGGCATTCTGCCTGTGAGGTAGCACTGCTAACCATCGTGCCACCATGCAGCTGCACATTAATCCAGTCTGTTAAAACTGGTATAAACTAGATTTTTAGCAGGTGCAAAACTTGATGATATTAAGTTGTTTGAACTCAAACACATAATAACACACAAAAACACATAATAAGATAGACCATCAAAAAGTACAGTCTACTCAGCATTAACAAGTAATGTTCACATTCTAGGTAATTTTAAGTAATATGAACTCAATATTTTACGTGGAATAAAAATCTGGGTTTACAGTGTTGGGGTGTTGCTCAGATATTAGTTGCTATAATGCTTTGTTTAATTGACACCATAAAAATAAAGCACATGAAAAAACTGATTTTACATTTTCATCATCATTTAAAAAAAAAAAAAAAAACATTTCCTGATTACAAATTATTTGAAAAATTGAAAGAGGCCATACATTTCTGTGTTTTGTGAAAGGTGGTCAACTGTACCAGCACCTGTAGGAGCAGGCGTGCACAACATACTCACATAACCACATCATGTGATGCATTGTGTGTCTGGAATAAACTGTTGAGATATTATGAAACCTTTATAGACATTAATATGTTGTCTTCATTTTCATTTATCTACTCAATGATTCAGTCCTTCCTAAATGTTATATTGAACACTTGTGGAGGCTCATGACCCTCACATGGCCCTAGCCTGTGAGTAATGTGTCAATAAGGCAACTGTGGCCTGAAAGACAAGCATAAAATATTAATAATATATACCTCTTGCAAGCAGTGGACCAAAGGCTGAACTGCAGCTGGTAAGTGTTGTCTATCATTTTGAAGTAATGCATGCTGTACTTGCCATCTGCCGACTAAAACCAAAACTACACCAGAACCTGGCAGACATAAAGTTTGGCCAATAAGGAATATGAAATATGCTTATAGATAACAAACATAATATTTTCACTGTCTGCAACCTTTAATGGTAGGTGGCAAATGGTCAGAATTGTTCCATACAACACAGGAATGCTTTTACAGTCCTATAGAGGTGATGGTATCCAACCACAAATGCAAAACATTCATTTTGATGTTATAAAATAAAGATAAGACTACAACAAGCACACATTATTATGCCTTTGCATGTTGCATATGTAAAAAAAAATAAAAAAACCCAAAACAACAGATTTTGTTGTGCGACTGCACGTTACAACTGTTTTACCTCGGAGGATGACGAGCAAAACCAAGACAGAGTTTGAGGAGTTCGTGTTTATGTGACAGAAGCAATTAAAACCGGCTACACAGAGATAATAAACGAGCGCACTGATACCTCGAGTGTGACATTAGCTGCATTGTTTTAGATTAATAGCATTGACAAACACTTTTCATTTAATTTACCATATCACTTCACTCCTATATTTCACAGTCTGACTTAATAAAAGACAAAGAAATGAGGATGGCCCTAAGTGTGAAATTAGTACCGAGGCATCTCCTGTCTCAGCTCACATGAGAAATGACGGTATCAGTGATCATGATGGATGTACTGTATATTATTCTGATGATCCAGCATGTGTATGATGAGACTGATACGGTAATCTGTGGGTAAAATGAGTTCTTACTTTGTGTTTTCCTCATTACTCAGGGATCAGATTCCTACTGCTCATAAATGTCAACCCTGCTCAAGACTGGAACATGACTTTTTTTTCCCTCTACAGTCGTCATCCTTCTTAAATTATGAAGAAATATTTAAAAATCACTAATGTCAGCTGATATTTTTGCAATACTTAAAGTTAGAAAAGTATGTGACGTGTTTGCTTTGGGGTTGTGATCATCAGGAATGCATATTTCATATTGACTGATGAAGTAAAACACAGCTACATATTTACCTCCAAAACCATATAACAAATATAGTGGATCAGTTGTGGAGGATTTAAAGAATTGCTTTCTTCAAAGTGTACTTTTCCTAAAAATAAGTATCCATGTCCATGGCATTTCTCAATATTATTTGCTTAATCCTGGCCTAGCATCCTCAGTGACTGGTTATCTTCCTCGTGCACTGAAATAAGACCAGCATGTACCATATCTGACTTGCAAAGATGTTACTCAAAGAACTATTATTTACTCAGGAAGTATGCTGTAACAGCTATGAACTGCTTGTCCTCTAAGGTATTACCAGGGTCTTATCACATCCTTTACTGCAGATTCATTTTTCCTCTTTGGTCCCATTTAGGTGCTCTGTATCTGCAGCAGTGAGGGTGGAATTATAAGCTTCTGCACACATCAGTCCCGTCTGGCTCCTCTCTTCCTCTCAAATCCAGTTTCAGTGGGCTTGGTCTGTATTCCCTTTACAACCCAGATTCGGTTTTGCTTGTTGGTGTACGATAGAGCATCTTTAGCAGTTTTTGCTATGCTTACCAAGAGCTTACAGCTATTGCTACTTTGGCAGAGCAACTTGCACTAAATGCTAAAGCTAGCATGCTAACACATGAGCATGTTAGCATGCTGACCTTTTAGCTTTTCCATGGCAAATACTGCCACATACTGAAATTGGAAGGGGACTGTCTGTCTTTCAAATGTGTGAAAACAAAAAAAGAAAACGTGGCTTATAATTCATTTAAAGGCAGAGGCTGAAGAGATTTATTCATCAACCTCTGATCTGATGATAGATGGAAAATTGAAAGTCATGAAATTTAAAGCATCATTTTGGATATTCAGTGTTCAAAGAAACTGAAGCAACTCTTTAATCAGAGTGCAGCATCAAGTCAGTTAACCTTCTGGGATATTGATCTGGTCGGGTAAGTAGCAGAGGGGGTTGTTAATCAGTTTCAGCTGCTTTGGTCTTAATGAAATTAACAACAGGTGCACTAGAGGGGCAACAATGAGACAACCCCCAAAACAAGAATAGTTTTCCAAGTGGAGGCCACTGACATGTCTCACAGCACAGTCTTAAGAGCATGGAGGAGATTCCAGGAGACAAGCAGTTATAAAGTTCATGATGGTGGCTTGAGGGCCCAACGTCCTGTAGTGGGACCTGTGCTCACTGCTATTTAATACCAGAATTGGCAGGTCCACCACTGGTGCCCTGTGCTTTTCACAGATTACAGCAGGTTCATCCTGAGCACATGTGACAGCTGTAACATCGTTCAGCATGACTGGTTTAGTGGTGCGTCAGTGATGGGCAGGTGGAGGCATATCCATGGAGGGACACACAGACCTCTGCAGGCTAGCCAACGGCACCCTGACTGCGATTACGTATCGGGATGAAATCCTTGGCCCCATTGTCACACTCTACACTGGTGCAGTGGGTCCTGGGTTCCTCCTGGTGCACGGCAATGCCCAGACTCACGTGACAGGAGTATGAAGGCAGTTCCTGGAGAATGAAGGAATTGATACCATTGACTGGGCCCCACACACTCGCCTGACCTAAATCCAATAGAGCACCTCTGTGACATTATGTTTCAGTCCATCTGATGTCACCAGGTTGCACCTCAGACTGTCCAGGAGCTCAGTGATGCCCTGGTTCAGAACTGGGATCCTCCAGGACGCCATCCATCATCTCATTGGGGGCCCCGGTGTTGTCAAGCATGCATACAAATACATGGGGGCCACACAAACTACTAAGTACCATTTTGAGTTGCTGCAATTAAGTTTCAGCAAAATGAACTAGCCTGCTGCATCAATTCAGCCCTCTGTAGGCTGATCATTTTCTTTTGTACAGTAACCTGTATATTTTTTAGACATATTTTCTTATAAGCTGAGTGACTTCTGACATCCACAGAAGTGTACCGTGTAATAGACTACTTTACTAAAATTATAGTGAGCTAAATTTACCATAACACACTGCCTTCAAATGAAGCAAATGGAAGTTATGTAGCAGTGTTTGCACTGTCCATATATGAAAATATACCGTATTTTCCGGACTATAGAGCGCACCATACTATAAGCCGCACCTACAAATTTTTTGGAAAAAACTGGAAACGTACATATATAAGCCGCACCGGGCTATAAGCCGCTGGTATCTCCGCCGCTCTCGGTTTTCCACAATTACTCGGCACTCAGCAGAGGGGGACAGACAACCCCAAATTTGAGTTATAACAAGTCAATTCACCATTGATTCGTTCACGCCGAGCTTACGTGCAGCGGCTCTATTTCCCTCCTGTAGTGCCAGGTCGATAGCCCTCAACTTAAAAGCGGCATCATAGGAAGTTCTTTTTGTGGTTTCCATGATGAGGGAGTTTGAAAAAAATCTCTTTTGTGCCTGCTGCTAGCACTTGTTGGCGCTTTCTTCTTTGATTTCCAACTTTGACGTCCCATGATTCATATCCTGCTAAAGAGCCCCCTGGTGGTTAAAGAAAAATCCACAGAAACGCCGCACCGGGCTATAAGCCGCATGGTTCAAAACGTGGGAAAAAAGTAGCGGCTTATAGTCCGAAAAATACGGTAGATACAAAATATTACAAAAAAATCGAATATAAAACAAAAAGCCACAATTTTCTTTTACAGTGCTCCTACTTCCCAGGTACCCACAACAAGAATGAACAGTCATGACTCAGCTAGCTGATGAATTCAAAGGCAGGACTCAATAACACAGATAATCAATTATGAAACAAGGTAAGTTTCCTAGATGGCGAAGTCCAGATCCACAGAACAGGTCAGTCCAGAAACAACTGCAACACTCTCACTTCAGCAGGAGTCTAAATCCACGGAACACGTACGACCAGAATAAATGCTACACGCTCTCTCAACTCACAGAGCTCCTCTCTCCGGGAATGCCAGGGAAATCCACACAGACAAAGGCAGACGGGTAAGACGACAGATATTTAAGTGCTTTCTATCTAACATTCACACTCCGATTAATACATCAGCAGCAGCTCGGATCAGTATCTTGGGTACTTTGGCATGCAGATTGGGACAACCAGGAATCAAACCACCAAACTTCCGATTAGATGAGCTGCTCTACCTCCTGAGCCCAGCCTCCTTTTTGTTTCCTTTTTGTTGTCATCTGAGGAGAAGGTCAATGAATGTCCTTTTTTTAAATTTAGTTTTATGACTCTGTTCAAGAACTGCATCAACAATCTGTTAATGTTATCAATCTGTTGTATTTTGAGCTTAATTGTTTTGTTTTTGTTTTCTTCTCTACTAGTTCAAGCTAAACCTAGAGATAAGAAATTTACAGCAATGCTTTCTTAATATAGTACATTCTTAATTCCCCTGCAGTGTATGTTTTGGCCTACAAGAAGCACCATATGGTAATAGAATAACTTTAGGAATGATGCAGTGTCTACTTTGAGCTAGAGATTATTTCATGCAAGAGTATTTCATTCCATTTCAGAGCAGTCATTTCCATAGTTTCAGTTGCTTCCTGATCCTCTGATTTACTTTTCTCTCACTCCCTGGCCTTCTTTTGTTGTGTTTCTTCTTCAGAGTGTTTTTCCCCCGCCGGAAAGACAGTGCAGAAGATTACCAAACACAGATTGCATTGATTGCTGGGACTAATTGAAAGGAAAGCATCCCTGGTGTGAAGCGCATCTGCTTGCCTGTGCAGAAATTGGCATCTGTGCCCTACCTCACCTCATCAGGCAAAGGAGCCAAGAAACCTCGCTGCTGTCGACCACTTAACTCAGCGCTCAATCACACTTTGGGAAGAATCCTTTTGGATGAGGTAACACGACAGACAGAGGATGTTGGGAGAAAAAAAAAAAAAAAAGAAAACACCCACAACCCCTCCTGTTCTTGACGAGAGAGACCACGGGGGAAATCATCCACGAAGACGGATGGAAATTCAGCAGAGCAATTGATGCACTCCTCCGTTTGGCTGGGACAAGATCTGAGGGACTATAAAACACTTGTCGAGGAGGAAGTGCAAAGAGAATGAGGCTTCGGCTGTTGCTGCCTCCAACATTTTTGCACAATTGTTCACCGTGCTGAATTCTCTGGATTGGCACTGATTGAGCAGCGGCATTTAGCATATTGGGCATTTCATTACAGGCCACTTGATTTTTCTAGACAATGACACATCTGATTGAACATCAGGATGGGAAATTGTCACAGCTTTTGAAACAACAAATAAGAAATTACAAAGTGCCTAAATTCTTCTTCTACACCGGCAGTGAAAGACAGAGCAGACTCCTTTTCAGTCTGATTGACCAATTTTCCACAATACTGCTGAATCCTCCGTGCCTAATGAGGTTAAGGATTTTCCACCTGTCCCCTGTCAACTGAGAGAAAATTTTTGTAAAGAGCCAGCCATCAGATAATGGTTGGCATGATTTGATTGTTTTTATATAACGCTTAAGCTCTAATAATGCATCAGGTCACCTGTGATGTGTTTAGGGTTATGGCACATTCACAACAAACACAAATGTAGGCAAATCCATATTTGCTTGAGTTAAAATATTTTAACTTTGCCTAAATTCAACCATAACTCTACTGCTAAGTGGTTCACGGGTGACCTGGTGGATGGTAGGAGTTTAAAAAAAGACAATGGAGCAGAGACTTTATAACTGCATACTGAACCAACTTTGTGGCTTTATTTTCAAGCTCAATGCCATTTTAAGGAATGCACAGTTGGGCATTGGATTTGTGCAATGTCATGATTTTTAATACTTAAGATAATAGCGCTGCTGCTACTCTTGCCGTTTAAAGTCGTCCTCTCTCAGTGCTGCCGCTACTAAGAACGGTCGTGCTTCGTGGCTTGTGAATTTGGGGGCTCATTTGCATGCAAATCCTATAATATGCAAAACTGCTGAATAAATGAATGACAGGCATTTGAAGTGCATCACTGCAGGATTTGACAGCGCCTCACCTGATGTTTTAGGTGTATTACCTACATGTACTTTTTATGACTTCTGACAGATGGTTTAGGTGCCGTGATGTGAGTATAGATACTTGGGAATTGTGCTGGCGTGTTTAACAGGATATAAACTTAACTTTGATATGTTACCTTACACAATCCATCAAAATGTAGCTGTGAGAATGTCAGCATGCTGTCAAAGGGGCAAATAAAGTGTGTGCATGGAATGATGGAGAAAGTGTTTGTCCATTTGTTATTTATACAGTACTGTCCTTTGGAGCAGTCAGTTCTTATAGCTGCAACCAAAATGTATTACATAATTATATCCAGGAGATTTAATGAATTTAACTAAAATGAACTGAAGGATTAATAACTGGAGAAATTATTGCATGTTATACTTGCTTCATAGAGTACTTTTTATTCTGTTGTGTTCTTGGGTTGTAGTATGGAGCTATTCTATGTAACATAAGATATTTTTATTCTAGAAAAATAAGGATATGTGGAGCAGAATGTATTTTTCCTTTGTGGAAGCAATGTCTTATTTGAGCATCACTTGGAGTGGATAAAACAGTGACTGCCCAATCTGAATATGACTCACATATGGTACAATGCAGCAGATCCAATCTTATTAGTAGTCAATAAGCACCACTGAAATGGCTCAAGAAACACAACAGAGCCTGAGGCATTGATCCAGCCACCAAAGTCCCAAGATCTCAGTGCAGCCAGGCATCAGCAGGATGCAAGCAGCACCGACTCACGGAGGCCGTACCCTTTAACCCAAAGATCCCAAAGGATCTGCTGCTGGAGGTTTTCTGCCCATGCCTCAGTCCTGTAATGACAGCACAACATCACCTAAGTATACTGTAGCTGAATTTTCCAACTCAGTCTGTTTTTTTTAGCTGCAAAAGTGACATTATTTGAAGCATGTTTGTCGTCACGTATCCAGTTATGGGCTGTTAGAGGGTGAGGCTAATCCTTATAACAAAAGACATAATGCTTGCACATTTTTAATGCAGCATCCAGTCAGAACAGGCCTTGAGACTGTTATTTACTGCTGTTTATTGCTGAGAGGCTACAAAAGGGGGGTAGCAGGCTACTTTGCAGAGAGCTGACTTCTTTCTTTTTTTTTTTTTTTTTTGTTTCTCTGGCCATTGAGCACACTGCTGAGTAAACATTACATTTAGTACCCTGCAAAGCTGTGATGTCCCTGCAAACATTAGTACACCACAATAATAGATGATTATTGCATATGTACGAGTATGCCCTAGAAAAAAAAAAAAGCCTGTATTGAAGAGCAATTTAACCCCTTAAATTAACATAATATCACTAACGTTGCCAGGCAGCAAATCCAGTCATTTTGAAACTGATAGCTTATGATACTTGCTCTAACCAAACCTGGTTATTTGCACTCCTTTTATGTACACATTTAAATGTAGCTGTTCGCAAAAATCTCTGTACCATACCTAAATTAATTAAATACAGCATGGAATGTAGTTGCAGCCCACCTTAAAATAAAAGTAAGCTGTCCAGGTAGAAATAACCAGCGGTAATAAAACAGCAGGAATTTATGAGTCAGAACTCAGTTTGAGCCTTGATTTGAGATGGAGGAAAAAATATACTGCGCATTATAATTTGAGGAGAAGCACATGAACCTAAAGTTGAAGCATCTGTGAAAAGAGGGTGCAGATAAAAATTGTTACATGGTATGGCATGAAAACAAATAAATAAATAAATCCATAAGACCATTAGATATGAAAGAGAAAGTGTTGCTATAGAACAAAATTTCCTCGTAGTTTCCTTCCACTTCTGACCGCATATATCCACTCTGTAATGGTTACTGACGTACCCAGTCTAGAGTTTTGATGAACAGGGTTAATGTAACTAGGCAGATTACAACAAAATATGACCTTTCCTCCAATCAAACCCAGCAGCTTTAGGAGCCTAACTGTAACCAGCGGTTACAAAGTGGCAAAGTCGGTCACCTGATCTCAACCCAAAAGAGCATGAAGTCAAAACTGAAGGCAAGAGAAACCCACAAACAAGCAGCCGCTGATAGCAGCTGCAGTAAAGACCTGCCAGAGCATCTCAAGGGAGGAAACACAGCAGTTGGTGATGTCAGTGGGGTCATTAACTGCAAAGGATGTTCATCCAAGTACTAAAAATAACTCTTTAAAAAAAAAAAAAAGAAATACTTTTGAGCCTCTGAAAATCTGAATCTATGTATAAAAATGGCTGCAATTCCTAAAAATGTAATGCAATTCTTTTTGTAAAACCCTTCAACTGAGCTGAACGTCTACAGTTCAGGCATGTCCTGATTATTTGATCCACAAACCCACGGTGTAAAATTTGAATCAAAATAGAATGCAATGATTTGCAAATGTCATGAACCCATATTTTATTTGCAGTGGAAACCACATCAAATATTTAAACTGAGAAAATGCGCCATTTAAGGTAAAATATTAGCTCATTTTGAATTTGATGGCAGCAACGCATCTCAAAAACGTTGGGATGAGGGCAACAAAAACTGCTTGTGATGTTCGAACCCTCGGGCATTGAAAACAGGCACGATTCTGTCACAGAAATCATCACATGAGCTCAGGAACACTTGCAGGTTAAAGTTCTATCACACAAAGAAGCCATATTGTTTTCTGTGTTCTACTCTAAATAAAATGTGGGCTCATGAGACTTGCAAATCATTGTGTTTTTTTTGTTTACACGACACACAGAGCCACAGCTTTTTCAGAACCTAAGTGTATACTGTACATGTTGAAGTGGAGGGTGCTTGTGTTTACATCCCATCTGTGCCAGCCATTAAGTACCAAGAGAAAACCGCTTGAGGTAAATTGGGTATTGACCTCTACTGACCATTTCTGTGGGTGTCCCAGTGAGCGAGTTTGTGGGTGGCTCAGCAAGATTTAATGATAGCAGAGGAAAGGTGACAATTGGTGAGAAGGTGTCTCCAGCTCAGACAGCTATGGACCCCTTGAGACAGTCAGGATGAATCAATCCTTCATTTCTACAGCCAGGAGAAAGGAGAGGATAATTGCTCTGTTCTCGTGGCTGCTTCAAATTGCTTTGAGAGACGGAGGAAAGTCATAAAGCCAGGAGTAACTAACCACCTTGACTCTGACTAAAGCCCGGAGTCAGACTCAGAGCATGTTGTTGTTTTTTTTTGGTTGTTTGTTTGCTGTTTATGATATAACAACCCCCCCTCTTTTCTTTTCTTTTGTTATGTTTATTAAAAAAAATAGTTGAATATTCTTTTTCTTGGTAAAAGTGAGACTTCGCTGACTTTTACTAACCTGATGCATAATAATATTGTACATGTAGGCACCAAAATCCTACTATTACTTTTTTTGATTGCAGAAATGAAAGTTATAGGATGAGAAATGAAAACCATAGTGGTAAAGAAAAAAAAAAAGAGGCCCTTTGCAGTAAATGAAAAACATTGCTGAAAAATAAACAGAGGATGTGCACTACAATACACCAGCTGTGCAGGTCTTAACAGATTTCTCTCAATCTGTGAATCTGATGGAAGCAAGGAACCAACAATATAATGTCATCTGCATATCATAATGAGGAGGAATATTCAACTACATCTGTTTTTCAGTATGCTGAATGAACGGGCTAAAAAAGCTAAATATTACAAACAAATGTTTCCATGCATGCTTTACCACCGCCGTGCTGGACAAATCATTTTCCGGATGCGCGCTCGCGGAAGGGACTGAAACGATGTGCTTGCCTGTGTCTCTGTTACTGCCATTAACATATCCCTGAGCAAAGCTCAGTGGATGACAATCTGTGTACAGAGCCTGTAGCTGCTGTAGTGTAAAGAGTGATGATGCACAAACTGAGTTTACATGCTCAGCAAAAAAGTAAAGGTCACAAGAAGGAGTCTTGTTAGTACGTTTGCCGCACACACTGTCACACTTGCTGTAAAGTAAATTCAAACTTCAGTATTTAGCAATTATAGGATTGTACTTAGTTAAAGTACTGGAAAGTACACTCTGCAACAATATTAACCTGACAAAGCTGATATGATTTATTAATGAACATATATAAACTAACAAAAGGTTATCAGGTAAGAAATGCTTTTAAAAATGTTTGCTTTCAATTCTTAATTTGTTAAATTTGCTTGTTTTTTTTTGTTTTCATGCATGGTGATAAGGTAATGAAATATCAATATTTGCTTGGTAAACAAGCTAATTAGGTACAAATAAGGTATTTAACCTTATTTAGATCTATTAGTGGAATATAAAAGAATGTTAATTGGAAAAAATGAGTCAAAATAAGCATTTGCTCTGAAAAAAAACACGCATTTTTCTCATAATTAACCGGTGTGTGGGGAAACATGTTTTTGTCTCTCTTTCCATCTCGTTTTGTCACATTACATTTTTCTTTTAAGATTTATTTATTAATTTATAAGTTTTAAAATCTAATCATCAACTTTCACAACTCGGATTTATCATATTTAACAAAGTTCACAGTTAATGGTCATCATATATACTGCATGTTAGAGCTGCTCCTACTTTAGTCTCTGTAAATATTCTAGTGAGCTGGGTGCCAAACTTTTCTTTTTTTTTTCAAAGCTAATTCTCTTATCCATCAATAATGTATTTCATCCTGAAAATGAAGCCCTTAAGAGCGTCTGTATGCTTTTACAAAAGAGGGCTTTTTAAAGCTGTGGCTTGAGAAGAAACGCACACACATCTTCATGTGAAATTTATTCTGTTGACTAGGGCACTTCGCTCGGCACGCGCCACAAAATGGATTCTCCTTGTGTTGCACATTTCACAGTTACGCTTTGAGTAATCAGCATCTTAAAATCTATGCTGCACTCCTTCCAAAAAAATCATTTTATTCTACTTAGTAAGTTCACAAAGTCACGTGCTGATGTGCACAGGTGGGTTTTATTGTTTTTTTTTTAACAACACGCACATCCAGATGAGTGCCTCGGTGGTTCTGCTTCGGTAGGTACGTGCAGATAAACACACACAAACACACACACACATACAGATAAATCAATGAGCACACACAAAATGACTACACATCCCTCACACACACACACACTTGTCTTATTGGAAGCAGCGTGGCACAGAGCCTTTAGCAGGCGACAGCGGTAAGTGATGGATGCTGCAATGTTGACAGGAGGAGTAATTATGCTTTGTCCCATGGTTCCTTGTATGGGGGCCACCCATCACTCTCCATTACGCCCCTGTGTTGTGGCAGCCTTCCACTTTGTTTAGCAAATGAAATGCTTTTCCACCTGAGTGCTCCGGAGAAATAAGGAGAGGCGTGGTGAGGGTGAATGTCAAAGGAGACAGGAAAGAGGGTTCATGTAGATTCAGGGAAATACACATACACAGGGCAAAACAGACAATAATTGTATATAACAAAAATGCAATACATCAGTGATGCACGTCTGATTTGATAATAGTGGCAGATTAAAGTGTTAAACACACACAGCAGTCTGTGTATGCTTTCATTTTTACATGTTGCTTTTATTTCACAGAGAGAGAAGAACTGTAACAGAAAACTGCTATTGCCTCATTTGATGCAATGCAGTGAAAGAAAATTAATTTCTTTCAGTTTTTGTCATCGAAAAGAGGAAATGCAATTATTGACATTGGCTTTGAGATGAACTTAAAATGAAAGGAAAGAGGTTGTAGTCAGAAGTGTTTTGTTTGAAGAAGGACACAGAATATGGCTAACATAGAATTCAGCATACTTATTTTTTTTACAGCACTTCCAAAGTGCAAGTGTGGTCTGAGTTGTATTTTTTTGAATTTTGAATTTGTTGTATCAGTACTTTATATGCACTATTTTCCCCTTACGTAAATAAAAAGTAAAATAAATGTTTTAAAAAGTGGTGGTAGTTTTGAGAGGGTGACACACCAACGGTCCTAAATAATGACATGTCAGATACCATAGAAGCTATTTTATACAGATCTGAATGTGCCCTGAAATGTCTTTGTGTGTCAGGCTCAAAAAGTTTGAAAGCAGCTGTCTTATGCTAACCTCATAAATTTGAAACTGAAATTTGGAAATCCCTCCACAAAGAGTAACATAGTCGCTGAAGGATGGCAGTTTAACTACAAAACGACACAGGTGCACCACCAGGCGACCTGCACAATTACCTTCAGGGTCTTGCACTCTCAAGGCTTTCAGGTGACCAGTTTGTCACTGCAAATACTTGCACTCAGTCGCCAAATGCAAAAGAATTCAATGCAATCACCTGGCAGCCACTGAGTCACAATGAGGTTGTGGTCCTAGTTTTCATTTTAATGTGACTGAGTTATCATTACACTGTTACAGCAGCCTGCCACTGGGGCGGTACCCTCTAATGTAGCACTGCTGCATCCTTGCCAAGGAGGTACATATTTGCACTCTTTGTTTGTTACGGTGCTACTTTCATGACTTATTGTGGAACAAAATGTTACCTTTCAAAAAAAAGGTGCGAATTTCCATCGTAGCCCTGCAGTAGATTGTCAACAAATCTAGGGTGTACCCTGCCTCTCACCCTATGACAAAATTAACAAAATGGATATTAGTATGGATGAAATTATTATTTATTTATATACTAAGATTTATATGGCACTATGCAAGTCTTATTGTGTACTTTCCAAGATGGCGGCGTGCGCAGATGCAGCGGCTCACGCCTCTTCCTTTTAGTGCTGTTTTTTGCACTTTTTATATTTTTTTATTTGTCAGTTTTTGTACGTTTGTCTCTGCGAACAACTGCTACACACTCCAGGATCTTGTGGACACTGGCTGCTGGCACAATATATTGGTATCGAGTGATTTATGCTACACACACAACATTCCTGGTGACATATAGCGAGATCGCCGGGCGCTCCGTGGATTGTTATCGTGTCTAGAATATCCTATTGTATGTATTCTGTTTTTTATTATTATTCAAGTAAATTTATTGTCTTTTTGGGGGGGGGGCCTAAACATAGTCAAAAATGCGTGAAATTTCAGTCAGGCCTAGTGAAAATTTATTCAATTTATGGGTTTCACATATGTACAGCAAAAAATGGTTCCATAGCACCACCTATGAAATTATTCCCAGAACATATATTAAGCTATGGGAATGAAATTTGGTACATACATGCAAAATTCTGAGATGTACAAAAAACTAAATAGGACCTATGACCCAAACCTGACAGGAAGTCTGCTATTTGGATTTCACCATGCCGTTTGTTTTTCAAACTCCTCCTCAGGATTTCATCGTATCAACTTCATATTTGGTCAGTCTAAACTACAGACATGGGTCGTGCTACATTGCAAAGCTTTGTCCTCCCTTCAACACCATGGATAATTTGGCTCTCATTCACATATAAATTAATCAATCTGGCCCAAACTTCTCAAATGTGATAAATTTCCATCCCTGAATGAAACACTATGGGAATATTTAACGATGGTCACATTTTTTATTATTTTTTTTAAAGGCTGTGACCCTGGCAGCATGCCTGTCCCAAACATCACATGCTTGATGAGAGTCTGGAGATATCTGTGTGCCAATATTCAGTCATACTCATAGGAAATCATCAGTAGGTTGATAATCATCATTATATCATTAGTAGAAATTTTCATTAGTGGGTCCACGCATTATAAATAGCAGCATGACATGTAATTAGTAGGCACCTAGTGGGCATAGGGGACATTCAGTAGCTGAATGACACAACATCTGGGCAGCCTCCCGGGCTTCAAACAGCCACATGAACCCATGACACGCCTCACCTTCAGCACGCACAAACCATAACATGGCTTAGCATGTTTTTTTTTTTTTTTTTTTGTAACTACCCAAACAAAGACTGTTTCTTGATATCTCACAATAAAATTTAGAATCTTTTTATTGCTTGAAAACATGGCTACCTTTTAGGCCCTCGAAAAGGCACACATGATTACCAATAAATAGCTTTAGGGTATACATTCATGTAAAGTGTACCGATAAATTTGACGTTTACTTTACTCGATTCTTAAAGGGTGTATACCAACAACGTGTTGGTTGTGCTGTTATCCTTTTTAAGTTTGTGCGTGACAGCGTGTTTAGCTCGATAAGAATCCGACCACCTGGATCCTGAAGGCATTATGAGCAATGATTGGCAGGAGTCATTAATGTTATCAATCATCATTTGCCTCAGCACATTAGGAGCATGTGTATAATCAAGCCTCCAGCCAAGGTCAAAATTATGAAATCATTATGATCTTTTCCATCTAAATGACAAGACTAATCACCACACCTCACAACTATTACACCAAGTGTGTCCTCATCTGTATGTGTGTGGGCATGCACACACATGAGTGAAGTTTTGCTTGTACAGTGATTAATCCTTGCTGTTGGGGGTTAATAAGAGTAATTTGGCCATGTGTAATGGCTCCAACTTCCCCAAGTCTAATGGCATTATGCTTTTATTATGCGGCCTGTTTCTCTCAAGCTTGTTAGGGGGATGAAGGAGCTGTGTAGGTCGAAGAGAACACACAAGAGCGTGGGGCTATATTTAGCCAAAAGAACCTTTTTACCCCAGCCCTGTCATTGAGTGAGAAAAGTTTGTGATGTTCTTGATGCAAATAGCCTCATTTCCTCACTCTTTGCTCCACTAACCGACTAAATCCACACAATGCAGGAAAGCCTCGAGACCTAGTTAGGGTAGGTGAACGCTAGAATAAATTTCAATATGAATGGTTCCATTAAGTCCATTTTCGACAGGCTGAGCATAATATTATTTAGAAGCAATGCTGTGAGATGATAACAGGAGAAGGGAAAAAGCACCAAGGCGTCCAAATATAGAAAGCGGACTGGTATTGGGTCTAACTTAATAGGGTTTACTCTTTGGAAGAGGGAAGTTGAAGAATCATTTGACGAGATTATTTCCCAATTGTTGTTGAATTCCTGTACTCTTGCCAGCCTCATAACCCAAACAAAACTTTAAAATGAGCTGCTAACCATAAACAGCAACATGCACAACAAAAATACACTATATTCAGTTTATGTTTTTTGAGACTTTGCTAAGATTATTGCAAATAAATCTCAAATATCCAGGGCCAGATGTCTACCGTGTCGCCATTAAGATGAGTGTGTGACGATGGGACTGGGTGGTCGAGTCTACATTTTTGTCCTTTATTGGATTTTTTTAAAGGATCTGCATCCAGTAATGGGTAAGGATGCTGCTGGTGAATGATTTACTCATAGTGTAAAAGTCAGAAAACATTTAGAAAAAAGTCAAAATTAATCTGATATGCAAACTTGGACACTTTAAAAATATTAATCAAACATTGCTCAAACACTGGGGATGCTGTGACTCAGGAGGTCAGGAGGTAGAAAAGTGCTGTTTCAGTAACAGTCCATTTACCAAATGCATGGTACTTTGCACTATGCCAAACATTACACACACACACACACTGTTAAGTTTGGCTAACATTAGCAGTGCTATTACCAGCACCTTTCTTCCCCTGCATGCCTGTGCAGAACGTTGTTGCACACTGATCCAGCTGAGTGGTTACTTTCGATGTTCGATGCTGTACTAAATAAATATTTAGTTTAACGAGCGCGTCTGTCACCGACTAGCAAGAGCAGCAGCTTCCAATCCTCTTGCAGACTAGCCGTGCCATATTGATGCAGATTACGGTTTTTTCTGAGGTCGAGCTATTTAGACTTGCTATATTTAAATATACTCAGGTTAAAGATAGGTGGAATTATACAGAAGAATGCAGTTATTGATAATTATATTACCATAGGTTTTACACGTCACAGTTTTTGTGTGTGTGTTTGTGTGTTTTTCTTTGAACTGAATCAAATTAAAGGTATCCTACCCTGCTGGCTCCAGTGGTACTCTCATCTTAATGTGAGAATTTGAAACTTTAGCCCCATTTAATACAAATATCCACCATTTTGTCATGTGCCATGCTTTATGGTAGTTTTTTTTTTGCTGAATTCTGTGCCTCTAGGAGCACATTTAGAACGATGACACATACACACAAACATAATCACAAGGCTAAAAGTGTTACCCTACCATGGTTGGTAATAATTCACTACTAATCACAGTAAATATAAAGGCTTTCATATCTAAAAAGCACGCGGGCCGTTTAAAGTGCTGTAGTCTCGACATGCCACTTGTGATGATTAGGTTATGGTTTTGAAACATCTCAACGGGCATGAACACACCGTATTGCACACAGCAATATAATATTGTGCTGATGCTGCTCAATAAACATTCAGCCAGCTTTAGAGCTTTTTATACTCATTGTTATTGGAGGTTCCCTTATCTTTTTTAAAAGCATTATAGTGAAAAAAAATGCCAATCTAACATCTGGCACTCAACACAGCAGATAACTCCGGCAGACAGAATGGCAACGCGAGCCTCTTATTTGATAGCACAACACCTGTTGTGTAAACATTACTGCTAACAAACTAAAGGCTATTCACTCTAATGCCAGCAATGTGAGACAGCCGTTATCAGTCACACAGCGTAGGTGCCAAGTGAACCACCTCACTCAAGTCTGGACTTCCCTTTCAGAAAATATTACATAATATCATACTGACCTGTCAAACCACTGGGTAAACATCTGTACGTACGGCTCTACTTGCCTCTCAGTAAAACACTGGCCATCAATGCAGAGTGAACAGGAGGTGGACATTTTGGCCAGTGAATGAAAAAAAAACAACAGAATAAAACTGTAAAACGTGTTTCGCTCCACTTGTAGTCTTCAGGCTGTGCAGGCTGTGTGTGCGCACATGTAAAAGTCTATCTGTCAGGCATGTGTGTAAGGCAACTGGAACACCTGCGATTTCAATGTGTTCCCTGTCGAAATCTACCAGCCCACTGGCATTTTAACAGGCCCTTTATGTTACACACAAATGTTATTGCACAAAAACAAAGCTCATAAACCTGTCAGGGTGCTCAGCCAATAGCATGTTAGACCCTGACAGTTGTCTGTGAGCTTTATATTCCTAAATAATATCAGATATGCTGATTGAAATATTACCAGGTATAAATCGGCAGGTGTAATGATTGCCATCATTGCCATCATGTATTATGTTAGCATGCTAACATTAGCTAAATGACACTGCTAGTCTTTGATAATAGTTTTTGGTCATCTTATTCTTATATTGCTGTAATTTCTCAGCTCTTGTGGTCATCTCACTGGAGTGCAGCAGTGTCTTCGCTTTGCTGGCTCTCTTTTCTCTTTGCTTGGCTGTTCTCAGTCCTCTGTCAGGTCTACACCAGCACCGGCACCGCACGTTAAACAAATCGAGCCTGAATAAAAGGATAAATAAATAAAAATACAAACATTTAACAAGAAGCCTATAGAAAACTTATAGAGCTGTTCTTGTTAAAGCAAATATGTTTGGTACATCAGTGCATTCGGATCATCATTCTGATGGTGAAAAATGCCAGACATGACAGGCTAAAAAAAATATATATATATATATATATTAAAAAAAATCGAGCCGCTTATTCCACCTTTGCAAGTTCAAGATCTGATGTTACCTGTCTGAGCATCCTGGAGATTAATGGCTTTCACAAAGATGATTAAAGATGATTTGAAAGGTAACATCTTCTAGACCTAACCTTACTTAATCCTTACCTTATTCAAAAATGTTTCACTGGTGACTTGGTGGATCTTAAGAGGTTAACATTCACTTCACTGGAACTGCCTTTAGCAATAGTCCTTTTTGAGACTGGAATTTTTTTTCCTCAGGGGTCAATGCAGTACTCCAAATTTCACCTCAAGACAAACAGAATTCCAGAAACCACATCACTAAAAAAGTTTATGGTATAAGATCTGGCACAATGGGGATCTCAAACCTTACTCTTACTCTTTCTAAAACATAACTTTGACATTTCACTGAGGAGTTAGAACTTCAGAAAGACACTGTTTCTGTGGCACAAAGTAAACTTCTCTGCCTGGTAGCATCGCTTAAAAAATGCCCAGGCAAAATTGTGCCTGACGTAAAAGCCTTTTATCTAAATCCCAGGAGGGTAACATCTGCAACAAGCAGCTTCTGGTATTTTGCACACCCCCCCCCCAGGAGTAAAACAGCTGTCACAGATGTTACCTAGAGGCAGGAACACATAAAGTCCAACCTCAGAACCGTTACTATACAGAACCAGTCTTATGTGGAACTCGAGACAAGGGAGATGATGTCTGCCTTGCAGTTGTTACAGTTTTTTTTTTCTCAATTGCCAGAACACTAAACCCTGTTGTCTGAACCAAATGCTCAATGCCCTGAACCCATTTATTGAAATGGTCACCTTTTTGGCAGAACCTTAAGCACTTTTCACCTAGTTAGACACAACTTGCAAACAAATTTTCACCCACTAAAACACATTTTGCACTGTGATGCACTTGGGTTGCATAATGTTAAGCACAGGTAGCAAAAGTGAAACTCAGTAAAAGCACAGGTGTCTGGTGTGGTTAATGATGTGAAGAAACTGATATAAGCCGGTACAAGGAGCCCTGGTCGCTGAGGTTTCACTATAGACAGAAACACTCAGAGAGGAAGAGGAGTAGATACTGTATGCACTTTTGTTGCTGTAAAGTATATATATATATATATATATATATATATATATATATATATATATATATATATATATATATATATATATATATATATATATATATGTGTGTGTGTGTGTGTGTGTGTGTGTGTGTGTGTGTGTGTGTACTACAATTGCTAAACAGGAGTTTTGTTTTGTTTTGAAAAAGCATTTTTGTGAACAGTAAAGATTATTTCTACAGATTTTATGATCTGATCGTTGTGTTGTGCATTATGACTGTTCAGTGGTGTTTTTTATTTTGATTGACTCGGGGTCTGATCTGACAATATTGTTTGCTTTTGAGCACTGTTTGAACTGTTTTGAGGCAATAGTTCGGTTTTGCAGGGAGATTCAGAGGTTTTGTGAAAGTAGTTTGAAAATTGAGGTTTGTGTTTACAGTTTAGAGACATGGAGGGATGGTTTCAAGAAATGTGTCTTGGCAATTGAGGAAAACTGTAAAGCTTGTTGGTAAAGTTACTGCAAATCATCCATCGAGAGCAGCGAATTATGAAATAATGCAGAGAGGCATAAATGTGCAAAATGTCTATGTGAACCAAAAACAATGAGCGCTCAAGACTCACATACACAAGCAGCCACAGGTGCACACACAGGCCTGTCTTTAGGAGGATATTATTGTGACTCATTTTATGCACAAAGTCAGCATTTGCAGCAATGATTATAATTATTGTGTGCACAGACATATATGGGATGTGACCTTTCCAATCATTAAAGTAATGAACATAATATGGCATTTTTATTGTACTGCAAATTGATGTACTATTCAGCTAATAGTAGCCTATTTATTAAAAGGTCTGTTTATCCAAAGTACCAAAAAAACCTGCTGTTTTCTCAAAATCTTACTCAGGGCACCTAAATAGCTGGAGCCAGCCCTAGAACGACTGGTAAATCTAGCTGTAAACTCACACATACTACAGAGCTGACTGACAAAAGACTATTATAGGCCTAATTACCCTGATGACAATTTTGTTTTAGTCCCGCTAAAAAAACTACAATATTGTGGCACTAAAGAAGAAGTCAAGACTCATCCTCTGAGTTCTGTCCTCTGGGAACCCTGAATGTCCACATATCATTTAAACAATAGGGTCGAGTTCTATGAACTTGTATCATATTGTGCCAAATCTTTATGACCATGAAAAGTTCAATACTGTCAATGAATTAGACAATACATCTTCTGTTGCTCTCACCACTGATGCACAGACTTCTAGGGCAACGGAAAGCTGTGGCTGTGACCCACAACTGAGTGGGAGATGTGAAGCCCGGTGCTACCTTTATGGGAATCACACAGGCACAAATCTGGTGCAGGTAGAAGAGTGGAATCTAAAAAAGACCGAAAAGCAATTTTTCACCAAAGTACAAGTGCTCAAGACCAAGAGCAGCAGGCAGAAAAAAAAAAAAAATCAAAGGTATTTTTACCTCGTCTGATGATGGCATGAAAGTGACAGCAGAGGTGCTCCAGCTGCTTAAAACCCTCAAAACAGTTACCAAGGTAATGAGCATTTAAACTGCACCATCTGTGTCCACGATCTTACTTCTAAAATCAAGGATTTTACAATTCATGACCCCCCCAAGTGCAGAAGACAGCACCATCACTATTGATGTTTAAAGCTGCCATTAAAGGGGACCCAAGCTTCAGGCACACTGACCTTAATCTACAAGATCTACTTTCATAGATCTTCTGCACAGGATCCAAGATCCAAGTCTCTGCCTCACATAGATAATGCAGCTTCAACTAAGAGAGGTGGCGTAAACCCTGGCCAGGTTGCCTGTGTATTGTAGGGCTAACACAAACAGAGAGTCACACCTTTGGCCAATTTAGAAGTTCCAGTGAGCCTAACCCAATTGCATGTCTTTGGATTGGTGATGGGAGCTGGGGTAACCAGAGAAAACCAACACAAGGATAGAAAGCTGGCCGGGTGAATCAAATCCATGACCTTGCTGTGAGGCAGCAGCACTAAACCACCTCACTGCTGTGCTGCTCAAATTGAATTAGTTTGATTAATAAAATAATAAGAAAGTTCAATAGCTTGTCATTTAACCTGCAGGTTCAACACAAGCAGCAGCTGCTTCAGAGGCTCCTCCTCCTCCTCCATCTATAGGGGAATTTTTAGAGAGAAAAGAGTCAGGTAAAACATTTGCCAACACCATTGAAGATATCTTACAAAACAGCAAGCAGAATTCTAGTGGATGGTGATCCACTGACATGGTGGAAAGGCAGTGACTGTAAATACCCTCTCAGTGTCATGATGCCTGTAGGAGGGTGTTCTCCACAGTAGGAGGACATAGTGACTGCAAAGAGGTTTCCACAGACAAGGTAGACACCCAGGTCTCTTCGAAAAATAAATTCTAATTATAAGCTGCATTTTATTAGAATATTTCATTTCAAGTTTGAGTAAATTACTATTCAAACAGTTTAAATACCGTGTATCTCAGTGTAGTTCAGTAGATTCAATCACAATTATGGAACAGTATATTCACGCATGCTGAAAATAATGACTGTGTTGAGAATTTGGCTCTATTTGCAAATAAAGCTCAGAAAGTTCGAAGCCACCTAGTGTCTCATTCAGTCTTCGGCAGCCTTGCAGTCAGCTACGTGTGCTGCACTGCTCCCACTGGCTGCTTCTGTTTTCTCTGTTTTCACAGAACCTCCCAAAGACCCTACAAAAGGGGTGGATGCAGCAGCTGTTACAGTTGCATTTAAAGCCACAGACACTGAGCCTATTAGAAGCTGAGCTCCAAACCAGGAGTATATGAATATGGTACAGACCTGTGTGGTATTTTGTGCTGAAACCTGAAATAGACACTGACATGAGACTAACATTTATTTGTCCTAAAGTGATAAATTGTAAGACCCTTAGGCCTCCCTGCGTATTTGTGATGCTTATTACACATGTATAGCAGTCTTTCTGATATCAGACCACATCCTTTCAAGTGCAGTGCGGCAGCAGAGCCTTGCTTCACACCCAAGTCAGTCATTATGCATGCATGCTCTTCATCCACGCTGCATATCCCTGGCTTGTGTTTGATAATTTTAGCCTAGTTTCTAGCCTCCTACTGCATCAACACTCAGATACAGACAGGCAGAGCAAAGGCTGCAACTAAAGACAGATACAAACACTGTGCACGCACAAGTTTAGTCTCAGACCTCAATGCAATGTTTGCTATGTGACCCGTGTGTGTGTGTGTGTTACCCCCTTGGCTCCGCTTGGCTCAGCACTCTGATAATGCTGGAGACAGACCAAGGGCACCTCTCCCTTACCATTCTTGTCAGCCGGGTGCGTAAATGGGAGCAAAATTCATTCTCGGAAAAAAATTATCCCTCTGTGTAGGAAACGTTATCACAGAAATATGCACCCCAAAAGCATTGGCATATGCCCCGAAAAGCCCCGCAGTCAGAGCTGAAAGTACGTCCTGGCCCCTCATGAGCATCTTTTGAAATGAAATCCATTTTACACTTTTACAGGTCAAAACCCAGAGGAGAGAATCCAGATTACTGTATCAACTTTTCGCCTTTAAGTTTAAAGCCTGCGTTTGGCATGTGTTGTTGTAAAATACTTAATCCCTCTAATTACGGTTTAGCCACTTTTTACTGAGCCAAAACAAATTCTATTATACTTAATGAGCTGAGTGGTTAAATAGAAACTGAGAGACACAGAAATGATGGGTCTGCTTACATAAATTACACTGCATTATGGGAAAATTGAGAAAAAAAAAAGCACATGCGATGGAGTGGATACAGACGCTTTACAAAATGATAGAGGGTAAATGCTTTGTTGGTGGATTTTATGGAGACAATCTATGCTTATTTACCTATCAACTGGGTCACTGATAAGACTAGAGATCAGAGTATTGGTCCGTCAAGTTAAATAAGGACTTCAGACACACACACACCACACGACAAGCTAACACTGACTGAAAATGATGCCCATCGGCTGGATAAGATTGAGTGCAGTTGCTAACAATTCATCAGATGTCAGATCTGCTCCTTTGGCCTGACATTCAAAGCATGATATCAATAACACCCCCCCACCATCACCACCACCACCACCCCCCCACACACACAACACACACTCACACTCACACACACACTCACACGTCGGCTGCTTAATTATTTATTGGTGGGGCTGCGAAAGTTGGACTGCAGATATAAATTAACAAGAAAATGAGCATGGACGTGGCAGCAGCAACTAGAAATCTGAACAACCAAGAGAAACTGGACTGCATGGATCTCAGCTAGGAGGAAATAATTCGTCATCTTTAGTATCAGAAGATTCCATGAATCCAGCTTATATGAGGAGTTTTTACCAGAATAACTTTTCCAAAGCTGGGTACCAAAGTCCCTCTTGTGATTACTAGTTGTTGCTAACATCCCTAACAGCACTGCGGGGAGTGAATAAACATTATTTTATTGTGTGGTTCGTTGCTATTGAAAGGATGTTTTTGTATCAGTTTGCTAGCTTAGGCCCCAGTCACACGGGGCTAGCGATAGGTTAGCAACCATTTGGCAACTACCAGTTGTGTTAGAAAAATAATATTCCCAAACTGCGAGTGTTTGCTGAAGGTTGCTGGTAGACACTGAGAAACACTGTGAAACCAATGACCCGCTGGTAACCACCAGGTGCGACAGAAAAGGACGCATTCTGTGAGCTGTTGGCAATTTGGTGCCGGCAGTGGCTAGCATGAAATTGGCTCCAAAGTGGTATGTGGTGCTGCACTGAAAACCTCCTTTGGTTGCTAATAGGTTGCAGTAGGAAGATGGCAACTTGTCTGTTTGCCTTCAAAGTAAAAGTTGCATTTTTCTAAAAATGGTGGTTGCTACTTTAGTTTGAAGGTGAATGTTCTCCGCTTCTGGTTTGTGTACGTTTTCAAGTTTTACTACAGCCCAGAGAGTAAATGGCGAGTTTGCAGAGAAGTTGCCATCTTCCATGCAATCACAAAGCGACTTTTTTCACCTAGCTACAGCCAGCAACCTGAAACAACCACTCGCCAACAGGTTGGGGAATACATATGTTACCCTAGTGAGCAGAGCTTGGGGGGTTGCTGATTTGTCTCTAAGCCTGTGAGACTGAGGTCTTAGTAAAGCAAACTATATGCACGGTTGCAACCAGAATACAATTTTGTCATTTTTACTTGTTTGAATATTCATTCACTCATTCATTCATTCAAGTAAGTAATCTGAAGTAACATGGCAAACAACTGCCTGTTTACTCATTTAGCAGACTCATTTTAGCATTAGCATTCATTTGAATTTATGTGTGATGAATTTACACAGTCACATTTTTATTTTTACTTTCCACAAGTTTTCATAAGTTCTTGAACTTGTGAAAACCCCGATATGTTCAGCAAATGTTAAGAGAAATGAGAGTGAAGCAAAATGCTAAAATTGTGCTCCAGCATCCATTAAGTCCGCAGTCATAAACAGTGATTAATTGTATCATTTTTTAAAGCTGAGTGTCTATAGTAAAGGTTCTCATTGGAGGTGTCCAAATGGTTAAAGCCATACGCAAATAAATGCAGTTACTTTATTAGTGCAGCTGCCTAAATGTATTGATCTGTTTTCCCACTAATAATATCGAAACAGAATAGTCTCACCCTCCCTGAAATGACTAAAAAATTCTATATTATGCACCTGGTGGTTTCACATCCCCGGGGATTAAGCCTAAATATGAAATGCACATTGCTTCATATTGCAAAGATCTGAAGAAGACAGGACAAATATTAAAAAAGGAGAACGGAAAGAACACAATTGAATTTTGAAAGTTGCTATCCCATCTCCAAGTCTGTTCAACCATCTGCTCTCCTACATTAAGTTTATAACAACTGAGGCTGAAGGGATTAAAGAATCACTTTCTCTTGTAATTTGCAATTTTGTAAATCAATTCTGATGATATACTTTTTTTTTTGTTTGTTTGTTTTTTGATGCCCATCTGCTGCACTAGAACCACGTAAGCATTTGTTTAGCAACACGGCGGCGCTGATGATTTACTTTCACGCAGAATGCACTTCCTCCCTCACACAGAGCTGAGGTGAGACTTGGCTCTAATCCATCCTGATTTCGAAGGTAATGAGGTCTATGTTTCACTGTAATGTCTGTCAATGGGGGGTCCGACTAATAGTCAGTCCACGGCTGCATTAGTTTCAGTCCATGTAAAATTTAAGTTGAACGTATCCCTTAAAACGGCATGAGAAATGGATGAGTCTTTGATCAGACAGTTACTTAATGAAATTCAATACTGCATTCTGGCTGAACACATGGTGCTGCCAGTCTGGTAATACATGAAGTCATTAGTTACTAGAAGCTCATATTTTGTGCCCAAAAAGCTGTTTTTTTTTTGTTGGACCAATTAGGAGCCTGAAATACAGAGCTGTGAAAAACAAAAAGAGCCGCCTTCCTTATTTTTTGTGTATTTGTCACAGTTGCATGTTTCAGATCATCAAACACATTTGGATATCAGACAAAGATAACCTGAGAAAATACAAAATGCAGTTTTTAAATGATTTTATTTATTAAGGGGGAACAAGGTATCCAAACCTACCTGGCCCCGTGTGAAAAAGTAATTGTCCCCTCTTGTTAAATCATTAATTACCCGTGATTAATCACTTTTTTTTTTGCAAAGCGGAGTTCAGTTTCACTAGCCACACCCAGGCCTGATTACTGCCAGACCTGCTGAATCAAGAAATCACTTAAACAGAACCCGTCTGACAAACTGAAGCAGCCACAAAAGATCTTAAAAAGCAACGCATCATGCCATGAGCTAAAGAAACTCAGGAACAGCTGAGAAACAAAATCCCCATCAGTCTGGAAACGGTTACAAAGCCACGTCCAGGGATTTGGGACTCATGCAAACCACAGTGAGAGCCGGACCTGGATGACCTGCCATAATTGATGGAACCAAGAATTCTACCATAAACTCCTGAAGGAGAATGTCGGGCCATCATTTGGGTCATGCAGCAGGACAATGAGCCAAAACACACCAGCAAGTCCACTTCTGAATATCTAAAAGAAAAAAAACAAAACAAAACAAAACATAGGTTGTGGCAGATTCAGTCTGTAGACTTGTAACACTTATTTACACCTGTTATCCTAACTGTGCCTGAGATAACAAAATGTGCACAGACAACAGTAAACCCACAAAGCTGAATATACAGACGCAAAAGCGCACAAGCACAAAGAGATCTGTTAATAGAGTCACAATGTTGTCATTAATGTCACTCAATAACTGCAACTGCGCTTCGTCTCGCTGTCTGTGTCGCTCTCTTCAGGGAAGGTTAGCCACACTGCAGCCAGAGGTTTTTGCAGCATCTCTCCTCCCTCCCTCACAGATCTCCCCGAGATCAGTCATAATTACAGCGACTCCTGCCGCTTACTGACGTCCTTGCCTGCGTTACCATGGAAATGGCTGCTATCGGGATGAGGCGGGAGGATTGGCATGAAGGGGATCTGTATTTCCCATCGGCCATATCTGATTAAAAACTCCGGCATAGATAACAAAGAAGGGGAGAAAGAAGAGGGGTGTGTGTGCGTGTGCACATTGGGGGTGTAGTGGGGGGTGGGGGGCTTTTTAATTTCCACACGCTGCTGGCTCCTGAAGGTCTCTTTCATCCCGGAGAAAGATACAGGGTCGCTGCTTGAGGCTCTAATGGCTACCGAGGGGGTAAATTGTACTTGCATTCTTGATAAGACAGAGCAGGGCGATGATAGATTATGTGGGTTAATCTAATAGGTCTCCACTTGTATGATTTAAGTCCATTACGTTAGTGTATGGGACAGGAATTGTCTGTATGATTGAATGGGGAAAGGAGAATGAAAGTGCGCAGAAAGAGACACACACACACACAGACATTCCTTCTTCAAAGGGGAGGAAGAAATGATACTTTTACCATAAACTTGCACCAACTTGGATGTGTTGTTAAAACTTCATTACTTGTCACCTTCAGAAAGAAGCAGCCGAATTTCAGGGGCAGAGTTTATTATAAAATAAGGCACAGTGAAGTTTCACAATTGGATGCTTCTTCCTGCTGCCAGTATGGCTTCATATATGAACTGAGAAGTTTTGTTTTGGTTGGCTCCTCCACTTCCAGTCCCCTCAGGTCCAGCTTGAAGTTGGCCAACAGGGGATGGTCAGTTAATTAAACAAGTAAGAAATGGACTTCATGAAAAGTTAATTAGGATGTTAATGAAAGTGAAGCGGGCTGGACCAGTGCTGCACTGATAAAACTGCGGTAAGCGTGCATGTATGTATGCACACGCTTCAGCCGGCATGAGCTGATAATAGGCTCAGTCCGTTCAGCTCTGGAGAATATTGGACCACAATTGTGGCTTCCTCCCAGGGTGAAAATGAATAGTTTCTTCTCTGTGAAATGATGCAGCAGTTTCAATTGAATCTAACAATCGCAGGGAGAATGAGCGCTGATAGTCGAGGCTGGGGTCGTGTTTGTGCGGAGATCAAACAGACTTTTATCTGCAAAAAAAAAAAAAAAAAAAAGGCTGTTGTTTTGGCCTGGATTTCAAATAGGTTACCGGGGATTACTTTCCCTCTGATCTGCTTCACTGTTCACTGTGTGTAAAAGTAGCATTTGGATTTATGAGCAACGCTAAGCCTAACTCGCTATTTTTGTTCCAAAATTGCACAGAAGACTGTTCAATTGATTTTCATACAAAATTTAACTGAAAGCCAATCCAACAAACAAGTTAAAGATTAAGAATCCCTCCGCATCATGAATGGATCAAGGCCCTAATATAGACATAGAGATGTAAGTGGAATCATGTTACCCACTGGTCAGTAAAATAAGTGTTTTTGCCTCCATAATCTTAATATTTTGAAAACCAGAAGTAACGAATGAGGGATGCATCTGATTGAGAAACCGAGGAACACGGAACACCAATTACTTGGTAGGTCCTTCTTTAACTATTATCTGCTTTCTCCGCAATTCTGACTAGTATGGGAACCATAATTTATAAAATAAACATCATATTATATTCAATACCACCTGAAACTGGCAATTGAGACCATAATCTCATCAGGAAAGGTCGCAGAGGTGGAAGCAGAGGGCTGTTTTTCTGTCAGCTTTCCCACAGAGCAGCGCTGCTTAGTCTTCCAGAAGCTATCTGCTTCAGACATAAAGTGTGCTATTTCTTAAGGATTCTTATTTTACATTTTACATCTCAGTATATTGTTAAAATGAGTTTTAAGTATAAGCTTATGTCTCATATGGTTGCTTCATATAAAAAAATTCAATTGCCTTCATTATGTAAAAATCAGAGAAAGTCTATATAGAGAAGAAAAACATTTAATTAGAAAGCAAACAGGGTTATTCTAAGTAATAAATCAACTAATCATCCATCCATCCATCCATCCATTCGCTTCCGCACATCCTGTTAAGGGTCGCGGGGGGGCTGGAGCCTATCCCAGCTGTCATAGGGCGAGAGGCAGGGTACACCCTGAACAGGTCGCCAGCCTGTTGCAGGGCCAACACGGAGTGACAGACAACCTTTCACACTCACATTCACGCACTCAGTCACACCTATGGGCAATTTAGATTAGCCAATTAACCTAACCCCAGTAAGTGCATGTCTTTGGACTGTGGGAGGAAACAGGAGTACCCGGAGGAAACCCACGCAAGCACGGGGAGAACATGCAAACTCCACACAGAGAGAGGGAGAGGCCAAGGTGGAATCGAACCCAGGCCTTCCAGATGGTATTCTAACTGTGAGGCAGCAGTGCTAACCACTGCACCACCGTGCTGCATCAACTAATCAATTATACTGAATTTATTTACAGCCCAGCGTGCCCAGCGTGCCAGCCCAGCATGCCAGGCAAGGTCAGCATGTTGCGTCTGGGTGGGGTGTTATGACATAAACAAACTTCAAATTCATCAGCTACCTGAGATATTATAACATGCACATTCATGTGAAAAAGCAAGTTTTCAAAGAAAAACTCCATCTCATAATCCAATGGCTTATGGATCACTTTCTCAGTCTCTCACATCGATGTGGAGGAATTGGGTTTTTTGCTCATACCTACTCCCACAGTTGTGGCTATGACATCAATATTAACACTGGCAAGTTGATGAAATCCATAAATTACATAATTCAAAAGTTGTTCTAAATGTTTGGATAGGTGTTGTTTGTGTATCATTTCTAGAAATTTGTGGCAAAAAATGGTGACACCGTATTTGATCACATGCCCTGTTCACCTAAAACTAGCAAAAGTGATGGCAAATCCATTTTTAGACATGCACCTGAGGCATCTAGTGAACTACACTTGAGTTGTTTCTAAAAAAGCAAAACAAAAAACAAATAAAACTGTTAGTTGTTTATGAATTTATTGCAGTGGTGGTGTTTATTTTTACCCATTGCTAAAACTGAGTGAGGAACCTCATATGGTAACTTTACTGACCTTGATTTCCAATATCTTCTTCTTCTTTCCTAGCAGGTTTTCAGCAGTGTCGCAGGGTCTGCTTTGCTCCGCGCTCTCCAGAGAGATCAATTTTGCACGTCTTTGGGGGTGAGGTTTGCTCTTCTCATGTCCTCAATAATCGCATCCATCCATCACTTCTTTGGTCGTCCTCGTGGATGCCGGCCATAAACTTCCGAGCATATTGCTGTTCTCACGACAGATCCCTCATCGCTGCGCATGGCGCGACTGTACCATCGAAGTCTGGCCTCCCTCATCTTGTCCGTGATTGGCGCTATTTCATCCATTTCCTGAAGTCTTCATTGGGAACGTCGTCGAACAGGGCGAGTCCGAGCATCAAGTGCAGCATCTTCATCTCCATCTCATGGAGGATTTGCTTGTGTTTCTTCGACGTGGGCCAGCATTCCACTAAATAAAGCACTAACTGGCTGCGCGACGGTCTTGTAGACTTTTGCCTTGAGATGTCGGGCATTCTCTTGTCGCATAGGACGCCGGTCACTTGTCTCCACTTGAGCCACACCGCATTTTCCCTGGCCCTTGCATCGGGGACCATCGAGCCAAGGTATTTGAACTGGGTGACCTTCGGGAGCTCCTGTCTGTTGATTTGGATGGTGCCATTGGTTTGGGGACCACATTCGAGGTATTCTGTCTTTTCCAGGATTAGCCACATGCCATTTTCGTCCAATCGGGTTTTCCATGCTTGCATTTGCCGTTGGAGGGCAGGTCTGGAGTCGGCTTTGGCGAGGGATACATCGCCGCCGAAGAAGAGTGTCCAGGGATGCGGGGATTGCAGGTCGGCCATGTCCATGCGTGTCCATGCAGAGGATGAACAGCAGGGAAGTGAGGGCCGAGCCTTGGTGGACACCAACGGTGATGTTGAAGGGCGGTGAGATTCTGGCAGGGCATCGGATCGGGCTCGTGATGTTGCGGTACAGGAGTTGGGTCCACTCCACATAGAATTCTGGGATGCCTTGGGATTGCAGTGTTTGCCAGATGAGGTCGTGGGGGACCCTGTCAAATGCCTTTTCCAAATCCAGAAATGCCATGTGCACCATCTTGTTCTTCTCCCAGTGCTGTTCTTCTCCCATGAGCAGCCATTCAGCGTGGATGGCGTCGGTGGTGCCACATCCATTGACGAAGTTGCACTGATTTAGTGTGATCCAGGACTCGCTCGAAAATCTTCATCGCATGGCACAGCAGTCGAATCGGCCAGTAGTTGGTACACACGGTAACGTTCCCCCTTGCTCTTCCAGATGGGCATGCTGGTGCTGGTCGTCCAAGCACGGGGAGGTTTCTTCTCAGCAATGATGCGATTGAAGAGTGCAGCGAGGAACTCTGTTCCCTTCGCTCCAAGTATCTTCCAGATCTCAGCGGGTATGTCGTCGGGGCTGGTTGCCTTGCATTTTCTCGATGGCCACCCTCGGGCCCGCCCCACTGATTTTGACCATGGAAGTCACATGGTCGAAATCGATGGGGCGGGCCAGAGGGTGGGTTCGACACTTTCGATTGGCAGGTGTGGGAATTCTGGGTTACTGATGTTGGCTAAGTAGTCGGACCATCGTTGGAGGAGCGCTGGCGAGTCGTGCAGGACCTGGCCGTCGGGACCTTTGACTTGCACAACATGGCTGATATTTTGTTTGGATCGATGGCGGGCCTTGGCAAGGCGGTAGATGTTGTTCGCCCCCTGCAGTGTGTCAAACTGGTTGTAGAACGCCTTTTTGCAGCAGACACCACCCGCTTTGCTGGTGATTTCAGCGATCGGTATCGGTTCCAGTCGGCGCTCTGCCGCGAGTTCCACCAGGTCTTATACACCAGCTTCTTCTGCTTAATTGCCAGTTGCACTTCTTCATTCCACCACCATGTTTGCTTGTCTAGGAATCTTCGCCCTGGCTTCGTTTTCCCCACTGTCTCTGCCGCTGCTTGATGTATTTGCCCCATGGCTTCGTCCCACATACGCTCCACGCATTGCTCCAAGTCGACTTTGAAAGTCGCTAGCGTATCATTCATTTCTTCCTTGTAGTTGGTCATCCTCCACCATTTGATTCGCTCTGGTCCGATTGTTGGAGGTTTCCCCGGCTGGCGGTGATTCAGTCGAATGTCGAGGACGAGCGGGCAGTGCTGCGGGGCCACGCTCACCGATGGGATCACTTTTGCATTTGTCACCAGCTTGACATCTTGACTCCGAACCATCCAGTAGTCGATTTTGGTTGAGCGGCCCCCACTGGTGTGGGTGGTCATGTAGGTTGGTCTCTTCTTGAAAAGCATATTGGCCAATGTTAGGTTGTGGGCCTCGGCGCAGTCCAGGATACGGCACCTTTGTTTCGCACGCCGAAACCGTGCCAGCCGTGGCACTGTTCGTATCCATCTCGCTCCAATCCTACATGGCCATTCAGTTCTCCTCCAAGAAGGATGTGATGATCCGGATCGATCGTCCTCAGGTGAGCGTCGAGCTTCTCCCAAAATTCGTCCTTCCTGACCTTGGCACACCCCGTTTGCGGGGCATAGCAGGAGATGACGTGAGCGACGACCAGTCCAGATTCAATTCTGATGGAGATGAGGCGGTCTGATATTCTGCCGACCGTGACCACTTTGTCGTGGAAATACTGGCTTAACACCATGCCCACTCCATTCCTTGCTGAGCTAGATCCGTGGTAGTAGTCTTTGTATCCCTCTCTGATCTCCTTGGCTGCTGCTCCCTTTCATTTCGTCTCCTGAATGCACGCAATGTTGATTTTGCATTCCTTGAGCATGGCAGACAATTCACGACTTCTGCCGGTGAGCGTACCGATGTTGATGGTCACCAGACGTAGACAGTGGATTAGCTTCTTCAGCCTGCTCCGTCCTTGAGCAGGTAGCCCTTGCCCATTTCTCGCATTGCTCAGGCAAGGGCCACGCGAGTTGCCTGAAGGGGACGCCCTAGCTTGATCTACAACTTGGAGATGCTCAGCCATGATGCGATCTGAAATTGTTGCTCCATCTGTCGTGGGACACCTCCACCATTTGCCATGGTTTGAGACCCCTGTTACCAGCCGACACCACGAGGAGGTGGTGGTAGGGTTTTGCACTGACACCATGATTTGCAATATAAAAATGAAAAATTTTGAAAAAAGTCTTGTAATATACTTCAGTAACACTCTAGGGTTGTATTTTTTTTTCTTTTTTTAAATCTGAAATTTTTTTTTTCAGAATTCCAACACTATTACATTTTGGTTGGAATTCCAAAATTTCAATGACCGCTTTAAAAAGGATTAACACCTGAATGCTTCAGACCAGCAAACTGTCAAAACATCTTTAATAGAGGTGGTGACACTTGCTGATGATCAGTTAATCAAGTGCATTTGATTAGTAGCACCTGACTGCTAATGAAAAGGGTGCAATTACTCCTGTGATATTTTGATGTGCTTTAAAATGATGTAACTTTACTTTGCAAAGTTACAGAGTTCCTGCTACTAGGAAGGTCACATCAAAGAAGAGAGTAGAGAGCAAAAAGGAAAAATAGTATCAATGGTATCAAAAATGCATCAACAATATCACAAGATTTGAAATTTGATAAATGCATTTTATATTTGATTCAGTTTCAGTGCATCAACCAACAACTGTTAGCATCATTTTTTAGTTTTCAGAGACCCAGAATCAGGATCCTGATTCTGCATCTCATCCTGTTGAGATGATCAGATCAAGTTAACCCTCATTGAGAAATAATTGTTTAGCAGAGACAAATATTTTGGTAGTTAGCCTGCAATGAGAGGCACAGACTGTTAGAATTAAAATGAACAGTGGATAGTTAATAAAGATAGAACGTGAGGGAACAGATAAGACTTATTGAACTCAAATGTATTAGCATGCTGTGGGGAAACTGCTGTTTTTATAAGAAAAGGAGAAATGGGCATACACATTTGAATCGCATACAGAAACAAATCCTTCTAAAAACAGCCAATTTAAGCATCCCAAAAGCAAAAGTCAATATAAATTCAAACATTATTCTTAGACATGAAACTGAATATTGAATGTGTGATAGTAGGGGTTACTGAGGTTACAGCTGAATCAGGCATTATCAAAAAAAAAAAAAAAAAAAAAAAAAAAAAAAGAATTGGGGAAGCATTTGAGCAAAACCAAAAGCAAAACCCCACTGTGGTTGTTTTTGCCCGGGGAGCAATCGCTAAAATAATTTGAGTGTTTTGTTTTTTTTACTCTGCTAAGTTTAAAATGTCAGTTCACTAAATTGACTGTCAACCACTTCACAATCACCACTCGCTTGTTTCTCAGTGAAGATTCTGAATAAGAACGGCGGGCAATTGCTTTCGTGTTCTGAAAAAATGTCACATTTTATGGCCCTGCCATTCTTCCATTAAACAAAGTTCATCCACAGTGTATTTCCTGTCCATTAACTCTTCCACTCCACCTCCATAGATATCCATTAAGGGAAAAAATCAAGTAAAAAATAAATAAATAAGGGGGGGGGGGGGGGGGCAGATACACAGGAGCTCTTTGCAGAATAAATGAAAAATAAAATAAAATGAAAAATAAAAGCAGAACTCATCGATGATTCACCTTGGTGAAAGCGAAGAACAGCCAAGTGGAGAACATTGTGTGCCGTTTGTAGAAATATAAATTCTACAAAAGTTAAAAAACGGTTAAATTACCCAAAAATGTTCTTCTACTTTAGTTAATTGTTCAAGAGTGGAACGGGTCTGCTATTGTGAGCAAACTTTGAAAAACATTAGCAGGTCACTGAGGTTCTTGGTACAAAACATTTTTCCATTTAGCACATTAAAAAAAAAAAAAACCTTTGAGAAGTCAAATCCACTGTGTCTTATGTAGCTTAACTATGGCATTTAGGCTCTTTTGTGCACTACAAGATTCATTAAAGCTTGTTTCATTCCACTGTCCACAAAAACAGCCTTATTTCCTCCAAGGCTGCTTCAATAATTTTGCACAAAATAACTACGGGTTCTGACCCGTTCCTAGATAAAAAGTAAAACTTTTGTGCTGCTTTTTTGACATTCTAATGAAAGAAATGTTGAAGTCGTAAAGGGATGAACACCATCAGTAACAATACTCTGTGGCATTTAAAAGATGCTCACTTGGTACTAAGAAGAGTGCCAAGAAAATATTCCCCACACAGTTACACCACCAAAGAGTAGACAAAACTGATGTCTTTCGAACCACCAATTCTTTTTTTCTGTTATCTTATGTCATATTTTTTTTTAACACTGGTGCAGTTTTGTTACTATGAGTCTATGATGTATGCCATGATATTGATGCCCAAAGTGAGTTATAGAAAAAAATTAGATGGCTTCAGATTATCTCACTTGGAACTGACTTTTTTTTTCAGCCTGGAAAATTTCATGTGCTTGTCATCAGTTCTTAAGCTATGAGGTCTAAAAATTGCCACCCACACCTATATGCTTTGAGAGCCTCTAAGTTGGAACATTGTCATATTATTAATCTCTGGCTCTCTTTTATTGTGTGTCTTTTGTCCTGTCTCTCTCCTCTCACCCCCAACCAGTTGCAGCAGATGACTGCCCCTACCTGAGTCTTGTTCTGCTGGAGGTTCCTTCAGCAGAACAACAGTGGGAAGGAGGTTTTTCCTTCCCACTGTCGCCAAGTCCTTGCTCATAGAGGGTCATATGATTGTTTGGGTTTTCTTTGTATTATTGTAGGGTCTTTACCTTATAATATAAAGTGCCTTGAGGGGACTGTTGTGATTTTGGTGCACTCCAGCGGCAACCACTCAAGCAGGTGAATATAATAAGTAATCAGGTAAGTAGTCAAAGCAGTGGTATTATAACATATTATAAAAATTGATATGAGTATATACAAACATGTGGAAGCAGCCAAGGGATAAATTAAATCATGTAGGACATACAAATCTATAAAAGGAATAATACCAGAGCTGAGATAGAATAATAATAAAACCTAATGAGTAACCTGCAAGTCAAAAAGGCGATTGTATATAAACTGAAATATAATACAAAAAAATTGAAAAATTAAAATATCAATATTAGAAAATATATAAAACATATTACAAAAAGAGAAAATCATGTGATAATATCAAATAGAGTGGAACAAAATGAGATGAAATAGGAGTGGCAAGAGTTAAGGCCCATATAAATTTAATCAACAAGGTTATGAAAAGGGTTTCAAATCAAAATCTTCATTCAGTCCATTGGGGCTAATCTGTTTAAGGTATAGATCCAAAAGGCCTCTCTTTTTAGTAGAAGAGAATTAACTTCACCACCACGACGCTGTGGTTTAACAACTTCAATACCGCAATAATGAAGGGAAGAGACATTATGTGAGGCTTGCGTAAAGTGAATAGCAACCGAACTTTTTGTATCGCGATTACGAATATTTGAATGATATATTGAATGATATATTGATATATTGAATGTTCAGATATTCTGGTTTTTAATGGTCTAGTAGTTTTGCCTACACACCTACATAAGCTAGACTGCATGGACATTTAAGCAGATAGATAGATAGATAACATTACTAGTCTGACATGTAATGACGCCTTTAATGTTGAAAACTTTGCCTGACCGAGGATGGTTGAATGTTTTAGTTTTATGAGCAAAGTTACACTGTGTGCAATGTCCACAACGGTAACTGCCAGATGGGCTCGAGTTTAAGAAATGAGCAGGTTTATAAATCGGTAGGCAAGCGCTCACTTAAAAGTTTTTTAGACAATGCGGGGTCGTGCGTTAAAACATTTAAGTCGGATCAGAACTGATGATGTGCCGGTGTTTTTTTTTTTTGTTTTTTTTTATAATAGTTTGTATATCTTTTGAAAAAGGAGATTACTAAACAATACAATTAATGTTGCAGGCTGTCTTTTTAGGTTTAGTATAGTCTGATTTGTATTGTCTCTCTACCAACCGATTCTCTAAGTCATCTGCTTGTGCTCGAAAATCTTCATCAGAGCTACAAATGTGTAGAATCCTATTGAACTGGGACCACAGCTCTTGTTGAGAGCAGAGGGAAATCGGGGCTAGTCTTAGCATGTCGTGTTGTGGTGGGCTGCTAGAAATAATGGGACAACTAAAGGTTAGCGCAGCAGACTAGCAACCCGGCATTTGATGGCTTAAGTGCTGCTGTGCCCTCTCTTTCTCAGATGGCTGTTTATTAGCATGACAAAATAAATATAATAAACAACTTGACTAAACTAATATTAAGAACACTCGTTCCAATCCATATACAGCAGTTGGATGACAGTTTGTTGCAGAACAGCAGTCACTGCAGGAATCAAGAGCTGCCCATTTATTCTCTGAAAGAGACGCACAGTTAACACACACATACACACACAGACTGTCTCAAATCCCAGGAACAAAAGCTGTCCACTTGTTTTGTGTGGCCAAATACTTACAACACAATACTGCTATAAATAACACATGCACAGCAAAAGAAGCGACGCCTTTACAGTAGTTGCAGTAAAAATAACAATGGGTAAAGTAAATATGCACTGAAAGAGATGCATGTATCAAATGTCTTCAGATAAGGTCTCACCCTCTAGTTCACGTGTAAATACGAGCATCTCTTCAGAAGAAAAGTAAGAGCAGTCATTTCCAGATTCATGAATATTAAAAATACACCAGAATGCACCTCTAAGGGCACAATTATGACATGCTCACACAGTGGCAGGTTCACCCGGAGTGAAAGCAGATTATCTGTTTCTGTTATTTTTTTTATATAAGCAGCTGGACCACGGTGTGTGTGTGTGTGTGTGTGTGTGTGTGTGTGTGTGTGTGTGGTTTGCTTGCTGCCTTGCTCTGAGCTCACAGTTTTTGCAGCACCCTTCTGTCTATGCACACTCAGAGAGACGCGGCTTCTGTGTGTTTGTACCTCTGATCTCATTAAGGGGGTTGTGCAGTGGACAGCGTTGAGGGTGGGCTGCAGGCGAGCCACCTAATAAGACTTTAGAAGCAGTATTGCTATTTTCTTTGCTGCTTTTTTTTCACAAGCCTAACTTTTGATGTGGATCTCTCACACAGCTGCTGTTTGGTTTGGTATTTATTTCTGATCAATGTTGCACTGTGTTTCACACTTAACTGAGCTTGTGTCAACTTTGAAGGTCGCTGCCTAACACTTACAGCAAATGTATTGTTAATGTCCTTGTTTGAGCGCGCTTGTACATTTTTGTTCCCACTTACGTGAACAGTGTTAAACCAGTGCTTTCTCCCTGTCTGCATTCTGTATTTTCCTTTGTTTCCGACTTTGATGGATCACCTAAAACCTTAAATATCTCTGCTATATTCAGTTTCGTACGGTCTCAAAATGAACATAAACCAGCGGCAGTATACAAACCTCTTCATTTTGGCTACTGTTGTGTGTGACAAGCAGAGAATCAGCTCTGTGGGAAATGTTCAACGCATAAATTTAATTTCAACATACCCTTGTTGCTCGCACTTGTTAACATAGATTTGTGTTCTACCCAGCGATCTGCGACAGCAGTGACAAGTGATGAAGTGTAGCAAAAACATAGAAAAGAGGAAAAAAAATCAATCTGGATCTGTTAGACTTGAGTCTAGATAGTTTTATGCATTTTTTGGGTGAGGAAACTCTAAAGAAGCAAATACAACCACTATGGAGCTGATGTTCCAGCCTGTTAAAGGCCACTCTTTTTCTCTATTTGATAAGCAGGCTAATAGACCTTTTCAACTGCTCGTTAAGGCAAATATCTAATCAGCCAATCATATGGCTGCAACTCAATGCATTTAGGCTCTGAAAATGACTGAAAATGCATTGCTCATGTCAGAGGGCAGAGGAGAATGGCTAGACTGCTTTGAGCAAAGGTAACAGTGACTGGCATAAACAATATGAAAGCATAGCTCCATCCTGCCTTGAATGAGCGGTTCAGGCTGTAAGTGGTGGTGTAATGGTCAGGTGGGGGTATTTTCTTGGCACTCTTTTGGTCCCTTAGTACCAACTAAGCATCATTACAGCCTACCTGAGTATAGTTACTGACCATGTCCATCCCTTTATGATGATAGTGTCCCCATTTTCTGATGGCTGAACAATGACTTCACTCTGCTCAAATGACCTCCACAGTCACCAGATCTCAATCCAACAGGGCATCTTTGGAATGTGGTGGAGCAGGAAATTTGTATCACGGATGTGCAGCAATCAAATCTGCAGCACCTGTATGATGCTAGACCCAAGACTCAAAATCTCTGAGGAATGTTTCCTGCACCTTATTGAATCTAAGCCACAATTAAGGCAAAAGGTGGACCAACCCAGTACTGGCAGGTTGTACAGTGAGTGCATATAGTCGGATTAATTTGCATTCTCTTCTTTCTCTGAAACTTTATCACCTCAATTATGCAAGCTGTCTAATTTTACTGATTTTGATATACTGGTATGCAGAAAGTACTAAACCAAAACAACACCAAGACTTGGCACTTCTCAACGGAGTCAAGCGCTAACCTTAGCATGCTAATTGCACACAGTGGAAGTGCTACTGTCATAAGGGTTAGGTTCACATCTACCCCTTTTAATTGAGTTTTCAGCAATATGGCATAACCAAATGGCAATGTTAAAACAGATGGTGAAATGCATGTAAGAGACTTCAGTTTAAAGATAGCATCTTTAAGGTCCTCAAAGGCAGGTTAAGCATGTAGCTAAAATGTAGCTAACCCTGTCCCTAAGTGCTTCACTGGCACAAAACTGGTACCAGAGGTTCATGATTGGTATCCATAATGTACAAATCACAAAAGTACCACCATGAAATATTAACAGTCTGAATAGCACAGGTTTTTGGATGGATTTCAGCACTGCAGAGCAGACTGGCTTATTTAGAGTTAGCAGTGTTAGCATTTTTCCCCTAGTTTATTAGCTGCACTAAAATCAATATTTCATATTATTCTGTTGTCTGACAACAGGAGCAGAAAAATATTTAGCAACATGAGATTGGATTTATTGTGAATTTGACCGTATCAATAAGCAGTATAATTGAGTATAGGAGGAGAGAAGGAGAGAAGCAAACAGGTGTGAAGGGCTAACAGAAGGCCTGCTGAGTTTAGCTTCACTGGAGCAGAGTTACATTAACACAGCGTAACACACACACAGTACTTCTCTGTTAGAACTCAAGCCTCAAAATTTCCACAGCTTTTGATCATCCTTCAGCTTACATTTTACATATTTGTATGCATACAATCAAAACTAATAATTATGTTAGCCACAGTAGTCCCAATGAGGCAACAAGTTTGCCCTTTTCCTGTGTGGACATTGTCAGTTCAAGTCATTCACAGTATTTTCATTTGACAGGAGAACATGAAAATGTAAGTTTGGTTATTTGTATTAAGAGTATTTACTTGCTGTCATATAGTTCTTTGCTATTTTACCAGAATCATTATGTTTCTGTAGAACTCACCAGACTCTTTTGACCAAATAAACAACATTTATTTTACCTCTGAGAACACAGAGTGTGTAACTCTGATGTTTAACACATTAGTTTAAAATTAGCATGTTAAAATACCAGTCCCACGTACAAACTAACCAATCAAGGCAGCAGCAGGTTATGTGGAAGAATGTTGGCAATAAGCAACTTCAGATATTCACAGCTCATAACTTTATATCTCAAAGTTTATTAAAAAAAAATCACAAAACACTATAAAAGTGGATTTTTGGTATATGGAACCTTTAAGTAACTCCCCGCCTTGAACTATTCCACAGTGGTCTGGATGGTCTGTTTTGCATCAGCAGTGCTGTGTGCTGTATTTCAGCCACTGCAAATGGAATAAGACCTCAGATGCCTTGTGTGGCCCAGAGTTTCACACTCTGGGAAGGGAGAGGTTAGCTGTCCACTTGGCAAGGGCCCTCCTTTGAGGATGCCAGAGTGAGGCTTAAGTCAAAGCTATTACAAGAAGCAAATAAGTTGCATGAAATATTCAATAAAGTCCATGTCTGGAGAAGTGAAACCATAAATAATTGAGGGAGCAAGGGTATGGGTATACCTGTCTTGGGCTGAAGCATTACATATTCTAAGTTCTGAACTATGGCATGTTTTTCTGTGCTTGGGATGCTGATTGCGCAATTACACCATTAATTTTAATTTTATTTTCATTCAAGCACCGTTATAAATGTGACTGTGGTTTATGTACTACTGTAAATAAGCACAATCATCAATTATAGAAGAAGATACCACAAAAGTATTACAGTTTCATAAAAAATAAGAAATACATCTGCAGAATGCTTAAGAAAGAACTAACCAAAGGCCTTTTTTGGAGCAAAGCAAATCACACGGACCAGAGTATTTCGGTGTGAGCCAGCTTTGTAGTTATGTAAGCTCGAGTGAATCCAAATCCAAATCCTACATAACAATTTGTTGTCATGGAGCTTAGCATCGTGGACAGAGAATTCTGCATGTGTGTGCGCGTTCGTGTGTGTGAGAACGCGGACGCAACTTTCACACCGAGAGCCACGGCGCTGCTTTGGTTACAGCTCTGCCCGAATTAATCAAGAAAACTTTCCAATCAATAAAGCTCCATCGGACCCAGGGAGAGCTTTCAGGTCTGCCCGCGCCAGGCATGCAAAAGATAGTTATCACCCCAGCTGAGAAACGAGCTGCTCGGCATCAGCTCGGCCAGCGGATACGTTTAAAACTCAGCTTGAGGAAACGGGAGGAAGATGATGAATGACGTCTCTGGGAGAAAAGCGGACGATGTAGCCGTGGAGGTTTGTGCAAAAGATGATACGTGACTGAGAATGGAAAGATGGTAGGAGGGAGGAAAAAGAGAAAAAATAGGGGTGTGATTTGGAGGCAGCTTTTTTGGAAAAGATAAAGCAAGACAGAGGGGGGGAGATTCAGATCAGAGCTTTCTCTCAGGCCATTAGTGGCCCTGCTGTGGGCTTCAGGGTAGACCTCTGTGATTAACTAGCAGAATTATTATATTTTTCACACGGGTCGGAGGAATATCCAATACCAACTTCCTGCTTTTCAAGAAAATGACATATTGAGCTGCCAAAACATAACAAGAGAAGGTGAGAACTTCAAGGAGGAACTTTTCACACCTTTTTCCTTCCAGCTAATTCGCATGCAGCTTTCTTTAAAGCCTTCCATTTTTCATTAACAAAAAAGCCTTTTAACCCTTCGTTTTTTGTTTGTTTGTTTTCTACAAAAGGGAAAAGAAAAATATCTGTCACATCATTAAACTGAAGACAGAAATATAAAAGAATTTACAGTGCATCTATTGCTATTCTTGCTGAGCGCTTTGAGCATCCTTTCAGAGTCTGACTGTGGGACTTAGGCAAACAGTTTGTCAATAGAAAATTTCTTTATCTGGTAATATTAGATTTTTTTTTTTGTTCTTTTATTCCTTTGGAGCTAGATGCAACCATGTTTGGCTGAAAGCGTGGAACACACCCCTAGAAAGCTTCACAGTGTGGAAAATGGAAAATAGGTGCAGCAATTTATTGAACTATGGGAACATAAATGGAAATACAGCATATAAGGCAAAAAACAGTAAATGTGTTTCATGGTGGATCAAAATCTGTTGGTACTTTTCTGTGTTCATAATTCCATCAATTTTGACAAGATCCCCAACACCACTGGTTGAATTGCAGCCCCAAACCATGACAGATGCGCTGTGTTTTACTGTTTACCTCCGGACATAGTGACAGCAGTTCAAACCACACATCCGTCCATTTTCTTCCACTTATCCAAAAATTTCAAATTTGGATTCATCATTCCATAAGAACTGCTGCCACTGATCTTCAGTCCAGTTCTAGTGTGATTTGGCATACCTTCAATCCCCAGTTCCTTTTCTTAAGAATGGCTTCCCCTAAGTCTATTTCGGATGAGGCTTTGGTGAACAGTAGATGGATCAGCTGAACAGCCAGATGTATCTCTCAGGAAAAGGCCTGGGAGCTTGAGGGTCCTGTGCAGTATCTTAGCTGTTCCTAGGACTGCGCTTTTCTGGACTGAGATGTCGGATGTTGTTCCTGGTATCTGCTGGAGCCACTCTCCCAGTTTGGGGGTCACTGCCCCGAGTGTTCCGATTACCACGGGGACCACTGTTACCCTCACCTTCCACATCCTCTCTAGTGCTTCTCTCAGCCCTTCTCTCCCTTCCCCACTGTTCTTCACCACTTCCCTCAGCGCCATTGTTCTGTGACCTCAGTAAATGCTTTCAAATTTACTTTAAGGGCTCAATTATTAGTTTCAGGTCATACTGAAAACATGAAATTATAGTCGATTAAAGGGTCACAAAAGAGGTTTATCATTGACTAATAACTTGTCAATCACAGTGATTAGCCAATGACAGAGTGTTGTCCTTGATACAACACAGTCAGGTCCAAACCCCGCTCATCACACCTGGTTTCTAAAGACCAAGATGGTGCTGCCAAAAGTAGAGCACAGACATCTTGGATGAGCTGTTAATGACCGCAGAGCGAGCCATGATCTTTGTGATCTTTGTGCATTTAAAAGCTTCAGAAGGCCACAATATACAGATGTTAAAAAGTTCAGTTCAGTGACTTGCATTCGCTGATGGAGCCGGCCACTGGCTGCAGCCACCTGAACGATTTAAACTACTTATAAAAAAAATTTGAACCTTCATATAATTGCTATCAAGGGCAGAAATGAGCTATTAAGAGGAAAACTGCTGTGCAATAAAGTTGGCTGTCACAGTCAGTGGGGACTGACTCCTTCAGCTTCAAGTGGTAGTTCAAGGATCTTCTTCTGGCCCTTTTGTGTTGGCTTCATGTTTCAGACCCACAGCTGGCCACTTGGCAATGATGACCAGGAATTTCCAATTATGTAGTAATTGTCAGTTGTGGCCATAAAGGGTGTGTGGTTCAACCTGATGATTCTGGCAGAAATTCTTCAAATACTGAAAGCCTCTCGTTTTTCTTTTAAAAATATCCATGCTTGCTGTTTATCAGTCAAGCAGATTTATTTTTCGCTAACTGCTGGTGCAGTTGGTGAAAATGTCTCTGCAGCTGTAATAAAATCTGCCTTAAAATTTTATGAATCTGGTTGCTTTAAAAAAAAAAGAAACAAGATTTTTTACATTTTACTTTATTATTGCAAAATGAAAAATATTGTAGCATTAATGATCCAAAATGTCCATAATAGTCTTAAATAAATAGAAACACAAAAACTGTGACTTAATTAAGCTTAATAGATGTCTTTAACTGTAAACACAGAAGAGGAACAGATGCAGGAATTGAAGTAGCTGTTTTTATAATAGCTCTTTTTCACTAGACATTTCCTGCAATAACCGTTCAAACAGCCTCTTCTCTGTCATTGGTAAGGCTATATAATATGTGTTAAAATTCCACATTTGTCCCTCATATCCGTGAGGCTTGAGCTACAGTCATTTGCATTGCTTGCAATGTCAATAATGTGGTCCACCCACCAGCTATGAATAAATTTACCTACCCAAACTGGCTCATTATAAAATCAAGGACACCAAGTAGACGTGGTATCGCACATGTAGCCACTGTGTGGCTGTTAGCTGACCTGGTGCCTTTGAGCTGACTGCGCTCATATTCCACAAGCATGCTGGATGAACCCTTTGATGATATGATCTCTTCTGTGGAATATTAGCCAGCTCACCCTGAGGCATATAGTTTTAAATCTAAAACTGGATCCCCTCCTACAGCTTGTGCACAGCGGAGTGGGCAGAAGCTGCTGATTGCTGCTTGTCGTCTTTGTTGGCACAGGGTAGGAAAATAGCAATGAGCAAAAAGTTCAAGAAAATGAGAACCTGATGTCATCTGACAGCAGCTGATCTACTTTTCTATCCTTGCATTTGTCCTCAATTCAGCACGATCATCAATGTTCCTGCAGGTATGCGGTACGGACGACCAAGAGACATCACAGTTTTAATGTGAGAAGACAGGAATGTGTGCTGATTCATGAAAATGTTTACACAAGACTTTATATCTAATTGCTGTAATTTAGCTTGCTGTTTGTAATGACACACATCAACCTGCCATTATTAAATGACCTAATTCTTTCCATTATGTCTTTAAATACCCATCTAAACAAATAAGACAAGATTTTCATGCTATTTTCCCCCTACCACACCGTTATGTATTGAACCAGAAAATGGGATGCTAACATCCTGCTTTGGCCTACAGAATGGCTCTGCACAGAGTTCAACCTGCTAACAAGCTTGTGAAATAATTCATTGTCCTGCTGTTTTCTTGAGCCAATAAATACTGCCTGATGCCAGTTTTGGAACAAAGTCAGCCAGCAGCACATGCTGTGTCATTCACACATTTTTAATGTTATTTTTAGATGCAGCTATATGTCTCTCTCTCGCGCTCTCTCTCTCTATCTATCTATCTATCTATCTATCTATCTATCTATCTATATATATATATTTTTTTTTCTTTCATCTTGGAATCCCACAGGTAATTGGGAACCATGAAAAGGCCGCTGGGAAAGCCGCAACCACCAAGCACCCGCAGAGAGTAAGGCACATCCTGAGGAGTCAGCTGACTGGGAAGAACAAGATCCAGGCAATCAGCACCTACACCCTGTTGGTCATCAAATACCCTGCTGAGATAATAAGCTGGCCAAAGGAGGAGATAGAAGCCACTGACATCAAGGCAAGAAAGTAAAGTTCCTTACTTTGCATGTAGGGTTTCACCCCAAATCCAGCACCTTGAGACTGTACACTATGTGGAAGAAAGGAGGCCAAGGATGAGTATCAGAATGACTATCCTAGATGAAACAACAAAGATCCATCAGTACATCAGGAAGATGTCCACAACTCATCACATGCTTGGTGACTACCTCAGGCAGCAGAAACCCAAGAAAGAAGAGCACCAAGAACAAGAACCAGCAGGGTGCAAGATGCTAGCAAGGAGAGGGCATAATCAAGATGCCATATCCAAGTGGCTGACATAGTATCCAGATCAAACATCTGTGCTGAGTATGACCTGGAAGTCCCGAGGTCAAAATAGGATACGCCCCCAAGGGTGGTTGAGAATGACTGAGCTAAGATCCTGTGGGATGTTGCAATACCAAGTGACAGTAACATCAGGAAGAAGGAACACGAGAAACTCGATACATACCAAGGGCTCAGAGAAGGGCTAGAGAGGATGTGGAAGGTGAAGTGGTCCCCGTGGTAACTGGAACGCTCAGGGCAGTGACCCCCAAACTGGGAGAGTGGCTCCATCATATTCCAGGAATGATATTCGAGATCTCTGTCCAGATTGCGTAGGACCCTCGAGGAGGAAGGTAGGCAAGGTAGGTGTCACGTCTGCAAGGGTGTGTGTGTTGTAATATGCTAATTTGTCTGTGCAGGTGCCTGGTTGTGATTGGTGCAGTGTGCTCCCACCTGTGGACGATTGGCTGCAGTTGAGGGTCATGCCCTATTTAGGAGGCTGGACGGACAACGGCAGAGAAAGGAACATCATTTGTGTCCCAAGCTTCCAAACAGCCACCATTGTAAACAAGTGTTCTGATCCAGAGAGAGTAGGGGTGAGCCGTCAGTTTGTTTACTCAGTTTTCTCCTATGTTGGTTATAGGTAGAGAGTTAAGACTGTGTCATTTCTTTTGTTTCTTTTTGGTTTAGGTCAGACGCTGGATCATGGTAGATTTTAGTTCCTGTTTTGTTCATTGTTTTGGCCTTGGCTTACCCTGATGTGAATCGCTGTTTTGTGTCTGTGTGAACAAATAAATCACTGCTGGTATTTTTACAAGACGGTTGTTGTGTGGCTGCTTGGTTCTCTTATTAATGTTGCACTCCGGGCCCCTAGACGGGTCGTAACAGTAGGTAAGAGGTTGCCAAACCTCTAAGCCATGTACCGATGTCTGACAAACTTTAAACTACACCAGGCAACGTGCAAAGTTTGCAATGACAGTCGACAACACCTGACCTCCCTAAGTGGGCCCCACCTTACTCCACTCACTCCATGACTGATGTCAGTCAGTGAAAATAAAGAGGAGTCACTCCTTCTGGGAGTGAAAGAGAAAGAAGGAAAAAAAGGGTAAGATAAAGAAAAAGGAAGATGGTGGTGAAGTCGAGCAGATAATAACAATTAAGTATAATGCTGAATAATTAAATGCTGCTACTCTGAAATGCAGCTCCCACCAGCATCACATTATTTCTTTTATTACTCTGACATTTAGAATTAGTTAATTTCAGAGGTGGGAAGTAACGAAGTACAAATACTTCGTTACTGTACTTAAGTAGATTTTTTAGGTATCTGTACTTTACTTGAGTATTTATTTTTCTGAGTACTTTTTACTTTTACTCCCTACATTTTTACACAAGTATCGGTACTTTCTACTTCTTACATTTTCAAAACAGACTCGTTACTTTTTAACACGTCAGAGAGAAGTTTGCGTTTTCGGTCAGTTCGCCGTCAGTCATCAAGCGATCTGAGCCGGAGGAATATTAACATATAAGAGACAATCGTACTGGCGTATCCTCCATCACCGGGGCTTATCGGGTACAAAGGGATTAAATACACAAACCCATGTAATTAATGTCTCATTTATAGCGCTATAATCAGGGGTCACAGCGGGCCGGACCGAGTCCGTAAGTTATGCTCGCGGCACATGAACAGCTTAGCTAGCGCTACTGAAGAGGAGCGAGCATGAAGGGAGTAACGTGTGGCAGGTAAATGCAACGTTTTTAAATGCTCAACAAATATCAGCAAACACACAAAGTGTGTGCAGTTTGTCACACAGTGTGTCTGCTAGCTAAAAGAAGAGCTGCTGTATTTCAGGGAGAGCAAAGAGAGAGAAGTTCACTCAGAGATGGAGAAAGAGGACAGGAGAGGAAGAAGAGAGGTTAGAGTTAAAGGTAAGGACTGGAAAACAAACTGAAGTATGCTGACTTTGTGTTATTCAAAGATTGTATGAAAATACTGCAGTTTAGTACGTAATAAACAGGTTATCTTGTACTGTATTTACAGTAAAGCTCTGTGTTGGTGCACTTTGTGTTCATGGTCAGAGTTACAGGTTACATCAGTGCAGCAGAGATGAGTTTGAATCAAAGCTGCTGATGCTGAGATTCATTCACTGAATCCAACATTTCTACAGCCTGTATGCTGTCAGTGTAGGGGATGGAGATCAGCTCAGATAGCTGTGAAAAACTGGGTTACATCTTTGTGAGTTCACTTCATCCACACAGAGCAGTAAACCTCAGAGCAGCAGCAGCAGGTCAGCTGATCACAGTCTGCACACCAACATCATTTACTGCAGCTACAATACAAAGCTGTGGTTCTTCTCCCCATGCAGAGCCACTACAGCTGATCTTAGAGTTCCTCCACCTTCTGAATCCCACTGTAACCCCTGAGTATCCTCATGTTGGTGTTTAGGTGGAGGCACAGTCACCCTCTACTATGGAGGACACAGAGAACAGAGCTGGGTTTAAATTCCCTTTCACAGTTTGTGATTCAAGCTGAGTACATTCATTAGACTTAAAATTTAGATTGGAATAACGTTTGTGTTCTCATGTATTATTTTATATATTACAATAATATATAATAAGGTTCAGTTAGCTTTACACAAAAATAGCAGGTAGAAACGTCCTCCAAAGAACTACTTTTACTTTCTTACTTTGAGTAAATTTCAGAGCCTGTACTTTTTTACTTTTACTTAAGTAAAGAAGTTGAACCAGTACTTCGACTTTTACCAAAGTATTTTTTAACACAAGTACTTGTACTTCTACTTAAGTACAGAATGTCAGTACTTTTGCCACCTCTGGTTAATTTAGCCAGCAAAGCAGCCTGGTGTGTCCATCTCTGCTAGCTGTCATGTGAGCCGAGTGTGTGCAGCCAGGAGTTAAAACAGGGACACTAGCAGTAGATTTGATTGTGTAGCTAACAGGCTGAAATAATGTAGAAGTTAGTCTTGGGCATTATTATCAAAATAAAAATGGTTTCTACCATTTCTTTTTTTTTAAATATTATATTTATTGAATTTTTGTAACACAGAACAAGTAGCAGTAGTAGTACATTTAACAATTCTACCATTTCTAGAGTAATGTTTTTACTTGGTGTTTGGTAGGAATCCAGTAAAACACCAGTTGGAGGGTAAAATTGGCTATCTTGGAAAATATTTTTTTGTAGTTCACTGATGAAAGCTGCATCTGACAAAGCTAACTGTCAAGCTGTGAATGCTAAGTTATGAAATTTAGATGCAAAGACATTTGACTCGAAGTTACCAAAGTATATTGGTGTAAATTATTGTGCTGTAAGTGCAGTGTGGTGTATATTTTTATTGCATTTCCATATCTTTCAGTGCAGGTTTTAGCACATAAGTTTAATCCCTTATATTGGAAGTATTCCACTGCTTCTATCAAATGAAAAGAAAATAGTGTAGTGAATGCTATTCCCAGGAAGAACATTCAGAAGTTGAATTTGAGGAAAGGATAAGGTGCTCCCTCCAAATGCCGATAATTCAAAGTTCAGAATTCCGCACTGAACTGTTCATACTATACAGTATGTACATCACACTTTAAAGATTCCTTATCTCACACACACACACGCACACACACACAAATTTGCATCAAAGTGATATTATTTATTTATTTACCTAGTTATTTATAGTAAACTCCAGCTGGAGGGGGCCCCGTGAGAAATTTTGCCAAGGGCCCCACAAGACTCTAGAATCACCCCTGCATATAAGTGAAAATTCCAAATATAGCTGGGAATGTAACCCAGGCCACTTGCAACCTGATGGATGTTACAATGCTGATAGATATTACACTTTCAAAATATCAGCATGGTAGTTTACTCATTAGTTAATTCAATTCAATTCAGTTTTATTTATATAGCGCCAAATCACAACAAACAGTCGCCTCGAGGTGCTTCATATGGTAAGGTAAAGACCCTACAATAATTATACAGAAAACCTAACAATCAAAACGACCCCCGATGAGCAAGCATTTGGTCACAGTGGGAAGGAAAAACTCTCTTTTAACAGAAGAAACCTCCAGCAGAACCAGGCTCAGGGAGGGGCAGTCATCTGGTTGGGGCGAGGGGAGGGAGACAGGACAAAAGACATGCTGTGGAAGAGAGACAGAGATTAATAACAACAAATGATTAAATGCAGAGTGAGGTATGAGTAAAAAGAGGTGAATAAGAAGAAACACTCAGTGCATCACGACAATCCCCCAGCCAGCCTAGGCCAATTTCAGCATAACTAAGGGATGGTTCAGGGTCACCTGATCCAGCCATAACTATATGCTTTATCAAAAAGGAAAATTTTTAGCCTAATCTTAAAAAATCCAAACTGGGAGCTGGTTCCACAGAAGAGGGGCCTGAAAGCTGAAGGCTCTGCCTCCCATTCTACTCTTAAGTATCCTAGGAACCACAAGTAAGCCAGCAGTCTGAGAGCGAAGTGCTCTGTTGGGGTGATATGATACTATGAGGTCTTTAAGATAAGATGGGGCCTGATTATTCAAGACCTTGTATGTGAGAAGAAGCATTTTACATTCAATCCTGGATTTAACAGGGAACCAATGAAGAGAAGCCAATACAGGAGAAATCTACTCTCTCTTTCTAGTCCCTGTCAGTACTCTAGCTGCAGCATTTTGTATCAGCTGAAAACTTTTCAGGGAGCTTTTAGGACAGCCTGATAATAATGAGTTACAATAGTCCAGCCTAGAAGTAATAAATGCATGAATTAGCTTTTCAGCATCAATCTGAGAAAGGATGTTTCTAATTTTAGAAATACTACGCAAATGCAAAAAAGCTTTGTTCTGTGCTGGATATGACAATGACGACAGATACAGTATGACACTGATGAAGTCAGACACAGCATGAAGTAAAGAGCCTAGGTGGAGGTGGGCTGCAAAGTGGCTTGCAGGCACCAACAAATGTGGGAAGCTTACATGGCTTAAAGAGAGTTGCCATTTGTGATATCTAGAAGGGTATCAGTTGGGCCATCTGTGGCATGACACATAAGATGATCAGCTGGTCTGTGAATGAGCCTGACTTAATAGCCTGCCTGAAGTTACAATTAGCTAAAATTACATGTGAACTTTACTAACTTTATTAATAGAAATGCTTTGTTGAGAAGGTTACACACAGTTGCACAAGCACAATTTGAGCTTGATACCATGAAATGTAAAGAAAAGCCTCCTCTGTGCAATGAAGATATACAGCTCTATGGAACCGGTTTGTCATAATCACAGCTTTTATATTACTTCTATCGAACAAATCAATCAGTTAATTTAGCACTTTGTGGGGGTTTCAGAAATATATTCACACATGTAAATTATATCCCTGAGAAATGACAGTTCAATGTTAAAAAAAAACAAAAAAAACCTCACATCTAACTTTTTTTCCATACTGTCAGACCTGTCAGGATGATGGACTGGCAGTATGACAGTAGAGTATAATGTAAAAATTTCAGCTACAGAGCCAAATAACTGGATATATAAAGTAATTTCACAGCTTTACATAGTTAGATATGATTATATTAATGTTAACATGAATACTTTCAGTAACCATTTACATGGACTAACAAATAAAATAATGATTTCTTTTTTAATATGGCATTTGTTATGCTTTAGTATCCTAGCCCTTTTACATCAGGGCCATGAATCCACCCAGAAATATCCTGGCATGAAAAAGTAAAAATAAAAAGGGTCAAAATTATTAGGCATGTGTAGCAATGCTACAAGAAGTGGTCTTGATGGTGAAAGCAGACAGCTTTATCACTGCACTTTCCAAGCCAGGCATAAAGGAGGCCAGACAGAGTGTCGCACTAGTGAATAGCAGACCCTTTTTAAGAGTGCAATTCCCAAATCAGACTGCTGAGTTGTTTACATGTAGTAAATTTAGCCAAACCTTGTATTCCCAGACCAGAATTAAGATGCTAGTACCCTGCCCTGTGGGGAGGCTGCTGATGGAATGACTCTGACACTGTGTTTTCCACTTGGACATATTGAGGTTTCCCATTCAGGAAATTAGCCATCCAGCTTGCCAGTTCTCCATCGAGATTACATCTGAGGACATCAGATAAGAGCAGAGGAAAGACAAGAGCTGTCTGTAAACGGGTGCATTTTCAATCAGTTCATTTGTTGAAAACCGTGCTTCACACCACATTAATATATATATATTTTTTTTTACAGCCTCTGTCCTGATATCAAATGATGGTTTGTGTGTCAGGTGCAGCGGGCGCTAGGTGATTGGGTCAATGCCTGATGCTAATTAGCGTCAGCTAGTGGAGCGAGAGGAACACTGACTGTTAAAGCTGCTTCCTCAGTGCTCACGGTGCTACCTGAGGGCCACTGGGAGTGCTGAAAGATTAACTTGTCTCATGCTAATGTGGAACCAGCAGCTGTAAAAACTCAGCATCTTGATGACCTGTCAGCTATCAGTGACTTTGCCAATCTCAGACCTTGCCAGTAACCCTTGAATGATTAATTCGCTGTGACTGGATTACGTTCAGTCTCGTTCATTTAAGGTGAGGCAGCAATCTTAATAATCTAACTTGCTTTTCTACACTTCCTTCTGTCATACCTCCCTTACATCTTCTTTTCCTGAGAGCAGACAGCTTACATAACAGATTTAAACCCTGTTTATTCAGCTGTAGTTTTTGTGCAGATGTTTCTATGTGTTTGGCTGCTGCTGTAGTACCAAATAAGTAATCATTATCAGTTTATCTGCCAATTACTTTTTCTAACATATCAGGTAATTGCTGGGCCTGCCTAATGTCAAAAATAGAGGAAGACTGCTTATCACAGCTTCCAGAAAGGAGAAAAAGGCAACATTAGATGCAAATTCTCCCAGGAAAGGTTGAACTGACACACTGAAGACATGACATGGGGTTGGTGTAGAAAGGTGTGCACCAGTGCACCTTGATGTGGAAATGAGAAGCAGGAGTGCTGCTTGATGTGGACTTGCATGGGGCAGTGAGCTCTGAGGGTACATGCGTCTGGCAGACAAGTAGAAGAGGCTTGGAAAGTTTTATTAATAAATGTATGCGGTGGCCAGATATCTATAAAAGATGCAAATTGAGATGCTGCACACCGACTGCCTTTTTCTTTTTTTGAGAATATACAAATGGCAGAGGGTACAGGAAAAGCCTGTTTCTGTCCTTAGATTCTCCATGCGTGTACCCCATGGGGCTCATTATTGGACCTCAAGGTAACTGTGTATGTGCACATTTTAGAGGACCAAAATGTAAACAGAAAAAGGTACATACCTGCATCTGACATCCTGCAGAGCATCAGCAACCCATCCAGGGTTAGGGTCGGATTATCTTTTAACCACTTAAACAGGCCAATTTTCAGAAACTAGAATCAGTTACCATTCAGATGAACTCTCATACATTCATTTTGGCACTTCAGTTTTCCATGTGGGTGTTCCAAAGAGGTGGCATTTTTATGTTAAAAAAAAAAAGGGGGCTGGATGTTAACCCAAGCCAAACCTTACTCCTGACCCTAGATGGATCACCACTGATTTGCCGGATGTGAAGAGGTTAGAGTACGGTGTCAACAGACATTCAGTCTGTGTGTGGCTTAATCCAAACAGAAATCAAGTACAGTATTACTTTCTCTCACCGACCAAAAACAGGAGATCAAAGACATGCCTGTTACAGTAAGTTAACTGGTAGTGTCATGGCCGGGGAGGAAACAGGCGAGGAATGGCTGACACAAAGGACTCCAGAAGTCAGCGTAACTTAAAAGGGATTTATTTCAACGGGAAAAAACAATACAAAAACCGTTCAGAAGGGAGACGAAGGGGAACCACAGGGAGCACAGGAACACACGGGCACACAACATCAACCTACTGGGAGGACACACTCAGGAAATTAACACAAAACGCTGGGCCAACGGCCCAGGACATGACAGTACCCCCCCCTCAAAGGCCGGCTCCCGACGGCCAAAACAAGAAAACAAAACCAGACCAGGGCGGGAGGCGGGGGACCAGGAAGGAGGGCCCGAAACAAAAAAACAAAAACCAGGCAGGGAGCAACAAGGAAGAAGGCCCAGGGACAAAACCAAAACACAGGGGACAAAACAAAAAACAACAAGGCAGGCCAAAAACAGTACAAAGTGCAGGGGAGTCCATGGGAAAACCAAAACAAAACACAGGAATCCAAAAACAGGTCAGAAGAGTTCAGGGGAAGGCCCAAAACAGAAAACATAGTTCAGGAGGCCGCAGAGGCCAAGGGGCCACAAAGCAAAATCCCAACGAGGGAGGCCAACCGCGCTCCCAGCGGCGGCGGCGACGACGAGGAGGAGTCACTGGAGGCCGACCGTGCTCCCAGCGGCGGCGGCGACGAGGAAGAGTCACTGGAGGCCGACCGCGCTCCCAGCGGCGGCGGCGACGAGGAAGAGTCACTGGAGGCCGACCGCGCTCCCAGCGGCGGCGGCGACGAGGAAGAGTCACTGGAGGCCGACCGCGCTCCCAGCGGCGGCGGCGGCGGCGACGAGGAAGAGTCACTGGAGGCCGACCGCGCTCCCAGCGGCGGCGGCGGCGGCGGCGACGAGGAAGAGTCACTGGAGGCCGACCGCGCTCCCGGCGGCGGCGGCGGCGAGGACGAGAAGGAATCACTGGAGGCCGACCGCGCTCCCAGCGGCGGCGGCGACGACGAGGGGGAGTCACTGGAGGCCGACCGCGCTCCCAGCGGCGGCGGCGACGACGAGGGGGAGTCACTGGAGGCCGACCGCGCTCCCAGCGGCGGCGGCGACGAGGAGGGGGAGTCACCGGAGGCCGACCGCGGGGCGTGCGGCGGCGGCGACGGGGAGCAGACACTGGAGGCCGACCGCGGGGCATGCGGCGGCGGAGAAGGGCGACCCCGGGCTCTGGTGGGGAACCCTCGGGTGACGTGGAGCGCTCGGACTGAGCGGGACCCCCTGGCTCGGAGTGCTCGGACTGAGCGGGACCCCCTGGCTCGGACTGAGCGGAGACCCCCATCGGCTCGGACTGAGCGGGACCCTCTGGCGCGGAGCGCTCGGACTGAGCGGAGACCCCCATCGGCTCGGACTGAGCGGGACCCTCTGGCGCGGAGCGCTCGGACTGAGCGGAGACCCCCATCGGCTCGGACTGAGCGGGACCCTCTGGCGCGGAGCGCTCGGACTGAGCGGAGACCCCCATCGGCTCGGACTGAGCGGGACCCTCTGGCGCGGAGCGCTCGGACTGAGCGGAGACCCCCATCGGCTCGGACTGAGCGGGACCCTCTGGCGCGGAGCGCTCGGACTGAGCGGAGACCCCCATCGGCTCGGACTGAGCGGAGACCCCCATCGGCTCGGACTGAGCGGGACCCTCTGGCGCGGAGCGCTCGGACTGAGCGGAGACCCCCATCGGCTCGGACTGAGCGGGACCCTCTGGCGCGGAGCGCTCGGACTGAGCGGAGACCCCCATCGGCTCGGACTGAGCGGGACCCTCTGGCGCGGAGCGCTCGGACTGAGCGGAGACCCCCATCGGCTCGGACTGAGCGGAACACTCTGAGGACTCTGGCGGCGCGGACTGAGCAGGACTCTCCGGATGCTCGAACACTGGATGCGCAGGCTGGGGCTGCTTTGCAAGGCATAGTGCGGGTGAGTCTGATGGTGAGGATGATGGCGACATGGGAGTTAACTGGGACTCTGACTCAGAGGCCAGAGACTCAACAGCAGTCGACGGGAGAGACCGGGGCTGAGACAAAGAAGCTGAGTGCGTGGGAGCTGACCCTGGGGAAGCTGAGTGCGTGGGAGCTGACCCTGGGGAAGCTGAGTGCGTGGGAGCTGACCCTGGGGAAGCTGAGTGCGTGGGAGCTGACCCTGGGGAAGCTGAGTGCGTGGGAGCTGACCCTGGGGAAGCTGAGTGCGTGGGAGCTGACCCTGGGGAAGCTGAGTGCGTGGGAGCTGACCCTGGGGAAGCTGAGTGCGTGGAAGCAGGCCGGGAGACGACTGGCTGCGTGGAAGCAGGCCGGGAGACGACTGGCTGCGTGGAAGCAGGCCGGGAGACGACTGGCTGCGTGGAAGCAGGCCGGGAGACGACTGGCTGCGTGGAAGCAGGCCGGGAGACGACTGGCTGCGTGGAAGCAGGCCGGGAGACAGAAAGAGCAGACTGCGAGCTAGAGAGGGCAGACTGCGTGGGAGCAGGCTGCGAGCTAGAGAGGGCAGGAGCTGAGGGAACTGACTGAGAGGGCACTGAAACTGCTGACACTGGGGACCAAGGAAGAGCGACTGGAGCTAGAGCTGACTGAGGGCGAGGGAGAGCGACTGGAGCTAGAGCTGACTGAGGGCGAGGGAGAGCGACTGGAGCTAGAGCTGACTGAGGGCGAGGGAGAGCGACTGGAGCTAGAGCTGACTGAGGTCGAGGAAGAGCGACTGGAGCTAGAGCTGACTGAGGTCGAGGAAGAGCGACTGGAGCTAGAGCTGACTGAGGGCGAGGGAGAGCGACTGGAGCTAGAGCTGACTGAGGGCGAGGGAGAGCTGCTGGCTGCGGGGGAGCAGACTGAGGGAGAGCCGACTGCGTGGAGACTGACTGAGAGCTAGAGAGAGCCGACTGCGTGGAAACTGACTGAGAGCTAGGGAGAGCTGACTGCGTGGAAACTGACTGAGAGCTAGGGAGAGCTGACTGCGTGGAAACTGACTGAGAGCTAGGGAGAGCCGACTGCGTGGAAACTGACTGAGAGATAGGGAGAGCTGACTGCGTGGAAACTGACTGAGAGCTAGGGAGAGATGACTGCGTGGAAACTGACTGAGAGCTAGGGAGAGCTGACTGAGTGGAAACTGACTGAGAGCTAGGGAGAGATGACTGCGTGGAAACTGACTGAGAGCTAGGGAGAGCTGACTGCGTGGAAACTGACTGAGAGCTAGGGAGAGATGACTGCGTGGAAACTGACTGAGAGCTAGGGAGAGCTGACTGCGTGGAGACAGACTGAGAGCTAGGGAGAGCTGAGGCTGAGGGAGACCCTGCTGCTGCTGCTAACGCTGAAAACCGATGCGAAGGCTTGGACCTGGTTGCCCCCACCCGCGGAACAGGTACGGGTGCAGAGGTCAGCCCGTCCGTGGCTGCCCCCACCCGCGGAACAGGTACGGGTGCAGAGGTCAGCCCGTCCGTGGCTGCCCCCACCCGCGGAACAGGTACGGGTGCAGAGGTCAGCCCGTCCGCGGCTGCCCCCACCCGCGGAACAGGTACGGGTGCAGAGGTCAGCCCGTCCGCGGCTGCCCCCACCCGCGGAACAGGTACGGGTGCAGAGGTCAGCCCGTCCGCGGCTGCCCCCACCCGCGGAACAGGTACGGGTGCAGAGGTCAGCCCGTCCGCGGCTGCCCCCACCCGCGGAACAGGTACGGGTGCAGAGGTCAGCCCGTCCGCGGCTGCCCCCACCCGCGGAACAGGTACGGGTGCAGAGGTCAGCCCGTCCGCGGCTGCCCCCACCCGCGGAACAGGTACGGGTGCAGAGGTCAGCCCGTCCGCGGCTGCCCCCACCCGCGGAACAGGTACGGGTGCAGGGGGAGCTGGAGCCAAGGGAGCGGGAGCAGGGTGAGCAGAGGGAGCTGGAGCTAACTGAGGGGTCTGAGACTGCGACTGAGGAGGAGCTGGAGCTACAGCTGACTGGGAACACTGCGACTGAGGAGGAGCTGGAGCTACAGCTGACTGGGAACACTGCGACTGAGGAGGAGCTGGAGCTACAGCTGACTGGGAACACTGCGACTGAGGAGGAGCTGGAGCTACAGCTGACTGGGAACACTGCGACTGAGGAGGAGCTGGAGCTACAGCTGACTGGGAACACTGCGACGGAGGAGGAGCTGGAGCTACAGCTGACTGGGAACACTGCGACTGAGGAGGAGCTGGCGCTACAGCTGAGGTCTGTGGCGCTGGCTGTGGATGAAGGGTGGTGATGACAAAGTCTTTCACGAGCCCATGCAGAGAGTCCAGCAGCCAAGGATGGTCACACACTAGCCCTTGCAGTTTGGCTGTGATAGCTTTCTGCTCAATCTCGCATGGGTCAGACAGCAGCTCAAAGACCAACGAGTCCACCCACCGAATGATGGTCTGCTTTGCCACCTCAGGGAGGGGAAAAGCAGCGGGGTCAGAGACGGTAGTTTGCGCATGACGCGGTGACAATATCCGCGGCGTTATACCGCTCGGGTCTGGGGGGGCCCCCCACCGATGCTGCCGGGAACTCCCCCTCCTCCGTGGCCGCCGCGACTGCAGTGGAAGGGGGAAGCCAGTGAGCGGAGCCGCAGATGAAGGACGCTGACGGGCACTGTTCTGAAATGCTGGGCCCCCCAGCGCCAGACGAGTGCCGTTGAAGCAGCCGGAGCTAGCCAGGTCTTTAGTATGGTCGCGTCGTTCTGTCATGGCCGGGGAGGAAACAGGCGAGGAATGGCTGACACAAAGGACTCCAGAAGTCAGCGTAACTTAAAAGGGATTTATTTCAACGGGAAAAAACAATACAAAAACCGTTCAGAAGGGAGACGAAGGGGAACCACAGGGAGCACAGGAACACACGGGCACACAACATCAACCTACTGGGAGGACACACTCAGGAAATTAACACAAAACGCTGGGCCAACGGCCCAGGACATGACAGGTAGTTGGTGCAGACAACCCTAAAGGTACAAAAAGATGGGTCATTTTCTGAGAGTGTACATGGTAGAGAAATGTCTACTTGGCTTGCCATAACCTCGACACCCCAGGGTTGTTGAAGTGATACCAGTTATTAAAAAGAAAAAAAGGTTATCAATACTAACTCCATACTAATCTCTAAATCCACGCCTCATGCACACGTGCAGCTACACATGCACTGCCGAGTCCCCGGACTTGTGTTGCCCTTTTTCCTCAACCCCCTGGCAGCAGCGGTCTTCCAGGCTGAGCCCTGTGAATCTTCTTTTAATGAAGTCCGGAGCTAAAGAGTGCACATTCTCCCTTGCTGACAAGCAAGCGCTCGTCTGCCTTTTCATCATTCCACTAATGGTTCCGGTCTCCCGCCGAGGCGTTTACTTTTAATCCACATCGATGGCGCACTTTTTTCAATGGCGTCTGTCACTTTTTTCATCAATAACACCACTAACGCCTACCTTCCTCCTCTAGTTCTTCACTCTACCTCACAGGGAGCTCAGATGATTCAAGTTCTTAATGAAACATCACTAGGTAATATCTATATTTTCAGTTACTCTGTACTACTCTCAAGAGGTTTTTTTTTTTTTTTTTTTCTTCATGTTTTGATGACACTGCAATTCCAAGTAAGTGTTCATTGGTAGAGATCAGGGTAACAAAATCTAAACCCGGCTTTGTTATGTGTGTGTATAGCCTATATTCTGTGTATGTTTTTCATACATCGTACCTGCAGTCCTCCCACCTTCAAACATGCTTCTATAGCAATGTTCTGTATGATTAAAGCTTATTATTGAAGCTGCCTGCTATACACCTGCAGCAAATGCTTATTACGGTAGGTGCAGTTCAGCCACTGTGGCTCCCTTCCATAGGGCTGTATATAAAAGATGGACATAATCACAACTATATGTCACCTTTAATTCGTGGACCCCTGTTTTAAAGGCTTAAATTCAGCATCCAGGCATCCAGCTAGGTTTTTTTTTAAACTGGAGGGGTTATTCACTTCCATGCACTTGTGACTTATCAATCCTAAGGTAGCCACGCCACAAAGTACAGCCTGCTTTATCATCTGTTTTACTCTAAATGGGAATATAATTTACAAAGTGAACACCGTTTTTAAATTAGTCTTCAAAGTAGCGACTGAGACCATAAACCGATCAGAAAAAATGTTTGCTGAGGTAATAAGTCAAATGAGAAGTAGAAGTCTCATGGACTTCTATCCAGTCATACATCTTCTTGCAACCAGACAGATAGGTCGCCCCTTACTGGCCATTAGAAATAATGCAGGTTTAAAGCAGGTCTGCCTTAGTGGCTTTACTGTATTCATTGTTATAGAGTTCTCTCTTATTCACTAACTTGCCATTAGCTAGAGATGTGGGGATAGAGGAATTTTACTCACCAGATGTGCTACACTTGTTTGCTCCAGTACCATTTCAAGGAGTTGGCCATTACTAATGTTCCATAGCATCTCAGCTACAAAACAGCTATCAAATGTGTGGAAACAGAATAACCAGAATGGAAGGCACACACTGATGGAGGATTATAACCTGTCTCAAAAAAAGTTTTTTTATAACTACAGTCATTTTAAATGTCTGAAACAACAATTTCCTTAGGCCACGGTGACCCAGAGCATATCAGTTGAAAAGTTGGATTTACAATGTAGCCACCATTTGGAAAAGGTGACACCCACTTTAACCAAATGAATGCCAGCCTTAATCAAAATTCAAACTGCGCCCACGCAACATCCGTGCTCTGCAGTTTTATTCCGTGGCATTTCCACTGAGTTGATCCTCGTTTAATGTGCTTGACACAGTACCCGCCTGCATACTGTGTCATAATTATCCTGAACATATTCTCATTAATAAGAGGTATGTGTTCTCTAGCACCATTTGATTTAAAAGAAAAGTGATTTTGTGTTTTACAGTTTTTAGATTTGCTGCTATTAAAAATGTGCTGTGTCATTTAACAGGAATATTCCTGACTGTTTACCTATTTTTGGACAAGGGAATTAATGGAGTTCTTAAGCTGTAAAGGTACGTTTAAAAGGTAGCACTTGTCTTGCTGTTGTATAAGGTTAATGGATATAAATATGAAAAATTAAACAGCAGGTCCTTTTTTAACAAAAGCATGCCATTTGATCTAGTGAAAGGTTCTTTTAAGGCTAGTTTAAACCAACTAAAGTTCATTAAACAAATTCCCTCCATTATTAACAGACGGATCACGTTCAACTGGTGAAACACATGAGGCCAGCTGAAGAAGACACCCCCCCCCCCCCCCTTTTTTTGCCTTGAATAAAAAAGGAGAGAAAACAATGGTGCTGTTTACACGAGAATGTTTTCAGGGGTTCAGTGGAGTCGTTCTGGCGTTTTCATTTTAGAAAAGTAACGTTTTAGATTTGTCCATTTGACTACAGTGAACTCATCGTCATGTTCGAGAAATCAGTTTGAGATTATCTGAGCTTTGCAACTTGTTATGGTGCTGGAAGCAACCATTAGAAGATGGGTACAGTGTTAATAAAAGAATGGACGTGGCCAGTAACAACACTCAGGTAGGCTGTGGTGTTTAAGTGATGCTCAATTGGTGCTAAAGGGGCCTGAAGTGTGCCAAGAAAATATTCCCAACAGCATTACACCACCAACAGCCTGATACAAAGCAGGATGGATCCATGATTTCATGTTGCTCACACCAAATTCTGACCCTACCATCTGATTGTTGCAGCAGAAATCAAGACTTATCAGACCAGGAAACATTTTTCCAAACTTCGATTGTCCGATTTTAGTGAGCCTGTGTGAACTGTAGCCTTGGTTTCCTGTTCTTAGTTGACACCCGGTGTGATCTTCTGCTGCCGTAGCCCATCTGTTTCAAGGTTTGACACGTTGTATGTTGAGAGATGCTCTTCTGCATCTGGCTGTAAGGCGTGGTTATTTGAGCTACTGCTGCCTTCCTTCCTACACTAGGAGAGCCACAGCGGGCTAAGGGGTGCTGGCACTGAGGGGCTGGTGAAGAAATATGTTTAGGAGAAGCACTCACAGTCAGCACCTTCAGCCCTCCCTGTTCATGAAGACTTTATTCATACACTTGTGGACATGATGTCTGTCTGTCTAAAGGAACCATATATAAACCTGAAGTATGGTTTAATCAGCCTGTATTTATGTGTAAGTGGATGGTAAATGGACTGGTTCTTATATAGCACCTTTCTACTCAATTTTGAGCACTCAAAGCACTTTCTACTACAAGTCTCATTTACCCAGTCACACATGCTTTTATCTAACATACACACTGTAATGGTAGTCTGTTGTTCAGACTTGCTCAACGTATGCAGAGTGGCTCACTATTCATTGTCAAGACAACCAAATATACTTGAAAGGTATTGACAGCTTTGCATTGCAAAGACACAATCACTACACAAAAAAGTACTCACCAGAACTGCTCTGCGATGCATTAAAAATATTGTGTTCTCCCAGTATCTGTTTTTTTTCCATTGGAGTGGTTTCCTGCAGTTCCTCCATCAGTCCAGTGACATGGATTAACTGGTGATTCTAAACTGACTGGAAGTGTTCACAGGTGCACAGAAGGAAGTGTTGTATGAATACAGTGTATCACAAAAGTGAGTACACCCCTCACATTTCTGCAGACATTTAAGTATATCTTTTCATGGGACACTGACAAAATGACATAATGAAAAGTAGTCTGTGTGCAGCTTATATAACAGTGTAAATTTATTCTTCCCTCAAAATAACTCAATATACAGCCATTAATGTCTAAACCAGCGGCAACAAAAGTGAGTACACCGCTAAGAGACTACACCCGTAAATGTCCAAATTGAGCGCTGCTTGTTCCCCTCAAAAATGTCATGTGACTCGTTAGTGTTACCAGGTCTCAGGTGTGCATAGGGAGCAGGTGTGTTCAGTTTTGTAGTACAGCTCACACACGCTCTCATACTGGTCACTGAAAGTTCCAACATGGCAAATCATAGCAAAGAACTCTCTGAGGATCTTAAAAGATGAATTGTTGCTCTACATGAAGACTGTTATATAAGCTGCACACAGACTACTTTTCATTGTGTCAAAGTGTTATTTTGTCAGTGTTGTCCCATGAAAAAATATACTTAAATATATGCAGACATGTGAGGGGTTTACTCACTTTTGTGATACACTGTATTAGGGTTTAATCCCGGGATCCGGGATTCCCGGGAAATGCGATCAGAACCATTTCCCGTTTCCCGGGAAACGTTAGACGGGAAACCGGGAAAAAAATTCCGATTTGACTTTCAGAAAGAAAAGAAAGCTTCAGAATGTTAAATTTATGGAAATATTGAGAGAAGGGTTCGTTTAATGCGAAAAGCATTATGCTTCATTTCAGGCACGTTCAGCCTCCGTTTAAGGCTTCAGCCTTCATCTCAAGCGTTTTAATAGAGGTATTACACAGTTGTGCTTTTTTCCTCTTTAATTTGTTGAAATCGTAGGCAATGTGTTTACCCTAAGGTATTTTGGTATTATATAATTTTATATTATTATATATTGTTATATTGCATTATATAGCCTATAAAATATGCCTGCCCTGAACAATAAAGAAATATCTGTGTAACTTCGAGTGTTTCTTTTCCTCGTTTGCAGCCGCTTACTAACAATCATGAATTAGGATACGGGCCTAATGTGTGAAGAAAGTATCATGAAATAGATTGCTTTAACATATTTCGCTTTTAAAATGGAGTTGAGTAAACTGTATATTTTTTAGGCTATAAGGATTGGCCAGTTTTTCAAAAGACGATTCACAGCGAACCTACTTTAACCCTCAGACACGGTGTTATAAATTTGTTGTTGCCAGAATGGCAATGACCAAGTCGTAGTGCATTACTCAAGGCCCTGTGTTATGCCATATTATAGTGAAGTACGGTAGTTAACTTTTCAATGACTATTACAGCGTTCCACTGGTGGAGATATAGCGCAACAGATGTCGCCACGACAGCGTGGCTGAGCCTTTATCAATGCTGTGGAGATGAACCGTATTGTTTTGCACCAGCAGTTGTAAAATATCTTGGTATAATTCCATGTACAATGGAGGAATATTCGAATTATATTTGTTAAGGGAGTGTTGAGGAACGATACAACACCGCATAGCTCGAGCACTCGAATGTCCAGATGTAGGTTTTATTGCGTTAATCAAGCCGACGTTACCCCCTACTGGGCATAACAGGACATAGCTGGAAAGCTACCTCTACAATATCAGAATAGGTTAAGGCCGACACAGGCTACAGAAGGCCTAATTAAAATAAAAAAATAAATAAACTTTTTCCCGGGATTCCCGGGAAATGGCTCATCATTTCCCGGGATTTGATTCATGTCATTTTCGGGAAAAATATTAAACCCTACACTGTATATGGTGAGGTCAAATGTGGCTTGTAGTGTAAATCACTTTAGAAGAGCGATCAGTCTAGTCCAACATTTGACATCCCAAAGCTGAATGCTTCTCATTCTTTCAAAAGACTTAAATGGCAGTGGCAGGCCGTGCAAGCCTGCCAGTTTCTGTTGCACGCTGCAGCTGAGGGGGCCGCATGCTGGCCTGTGCTTCACACTAATTTGTAACCAGAGCCGTGCTCTGCCATCTTACCACTGCTTTAAGCTGCCTGTAAATTTGGCGTACGTGTCAATCGGCCATCTTAAGAGGCACAGTTTTACATAGTTTAACAGATTTGCTCTCTTTGAGTACTAATCTGTATGGGAGACAATTGCATAATGTGCTCTATGGTAATGTAGGGAGAGTTTAAACATTAAAAATATGTAAGTTCATGGAGACTGAGAAGGATCTAATGACAGCCAGCATTTTTGAAGTGTGTTCAGCCTGTTATCCTCAGCCTTGGCTTCTTCTTCTGTCTGTGGCCAGTATTGCTGCATCTAATGCATTAATTTGACAAGGTTGCCCCAAAAACTTACATGATGCACACAAAACACTTTAGGAAAAATGGGAGCTTTAGTTTCATTCTGTTTTCCCGCATTTTGTTTCCATGTTTAATGCATGAATGTACCTTAAATGTATCCAAGACTCCATACCGAGATAGACTATTGATTTCAACATGTAATCAGCCAAATATTTTATCTACATAGACTCTATTTTGTTTTTGTTTTTGTGTTTCTTTTAGTTTTCCAGTGCTAGACACAGTGTGCTGTACAACCCATTAATCAAGTAGAAAAAAAAATCTGGTAAGTGCAGAGAGCTCATTCCTGTATAACTCCCACTCTTAGATTTCCTTTGTCCGGTAATGCGTTTTAAGTCTTTTATGATAGCATCAAGTTCATGCTGTAGCTTGCTCCAAGGGCTATCTCTATGGTAAATAGCCTGTGATAACCATCCTTATTATGTCTGATGCTGCCAAGTTGTCACCATCTATGAAATAACACCACTATTAGCAGCTAATGGTGAGCTCCACAAAAGACAGATTTCGAGTAAAGACACTATTAATTTTCAGGGGGTCAAAGACAATAAGTGCATGTGTGCGTGTGTGTGTGTGCATGTGTGTGTGTCTGTACAGTATGAGAAAGCATAATGGTGCCATTTAATCACAATTGAGGTTACCGGAGGACTTCTGAGCAACCGAGAGCACTGTGCTGAAGACATCACATCAGTTCAAAAGATTAGCGTAAGCGTAGATGGATGGTTTGGAATGGCGGTGTAATTAGAGCTTGTTATGGCAATTTATGACAGTATAACAACATATCTCAGGGAAGCTGTTGGACTGGGATGGTTAATGTGTCACTGTCAAAACACTTGATGATGTGGAAGAGCTTGCGAAAACCTCAAGTTGGTGAGACATGTTTTAAAACTGGCAGCGCACAAGTCGCTTTTCATATTTATCCGATGCCAAGCTGTGAACATGCTCTCATTATCAGTCAGTATTCATTTGGAACGCTGATATGTCGGGACCGCTGATTTATCAAAAAATAATTTCCCTGGTGTGCAGAATGGACTTTGAGTATAAAGTAAAACTGTAACCTGGGACATGATCTTACATTTTGTGCTGACGGGAGGGGAGATTGTAATACTGCAGCACACACACTGATTTGTCAAGAGATGGCTTACAGGGAGCTGTGCTGTCTTGTGCTGGAGCAGCTAATGTTAGGTGATGACAGCTTTTGGACTCATGCAGAGTTCTGAGAGGGTTTTATCGGAGCAAAATATCACTAACAATCTGCTGCCTAGAAGAGAGGCGCTAATTACTAGTTCTAGGCCTCAGTGTGTCACGATAGAGGGACGTCTAAAGTGACTGTGGTTTCCCAAAAAAAATTTCAAGAGATTGTTTGATTGCCTGTTAATGCAAAATCTTGGTATATGAGAGTTCTAGTTAGATATGTATATATTTTTTCAGACAAAGCTGTCCTGGGGGCAGGAATTATATTTTTTGCTTCACATCAAACTTCACTCTGAACAGCAAAAAGTGATGCACATATGCTTTGCAGAGCTTTCTTGGCCTATTAACTGGGGTAAGATTCACACCAGCCTCTCTGCACGTTTATTGACATGCTCACAAATCATAAATTATTACCATATTGTCATGGCCGGGGAGGAAACGGGTAAGGAAGGGCAAAAACGCAGGACTCCAGGGGTAACTTAAAAGGGCGTTTATTCCACTGGGGAAACACAAAAATACAAAAACCTTGGAAGGGAGGCACAGGGAGACGAAGGGCAGGCGCAGGGAACACGGGAACACAGGAACACAGGAACACACGGACACACAACGTCAACGACGCGACAGAGAAAAAATGAAAACTGAGGGCTTAAATACACAATGGGTAATCAGGGCAAGAGGAAACAGCAGGGAACAACAGGTGAGGCAAATGAAACTAATTACACAGGGGAAGCAAGGCTAAACACAAAGCACAAGGAAATCACATTGGCAAAATAAAACAGGAAGTGATAAACCAAGGAACACGCAGACAAGTCACAACACTGGGAACATGACAAACATACAGGGAGGACAAACTCAGGAAATAAACTATTAACACAAAACGCTGGGCCAACGGCCCAGGACATGACAGTACCCCCCCCTCAAAGGCCGGCTCCCGACGGCCAAAACCAGAAACAAAACCAGACAAGGGCGGGAGGCGGGGGACCAGGAAGGAGGGCCCGAAACAAAAACAGCCAGGGAGCAAACAACGTCAGGAACAAACCCAAAAACACAAGGAAGCACTGGAGCAAGGGAAGAGCACAAGGGCAAAAAACAATAAGCAAAAGGAACAGAACAAAGAAAAGCAATGGCACAAGCTGAATAACAGTCCAAAACCAGAGCAAAAACATGGGGATGAGAAAACAAAAAACAACCGGATGAAATAAAAAGCGACAGCACAAGGCCGGAGAGCTCCAATGTCCAAAACAGGGGGTCAAAACAAGGAACAGTTCAGGAGCTATGACAAAACAAAAACAGCAGGGGAAAAAACAGTCCACAGTTCAGGGGAGTCAGTGGGAAATCCAAAACAAAAAACACACAGGTCAGGAGGCCGCAGGGGCCAAGGGGCCACAAAGCAAAATCCCAACGAGGGAGGCCGACCGCGCTCCCAGCGGCGGCGGCGACGAGGACGAGAAGGAATCACTGGAGGCCGACCGCGCTCCCAGCGGCGGCGGCGACGAGGACGAGAAGGAATCACTGGAGGCCGACCGCGCTCCCAGCGGCGGCGGCGACGAGGACGAGAAGGAATCACTGGAGGCCGACCGCGCCCCCAGCGGCGGCGACGACGAAGACACACCAGAGCCGCAACATGCCCGGACTCCCCTGAGCCCAGGGCGGTCAAGGACACAGGAAACTCGGAAGGTCCGAACCGAGCGGGACCCCCTGGCGGCTCGGACTGAGCGGAACACTCCGAAGACTCGGACTGAGCGGGACCCCCTGGCGGCTCGGACTGAGCGGGACCCCCTGGCGGCTCGGACTGAGCAGGACTCTCCGGCGCGGAGCGCTCGGACTGAGCGGAGACCCCCATCGGCTCGGACTGAGCGGGACCCTCTGGCGCGGAGTGCTCGGACTGAGCGGGACCCCCTGGCTCGGACTGAGCGGAGACCCCCATCGGCTCGGACTGAGCGGGACCCTCTCGCGCGGAGCGCTCGGACTGAGCGGAGACCCCCATCGGCTCGGACTGAGCGGAGACCCCCATCGGCTCGGACTGAGCGGGACCCTCTGGCGCGGAGCGCTCGGACTGAGCGGAGACCCCCATCGGCTCGGACTGAGCGGGACCCCCTGGCTCGGACTGAGCGGAGACCCCCATCGGCTCGGACTGAGCGGAACTCCCTGGCTGCATTGCAGGGCACGCAGCCGTCTCCTCCGACGACTGGGGCTGCTTTGCAGATAGATCGGGTGAGTCAGATGGTGAGGATGAGGGTGACAGGAGAGCTGACTGAGGGCGAGCTAGTGCTACACTAGCGAACTGCGTGGAAGCAGACTGAGACTGGGAGGTGGCTGGAGCTACAGCAGACTGAGGACGAGGGAGAGCGGCTGGCTGAGAGCTAGGGAAATCAGGCTGCGTGGAAACTGACCGAGAGCTAGGGAAATCAGGCTGCGTGGAAGCTGACCGAGAGCTAGGGAAATCAGGCTGCGTGGAAGCTGACCGAGAGCTAGGGAAATCAGGCTGCGTGGAAACTGACCGAGAGCTAGGGAAATCAGGCTGCGTGGAAACTGACCGAGAGCTAGGGAAATCAGGCGGCGTGGAAACTGACCGAGAGCTAGGGAAATCAGGCTGCGTGGAAACTGACCGAGAGCTAGTGAAATCAGGCTGCGTGGAAACTGACCGAGAGCTAGGGAGATCTGGCTGCGTGGAGACAGACCGAGAGCTAGGGATATCTGGCTGCGTGGAAACAGACCGAGAGCTAGCTAACACTGGGGCCTGAGAGGGAGCTGACACAACTGGAGCTACAGAAGGAGCAGGAGCTGAGGGAACTGGGACCAAAACCGAAGGAACTAAGACAGGGGCTGAGGGAACTGACTGAGAGGGCACTGAAACAGCTGACACTGGGGACCGAGGAAGAGTTACTGGAGCTAGAGCTGACTGAGGGCGAGGGAGAGCGACTGGAGCTAGAGCTGACTGAGGGCGAGGGAGAGCTGCTGGCTGCGTGGGAGCAGACTGAGGGAGAGCCGACTGCGTGGAGACTGACTGAGAGCTAGAGAGAGCTGACTGCGTGGAGACAGACTGAAGAGGCACTGTGGACGACACTGAAAACTGCTGTGAAGGCTTGGACCTGGCTGCCCCCACCCGCGGAACAGGAGCGGGCGCAGAGGTCAGCCCGTCCGTGGCTGCCTCCCCCCGCGGAACAGGAACGGGCGCAGAGGTCAGCCCGTCCGTGGCTGCCTCCCCCCGCGAAACAGGTACGGGCGCAGAGGACAGCCCGTCCGTGGCTGCCTCCCCCCGCGAAACAGGTACGGGCGCAGAGGACAGCCCGTCCGTGGCTGCCTCCCCCCGCGAAACAGGTACGGGCGCAGAGGACAGCCCGTCCGTGGCTGCCTCCCCCCGCGAAACAGGTACGGGCGCAGAGGACAGCCCGTCCGTGGCTGCCTCCCCCCGCGAAACAGGTACGGGCGCAGAGGACCGCCCGTCCGTGGCTGCCTCCCCCCGCGAAACAGGTACGGGCGCAGAGGACAGCCCGTCCGTGGCTGCCTCCCCCCGCGAAACAGGTACGGGCGCAGAGGACAGCCCGTCCGTGGCTGCCCCCACCCGCGGAACAGGAACGGGTGCAGAGGTCAGCCCGTCCGTGGCTGCCCCCACCCGCGGAACAGGAACGGGTGCAGAGGACAGCCCGTCCGTGGCTGCCCCCACCCGCGGAACAGGAACGGGTGCAGAGAGCTTCACAGAGGCTGGCGGAACCTGGGGCTCCTGGAGACGAGCTGGCATCACAGCAGACAGGGGCGAGCGCGACCGGGGGGGGAGCGTGACGATACCGGGTGCGCTGCTTCCTCCGCTTTCTGTTGGAGTGGGAGGCACGATTCTCTACATCCAGAATGTCCACTAGCAGAGGAGAATCAATGATTTCTACATCTTGCGGCAGCCAACAGAGGTCGGGCTGCGCGACGGTGGAGTGGGAAAAAGTCTCAGCACTTGCCGCAATAATATCGAGCCCGGTGGTACTCACGGAGGTGGTGGCCTGTGCGTGAAGCGGTGACAATGTCCGCGGCGTTATACCGCTCGGGTCTTGGGGAGAGGTGAGTGGAATGGAAGATGGCAGGGCCTGAGAGCAAGGCAGCGCCAGTGGCGATGAGGGGCCATGGAGAGGAGGAGACGAGGATAAGCCGTCTGGCTGCAGGAGAGGTGCATTAGCGATGGCTTGAAGAAAAAAATTTGAGTCCCTGCCCTGGACTGGGCGGCCAATATTGTGCAGTTCATATTGTAGGTTCTTTCGGAGCATGATTATTGAATGGGCAAGTGAAGCGGTGTCAGGATGGGTGAGGAGCCAGGTGGAGGACGAAATAAGTCCACAACAGAAAGCTAATTGTATTAACCGGTGGTGACTGGTGGGGGCCTGAACAATTCTCTCGGAGAAATCCTTGAGCTCCTGGATCTTCTCTTCTTGCTCAGAGAGGGTCCTTATATCTGCGGGGTCCATAGTTTGGTCGCGTCGTTCTGTCATGGCCGGGGAGGAAACGGGCAAGGAAGGGCAAAAACGCAGGACTCCAGGGGTAACTTAAAAGGGCGTTTATTCCACTGGGGAAACACAAAAATACAAAAACCTTGGAAGGGAGGCACAGGGAGACGAAGGGCAGGCGCAGGGAACACGGGAACACAGGAACACAGGAACACACGGACACACAACGTCAACGACGCGACAGAGAAAAAATGAAAACTGAGGGCTTAAATACACAATGGGTAATCAGGGCAAGAGGAAACAGCAGGGAACAACAGGTGAGGCAAATGAAACTAATTACACAGGGGAAGCAAAGCTAAACACAAAGCACAAGGAAATCACATTGGCAAAATAAAACAGGAAGTGATAAACCAAGGAACACGCAGACAAGTCACAACACTGGGAACATGACAAACATACAGGGAGGACAAACTCAGGAAATAAACTATTAACACAAAACGCTGGGCCAACGGCCCAGGACATGACACATATTTATGTAGAAAAGGAATTACTGACTAAAACATTTCTTGAGTTGCCTTATGTCAACTTGAAAAGCTCATTCAGAAGATGTGCTGAGCGGGAGCCGTATAAAGCAATTAGTTAAACTACAGCTCATTACTCATTGAAAATGAAAAATAATTTACAGCTGATTTTTGATAACAAAGAAGTTCCCTTAAGTGTGCATTTGTCAGGATATTGTCCGTATCTGCAATGGATACAGAGGTATCATACCTCGGATAGTACCGTATTTTAGGGCTTTTATTCCAGTTTGGGAGTGCTCTGTGTGAAAATGCCTTGGTGATGTCAGAGGTCAAAGAATGGTCAGCCTGCTTCGAGTTGATAGGAATGTAACAGTAACTCACACTAAGCACTGGGCACATGTTTGCAGAAGAGTCACTTTAATCGCAGCAGAAGGCCACACTGGGTGACCACACTTCTGTCAGGTAAAAGTGAGAAACTAAATCGATAATATATAAAAATCGGGTCAATAGAAGATTGAAAAAATGTTGCCTGAGCTGATTATCGTTGACTTTTACCAACTTCAGATGTTAGATTCAGAATTTGGCATCAAAAGCATGAACGCATGGATCCATTCTATCTGGTATCAACAGCTCAAGCTGGTAGTGGTAGTAGTATGATGGTGTGGGAGACATTTTCTTGTCACATTTTGGTCTTCTTGGTACCAGCTGAGCCTTCTTTAAATGCCGCCACCCACCTGGGTATTGTTGCTGACCATGCCCATCACAGTGCACCCATCTGATAAAGCACCATGTCACAAAGATCATCTAAACCTGGTTTCTTGGTTCACTGTATTCAAATGGCCTCCAGAGTGCTGCCCACCAAACCTCCAGCAACTGTGTGATACTATCATCGCAGTCTCTAAGGAATGTTTCCAGTACCTTGTTAAATCTGTGCCAAGAAGAAGGGAGTACATAAGGAAAAAGGGGATCCGACCTGTTACAATCAGAATGTAACTAATGAAGTGTCTGGTGAGTGTATGCATGTCAAGGTAAACTTGACCAGCATTTCTAGTAATGCAACACAACAATAACAGCAAAAAAAAGATGTAATTTGTCCAAACTCTCAGTGATAATTTCTATATTTCGGGGACACGATAAATGGCCGGTGATTCAATGTCAACAAAACTCTGCAATTAATTGCTCTGCTTTCGTGAAATATTTGTAATTCTTCAAAGTACGGCTCCTCTGTTTGCACAGCCGTTGTTCTTTTTCTCTTTGGCAGTAAAAGAAATTCCCCTTTATGAATGCAGCTCCATTTCTCATCATGGTGAGTGACCCGCTGTGCCTTCTGCTAATACTGGCTTGTCTAATAGCAGATGAATATGGTGGATGCTCTGAATAATGTGGCTCCAAGTGCTGTGCACAAGAAGTGCAAGCAGCCTAGGAGATAAATTGGCTCTTTGTAGACTGCCTTAATGATTGTCCAAATGTTTTATTGAATGAAATGTTTTAACCAGTGATGTATGAACCATAAATATGTATTGAACACATTGTTTGATGAATAGGTTAGCAATGTTTAGGCTCAGCTGAGGAGTTTTAGTCTGCATAGCATGATTTCACCGGGGGAGGCACAAGAAAAGGGGAAAAAACAAATTGGAAAAGCAGAATTAAAAGTGTGTTAGTGTCCATCAATACATAGCGATCTGGGGCCTGGGGTGTTAAATGCAGGGGGAAAAAAAGGAAGGATTGCACTGAGAAAAACATAGAAGAGGTCAGAGGGGGTGTTTGATTGTGTTGCCTGCATGCAACATTTCGACGGGCCTGAAATTACCCAGCAGACTCGAAATTAGATCAAGCATCGGTGAAAAAAATGTGGTTTTGGTTCAAGTAAACACAAATCAGCGCTACGTTGGTCGAGCTTTTATCTGTTCGAATTTTTTGGAACGAGACGGCAAAATGGGCGCTAAGGTCCAGATTTATTAAATTCTACACCAAACACGCTTAACAAGGACAAACAATCTTTTACAGGCAAGGGGGAAAAAGTAATTACTAAAAAAAATAATTATGAGAAAATGGCCCTCAGACCAACAGAAGCTTTGTTTTTATGTTTGCTATACTGAGCTAGATATACTAAACTTGAATCTGCCTGTTCTCAGTGGAAGGAACACCAAAGACATTTTTCATGATGCATTTATATATATAGTAATTTGGCTTAGCTACATTTAGCACACAGTGTAATTAATTCATGAATCATAAGGTGTACCTGTAAACTGTCACATTTTTTCTAAATGTCCCTCATTGGATTTAGTGAGGATACTTGATACTAGAACTAACATCCAAATGGGCTCCACAAAGTGGTTCAGATTAAAGGATAGAATAAAAATGACAGTCTGAGCTGCGTTTGGAGAAAGATGTTTATTTATAAATGACAAATGGGCCCAAGATTTGACTCATGACTTGGAACTAATGATTTTGTCTTTAATCTTGGAAAAAACTGGGCAGCTCAAAATGGCATTTTTTTAAAATCCAATATGATCCTGTGTCTCACCCGTACACAACATGAAAGATAGACGATGCTTAACAGTCTGAAAAGTGACGCCAATTTTTCTCCAAGGCCAGCAGGGAGCAGTAACATGTGGTTGCAAAAAAAAAAAACCAAAAAAAAAAACCCAGTAATATGGAAGTCAATGGGAATGGCACTTCTGTGAAATAGACTCAACTCAGGATTTAGTATCTTGTCCAAGGATACTACAGACTGGACTCAAGAAGCCGGGCATTGATCCACTGACCTTTCAGTAGGTAGACAGCCCACTTTTGAACCTGAGCCACAGCCTCAGTCACTCATACTGAAAAAAACATTATGTCCATTTTGTAAATTTTAGTCATTCTAAGAGGATTATCCATTGGTATAAATCACAAGTTGGTAGCCTGTGAGTGTGCGGTTTCACAGTTAGAGCCGCCCCCACGGTCAAGATGACAACGATGAAAATGCTCATCTTGAGGTTTCAAAATGGGACTCCACAAACCAGAGAGTGACATCATGTTAGTTACGTCTATCTTTTATACTGTCTGTGGTTTCACAAGGTGTCCAATGGTGTCAGTGCCTTAAAAAAGCTCTTTGCAGACAGGTGCAGTAATATCTTAACAGTTATGCTCATTCTATATATTCAGTGTTTCTGTCAGTAATCTCATAATAGTGACAGTAAAAAAGGCGGGAAAACAGAGGGATCTACAACTTTTGACGAGTGGTGGTATTAAACTGCTATTTTTATTGCCTGAAAGGATGAGAGCGAGGTGACAAAGTGCAGACAGGGATGACTGCATTATACTGCTAACACAAGCTTGGCTCTATGCATGCATTTGCACAGGCAGCATGCTAACACAAAGCTAACAAAAAAACCCCCAGAATGATATTAAAGCTGAGTATCTGCTGACTCCAACAGCCAGAGCCTGATCTTCCACAGGTAACAGAGGCAGAGATGAGCAGTCAGGCTTGTAGCATTGTAGCCCAAGTTACACCTACACCTCCATAGGCTACCTCTGACCACATAAAATAAGGTGTTGGTGTTTTTCATGCAAATGTTAAACAGTTTGAGGCTTTTTTTCATTAGAGGATTAAAGACAGTGACCTCTGAAGCTGAAGGGGCTGAGTAAAATACGTCCCCACATCATGCTGGAATTGATTTTAGTGGACAGTGATATATTCACAAGGCCTGGTCACCGAAGAACCTTTTGTAATACTAGTGGCGAAGGGCATTGACCAGCTCGTATTGAATTTTTAATAAAATCACAAATTAGCTTGATGTATTAGCAGGCAAAATGATACATACAGTATGTCCAATCCACTACAGTATGCTTCTGTGAATGTGTGTCAGAGGGAATAAAAAAAAGAAAAGTATGTGCGGATGATATCCCCTACGCGGTTGTTCTAATTTCAAGGTTCTGGAGGTACTGGGGATGCTTGGCCAGTGGACGGTGATATTACTCCTGTGTTGGCAGGGATGTAAACCCCCATCTCCCTCCCTCACCACTTTGATGAGATGTCATCGGATTTATGGTTATGGATTACTTGCAGATTGTGTCACAGTGGCTACAGATGTTGAGTGTTACTATGGGAAAAGGAAAAGGGAAGAGACCAGAAAAGGAAAAGGAACTGTTACCAGGGGTATACTTGAAAGGATTCACTTCATTTGCACATACTTGTCAGGATGAATCCCACAGAGTAGTATGCTCATTTTCACTTCACAGCTAACTAAGAGGGCATGCAATATAGCTGGATACATCTGCTCTTGGAATAGTCATCTTGTTTTTTGGAGGGGCATTTCACTGAGTGATAGGCAGTAGGTTTGCTTTCATTTAATTCATCAGTTTCTGTCTTCACTGTCAACTGATCCTTCGCTCAGAATTGCCCCGCTTACTGTTGCAACCCTGTCAAGACTCATTATTCTAATATCAATCTAGAACATTTTCAATCATGTCAGTAAGAAATCCTAAAGGAAATAGTACAAAATGTCTGGTATTAGAGTTATGAAATATCAGAGGAGAATAAAAAACCATGCTTTTTGAGAGCTACATTCAAAATGTGTTGTCATGAAGGGGGTGGTGGTTAACTGAACCTAAACCCCTAAATCCATTTAGGGGTTGGGTCTTGTTTTAGCTACATTCTGAATATACACTATATTGCCAAAAGTACTCGCTCATCTTGCCTTCACACACATGAAATTGTGACATCCCAGTCTTAATCTATAGAGTTTAATTTGCAGCTATAAGAGCTTTAGCACTTCTGAGAAGGCTTTCCACAAGGTTTAGGAGTGTTTGTTGTCACAACCAGGTGTGCAGCGAAGGAGGACCCAATGGCAGACACGGACTGAGGCAAGACTATAGTGGGTTATGCAATTTATTATAACCAAAAACACCATAAACCAAGGGATGACTCTCAGAGGTTCTCTTAACACTGTACTCCAACTCTTAAGAAACTGCGGGAGGGGGTGTAACCTCCGAGGGGTCGGTGTGGGGAGCAATATGACAAAGTCCTGAGGGAAGGCAGATAGCTGGAGCGGTGTGATGTTTTCTTCAGGAGGGCAGGCAGGCAGGCAGGCAGGCTAGGGAACGAGATGATTTCCCGGGCATTTGCAGACACTCTGGCAAGGACAGGAGGCCAGAGCAGACCCTTAAATATCATCCTGATGAATGACTCACTACAGGTGTGCAGAGCCTCCGCACGGCAGCCTCCAGCCCCGCACAAAGAGGAGGAGAAAACAGCCTGACAACCCCCTGAAATGAAAAAACAGAAAAACAAAGCCACAGCACACCGATCCATGACAGTTTGTGGGAATTTTTGACCATTCTTCCAGAAGCAGATTTATGAGTTCAGACACTGATGGTGGATGAGAAGGCTTAACTCACAGTCTCCACTCTAGGTGTTCTATCAGGTTGAGGTCAGGACTCTGTGCAGGCCAGTCAAGTTCTTCCACACCAAACTCACACATCCATGTCTTTATGGACCTGCTTTGGGCACTGGTGTGCAGTCATGTTGGGACAGGAAGGGGCCATCCCTAAACTGTTCCCCCAAAGTTAGAAGCATGAAATTGTCCAAAATCTCTTGGTATACTGAAGCATTAAGAGTTCCTTTCACTGGATCTAAGAGGCCAAACCCAACTCCTGAAAAACACTCCCACATCATAATCCCCCCCTCCACCAAACTTTACACTTGGCACAATGCAGCCAGACAAGTACTGTTCTCCTGACAACCACCAAACTCAGACTCATCCATCAGAATTCCAGATGGAGAAGCGTGATTCATCACAACACGTCTCCACTGCTCTGGAGTCCGGTGGTGGCGTGCTTCACACCACTGCATCTGACGCCTTGTGCTTGGTGATGTAAGGCTTGGATGCAGCTGCTTAGCCATGGAAACCCATTCCACGAAGCTCTCTATGCACTGTTCTTGAGCTAATCTGAAGGCCACATGAAGTTTGGAGATCTGTAACAATTGACTGTAGAAAGTTGGTGACATCTGCACAGCATCCGATGACCCTACTCTGATTTTATGTGGCCTACCACTTTGTGGCTGTGATGCCGTCACTCTCAGTCACTTTCACTTTGTTATAACACAGCTAACAGTTGACTGTGGACTATTTTGTAGCGAGGACATTTCACAACTGAACTGCACAAGTGGCATCCATCACACTATGACGCTGGAATTCACTGAGCTCCTGAGAGCGACCCATTCTTTCACAAATATTTGTAGAACCAGTCTGCATGCCTAGGTGCTTGGTTTTAAACACCTGTGGCCATGAAAGTGACTGGAACACCTGAATTAAGTTATTTGGATGGGTGAGTGAATACTTTTGACAATATAGTGTATAAAATTTTAGAATGCATGGTGATGCAGTGGTTGGGACTGTTGCCTCACAGCAAGATTTCTGGGTGTGAATCCACTGGCCAGATAGGGCTCTTCTGGTTTCCTCCCACAGTCCAAATACATGCATGGGTTAGATTACCTAGCAATTCTAAACTGGCTGTAGGTGGGAATGCGAGTATGAATGGCTCTGTCTCAAGTGTGAGCCCTGTGATAGACTGGTGACCTGTCCAGGGTGTACCCTACTTTTTGCCCTATGACAGCTGGGATAGACCTCAGCACCCCCCTGACTCTGAGCTGGTAAAGCAGAATAAAATGCCTGGATTGATGAATCTATAAAAGAGGGGTGGACATTGGCTCAACACAAACCTCCTAACTCCTACACTAGATGGGGTGCCAATGACCTAGTGAATGTCAAGATGTTAAAGGTAAAATGTACACCAATCAGCCACAACACTGAAACCACTGATGGGCATTAATCTCCTGACAGATTTCACTTTAACGAGGTTAGGTTGCAACCAACCAGACTAAGCTTAAACGCCATGGCAAAGATGGCAGCAGCCACACCCATCAGGACAGTGAGCTGCAAGTGTCCCAGTTGCAACAACACAGGACATTGCAGACGTCTTGTCAGGTCAGGTTGGGCGTGATCCAGCTAACAGCTTTGATCTCACTTGATCACCACAGAGCAGTCAGCAGCGGGGTTTGAGATTGGTCAAACGACATCTTGTGTTGTTGTTTACATGAGAGTCAACGGTGATTGAGGTTTTCTACAGTGTTTAATCCACGAATGACACTGCTTTCGCATATCTGATTAAGTGAAATCTCTTACCTTTGAGACTGTCTGTCAAACATGAAGGTCTGCATGCACACCTGTTTGAAATATTCCCTTATTTTGACTGCTCAACAAGGTCTCACAGATTTGGTTGCTGACATAGATCTGGAAAGGCTAATTTAACATTTGAATGTGACACTTTTTTTTTTTTTTAATTCTCATAAAGCTAGATTCCCTCCTATACAATACAATATTAAACCTAATTACGTGGAAGCAATATTCTTATCCCATCAACATCCCCGACTATGGCTTGGGGCAATGCTTATCATTCATGTGCTTCATTTCATAAAACTGTAATTAACGCAACAAAAAAGCCCATTGTCTTCCTCATGCCATTACTCATTGTACAACCACAGATGTGAAAACTGTCAGAAAGAAGTATTAAACTAAATACACTGTGACGGACTATGTAGTCTTTGTAAAAAAAAAAAAAAAAAAAAAAAAAAAATTAAATGTCATCCGTTGAATCACCCTAGTAATGAACAAAAGGATGCACATTAAAAGCAATAAGAGGCTGTCTCATTTTCTTGAGTGCCTCTAAAAAATGTTCTAGTGACTGACAGTAAGATGCAGGCAGTTGAGTGCAAAGACAAATAAAAAAGGAAAACGTAACCAGAAGTCATGACATCTGGTGGTATGTTTATTTTATGTGTAATTTAATCAAACATGCAGCCATACAGTAATACAGAAGGATAACCTTTTAATGGAACGATGGAATGATCACCTTTTTTGGGTTAGATTCACTTTTAGCCTTTTTCATGGCATTTTTACCCATTTTGCATGCCCAAATGTATGAGGCCAAAATGCATGGAAAACTTGATTTGAAAGCCCTTCTAGTTTCTGAAACACGCATGTGACTAAAATACAACTTAATCCTAATCTCACTAAGTACCACTTAATGCCCGCATTTAATATAAAAATAATCACAAAATCTAACTCAGTGTGCCGTCAACCAGATAAATTAATGAATGTATTTATAAGACTAACATGACCTTTGCCTTCTCCCTTCCGGGAAGGCCACTCCACAGCTGATGGGGTTCCACTGTCTGCTTTTGTATCCAGGTCTTTTACTACGCTGGCAGTGTGTTTGCAATTATTGTCATGCTGAAGAATAGAGCTGTTGTCAGTCAGATGGTGTTGCATGGTGGATCAAAATCTGATGGTACTTTTCTGTGTTCATAATTACATCATTTCAACCACTGACTGAAATGCAGCCCCCAAACCATAACAGAGACTCCACCGTGTTTTACAGATGCAGACACTCACTCCGTACATATTGATGATGGTTTGAACTTCAAATTTCAAATTTGGATTCAGTCCTCCATCAGACCTGTTGCCACTGATTTTCAGTCCAGTTGTTGTCAAATTTGGCCCAGCTTTTTCTCTGTTTCCTTTCCTTAAGAATTGCTTCTTGACAGCCACCTTTCCATCCATTTCTGATGAGGCTTCAGTGAACAGCAGATGGATCAACTGTTCTAGGACACATTGCTTACTATGCTGAGATATCAGGTTGAGTAATAGCTCTTGTTAGCACACATAAGCAATTTTATTCCTGTCAAACTGTGTTGTCTTTGGCATTTTTCAAAGATTAATCTAAAGAAATGGGGGAAAATATGTTTATGTGACAGACTGCTAGTAACAAAGTGCCAAAAATACGATTTAAAATTGGTTCTTTGCTGATTGTCTGCTATGTGTAGGCAGAACACTGGTTCATTCATAGCTAGGTGCCTTAAATATATATATATATTAGATGATCCATAAGTGAGTGTTAAGTGGCTTGACAAGCAAAGAACATTCATCTGATGAAAATGATCAGGTACAAGGACTGGATTGAAAATGAGTGAAAGACACCACTCAGCATCACAGTACAACACAAAATCAGTTAAAACATACAGTAATGCACTCTGAGTCCAGTTCACCTGCTTTAGCTCAAAACACTAACAGAAAAACTGGTCAGGAGGGATAAGGAAAGAGCAATGGTCTGTTGTGCTTATGCTTCCTACATTAACTGAACAGAATGATTTCCCTGAAGTTTAACTGACTTGGTCTTATACTGTGATGACCAAATGTTCTCTAAATGTGTGTTTTTTTTAGTACTACTGTATATGCTATGCACAACCTACTGTTGCTTTTTTACCACTGTATGTCACCCTACTCCATTGTGCGTCATATTCTCATCATCTATTGGTCACATTTGACATAGTGAAGTCAGCTGAGACCAAAGGGGCAATCTTATATTCCTGTCACTGAGGTTAAAGAGAGCCAACCCAGAGAACAGCTGGTCAGGCTGAGTGGAAATTGACTTAACAGATGAACTAACATTTGACTTTTGGAATGGTTGGCCTGGCTTGGCATTTAGTGACATTTGCCTTGTCACAGAGATACATTCGGAGGGCTGGAAGAAAAAAAAAATAAATAAAAACAAGGGTGGAGTATAATTATGTACTGACCACTCACATGGGACCTATTAGCTAGCTGATCTCCAGACAGCAGAGTGAACAGTGAAAGATGTTGAATTAACTCGTGACATGTCACTTATTTCTCAATTTCTCTTTCACATAGGCTGCGCCGTTTAATGAGGCCGTAACGGAAACAAAATGTAAATGTGCAGTACTGCTCTGCACTGAGGTTTTTCAATAGACATCATGTAACAGCACAGCCCAGAATACTGAAAATGAGTCATCGACCCCAGCTTTAATCTCCATTGATGGAGATGTTTGCGTGACGTTGATCACTTCTGTCATTAAAGTTCACCAATCTTTCTTTTTTTTTTTTTTGAATGTTAGCACACATAAAATGACCTATGTGTGAAAAGGTGAAAAGTGTCAACTATACTGATCCGATCGGGCCTGACTGCTCCGTCATCCCTGTTTCCAGCTGCAAAGCTGCTGCATGCTGCGAGCTACCTGCCAATGATTAAAGGGAAAGCAAAGTTAGCAGCTAGCATGTAAGAACTT